>NC_081414.1:540245064-540928397 GCF_030272615.1 Cryptomeria japonica | reverse complement strand
TGAGTTTTCATGATTGGGCTAGTCCAATTTGCTATTGCTTTGATGATTTGCTATTGCTTTGATGATTTCCACATTTCCTACCTACAAATGGGAGGAAGAATACATACACCATTGTGGCTAACGGGATGAAGAAAACCTTGTTGCCTTAGGAGGAACCTTTGAATAATGAAGTCTGTAGGAATGATAGAATTTGTTTGGTGGATGGAAGGAAATTCTTGGATGGATTGAGACATGAGAATGTGTGTTTTTCTGTAATTCAAGACTAAGAATCTAGAGAATGAAGAGGAACAACTGAAAGAGATAAATGTTTTGCTGATAGAATATGAAGAAATCATTTCAAATAATGTACCTGATGGATTGCCACCTGTGAAAAGTATTAGTCATTGAATGGACCTGGTTCCCAAAGCTAGTTTGCCCAACAAAGTTGCACATTGGATGCCATCGACAAAGAACAAAGAACTGAATATACAAGTGCAAAAGCTATTGAAGAAAGGTTTGATCAGGTAAAGTCTAAGCCCTTGTGTAGTACCAACAATATTAGCACCTAAGAAGAATGGAGAGTGGAGAATTTATACTGATTCCAGAGCAATAAAAAAGATCACAGTGAAATACCAGTTTCCTTTGCCTAGGATGGATGACATAGTGGATTGTTTGAGTGGAGCCAAATAATTTACAAAGATAGATTTGAAGAGTGGATATTGTAGTCATATAAATCTGTCCATTTTAATTAAATGAATATTTGCTATTTATTTGATTAAAAAACCCACTAATCATCAGTTAATTAAATTAACATTTAATTAATTCATCTTCAAAACATTCTCCTATTAATTAAATAAATTATTCAATTTATTTTAATTAATTCATTAAACCTAATTCACAATCAATTAAATGAATAAATCTTATTTATTTAATTTAATCCCCTTTCTTCTTTTAAATAAATAATTAAAAACATTTATTTAAATCATCCCCCCCCCCCACTTGCATTTTCCTACAAATGCAAGTTGCAACCACAAGTTGAAATAAATTAATTTTTTTAAAATTAAAATCCTATTTTCCCTCACCCACCAAATCCACTTGCACTCCTAAACCCCTTCTAGATTCTTCTAACCCCTTCCTATTTAGCCTACTCCATCCCCTAATTATTGTCACATTCCTAAGAAACTTGGAGTCACTTCTCAAAGACTTCAAAGTCTTTGAAAAGCATTAAATGCTTTGTGTGTTCAACAATTTAACCTCTAAAAGTCTTCCAAACCACTTATGGCTCTTACATGACCATTTATGGTTAACCCCTAACTCAACCCTCATGTAACTCATGTGTCTCCTCAAACATTTATTGCTTTGATCATGGTTATCCTCACTAACTCTTGCACAAGAGTTTATCCATTGGATAAAAGCATTATTCTTTGGATAATGAATTTATTCACTCAACCCAACCTTAACCTTAACTCCCAAGTTAACTCTCAGGTCATGTCAAGCATTTAATGCTTCTTCCATCTCCTCTCAACCCATCTCATATTGACACTTGTCATCTTGGGATTGGGTTGAAAGTCCTCACATGGATTGAATATCATTCAATCCTGACCCTTGTTGAGATTACTCAATCTCAACCATCCATTGCTCCATTTTTCCTATAAATAGAACCTATTGCTTCATAATCCAAATCCTAAAAACTTGTATGCATTTAATCTATAGTCAATTTTAGAGAGCATTTTAGCATAAAAATCACTAATATATTGTCATTTTGGACTAAAATAAATCTTAGTTCATTTCATAGCATCTCATATTTAGCTTATTTTTACACTTGCATAGCATAAGTTTAAAAGCATATTCAATCTTGAATCTCCATAAGACATCCATAGTGCAAAAAGCTGCTGAGAGCTACACTAATTTGGAACTTGGAGAGGAGAGGAACAAGGGAGAAGGAGCTAAGAGCATGTTAGAAGGCATTTGGAGATGCCTTGTTGTATTTGCTTCCATAGTTAAATATTTCATCATGTTTTTAGTGTCTCTTTTGGTATGCCTACTTAGACTATTTTTTGGTTGATTGACACTAACATCTATCTTTGTTTCTTGTGTTTTTGTGTGTTTTACGGCCACACGATTTTGTCTAACATTGTCCATTTTGCAGAGTATCATTTGGTGAACCTGATGTGAATCCCAACAACCTTTTTTTAGACAAACTAACTTTTTGACTGTTTTACTTGACACACAGGTCACGCTTTGGCACTTTTGTTCGCGCTTTATCGCTATTGTTTTTGGTCTTCTAGCGCTTTTGTTTTTACAATAGCGCTATTGTCCAAAAATTAGTGCTTTTGTTAATATTATAGCACTATTGTTCATTAGTTAGCGCAATTGTTTTGGAATTAGTGCTTTTGTATTGCTGCATAGATATTCTGATTTAGCGCTTTTGTTTTTACTTTAGCGCGTTTGTGTTAAGTAGTGCTTCTATTTTCACACAGAGTAGTGCTATTTTAATAGAATGTTGTAAAAAAGGCCTTGTAACCGATGAAATAAATTTTTTTAGGCTTGTGGAAGCCCACCATATGTTCGGATTTTACTAACTTTTCTTTTCGTGTGCAGGTTTTTGAAACTAACCCTTTTTGTTACTTAAGATCAAAATTTTCATTTGGTGTTTTTAAAACTTACAAAACAAATGTTTGTTTTTCATGCAAGTTAAAAACAAAACTCAAACACTCCATTTTGGTGATTAAAATCAATCAAAATCTTCATTTGGTGCTCTAAAATTCACAACACAATTTTATTTACTTGCAAGTTAGGAAACAAATCTTCATTTGGTGCTCTAAAATTCACAACACGACTTTATTTCTTGCAAGTTAGGATTCACTTTTATTTGGTGCTTAAAACAAGACAAGACAAATCTCATTTCTTGCATCAAATTTAAGAAAATTCACAATCAACACTTCAAATTTTTGTCCAAGTAAAAAGAACAATCAGCTTGTCTCATTTTGTAAAATGATTTACTTCATGCATATGTGTTTCAATTTCAGTTGACCAGAATTTCAAATTCCTAGTTTACTCAAACATATTGCCTTGGAAGTTAAAAACAACATCATGGTTGTTGGAGCAACATCTCCAAATAGATAGAACATCATTGCAATGACAAGTTAAAAAGAACAAGTGTATTTTATGTTTGGCACACTTGTGCAAAAGAGTTTGTCAAGTGGTCCTACTTCTAACAAACACTATCCTCTCCCTTGGCTTTCGTGGTCCTAGGTGCAAGAGATAAGTGTTAGTAACACTCAATTTTTTTCTTTTTAAGAGAGGCCTGCCAAGAGACACATCACTCTTGGGAACGACCTCACGCAGTAAATCCTTCGAGCCGCTATAGAAATCAGGTGAGAGCGAAAGCTGTAGCCTTGGGTATAGCTCTTCCTATAGTGTAACTTGCCAAAAGGATAAATGGGCCCCACCACAAGTTACAAGGATCTTAAGTGAGTCCTTGCAGAATGAACTTATGTCCAAAAACATCAAAAATTACTAAACACCTTTAAGTAGTAGCCCACCCGTTCTATTGATTGAGGATATTTGTGATTAATTTAGTGCAAGAGCATAGAAGGTTTTACTCCCAAGATACTCACCATACATATTTCCTTGAGTAGAAACATAGCTTTTTGAAAGGTTACTTATAGCCTGATAAAAGTGGTGACTCCCTTATCATATGGATCATCTATTTGTTATGCTTGTGCAAGACTTAGTATATCACATCCTTACCTACCACGACGGGATTCATAAGGTATGTAGTACCAAAGTCAAAGAAATATCAAGATGTGGGCTGAAATTATCGCAACTGGCCATTTGACCTTAGGGATAAAGAGTGTTTGAAGTGTTTTCATTTTTGAGTCAAGACCAATGCAAATTGAGCCAACTTTAGGCTTTGGAAAAACACCTAAAATACATTTGAAGGAAAGGGTCATAAAAAGTTCAAAAGATTGGGTTGATCTAGACACATACTTACTTGTGCCTTTTGAGGCAACATTCTTGTGTTTGTGTGCTTGCTTTGTTTTCTTGTCAAATAAACATCATAAACCCAAATCAAAACAAGTATTCATCCAACACAAACATTTTCAAAATAAAGATAAAAAACAAAGAGCAATAATAAAAAGTATCAAACTATATGACCATTCTTCGCATCTTGAGAAAGAAGAATCTTCATCAACACATCAACTTGAAGAAAGGACCATTAAACTCAAAAGGCTTTTATCAAAAGGAGGAAATTCTTCTATCTTAATAGACAAATCTTTGTCTCTCATAGAGCTTTTTTATGTCACATGTGTCTATACCTTCAAGGAAAATCAAACGAGTTTGATCAAGAGTCATTAAACTGTAGAGCTTTTACTCAATATCGAGCTTTGAGTTATCATCAAAATAAGGGAGGCAAGATCAATCCTGCCTTCTTTCCAGATATTTGTATCACATATAGCTCAGCTAGGGAAGAACCACCAACCCCTGAACAAGAAGAGGAAGAGTTTGTTCCTTTTGTAAAACAAAGTTTCTATTGAAGTTGACATCTCATCCATTATCATATTCACATCTCATCAAATCCATTCCAACTCTCAAAAAATCAAAGAGGTTTTTATCCTAAGTTCTATTTTGATATTGCTTGAATCAAACACAATTCATCACTTTTAGAGTGTCTCTACATCTAGGATAAACTCATCCTAAGAGGTATTTCTATGCAAGTTAAAACTAGTCTATGAGTGAATCCTCTCATTACTAGGTAGTTGAGTCTATAATATATCTTAGATTTCTCTAACCCTTATCACATCAAACATTGTCAATCAAACACAACAAGCAATTCAAGGAAGAATTTTTGTAGCATCTACCTTTAAGTGCTAGGGAACCGTATGCAAAACACTTCACCAAACATCAATCTTTCATTTCATCACCAACTCATCATCATTTTCATCAAACTTCAACAAAAAATTATAAACAAAATGGCTCATACTAGGTCCAGGTCTAGACAACAAGAAATTGAAGAGGAAGAGGAGGAAAATATCAATGAATTCCAAGAACCCTTGGGGGAAACGTAAATGATGACAATACAAGTACTCCTACTCCTATGGCAATAGAAAGGGCACAACATAACCCTCTCTTTAATTGACTGTTTGATGAAATACTCAGGAGCAATGTCAATGCTCACTTTTTAAGACTTGCTCAAGAGGGAGCCAAACTACCCTCTGACTTTGATGTTGCACAACTAAGACAAGCATCAGAATGCCAAAGTCGTAATGAGGATGAAAGAGGTCAATATCACATTAGATACAACCTTCATCAAGGAAATCCCCCACCTCCTCCTCCTCCAAATGAAATAGACATGTTGTGGCAACAAGTCGAAAATCATGGGGTTGTGGATGCAAGAGCTATCAAAAGTGCAACACCTATGGTTTGATTTGCAGGACATAACCCCCCACCCAAGAATAACATAGTTACTCCTCCAAATCAAGGACACAATGCATCTCAAGAGGAACTTAGACAACGTCAACAAAATTTTAAACCAAAATGAACATACACTCCCTTAGGGGAACCCATCGAAATAATGTTACGTTAGTTGGTTTCTCAAAATCTAGTGACCTTACCCAAAACATCAAATTATGAACCTCAAGTCAAACCTTCATAGTGGAGGGATACTGAACATTGTGATTTCCATCAAGGGAAAGGGCATAAGACAAGCAATTGTCACAGATTGAAAGATCTTATTTAGGATCTTATTGACCAAGGTGAAATCGAAATCGAAGGACATGACCCAAAAACAACAAACAATGATCATCTTATGTTCAAAAATCCACTTCCATCCCAAGATCAAAGGGGTCCTTCCACTTCAGGGAGAAACACATATACCACTGATTATATGCAAGCCACGTATAATTACACTGTGAATCACCTATATGATGCCAGTGAACAAATTGCAACTATTACCATCAAAATACCAGTTCTATCTGCAATGTTGTTACACATCATGGCAAAATTACCATAAAAGCAACTCCACAAGGCACCCCATCTATCCCAAAATAGTATAACCTTGTGGAACAGTTAGACAAAACACCCACACTGATATCTATCTTAGAGCTATTGCGCCTATCACCATCTCATAAAACAATCTTGGATCAAGATCTCCAAGAGACGTCAGTCCCTGCAAACCTAAACACAGATCAGTTTCAAGCTATGGTTGGCAATCTAAGGTCATAACCTTGTCTCACTTTCTCTGAAAGTGACAACACATCCTTCCAGCAACCTCACAATGCCTCACTCCACATTGAAGGGTTTGTCAACCAACATAGGATCAAATGAGTCTTGATCAATAATGGGGCAAGCCTGAATATCTGTACACTACAATTAGTCACAACTTTGGGATATGCAATTGAATTAGTGGATCCCCTCAAGAAGATCACAATCAAAGCCTATGATGATGCATAGCATTCATCCAAAGGAGCTGTTGTGCTACCAATCCGAGTAGGCCCAGTGGTGAAACACATCATCTGCCAAGTTCTGGACCTTCCTCTACCATACAATTTATTGTTAGGGAGACCTTGGATACATGCCATGAAAGCCGTTCCATCCACCTACCATCAGTGTATCAAGTTCCCGCATAATGGTGTAGAAATCACAATCCTGGGTGATGCAAACCCCTTTGCATATTGTCACAATATAAGTCATCAACCGGAGATTACCATGCCCAACAATAGAGAAGCCATCTCATCCACCTCATATGTAAGTCTAGCCTCTCTTTCCAGTTCAAACACTACTATACCCAAGAAAGAGAAGCTCAAGATGAAAATAGCAGAGGAAGGTCTTGGGGAGTACAATTTGAGCCAACTCTTTTGTGTTGGACAAATGCCTACTTCTCCTAGAACTCATGGTAAACCTCAATAGTTACTTCAAACACCACTGATCAAGCTAGCATGTACATTGACACCATTCATCCTTGGAAAGAGTCAAGAAGAAGAAACCATATATGAGGACTTAGCAGAATGGATCTATAAAGACCTAATCACCACAGAAATACCACAAGCTAAGCTTCCCACAAATCGATATGGAAAAGGCCTTCTCATTATGCAAAGAATGGGTTATGATGGTCAAAGTGCTTTGGGACCTTGTAAGCAAGGATGACATGAGCCCCTGCAACCGAAATTAAAGCCTAAAGATAATACAAGACTAGGCTTTCAAAAGGAGATCCTTCCTAAACTCAAATTCAAAGGGAAACCCAACAAACCACTCTATCAGCCTTTTACAAAGAGGTCACCTTTGGTTATATCAGCAGCACCACGCACCACACCAACTGGCCCACTTAGGTTAAAAATCCCAGCAATATCATCTACAACACCAATCATCCCACCAATCAAACTAGCAACCCCATCAGTAGCAGCAACCACATCAACAACACCACTAGCAATATCAAAATCCCCAACAGTATCAACAACATTAGCAATTCTAGCAGAAGCAGCAGATGCAACACTACCAATACTCCCTGTATCAGATTCATTGATCCCCATAATCCTTCTTGTAGCACTGATCATTTCATCTACAAAGGTACATCAGCCGATGACACCTACAATGTTTAACTCAAAGGATATCCTAGTATGGTATAGTAATTAGATACTAGAAAGTGACTCAGAGACCAACTCACATGAGTGGGAATTTGATTTCATCCATCTTAATACTTCAGATGAGGAAGACACATCACTACCTCCACCTCGCAAAGACATCCCTGTTTATGGAGAAGCACAGATAAAGACCTCTTGGGTTCCTGAATTGGAAACTTCTTCCACAGACCCTACGTCACATCCTACGCCTGATTCTGACAAGGAGAGTACCATCAATGACCTTCACCACAACGTCTTAACCCTCACTGACACCTCTAACGAACTTAACCTAATCAATGAGGTAATGCCCATTATCCATCTTGAACTCATCAAATGGAACCAACCTAATTCCCCATGTCTTGACCATTTCCAAAATGATGAGGTGATCATTGGCTTTTTGTAACTACGTGATAACATACCAAGTGGGGATCACAAAGCTGGATTTGCCATTGAACTTAATAGCGTAGCATACTTCGGGGTGGATGCCAAACCTTTTAGCTGCAAAAATATAACAATAAAACATGGATCTTCTAGTGAAAACCACACTGTGGCATTGTTTGATCCCACAAAGGTAAAAAGAAAGAGCGTATCCAATGGTAAAAGCCTCTCTAAGGTGCCTGAGGATGAAAGGTTTGACATTCTCCCTTCTAGTACACAGCAGGAATGATCAACAATTCTCATCGAGGAAACAAAAGAATACAATGTGGGGACTCCTAAAACTCCTCACTACATACATCTGGCATCTCTTTTAACTCCAGAGGAACAACCTAAGTTTATCAAATTCTTTCAAAAGCGTCAGATCAACTTCACATGGTCATATGCAAACATGCCTGGTATTGATCCAGATTTATTCATGCATCACCTCATCATAGCAGAAGGAGCCAAACCTGTCAAGTAGAAGCTTCATAAGATGCATCCCCAGATTCTAGTACTCGTCAAAGTAGAACTCAATAAACTTCTAGATGTTGGTTTTATTAGACCAATTGATTATGTAGATTGGATATCCAATATTGTGCCTATCAGCAAACCAAATGGGGGCATCTGTATTTGCACTAACTTCAGAGATCTGAACAAAGCATGTCCTAAAGATGACTTCCCCCTATCAAACATTGACATAATAGTGGACCTAACAGAAGGACATGCCATGCTTTCTCTCATGGATGGCTTTTCCGGATACAATTAGATAAAGATCACACCAGAGGATCAACATAAGATGACCTTCACATGTCCATGGGGAACATATTGCTGGAATGTAATGCCTTTTGGTCTAAAGAATGTAGGAGTGACCTATCAAAGAGCAATGACCACCATCTTCCATGATATGATGGATACTATAATGGAATATTATGTTGATGACTTACTGGAAAAATCACTCAAAAGAGAAGGTCATCTGGACATATTAGAGAAAATATTTGATAGACTGGAACAATATCATGTTCGACTCAACCCAAAGAAATTTGTCTTTGGAGTAACCTCAAGGAAGCTTGTAGGATACATTGTCTCACGCAAAGGTATTGAGGTCGATCCTACAAAGGTCAAAGCAATCATGTACATGCCACCTCTAAAGAATATCAGTCAGCTAAGGACATTATAAGGATGACTTCAATCCATTTAAAGATTCATTGCACAATTGGCAGATAAGTGTTACCCCTTTACACACCTATTACACAAAAATGTCCGCTTTCAGTGGGACACGAGATGCCACCAAGCATTCCAGATGCTTAAAGACTATCTCATGAATACACCATTGCTGATCCCACTAGATCCAAGTAGGCCTTTATTACTCTATATCTTAGCAACAAATACAACATTAGGTGTACTACTGGCACAACACAATGCAGAAGGGAAAGAGTGTGTTGTTTACTACATCTCTCGCACACTAGTTGGCTATGAATTCAATTACACACCTATTGAGCGAGCTTGCCTAGCAGTAATCTTGGTAGCCACTAAACTGATGCACTATCTATTGACACATAAAGTACAACTAATTGCAAATATCGATCCACTCAAGTACTTAACAAAGAAGCATTGACAAACTGCTTAGCCAAATGGGTGATGATTCTAAGTGAATTTGACATCGAGTATGTGGATCGTAAGGATATCAAGGGTCAAGTTATTGCAGATCAGTTGGCCAATGCTCCCCTTGTAAGCAATCATCCTCTCATTTCCAATTTTCCAGATGAAGAGATATTCATGATCACAACAACACAACCATGGAAACTATACTTTGATGGTTCATACACTAGGCATGGCTCGGGGGTAGGCATTCTGTTTATCACACCTCAAGGTGACAACATCCCAAAGTCTTACAAGCTCACATTTCCATGCACAAACAACATAGCTGAGTATGAGGCCTTGATCACAAGACTCTGACTAGCCATACAATGGAAGTTACAAGAACTACAAGTATATGGTGACTCCCAACTGGTCATGCGACAAGTAATAGATGAATATTAGACCAAGGATGACAAACTCATACCGTACAAACAAATGGTGGAGAAATTAAAGGCATCATTCACTACTATCACCTTTGAGCAGATACCCAGAGATCAAAATTGAGCTGCTGACATTATGGCTACCATTGCATATCTCCTAGATCTTCCACAAAATTCAACACGCTACGAGTTCTTGGTAGAACAACTTTGGATTCCCGCTTATGATATCCCCAAATCCGAGATGATATGTCCCCTTGTCGGTTCCAAATCCCCATTGGTATGGTGAGTTCTACACCTACCTCCATGATCACACACTTCCTCCTAATCAATCGAATAACCAATGTAAAACCTTCATTCGCCAAACCGCTCGATATACCATTATTGTTGAAACCCTATACCGAAGTAGTCTTGATGGTACGCTCCTTCGATGTCTGGAACAAGATGAGACAACAAAGGCCTTGGAAGAGGTACATGAAGAAATTTGTGGAACTAATGCAAGTGATCCTTCACTATCCAATAAACTCATGCACACTGGATACTATTGGCCATCCATGGAAAAAGACTCCTACTATTTTGTCAAAAAATGCAAGAAATGCCAAGTTCATCGAGACCTGATACATGCACCTGCACAGGAATTGCAACAAACACAACACCATGGCCTTTTTGTCAATGGGGACTTGACCTTGTGGGTAAAATCCATCCATCTTCATCCAATGGCCATAAATTTATCATTATTGCCACCGAATACTTCACAAAGTGTATTGAAGCTATTCCACTCACCCAAGTCACCGGCAAGCAGATCACCTCATTCATCCTTAATTACATCATCTACCGGTATGGTGTACCCATGTACATCATCATAGATAATGGTCTTCCTTTCAAAAATCAAGATGTCCATGAGCTCTATGATAAGTTTCATATCCAACACCGCTTTTCCACTCCCTATTACCCACAAGGAAATGGTCAGACCGAAGCATCAAACAAGAACATATTGAGAATCCTCAAGAAGATAGTCAATGATGCCAGCCATGATTGGCATGTTCAATTGAATCAAGCACTATGGGCATACTGAACTAGCATTCAAATCCCTACAAGCGCAACTCCCTACTCACTAGTCTATGGAGCAGAAACCATCCTTCCTATTGAGGTTGAGATACCATCTCTACAAGTTTACTTGCATAATATCATAGATGATGAAGCATACAGAGTCTCAAATCTCCAAGACTTAGAGCTACTTGATGGCATACAATCACCTCAAAGCCTATCAGCAACACATGAGTAGAAGCTATAATCACCAAGTTAGACCTTGTACATTTGAGGTAGGTGATCTTGTTCTTCGAGAGAATCCTCATAACCAACCAAACAAAGAACATTAGGGAAAGTTTGAATCAAACTGGCTAGGTCCATATGTTATCACTACTGTATTTGGGTCTAGAGAATATCAGTTGGCTACTTTAGAAGGAGAACCGCTAGCAGATCCGATCAACAACATGCACCTCAAATGACTTTATACCTAAGTTGCACAGAGCATCAGGCTCCCATACATACCAGAAAAACACCAAAAACATTCAAATAAATGTCCTGAAGAAAATACAAAAACATCAAAATAGTAAAGAAAAATCACGCATCCAAACGGTGAATAACCACTCCAGTGGCACCTTGGGTAAGTACGATGGTGAAAACCTGGAAAACAAGCACCACTCGTAAAGGCTATGGCTCCATTGTCTTTCAGACTTGTTGTGATCACATTCATTTCATCCATTCATCCATCCGTCCAAACCATGGCTTGTTATTAATCTGCAATCAAGGATAGTACTTCATGCATTTCACATCCTGCTTTTTCATAGTCATGTCTAAACTGGGGGCAATGCCCTTAATCTGTTTGATGGAAGTGGATTATGAATTACTTGTGATTCATTGAGTTCTTCATTCAAAACTATCTCACAAAACTCCAAAAACATTCAAAACAATCATCAAAACTCCAAAAAAATTCAAAACAATCATCAAAATCCCAAAAACATTGGAAAACTATCTCACAAAATCCAAAAAACATCAGAAAACATCAAAAATCAATAAAAAACATGGCAACACCTTGTACATACATTTTTCCAAGCAGATACCAAAACAAACATTGTGAAATACTCAAAATGATGACCACTTCTCACATCAACCAAACAATCAACATCAAACACGCAAACTATCTTAACAAGGATGCATCCTTCCTTACCCAAAACAAAGATAAGATGACATTTTCTTTGACAAGAAAATTCTGTTTAAGCTATCAAATACTTGGTTGATTTGTAGGCTATTCATTCATTTATATATATCAGGTTCCTACACTACTACGGGATATCCACAAGTGATTAGAGTGGCCAAGATGGTTCCTAGGCATTGTTTGTATGTCTTCTGTGAATTATTCTAATGAAGTTCTGGGGCATGTACTAATGGTGTCTACGTGGGAAGTTCACCTAAGCTACGTGATCTTATGTGAAATACAGTCATGGATCACTATGGCTTGCTAACTACAGCGTATACCTCAACCATATGAGAATGAACCATTATGGAGGGTCCATATTCTTTGTTTATGTTGTTTGTTTGCAAGTACCATGCTCAAAATCCTTGGTTCCTACTGCCTCATCCAAGTTTGATATTATCATGCTCAATGATGAAAAATAAAGCACTATGGATTGTCATTTCACCTCATCTGTATATATTGCATTCCATCCATCCATACATTCATAAATAGCTGCATATCATTCATACATAGTAATGACAATGGGTGAATACTCTATTTTTCGCTTCTCCCATAGGAATGAGTCATAGGTCCTCCATTTCTTCTATCTAGCATCGAACCCCCCCACCCTCCCTACATCGCGCCCCATCAAATCAATCAAGCCATGTTCCTCACCATCCATCTCTAACAGGAGTGGTTGCATTTCCCATCCTAAGTCATCCTATAAGCCAAGAAAGTTACTCTATCTGCACAGGTACATCGACACACACACACACCTAGACTATCAATAGATACTCTGATCAAGTATCTTCGGGTCTCAATAGGTAATCGATCATGGTAATCCTAGACTACATCAGACATTTATCATAATGACCTAGTCTCAATGGGGCTTCTATGATTCACCACAACCATCCATCACACACACACACACAATCAATTGATCAGCCAATTAAACACAATCACATCGGACAATTACACCAATTGTCTAAGTCTCAACGAGTATTTTGCTTCATATACCTTGACTTCATTGAGCAATTACATCAATTGTCTAAGTCACATCAGGTCACTTTGATTCACTTACTCAGACTTTATCCTATCCAAGCGACCAACTGACATCAATTGTCACGCTTTGACTTGACTGGGGCAATTAAATCGATTGCACTAGATTGTTCAACCAATTTTGATCAATTATATAGCATCACTTGAAAGCACAACCACCACATTTTCACTGTATCCCCTGCATGACCTAAAGGTACTCACTGGCTTGTTGTTTCTCCGTTTCACTCCATTTTCTCCCATTCTTTCCCCGTTATTGCTAATTTCTTCTATTCTACCACCTCACCAATTTTCATTCTTTTTCGAGAGATTGCCCGATTTTTTGAAATTTTTCGGCCCATCTCTCGAGGGGGCATTCCACCCACTGAATTAAAACTTTATGGGGCATATTTCTTCACACCTATTTTTCTTTCTTTGAAATGATGCGATAAACCACACCGTCTCAAAGAGGGGCAAATGTAGTCACATAAATCTGTCCATTTTAATTAAATGAATATTTCCTATTTATTTGATTAAAAAACCCACTAGCCATTAGTTAATTAAATTAACATTTAATTAATTCATTTTCAAAACATTCTCTTATTAATTAAATAAATTATTCAATTTATTTAATTAATTCATTAAACCAAATTCACAATCAATTAAATGAATAAATCTTATTTATTTAATTTAATCCCCTTTCTTCTTTTAAATAAATAATTAAAAACATTTATTTAAATCATTCCCCCCCCCACTTGCATTTTCCTACAAATGCAAGTTGCAACCACAAGTTGAAATAAATTAATTTTTTTTTTAATTAAAATCCTATTTTCCCTCACCCACCAAATCCACTTGCACTCTTAAAACCCCTTCTAGATTCTTCTAACCCCTTCCTATTTAGCCTAATCCATCCCTAATTATTGTCACATTCCTAAGCAACTTGGAGTCACTTCTCAAAGACTTCAAAGTCTTTAAAAAGCATTAAATATTTTGTGTGTTCAACAATTTAACCTCTAAAAGTCTTCCGAACCACTTATGGCTCTTACATGACCATTTATGGTTAACCCCTAACTCAACCCTCATGTAACTCATGTGTCTCGTCAACCATTTATTGCTTTGACCATGGTTATCCTTACTAACTCTTGCACAAGAGTTTATCATTGGATAAAAGCATTATTCTTTGGATAATGAATTTATTCACTCAAACCCAACCTTAACCTTAACTCCCAAGTTAACTCTCAGGTCATGTCAAGCATTTAATGCTTCTTCCGTCTCCTCTCAACCCATCTCATGTTGACACTTGTCATCCTAGGATTGGGTTGAAAGTCCTCACATGGATTGAATATCATTCAATCCTGACCCTTGTTGAGATTACTCAATCTCAACCATCCATTGCTCCATTTTTCCTATAAATAGAGCCTATTTCTTCATAATCCAGATCCTTAAAACTTGTATGCATTTAATCTATAGACAATTTTAGAGAGCATTTTAGCATAAAAATCACTAATATATTGTCATTTTGGACTAAAATAAATCTTAGTTCATTTCATAGCATCTCATATTTAGCTTATTTTTACTCTTGCATAGCATAAGTTTAAAAACATTTTTAGTCTTGAATCTGCATAAGACATCCATAGTGCAAAAAGCTGCTGAGAGCTACACTGATTTGGAAATTGGAGAGGAGAGGAACAAGGGAGAAGGAGCTAAGAGCATGTTAGAAGGCATTTGGAGATGCCTTGTTGTATTTGCTTCCATAGTTAAATATTTCATCATGTTTTTAGTGTCCCTTTTGGTATGCCTGCTTAGACTAGTTTTTGGTTGATTCACACTAACATCTATCTTTGTTTCTTGTGTTTTTGTGTGTTATATGACCATAGGATTTTATCTAATATTGTCCATTTTGCAGAGCATCAGATATCATTAGATCGAGATCAAAGAAGGATATGAGTGGAAGACAACATTCAAGACAAATGAAGGACTGCATGAATGGTTGGTGATGCGTTTTGGGTTAACTAATGCACCAAGTACTTTCATGAGGCTGATGAATGAGGTATTGAAGAAATTCTTGGGTAATTTTGTTATTGTATATTTGGATGACATTATTATTTTTAGTAATACAAAAGAGGAACATTTGTTGATTTGAGACAATTTTTGCAGAGGTTGAGGGAAGAAAAGTTGTTGATAAATATTAAGAAGTGTACTTTCATGGAAAGATGAGTTAGTGTATTTAGGATTTTTTATATCTGAGGATGGTTTGAAGATGGACCCTGAGAAAGTAAAAGCAATTGTTGAGTGGCCTACACCGGAAATATTTGGAGAGGTAAGATCATTTCATGGATTGGCTAGTTTTACTAGAAGTTCATTAGAAATTTCAATTTAGTTTGTAACCCTATGACTGAGACCATGAGGGAGATCAGAAGGAATTCAAGTGGACCACCGAAGCAAGAAAAAATGTTTTGAACTATTGAAGCAAAAAGTGACTAAGCAGCCTGTGTTAGATTTACCGGATTTCAATAAAGTGTTTCAAGTGGATTGTGATGTAGGTGGAACAACAAAAGGAGTAGTCATGAGTCAGGAACGGAGAGAAGTAGCTTAATTTAGTAAAAAATTGAATGATGTTTGAAGGAGATATTCAGTGTATGATGAAGAGTTTTATGCCATAGTTCAAGCCTTGAAGAAGTGGAGACACTACATGTTTCCTAAGGAGTTTATGTTGTATAGAGATCATCAATATTTGTAGTATTTGAACAGTTAGAGTAAATTGAATCAAAGAAATATGAGATGGGTAGAATTCTTGCAGAGTTACACCTTCGTGTTGAAGCATAGAAGTGGAAAATCTAACAAAGTTTCTGATTCATTGAGTAGGAGAAGGAATTTGCTCACAGAGATGACAATATTAGGATTTGAGGAACTGAAGACCTTGTATGATGATGACCTAGATTTTGTAGAACCTTGGAGAGCATGTAGAGAACTATTTATGGTAGATAGAAGCAAGTGGTTGGATTAATTCATTCAGGATGGGATGTTATGTAGAAGAGTTCAGTTGTGCATACCGAAGAGTTCTATGAGGGAGAATTTGATAAAGGAGAAACACAGTGGAGGATTAGCTGGGCATTTTGGTATTGACAAAATAGTAGCATTGGTGAGTGAGAAGTACTTTTGGCCCCATATTCATAAGGATGTTAAGAAATATATGCAAAGTTGTAGAGTTTGTCAAGTTGCAAAGGGTAGTAATCAAAATGTGGGATTGTATAAACCTTTGACAGTATCAGTAAGACCTTGGGAGGATATAAGCATGGATTTCATATTTGGATTGCCTAAAACACTGAGATGGAATGACTCTATATTTATGGTGGTAGATAGATTCTCAAAGATGGCTCATTTCATACCTTGTATGAAGACATCAGATGCATTACATTTAGCAGACCTATTTTTCAATGAGGTAGTGAGATTGCATGGGTTACCTAAGAGAATAGTTTCAGACAGAGACACTAAGTTTGTTGGCTATTTTTGGAGATCACTTTGGAAGAAGATGAAGACAGATTTGAAGTTCAATTCTACTTTTCATCCATAGATCGATGGACAGGCAAAAGTAGTTAATCGAAGCTTGGGAAATTTGTTGAGATGTTTAGTTGGAGATAAGAACGGAAGTTGGGATTTGATCCTTGCACAAGTAGAGTTTGCCTACAACAATTCAATAAACATGGGTACCAGAAGAACACCTTTTGAGATCATTACCAGAGTGCATCCTAGAGGTATATTAGAATTAAGGGATATTAGAAGTCAAGACTAGAGAAGTTCAGTAGTAGAAGACTTTGCATATCACATGTCAGCCTTGCATATTCAAGCTAAGCAGCATTTGGAGGACATGAACAACAAGGATAAGGAGAAGGCAGATGAGAAGAGGAGACATAAGGAATTTGAAGTTGGTAATTAAGTGAAGGTATAACTAAGAAAATAAATATTCTCAGTTGAAACTTATAACAAATTGCAGATGAAAATTTTGGACCTTGCCGGATTTTGAGGAAGTTGAGTTCTGGGAATGCATATGAAGTGGAGTTACCAGATAGTTTGAGTATTTTACCCGTGTTTAAAATTGTAGATCTTCATGAGTATCATGAACTAGAATTCAGTGAGTATAGTATTGTAGACTTGGACAAACAGTTGCCCCAAAAGAAATCGGATCAAATTGAAGAAATTTTGGATAGTAGGATTGGGCGTAGTACCTAGAGTAGTCAGTATAAGTAGTATCTTGTGAAGTGGAAGGACATAACAGTTGAAGATTCATCTTGGATTTCTCAGGAAGAGGTAGACCACCTTGGTTTTCCTCTGACCCCGAAAAAGTGAGAGACCCACTTTTTTATCAACCCCAGATGTCTGATGCAAGAGCATACCCGGTTCATAGCAATCTTGCATCAACCAAAAATATTTTCCTTTCTGCTTTGATTTCTGTTTGTAGTTTCAACATTTCTTTTTGTGTGTCCTAGATTTGGCTCACTAGATTTTATGGAGTTGGATTCTACTTGAAGACTTGATCATCTTCCTTATCCCCAAACTGTAAAGCATTTGGATATTTTTTCGGCAAGTTATCGCTATCGGTTTCCATGACAGTTTCCTATTACCGGTTGACAATTTCCTATTACTGGTTGCCTGGACCTATTTGAATTAGTGATCTACCAGACCCCTTCCATAGCTTGCGGAGCCCTAGGCATTGATTTTGATGTTCCTAGGCATGTGGCCAACCTTTTCCCATGATCTACACTTCATCCTTTGGATTTTGTGGAGGAAGTTCTTTGCAGAGGCTGACCTTGTTGGTTTTAGACGTCAGGTCTTGTTTTTCAGGTTTTGATCCCTTTTTGGGCCAATCAGATCCCTTGGATCATATAAATAATTGTATTGAGCATTCTAATGTGACAATATTGTAGCTAGACTGAGCGTAGAAGATAGATCTTAAGATTGAAGGTCTCGGTTGTGACCTATTTTGTACTTTGAGCGTGTTTTAGCAAGCCTGTGAGCCAGTTTTTGTAACCCAATTGTTACTGATTGGTTGTAATAAGTTTTCATGAAATAAAACAATCTATTCTGCATTTCCTCCATCATATCTTTGTGTTTCTGTTATGTTTACTCTTGCTGACCAGTCCAAATTGATCTCTTTGAGGTCCATCCTAATTGATGACTGCTTCACACTGTTTTTGACAATTAAGTATCCAAGCGATTTTGGCCAAGAGAGCTTTGTTAAAGTGAGATATTTCTCTAATCCCCATTCCACCATATCCTTTAGGAACATAAACCTTATCCCATCCAATCAGGGCAAGCCTTTTATTCTCCTCCATGCCTATCCATAGGAAGGTGCTTTGGATACTTTCAAGTTTTTTAGCCATAACTAATGACATTTTAAAGAGGGAGAGGAATTACACTGTTATCCCCTTACGAGAAGAAACTAGAAGCTGAAGTTTTTGTGTGCTACTTATAAGCCTTCCTTTCCACCTATTGGAGTTCAAAATTACAGATTACCAAACTCTATGATCAAGCTAAGCAATCAATTTTGGCCAGCTAGCGAAATGAACCCTCAAGGTTGCTAATTCCCTACTACTTTTGGTTTTGCTAAACCAAGGTGGGTTTACCATCTCACCAAATATCTCTACCTATTGATACTTAAGCAAATTATTGTTACAAAACTATCCTAAGGTTAATCTCAAATTGGCATTAAAGATTTGATATGACCTACTACCTCTATCCTTAATTCCTACCTCAAAACTTTAAAAGAAAGCTTCTTAACTGAAATTATGAGATTATAGATGTATGATTAAGACCAGTGCCTTCTTTTCCTATTGGGATTAGAGTCTTATGAATTTCCTTTCTTATATTCTCCTTGCTAGATAGTAAAATTACCATCCACTATTAATCATTCCACACTTAATGATTCAATTTCACTATGATAATTACCATACATGCAATTTTAATCTTTCCTAGAAAGAAGCTTATACAATAATTAATCCAAGAGTATATCTTATCTTGTTCACACCACACAACAACTTAGTAGTCTAAAAAATAATGAAATGACCACAATATGCAGAAGAATTTGAACAACCTTTGATTTCTTAGCACCAAAATAACAAGCTTGAATTGAAAATCATCCACAATAATCCTTAAAATAGTATAGGAATTGAAAGCAAATTAGTCTATATTACTGGTAGAGATATAGAAGTATATATTTTCATCATGTCCTTGCATAAAATAAATATCTTTCTTTTATAAGGAAAAATCAGACACATATGAAACACCAAGTCTTTTGAAAATAAACATAGGTTAGCTACACAATGTAACTAACCAAACAAGTCTTCTAACGATTTAAGAGAAATAAATTAACAACCCCTAGGTGATCTACATATTACTACTCTTTATAAGTTGTGATGTTTAAGACAAAATGTCTCATAAAATATTCCTTCCTATAAAGCCTATTCAGGATAATATTCATGTTGTCAAGAATTTGATCTTCATCATTGATCTTGTTCAACTCTCGTGGATGTTCCTATGACAAAAAATCCTTCCATTGTTCCCAGGGCATTGGCGTACTATCATCATTGCTTAGTAGTGAGGGGAGGCTTTCAGTGTCTTTTGTATCCAACTGATTCATATCATCTTCTAGTTCCTCTTTGTTTTTTTATCTATTTTGACCACAACTTTCTGACATTCTTTGGCAACTTGAAAGATTTAGGATCTTGTACCTTATCAACTATTTCTTTCACCCTTTCTATCAACATAGCATATTCCTATAATGTCCTGAAGGTTCCTACATAAGTGTTCCAATAATCATTGGCATATTCCATCATTCATTGAACCTATGGGTGACTAATCCCACCATCATGTCATAAGTAGTTCTTTTCCTTTGTTCCTCCCTTTTTGGTAATGTTTTTTGAAGCTTTTCTTTCTAATAACTCCAATAATTTGTGTCTTGTAGTGCTTTAGTTATCTGTTTCTCCTGTTGATATGAGAATTCTTCTCTGTTAGGAATCAACCTCAACTCCTCCTCCAACTGATGAAATCGTTCCTTTACTTTCTCATGTTTTGCCCTATAGGCATCTCTTTCTTTAACTACATGTTTTATCTGGGCCTTGGTGAATTTTGCCACATTAAAATTTAGGTTTGATGTTTCTAATGGATTTGTTTCACCAACCTTTTGGACCATGAGATGACCAAATACTTTATCAGTCTCCACTAAGGTGGTCATTTTATTCCTTGGGTATAAGGTCCACTACAACAGTACCTTCTTGTCCAGGTCAAAACTAGAACTAGAGTAGATTTTGCCAATATCTTGAAATGACATTTTCTTTTGAGTGTCGTGGTTCTTTACAAAGCTATCAAATAGCAGAGCAAAAATCATTGTAAGGAATTTAAGTAGCAGAACAACTTCCTACTCTAACCTTGAGAGGAGGGTAATGCAAAAACTTTTACAGATCATCACAACAATTACAAAAAACATAAATAGACATAACGACATTCAAACCATAACACAGTGATTTATGTGAAGGAAACCCTTTCGAGAGAAAAACCCCACACCACAAAATCTGTCCAATATATTATTCAACAATAAAAAATAGATTACAATATACTTGCAGAGCAAGCTCTTCGCAGGAGTACCACTAATCAGAGATTCAGTGGTAACTCAATAGCCATAAGATTCTTACACACAACTTCTATCTCACGCAACTCATATATAGGTGATACATTACAAGAAACCATCAAATATTATTACAAAGACATGGGCTAAAACCACACAATAAAGTAAAGTCAACCTTATCTCCCTTCTAGATGTCCTATGATGTGTTAAAACACACATCAACACATGTCCCTCCCTTTTACAACTCATTTATGTGTCTGATGTATTTTATATTTCCTATTTCAGGAGTACAAAATTTTGGAGGCCATAAATTGAGAGCCGTGTGTCCTATTGACGAACTATTTGAAGCATCGGGAAGCTTGCGAAGTGCTCTATTGCCTCGTAAATTGTTACCCCATTTATACCCACATTTTAAGGCATTTTAGGGCCTCTAAAGTCCTCAAAATTAAATTTAATCCTTTCATTTGACCCCTCCAAAATGTAAAATTTAATTTCTTCAAAACTATATGTGATCTTATGACAAAACTTTACCGAAATTCTTATCGAGCCAACCAAAATCTTTGGGGAGAATTTCGCACCATTTTGTGCTAAAATGAAAACTTACTATAAATAGTAACCTCATGTAAATGCAAGGTTGAGACACCATTTTCCCAAGAAATCTCCCACTTGTCGAATAACTTGCAAGAGAAAAGAGAGTATCAACATAATAAATTAATTGCTAGGGACCATGAGGCCCATAGACTCCAAACACCATCCAAACTTCTCTATGTTCATAGCCTTGGTTAAAGAATCTACAAAATTCATCAAAGTTTCTACCTTAACCAGCTTCACCTTGCCATCCTTGACCATATCTCTGACAAAATGACACTGAACATCAATATGCTTTGTCTAGGCATGAAATGTTGGGTTCTTAGCGAGGCAGATTGCACTGTGACTGTCACAATAAACTGACACTGCACCTTATTTTATTCCAATATTTGAATATAGTCTCTTAAGACAAATGGATTCTTTACAAGAATGAGTAGCTGCCATATACTCTACTTGTGTAGTGGACAAAGCAACCACAACTTGTCACTTACTCATCCAACTAATTGCACCACCAAATAAAGTAAACACATAAGCACCGATGGATCTTCTACTATCAATATCACCTTCCCAATCTAAATCCACATAACCATGGATATCAAGGGAATTATTGTCTCTAACCAAATTACCATGATAACACAAAGAATACTCTGAGGTACCCTTCAAATATCTGAAGACTCTTTTGACTGAATCCCAATGAACTCTACCAGGATTAAACATATATCTGGACAAAACTACCACTACTTGGGCAATGTCTGGTCTAGTACAAACCATAGCATACATCAAACTTCCAACTACACTTTGGTAAGGGACTTTTCTCATGTGTTTCATTTCTAATGGGGATGTAGGACAATCTACAATAGATAATTTCATTGTAATTGTAAAAGGAACACACAATTGTCTACAATCTTGCATGTTGAACCTCTGTAACACTGAATTCACATACTTAATCTAGCCTAGCCTTAGATTTCTATTCACTCTCTCTTTTAATTTCCATCCCAAGAATGTGCTTTGCTGCACCAAGATCTTTCATTTTAAATTTAGCAATGAGCTGAGAATTCAGTTATGAAATCATACCTTTCCCTTTACCAATGAATAACATATCATCAACATACAATGCAATGTATAGGAAATGATCACCATCAGATTTATAATAAACACAGTGATCTGATTTAGAACGTTCAAATCCCAAACTCATCACATATGTATCAAATTTCTTGTACCACATCCTAGGACTTTGTTTGAGGCCATACAAAGATTTCTTTAATTTACAGACCAAATTACTTTTACCTTTCACCACATAGTGCTATGGTTGTGTCATCTAAATATCCTCCTCCAAATCACACTTCTACTATGAATTACCTTTTGTAAAATAGGATCCCAAAGCTTGTATCCTTTCACACCATAACTGTACCTGATGAAGATACATTTCATAGCCTTGTTCTCCAACTTTGTCCACTTCTTATTTGGCACATGTGCATATACCTCACAACCAAAAACTCTAAGATGTCTCAATGAAGGCTTATGACCTGACCATGCTTCCATATGCATTTTATCAACAAGAGTTAATATAGGAGACTTGTTAATCAAGTAGCAAGCAGTGGAAACAACTTCAACCCAAAATTTTTGTTCTAGACCAGAACCACTCAACATACTCCTAGCCTTCTCCATCAATGTCTTATTCATTCTTTCTGCAACTCCATTCTGTTGTGGAGAATACATAGTTTTATTTTGTCTGTTAATGCCATAGTCTTTATATAATCTATCAAAATAATTAGAGCAAAATTCATTGCCATTATCAGTCCTCAAACATTTAATTTTTTTTCCAATTTGCAACTCAACCGTTTCTTTAAACTCTTTAAATTGACTAAAAAACTACAGATTTACTCTTTAGAAAATAGACCCATGTTCTTCTACTAAAATCATCTATAAATGAAACATAATATGTGGATTTTCCAATCAAAGGAACATCTACAGAACTAAAAAACATCAGAATGAATAAGATCCAAAACACCAAAAAATTTATGAGAACTCGAGTAAAAATGAACATGGTTTTGTTTTCCATAAATGCAATGCTCACAGAAATCAAAGTCAAGATTATAATCATTCAAACATTCAACAAGGTTTTTATTTTTCAAGGTCCTTAGACCCTTTTATCCAATGTGGCCAAGCCTCTGGTGCCATAACATAGTCTTCTCTACAGGTCACTTTGTTTCAGAAAAAAAGAGCACCCTTAGGAACCCAAACGCCATTTCCATTTGCTGAAAGTGAAACCCTCAAACCTTCCAATGAAGTATCTGTAGACACCTAAAAATGTCTCATTGATCACGTACTAATTATTCCTCTAATTGATTAAATAATTCTTTAATTCTTTAATTAAGTTAATTAATCTTATTCTTCTAATTTCATATTTCCTCATCATCTTACTAATTATTCTATTTTCTATTCTATCATCATTTGATCATTTTAATAATTTTCTAATGTTAATTAAATATTTTATTATTTAATTAATTCTAATTAATTCCCCAATTTAAATAATCTTTATTATTTAAAAAATTTTGTTCTCAATTTCTATCTCTAATCATCTAATCATTCAACCCTTTTCTAAATATTAATCAAATATTTGTTATTTAATTAATTATGATTTAATCCTTTAAATTAAATAATCTTTATTATTTAATTAAAGTCCATTTCTAGCATAATTAAATAGTTTCTTTAAATTATTTAATTAACTAATTAATTCTTCCATTTCCAAATCCCCAAATTCTAATTTCATTTAATTTCATATTCTTCTAAATTCTTCCAAATTCAAATACATGTGCATGATTTCAAAAACCAAATTGAAAATCAAAGTCAAGTTCTAAATATATTCAAATGCTAAATTGAATTAAATAAATTCAATTATTTGAATAAATTTCATGCAAAGATTAAATTAAAAATCTAAGTTAAAGTACAAGCACATGCTAAATTAATTAATTAAATCATTTATCTCTTCAGTCTCTATTTCCATCTTCTAGTTCTTTTGGTAATCTTCTTTATTTCCTCCAATCATTCTTTTTATTCTTTCAGTTAGCTTTTTCTCAATTAGTTGACTCAATTAATCTATTCAATCTATTTTGTTTCACCTCCAAGTCAGCAGGTCAACCATCAATCAACATGCGAGCTCACCTGAGTTCCACCTCTTGATCATCTTGTTCCACCTTTCAATCTCATCCAAAAATCTATAAATTGAGCACTCAATCCTCACAATTCCTCTAGATCATGAACTTCAAATCTTTGTGTCAATTATAGGTTGCTAGTGCAATATCTCAGAGCCATTATACCATAGAGAGAAGAAGAACAATGGAAGCTATGATGCACAATAGGGAGTTTCATATTGTTTAATTTAATTCCATTTTGCATCTATTTCATTGGTTTTATGTTTGAATTGCTTAGATAGTTAAGGAATTCATGATCGTCCTTATTTCCTATTTAGCAATGGTGTATCTGATCATAACACATTTTAGTGAACTCGACGTGAACACCAACTAATTAACCTTCTCTATTTTCTATGTTGTTTTTGCAGATCGTACGAAATTTTTCCTTTTTTTTGCAGATTTTGCACAGATTTCAAGATAGACCTCTTCATCACGCATTTGCAATTACATCATCATGCAATATCATAGACAAGTCTACATAATCGACCAGACAGGATTACACATTCGTGCGAAACTCATCACACAATTGACCTTACATGATCACGCAATCGATTTGATACTGTTACGCATTTGTTTTGGATTGTTTTGTTTTGATAAATTTTATTTTCATTCCTTTTCTATTCTTTGATCTATTTAATTCTGCATGAAATTGAGTAAATCTAGAAACAGATTATTTTTATTGTATATTTTGGTTTTAACGGTTTATGGCACGTAAGGTACAATTCAGGATTTCAGGTGCCAGAAAGATAAAGGAACAAAGAAGATAGGCCAAATGCTATCAAAGGATTCTCCAAGAAGAAAAGCAGATGCAAGATTGGGAAGATCAACCAGCCTTCGATAGATACAACAACTTAGTTCTCTTGTATCAAGTTAAATATGATTTAATTAACATTGAATGGATGATGAGAGATTTAGCTAGGGCCTCACAATTGGTTTTGCAGGTTTTTGATCGGGTTAAGTTTCATTTTTTATTTTTTTGTGTTATTTGCTTGTTTGCCATGCAATCATCATGTTCTGATTATGCAATCAATCTATTAGTGTCACACATTCGCTCTGTCAGGATTACGCATTCGCTCTATTATTTTCATGCATTGGCTTTGTAAGAGTCACACAATCACGTAGGTATTGTCATGCATTCGCTTCTATCAATTTTTGATTCTCTGTTTTCTATTGATTTGATTTTACTGCTAATCATCTATTTGTAGCCTATGGCGAATTTATAAAAAGGATCGGATTAGTATTAGATCAATTGCAATCATAATTTCACACTTCATCTTTTGGTGCTTAAAATCAACAATGGTTAAAATGGACATGTATGCACAATCTCACACTTCAGCTTTTGGTGCTTAAAATTAACATTGGTTAAAATTGACATGCATGTATAACACTTTGATTTGGGCTTAAAATCAATAATGGTTAAAATTGACATGCATGCCTTCACATTTCAATTTAGTGTTTAAAATGGACATGCACACGTATATTCAACACTTCAATTTGGGCTTTAAAATGAACGCGAATCAGGTTGAATTAGATTAAATCACATTTGATTTTCTTAAGGTAAATAATTTTTATTGTGTTTGGGGTGGACCTACTGTTGCATTAACTAACTTTCCACCCGCCTTCGGGGTCTTGGGAGAAAGGAAGGAGGTGACAACGACACCCAATTTTATTTTATTCCATGTAGTGAGGGGTATCTTTGACTGGGGATTTCATCATCGTACAGAGGTACTTCGAATTGGGATGCATTGGGGATATCATCTCTCCCAGTGTACTCTCGAGCGGATTTTTTGAGCTGCTATATAAATATACAAGTCAGGCGACTAGAGTTTTGAGTGAATTCGACGTATGTGGGGGCCTTCCTACACAGATAAGCTCAACTAAAGTCTTAAGTGGCTTGCTATGAGAATCCATCGCTGGATCAGGACCCCTCAAAACCCTACAATAAGAACCAACTTAGTAGCCCAAAACCCTACAGTCAGTGATACCGAGAGTGCAGATTGTACCCCATAGATACCCTTCACATACCTTACACTATGATATAGGAATACCTTGGCTATAAGATCTTCAGATCTTCGAGGTAAGAGAGACTGGCATGCCTGATAAGTGTGTGTCGTGGAGTGGAGACAGTGCTGCCAGAGTCTCTATCTGTTCATTTTGTCTCGGTATTTCGTAAGGGCCTCATTGAATGGTGTCCACCTTCCAGTCTAAGATTATATTCTGTTCTCTTTTACGTATCATTGTATCAGACCAGTATTGAGTCTATCCTTTGGGCTATTTCAGGCTCTATCCTATGTATCTCTGAATTCTCTAAGATTGTTTGAAAAACTAGTTCAGTCAGCTATATCTACCTTTAAACAATTGTTCTTAGACTTGGAAAAACCACAAAACTTGTCCTACACATAGAATTACCGATAACAAAGTCCATTTTGAAACATCAAACAGTCCAACAAACTCAAAATTTTACATACTTGTGACCATAGGAAGTCCTTGCATAGTCCTCATTTATGTCCTTACTATCATCCTTAGTCCTTGCATAGTCCTCATTTACGTCCTTACTATCATCCTTAGTCTTTGCAGAGTCCTCATTTACGTCCTTACTATCATCCTTAGTCTTTGCATAGTCCTCATTTACATCCTTACTATCGTCCTTAGTCCTTGCATAGTCCTCATTAACATCCTCATTATCATCCTCATATATGTCTTCATCTAGATTTCATATACATCTGTCTTAGTCTATCATCATTGACATAATCATCCTACAAAGTCATAGCATGCATCTTAATGGGTCTCCCAGGTGATGGTTTGCTCCCCTTCGAGCAACCTAATCTAGTGCCAAACGACAGTCAATGAGAAATCATTGAAGGTCTAGCTAACTTAGCTTGGGACTCAAGGAGAAACACACCCCAGTATATAGGAGTCAAGTACGAGATAAATATCGAGTATAAAATTTCCCATAGAATTGATAGAGATATCACTGTAGAACGTCTAAGAGAACAACTTGAAAAACTTGCATTATAGAAATCCCGAAATACTCAACAAGCTCGCATCAAAATCCCCAATAGAGAGTCTAGTCTAGTTTTGCATGCACCATACATATGTCTAGAGTCTAGCATTAGTCATTGTCTTGCATAAAACCACCCTCATATAGTAGTCTTAAATGCCCGTCACAAGGTCAAAAAAGGAAAAAGGTATAATGGACCCAAACAATGACCAGTCTGTAAACCCAACTTGGAATATAGACATATCAACTAGTCAACAATTAGATTCTTAGGCAATGTCTACCCTAAATGAATTACAACAACATTTAACAAAAGAATAAATTGAGTCACCTCAACAAGATCCACATGTGCTTATGATCTTAGATTCTCTTATACATAGTGATAGGGACAAATATCTCTCATTATTATTACAAAATGGGGTGAAACTACCTAAAGATTTTGATGTCACAAAAATCTTATGACTAGAAAAAACTTTAGGTCAAGATAACAATCAAACACCACCCATAACACAAATGCAAGTAACGACATCCATTTTTCCTCAGAATGTACCTATCCAAACAAATGTCAATACAAATGCAAACTTTCAAACAAGTGCATCACCTTCAGTGATAAATGTTAGTATACCAACACAGAGCATACTGATAATATCAAGTGTCTTAGCACCTATTCAAACATAGGCAACAAGTGCAACCAAACCTCCGGTTTCCTATTCTATAGGATCGACATATAGTCACCAAAATGCAAATCTAGGTCTTACCAATACAACAAGTACAACTTAGCCAAACATGGGTTCACATATCACTTATTTCATAGTACCTAGTGGAACGTAAATTATAATCATGGTACCTTCCAACAACCTCCTAGTTATGCAACCACAAATCCTTTTGTGGGACATACACAAACACAAGATGTACCTTTGACCCAAACATATATTCTAACACAATAATTACTGAATTTGCAACAACAAATGATGACCATGCAGACCAATAATGATAAAAAGAGATACACAATGCAGGACTTACATCCTTATCCTTTTGATCACACATTATACATGTCGCCTTTCCCACCACATTTTGAAATGCCTAAATTTGACATATATAGACGGAAGGGTGATCCTAGAGACCACATCAGAGAGTTTTTTACGACATGTATAGAGGCTGCAACAAAAGATACTTACTTAATGAGACTATTTCCTAAAATTCTGGGGAGGCCGGCCTTAGAGTGGTTTTCACATTTACCACCAACCATCATATCATGGGGAGAATTAGCTGAACTTTTTATTGCAAACTTCTCGCATAACATTGAAACCCCAGTTACTTTGATGGACTTGTGTGCCACTAAAAAATATGAGAATGAAAAATTTGTATCCTTCATACAACGATGGAGGGCTCTCTATAGGAGGTGCAAGACAATCATCCCAGAAACAGAGCAAGTGGATATGTTCACAGAAAACTTGATTCCCAAGATTAAATATCCGATACAAATGCAATGTTTAACCACATTCAAACAAATCACATAAAAATCTCTAAAATGTGAGAAGGGACCAGTGGAACAAGGTCTTATTAAGTATGGCAACACCAACAACAAAGAGAAATCCAAGTTTTGGTCGAAAAACAAAAGTGTGACCAATGATGGTATTGTAGATGCTAGAACAGTAAACAGAACTCAACCGGTTTAATCTTTGGGAATGAGTCAATCATCAAATCCACGTATGGAGAATAACCCTACTTCAAAAAATGTAAACGCTACACAAAACATGAACACAAGATACCCCAGGGTAAATGCTCCAAGAAGAAATTACACACCTCTAGGAGAACCTCTTGAGTCAGCGCTCAAAAAGTTGATACAAACAAACATGATCACTTTAGTGAAAATAAGAGTATATGAATTAGGTCCTTTCAAACCCACATGGTGGAATGATAATGATTTCTATGATTATCATCGAACTAAAGGTCACAAAACACCGAGTTGCTACAAATTGAAAAACTTGGTCCAAGATATGATAGACCAAGGCGACATCACAATCGATACCGATAAAACCTCGACAAACACAAATCATACAATATTTAAAGATCCATTTGTTAAGCATGACAAAGGGAAAGCTACCACATCAGGTACTCAATACAATATAACCAACTACACAAAGGTCTCATACGACTACACTATTCATGCCATTAGCTCAGGAGATATAGTAAACCATGAGTCACAAGAAACACATGATCAATATGAGCAATATATAGATACTCACACATATGATAACCAAATTTGCATGTTATCAGAGGCACCAAAATATGATGATGATAGAAACCTTTGTCTTAGAGACTGGGGGCATGATGAACCATCTTAGTCAAGATGGTTTGAAGATGAACTCATAGAACAAATCATGGATGTCAAAAATACACATAAAGAATATACAGAGGGATTTAACATAAACCTTGATAACACAACATATGATACCGACAATACCTGTAAGTCATATGATACAGTGTCTACAATCACCATAACTCCCAGAGACAGAGATTGTGTAGTAGTTACTCACAGATCAAAGGTAACTCTACAAGGAATACCACAAAATCATCCACTAGTAGTAGGGACCTACAATGTTGTTGAGCAACTTAAGAAAACTCCGACACGAATATCATTATTTGAACTTTTGCATATTTCACCCTCATAGAGCTATCCTGGACAAAGAACTTCAAGATTCAATAGTGGACATAGATATAGATGAAAATGCCTTCCAGTCCATTGTAGGAAATTTGACACAAGGCACTTGTATTGCATTCACAGAACAAGACATTCCTAGTGATAGACTGATTCATAATGACCCGCTACATCTAGAATCTTATATACATAAGAGAAGAAGCAAAAGAGTACTCGTAGACAAAGGAGACGGTCTCAACATTTATACTTTAAAACTGGTTAAGGCACTAAGATATTCTGAAATTCACATTGACTCATCCAAGAGGATAAATATCAAGGCATATGATGATGAAGAACGTCCCTCAAAAGGCACTGTAACATTACCCGTACAAGTAGGACTTATAACAATAGAGGTTTATTTTCAAGTCTTGGACAAAGAATTGGGATATAACATGTTATTGGGCCACCCATGGATCCACACCATGCAAGCAGTACCATCCACATTTCATCAATGTGTCAAATTCCCATATAATGGTATTGAAATCACCATAAAGGGTGATCCAAAATCTTTCCAACATTGCAATTACTTGAAAGAAAGTGTGGATAATTAGGTACCTATTAATCATGAAGCACCTCTCACTACACAACTAGAGGCATTAATTATCACAAAGAAAAAGAATATGCCTAAAAGGTCCTCCTTACAAATACAAGATATGGGTTGTGGAGAATATTCTATGTCAAATACTTCAAGTGGGAAACAATTGTCTCTATCTCCTAAGTCTTTTGGGAACCTCAAAATACAGTACAAAAACAAGACAAAGGTAAATAAATTATCAGATACATAGACTCGTGCTCTTTCATTAGATGGGGTGACTTTCAAGAAGAATCCTTGAATGAAGATGTCAACCATTGGATATATAGAGAAGAGGATCATATGAAAATAGCCAAAATACCCATATATCAGTATGGAAATGGATTCAAAATGCTCTAGAGACATGGATATGATGGTACCACAGGCCTAGGGTCACAAAAACAAGGAAGACTAGAGCCTATTGTTCCTAATGATAATCCTGGCAATCAAGGATTGGGGTATAAGCATGTAAAACATATCACAGAAGCAAGACATCATACCCTTGATATACTAAATAGACCAATGAAACTGTCAGACTACATACCACAAAGAGATTTGTCCATGCAGGTGCTTACCTCTTCATCTCAAACAAGTAATCAAGTACCCACATCTCCTAGCGCAAAATCAAATGGAGAAGACATGAGACGACTCCTGCAAGAACCTAGCACTGAGTCAGAAAATGATACAGTTGTCGACACAATAGTACAAGATAATGTTGCAACAGATGCAATCTTACCACCAGAAGATGAATCTAATCCATGGTTATTATTAATACTTCTTCCACAAGAAATGACTCAAGCTCAACCTAACAAATTAGATGAAGAAATATTGCAAAGGCTTATACCAGGCTTAAGAAGGGTAACTACTGTCCAAAGAAGACCAGTCAATCTACAACAGAATCAATGACAGGAACAAGAAGAAATAAGTGATGATAGCTCAGATGATTAAATATACATTGAAAGTGAGACAGACTCTCACAACTATGAGTTCTTATCACTCCATGATTCTAGCCCACCAACAACTGTCATACTAAGGTATCAAATCAAGCCTATACAAGATGAAAATACAAAAAGTCATTCAAACAATCAAGTCTTCATGTTATCAGAATCTACTATAGAAGGGAGTAACTATTTACCCCTTGTACATTCACACTTGATTGATTGGGGGAAAGAAGAAAAACCAACGTTGGATTGGTTTGAAAATGACAAAGCAATTGCAAAATTCCTCGGAGTTAGAGAGGGATTTCCACAAGGTGATCACAAAGCAAGGTTTGCTGTAGACCTAGATAGAACAACATACTTTGGAGAAGAAAGTACCTCTACAATAGAAGATAAATATTAAACCACCCATAATGGCAAGAGCGAGTTGGGTAACCTTCCTATCAAAAGAGAAAGTTCAACATTGCTTATAGAAGAAACTGAAGAAGTAAACATAGCAGAAGGAGTGATTGTACATAACATCCACTTGGAAAAATCACTAAGCAAAGAAGAAAAAGATAGATTCATTCATTTTTTTTAAGCAATGACCTATCATTTTTTCTTGGTCCTACACAGATATGCCAAGCTTAGACCCTGAATTAGTCTTGCATCATTTACCTTTGATACCATGAGTTAAACCTTACAAGCAAAAATTGAGAAAAATGCATCCAAGTATTGCATTACTAATTAAAATAGAACTACAAAAGCTATTGGGTGTAGGTTTCATTTGACCTATTGACTATGTGGAAGGGATATCCAACTTGGTACCTATGTCTAATCCCATAGGAGGCATAAGAATCTACATGGATTTTTGGGATCTAAATAAAGCTTGTCCTAAGGATGACTTCCCACTACCCAATATCAATATGATAGTTGACCTAACAGTTGGAAATGAAATTCTATTCTTAATGGATGGTTTTTCAGGATACAACCATATTAAAATTGCACCATAAGATCAACATAAAATGGCCTTTGCATGCCCATGGGGAACATACTACTGGAATGTGATGTCATTTGGTCTCAAAAACGCTGGAGCAACATACTAAAGAGCCATGACAATGCTGTTTCATGACATGATCCACAACATAATGGAAGATTATGTGGATGACTTATTGGCTAAATCACAAACAAGAGAAGGTCACCTTATGGTCCTTGCACAAATATTTGATCGGTTGGAGTAGTATAATGTTAGACTAAACCCGAAGAAGTGTGTGTTCAGTGCAACAATAGGTAAACTATTAGGGTTTATTGTGTCCAATAGAGGAATTGAAGTAGACCCTACCAAGGTCAAGGCAATAATTGATATGCAACCTCCATCAACACTTAAACAACTAAGAGGGTTACAAGGAAGATTGCAATCCATAAGGAGATTCATAGAGTAGTTGTCAGATAACTGTCACCCCTTCTAGCATTTACTCAGGAAAGGAGTTACTTTTAAATGGACATAACAATGCCAAGAAGCTTTCCAAGCTCTAAAAGATTATCTTCTAAACACACTAGTTTTAGTATCACCTACTTCAGGAAAACCTCTGTTGCTATATGTATTAACAACAAACTCCGCTCTAGGAGCTCTGTTGGTACATCATGATGAACAAGGAAAAGAAAGAGCCATTTATTATATAAGTAGGACTCTCATTGACTATGAGCTTAATTATACTCCTATAGAGCGAGCATGCTTAGCAGTAATCTTTGCATCCCAAAAGCTCAAACATTACATGCTAAGTCATAAGGTACAACTCATTGCACGCTTTGACCCACTCAAGTACCTATTGAGCAGAGCAACATTGACCAGGTGGTTGGATAAGTGGGTCATAATCCTGAGTGAGTTTGATATAGAATAATAGTCAGAAAGGCCATCAAAGGACAAATTATAGTAGATCAATTAGCAGAGGGTCCTTTATAGGACAGTCACCCATTACTGATAGATTTTCAAGATGAATCAGTGTTTACATTAACTACATCTATAATGTGGAAATTATATTTTGATGGGTCATATACAAGTCATGGATCTAGAGAAGGGATTATTTTCATCACCCCTCAAGGGGATTCTATACCTAAGTCATTTAGGATCAATTTTCAATGCAAAAAAAATATAGCTGAATATGAAGCTCTCATCATAGGGCTTCGTACAACTTTACAGTGGAGAATAAAAGAATTATAGGTCTATGGTGACTCAGAATTGATTGTAAACTAGGTCAATGATGCTTACAACACGAAGGATGACAAACTCATGCCTTATAAGAAGATGGTAGAATATTACAAGGAGAACTTCAACAAAAATACCTTCGAATAGATCCCAAGGATACAAAAAAAGGCAGTAGATGCCATGGCTACCATAGGATCTCATCTGAATATGCCTGCTAACGAAACTCAGTTTGAGTTTATTATAGAATAGTTGATGCTACCGACATATGAGACTCCCTCAACATAATATGTATGTGCAATTGTGGGTCCAGTGTCCCCTTAGTACAATGAAATATATATATATATATTTACATACTCAATAGATGTCACCGGATCTGTCCAGAAATCAAAAGAAGACCCTTATTCATCAAACATTAGATACACCATTATAGTTGATACATTGTATAAAAAGGGCTTTGATGGAACTCTTCTATGATGTCTAGATAAAAATGAAGTGCAACTTGCTCTAAATTAAGTCCATGATAGAATTTGTGGGGCACACCAAAGTGGTCCACCATTGTCAAAGAAATTGTTGAGAATAGGTTATTACTAGCCAATTATGGAAAAGGATGCTTATAAATATGTGCAGAAATGTAAGTAATGCCAAATGCATGGAGACCTTATTCATGCACTAGCACAAGATCTTCAACCCATTACGTCACCATGGCCATTTTCACAATGGGGATTAGTTCTTGTGGGTAAAATCAATCCTACTTCATCCAATGGGCATAAGTTCATCTTAACAGCCATTGAGTACTTTACCAAATGAGTTGAGGCAATTCCTCTTACATAAACCACTATTAAACAAATAGTGAAGTTAATGCTCAATTACATTATCTGTAGATACGGGATTCCAATGTGCTTTGTAACAGATAATTGACGTCCATTTAAAAATCAAGAAGTGAAAGAATTGTGTGACAAATTTCACATACAATAGATATTTTCCACACTATATTATCTGCAAAGCAATGGACAAGTAGAGGCAACAAATAAAACAATATTGAAAATCCTTAAGAAAGTTGTCACTGACACAGGTTGGGACTGGCATCTCTAGTTAAATCCCACTCTTTGGGCTTACAGAACAGGAGTACACACCCCTACAAGAGCAACACCATATTCCTTGGTCTATTTTACAGAAGCAATACTCCCCATTGAAATAGAAATACCGTCTCTAAGAGTCTCCTTACAAAACATCATATTAGAGGAAAACTACTAGATAGCAAGGTTACAAGAGCTAGAAATGCTTGATGAAAAGAGACAAACAACATTAAATCATCTATAAGGGTATCAAAATAGACTAAGACAAAGTTATAATAAATGAGTCCGCCCATGAGCTTTTGAAGTGAGAGATCTAGTTCTTATAGAGAACCAAAGGAGCCTAGCGAAACGATAAAATCCGGGGAAATTTGAACCTAACTGGCTAGGTCCTTTCATCATAACAAGGGTTATAGGCAATGGAGCATATAGTTTGGCTACCATGGAGGGAGATCCACTCTCTGCCCCTTTGAACAACATGCACCTTAAACGATATTACACCTAAGGGCTGGGTAGTTTAGGTTTTACTTTCCACATTGCATATCATATTATTCAAAGCACAACATTGCATATAGTTTCTTTCTAGGCACAACATATTCAGAAGTCGCATTCTCAAAAGTTTCTGTATTTTCATATAGCAGCATCAATAAAACAAGGCAACTGTCCAAGTTTATCATCTGTTTGCATTCAAGAGAAGAAAGGGTCATCTCCTTTCTTAGATATTCGGACATGAGGTCTTTGAGATCCTAAGGTCATTCATTTTCAACATTACCTTGTGACGATGCTTTACTTATGGTTGGGTAGAGATTTCACTATTTGAGACGTGTTAACCCAAAATCTATCAATTGCTATATCTCAAACATATTAAGAAGATCTCTAATTCATTATAGACACCTAGTTGATCATATGACTAGTGAAAAATCTAAAATTCTACTTCGGCGCCACTATAATTGTCACACCCAAGTAGGTTTCATTACTTACAAGTCAAGGCAAGAAAATATAAAAAGAAAAAAGAGCTACACCAAATTCATCTCAAGGAAAAAAGAGAAATGATATATAACTGAAATATCATGCATGTAAGTGCGACAAAAAGCTTGACTATGGGAACATGCAAGTAACTCCATCAGGGTTATGAATGCCTATTGGCAATGGAGCAATATTTGAGAAATTACAGCCTATAACCTCGTCGAAGCTCTAAAAGCTTGCTGGCAGCGAGGCTCTATTCAGGATGCTTTTGAGGTTAGGATAATCCATGTAGCTAGTCATATAGGATGCTAAGGATCTTTAGTGAACACAAGAGCAAGAATTAACTCATTTTCACACATATGGGCAAAAGAAGATCAAAGTTTCAAGAACCAATGGGGAAGTTTTTCGTGTCTCCATTTGTAAATCCTAGTCACTAAGTGTGTTAATTTGGATGTTCCAAAGGACCCTAGGGATCGATTGACTGCTTATCTATAAAATGTTTTGCACCTAGATTTAAATTGGTGTATTACAAATGTTAAAATAATCACAGTAATCCTTGTTCAAATAGGAAATGCATCTTCATCATGCATACTGCATTAACATAGGTCCTGTGAAAAATTCATTGTCTCCACATGCATTATGCAGATCATCATGTCATACAGGTCTGCACAATAGGGGCATAGCTAAAAAAATCCAAAACATCATATAAAGTCCTGAAAAAATCCAAAAACAGTGAAAAACTCAAAATATCAAAAACATTGAAAAACTGAAAAAAATCCAAAAACAGTGAAAAAGTCAAAATCCAAAAACATTCAAATATGATCCAGAAAAAATCAATCAAAAACATTCAAATACGATCCTGAAAAAATACCAAAAACATTCAAATATCGATCCACTTAACCCAAAAACATCGAAAAAGCTCTTGGAAAAGAACTAAAAATAAAAAATCAATCAACCAAAAAAAAATTGCAATAAAATGTCTTGCGAGAAACAAATACCCTAGCAGATATCCAACAAACACATATCATGAAGTTAACAAAGGATACAACTATCCAATCAAACATCTATAATCAATTGATCAAATTGTCTTATCAATCATATCATATCCATATCAAAGTGATCATTATCTTGTCTTAAACAAAAGAGGATACACTTGAAATCAGATAGGTCAGTCTTAAACAGGGTCCACAACTTTCTGAGATCGGACATTATCAACCATCACATCAAGCAACTAAGAACGAAGGCACAAGATTAGTATAGCTGCCGAGTTTTGTCTGGGTTAGTCTTTATCTTTTATCATTTGGAAATAGATTATGTTCCTATGCCACTCAAGGATGTCCACAAGTGACTAGAGGAGCCATGATGGGCATTATCTTTTTCTTTGTTTGTTGTTTGTGGTGTGAACCGATGAAGTTATCAGGAAATTTCTCTAGTGGGTGTCAGTGATAGGAGTATTCAGCTATTGGATGCCACACATACCTCGACTCCTAGTGTAATTCCCAGAATGGAGGGTTCATTCCTTGTCTGCTACGTGCTTGTTTCTACAATGAGATATCTTGCATCTTGGTTTCTTATACCCTGATGTGCTAAGCTTCATTGTTTAATAATAAGGCTCAGTGATGAATATACATTGCACAATAAAATATGTGACACAAGTATGTGATTCTTTCAATTTAATTCTTATCTCATGAGTATATTGATAGTTTGTTGATTACTTCTCTCTAAATTGCATTCTTTCTAACATTCTTTCTTTCATCAATCTCTTCTCTCTATCATCTTACTAACATTTCTTCACGGTGCATCCAAGTTAAAAATTTGTTCAGCCATTATCATACAAAAACAAAAAAAAATACATGCATTCATATAGATTCCATTGCATTCATATAGGTTCCATTGCATTCATAAAGATTTCATTGCATCCATATAGATTCCATTGCATTCATATAGATACCATTGCATTCATAAACATCAGTTAATATGCATACATTCTAAGATACCATTGAATTCATTAGCATCATTGATACATACATGTAATAACCATTGCATTCGTGAATCATGTAGAATCAAATAGATATACATCATATAAGCATACATGGAAAACAAAAAATAAATAGATCGCTGCCAAAACCTGCATATCATATATATATAACTCAAAAATGATAATGTGTATGAATACAATAAACAAGCCCGAAGGCTCAGATAACATGATAAAGAATGTCTCAACCAACACTACCTCTATCAGCAGGTGGATCCTGTCCACTAGGTCTTGTCTCGGGATGTTGAGGTGGTCCCATAACACCACCACTGCTAGTCCATCGAGAAGTAGATCGACTCAATCTCCTCCCCATTAAGGCACTATAACTAGGCTCTCTCATAAGCCTGTCGATAATAAATAGCCTCTTGTGCAGCAACAAAATATCTATCTACCTGGTCACATGCCTATGTTGCTGGTCTGAATAGCTGATCATATGCATCCATGGTGATCTGAGCTCTCTTGAATGCTCATCTCTCTCCCTCTGGAGACAATCCCTCTCAGCCTCTAAAACATCATAGTTTGCATGGTGGACCTCTCACTCGATATCTCATCTAGCGACCTCCTCCTCCAAACTCTAAATCCATGCTCTAAGAATCTGTGGATCATCCTCATCACCCACCTTTCCTCTCCCACCCTCTATAGCAGGCATGTCCTCCAGCTCTGGCATATCATCATCATCATCCCCATCCTCACTGCTCAATGACTCTGAAGAATCATCGCTATCCCCATCGCTGATAGACTCGGTGTCTCCACTAATGTCTACATCCTCGTATCCAACTCCCTCATCTCCTATCTCATCCTCTCCCTCCGCTCCTCCATCTCCCTCAACTCCTCCCTCAGCTCCACCTTCCTCTCCACCTTCGACTCTCTCCCCCAACTCTAGCCTCAATCTTGACCTAGGATGGCGAATCTGATGTGTTGTAATCGGAACAACAAGATCAGTAAGTGGAATTGACCTGTGTCTGGCAAACCATGCATCATACTTCGACGTAGTCCCTAGATTCACTGCACCTCTACCCCAACCCTAGAGTAATGACTGAAGAGCATCAAACTTAGTAGAAGCAACATGCGGCTGTATGCACACCCCCCAATCAAATACCTCCCAAGATACACGATCAAAGTAAGCAGTAACAATTGGTGTCACCTGTACCTCTCCAAACTGTCTCAATACCCGACCTAGGATATACATCTCTATAATCCACTATGTCTCAAAAGTCCTACCGATCAGATACCTCTAATGTCGACAAAAAGGCAAGTGTACTACGTCATCCACCCAATCGGGGCAATCTAAGTATGGTCTCCAAATAAAATGCTACAGTATGTCAAACTGATGTCTCCAATACAAGGTGTTACCTGAACGCTTATGTCTGCTACCAGCTATGTACCTAAAAGCATAAGGCTCACCAGGCTGTAAATCAACATGAGTAATAGGTCTCGAAATAGAAATATGCTCCCATAACCAAGTCTGGAGTAGTGTCACACCACAACTAATAGACCGATACCCAAGATATACAATCCCATGCATTTGATAATACAACATGGAAAGAAGACATAGACCCCATGCATATACTCATCGATGAAAAATCATATCATGGAGCACTCTTCCCCATCCCACTGGAAATCCATGACCTCGTCCATCAGGTATCAACAAACTATCAACAACACTGCATAGTACAATAGTCATGTCATTGTAATCTAACTGGTCCCAAGGGATGTCATATCGACCACTGATCTACAAGTCCTGTATCTCACACTCAAAAAGTGCACAAAATCCAGCAATACCATCGTCATGGTCATACACAACTCTCTCACCATGAATCAGAATACGCAAAATAGTCCATACATCCTCTAATGTAATGGATGTCTCCCCAGTCGGAAGATGGAAATAACATGTCTCAAAATGCCATCGCTCTATCAATGCTATAATCATGGCCTTGCTGGTCGTCACCTCTGGCAAGTGTAAAACATAGTACAAACCAAGTTGTCAGATATGCTCAATCTCCTCATCAAGTAAATCAGCATGAAGATCAAGTCCACTGGGTCTGCTTTGTCGATAGTATAGCACTCCAATATTCTCCTGCAAAGAGAAAAAGTTCAAAATATTAGATATTGGATTACAAAAACAAAATTTTTTTAGATGCATGACAAAAACATTCACATACAATGAATGCATGACATTTACTACTAATGTGGTACAATTATGTCTTATGCGTGACATTTACAGTGAATGCGTAATGATATGAGCGCATGCGTAACATTAAACACTATTGCGGTATGATATGATTGAATGCGGTATGATATGAGTGAATGCATAACATTAACAACATTTGCATAACATTAAGCACAAATGCGTAAAAACTGAAAGGTGATTGCGTGATGCAAAGGAAAAATTGAACACTGGAAATCTTTTGAAAATAGCAAAAATAGGTAAAAAATCAAGAAAAAATTAGAAAAATACCATGCCACCAGTCCCAGGAGGTCTCTAATATGAATGTACTCGGTCAGACAGGTGCAATCAAGCTCTATAACCAGTCATGATGATCAAATACTTGAAATAAAGCACAAGATTTGCAGAGAAAACAAAGAACTTACCAAGTACCAAATGAGCAAATGAAAACCTAAAATCTCTATTTATAGCTCAAAATTAGGGTTTTTTGACACCTCGACACCTGTGGTCCCCGCCAGCTTCAAACAACTTGTAGCCTACTCAAACGATTGCAAAACCACTCGAAACTTCACACGATTTCTTATTACACTGATATCAAAAACATGGTCTCAATTTTTGAATTTTTCGACCACCTTTTCCGAGGGGCATATTTACACTATACAGTGGTACCAAGGCATACTGGGGCAAAAATTTCATTTTCTTTGAAACAATGTCGTTTTGACTTTGTCTCAAAGAGGGGCAAATGTAGACACCTAAAAATGTCTCATTGATCATGTACTAATTATTCATCTAATTGATTAAATAATTCTTTAATTATTTAATTAAGTTAATTAATCTTAGTCTTCTAATTTCATATTTCCTCATCATCTTACTAATTATTCTATTTTCTATTCTATCATCATTTGATCATTTTAATAATTTTCTAATGTTAATTAAATATTTATTATTTAATTAATTCTGATTAATTCCCCAATTTAAATAATCTTTATTATTTAAATAATTATGTTCTCAGTTTCTATCTCTAATCATCTAATCATTCAACCCTTTTCTAAATATTAATTAAATATTTGTTATTTAATTAATTATGATTTAATCCTTTAAATTAAATAATCTTTATTATTTAATTAAAGTCCATTTCTAGCATAATTAAATAGTTTCTTTAAATTATTTAATTAACTAATTAATTCTTCCATTTCCAAATCCCCAAATTCTAATTTCATTTAATTTCATATTCTTCTAAATTCTTCCAAATTCAAATACATGTGCATGATTTCAAAAACCAAATTGAAAATCATAGTCAAGTTCTAAATATATTCAAATGCTAAATTGAATTAAATAAACTTAATTATTTGAATAAATTTAATGCAAAGATTAAATTGAAAATCTAAGTTAAAGTGCAAGCACATGCTAAATTAATTAATTAAATCATTTATCTCTGCAGTCTCTATTTCCATCTTCTAGTTCTCTTGGCCATCTTCTTTATATCCTCCAATCATTCTTTTTCTTCTTTTAGTTAGCTTTTACTCAATCAGTTGACTCAATTAATCTATTCAATCTATTTTGTTTCACCTCCAAGTCAGTAGTTCAACTATCAATCAGCATGTGAGCTCACCTGAGTTCCACCTTTTCAATCAATCTCATCCAAATATCTATAAATTGAGCATTCAATCCTCACAATTCCTCTAGATCACGAACTTCGAATCTTTGTGTCAATTGTAGGTTGCCAGTGCAATATCTGAGAGCCATCATACCACAGAGAGAAAAAGAAAAATGGAAGCTATGATGCACAATAGGGAGTTTCATATTGTTTAATTTAATTCCATTTTGCATCTATTTCATTGGTTTTATGTTTGAATTGCTTAGATAGTTAAGGAATTCATGATCGTCCTTATTTCCTATTTAGCAATGGTGTATTTGAGCATAGCACAATATTCCCAAATTTACTTTTTACAAATTTGTTGTTACACTCAACAATGTATGCATTTAGCTTATACAAAGTGTCAAACCTGACACCTCTAGCAATTACCATAGCACCCTTAATTATCTTACATCCTACTTCAAAAAAGACTACTTGCACACCCACATCTATCAGTTTGCTCACAGATAACAGATTTCATTTTAATCTAGGGATATGAAACACACCATTAGTCCTATTTATTCTACCATCAGAAAACCTGATTCTAACTTTACCTCGACCAATAATGTCTAAATGTGAATCATCACCCAAGTACACCTTACCTCCATTAAGTTCGTCATATTCAGAAAACCAATCTCTTTTGGAAGTCATATGGAAAGATACACCTGAGTCAATTAACCAGGCATCATTACTTGCTGAGTCGCCAAAGCTGCAATGAATGCATCACCATCTTCCTTCTCAAACTCGGAATTAGAATCAAACTTTTTCTTTTTCTTCTTCTTTTCTTCTTTGTAGTCCTTATGAATGTGACCCAATTTACTGCAATTCCAACAAATGACTTTGGACTTTCCAGGAGATTTTTATCTCTCTTTGGATTTGGACATATCACACTTCTCATTCTTCTTGCCTTTCTACTTAGGTCTTCCATGAATAGTTAGGACTTCCTTTGAACTGATGGATACCTTCCTTCGCGTCTCTTCACCAAGTAGGGAACCCACCACATCTTCATATTTCAAAACAATAGAAGTACTACTGAAAGCCATAACAAGAGAATCCCACAAATAAAAAAAAGAACAAAGCAAGATTTAACATTTCTCCTCTTCATCCATCTTAACACTGACAGATACCAATTAAGCTACCAACATATTGAATTCTCCCAAGTGGTTTGTAAATTCATCCACCCTCTTCCATCTTCAAGGAATACAATTTCTTCCTCAAGAAAATCTGATTTAATAAATATTTGGCTTGATACATCTCACCAAGATTAGTCCATAACTTATTTGTAGTATTTTCTTCATGGACATTGATTAGAACAGAGTCTTCTAGGAACAATCTGATCAGACCCTTGGCTTTTCAGTCCATGACATCATACTAAACAACTGCAGTAGAATCTATGGGTCTTGAGACATTCCCATCAGCAACATCCCATAGATCTCGATCTATTAGCAGATCTTCTATCTTCAACTTTCACATCTCAAAATTTGTTCCATTAAATTTCTCCACCTCTATTCTCCCTGACAGACTTACCATCTGAAAAATTCTTGCAACAAGTCAAAAAGTGTCTTCTGCACAAGCTCCCACTCAAATATGGATTAGTTCAAAAAACTCAACAACACACAACTAAAACCAAAGGTGATCAAGATCTGATACTACATGTAAGGAAGTTAAGTAGCAGAAAAACTTCCTACACTAACCTTGAGAAGAGGATAATGCAAACAATTTTACAGATCATCACAATAGTTATAGAAAATAGAAATAGACATAATAACATTCAAACCATAACATAGTGATTTACGGGGGGAAAACCCTTTTGAGAGAAAAATCCCACACTCCAAAAGCCACCCAATGTATTATTTAGCAATAAAAAATAGATTACAATATACTTGCAGAGCAAGCTATTTGTAGGAGTACCACTAATCAGAGATTGAAAGGTAACTCAATATCCAGAAGACTCTTACACACAACCTATATCTCAAGCACCTCATAAATAGGAGATACAATACAAGAAACTGTCAAATTGTATTACAAAACCATGGGCTAAAACCACCCAATAAAGTAAAGCCAACCTTATCTCCCTTTTAGATGTCCTATGATGTGTTAAAACACACATCAAAATGTGTCCCTCCCTTTTACAACTTGTTTATGTGTCTGATGTATTTTATATTTCCTATTTCAAGAGTACAAACTTCTGGAGGCCATAACTTGAGAACTGTGTGTCCTATTGACAAACTGTTAAAGTGCTAGAAAGATTGTGAAATTCTCTATTGCCTTGTAAATGGCTATGCCATTTATGACCACTTTTCAAGGCATTTCAGGGCCTCTAAAGTCCTCAAAATTAAATTTCAACCTTTCATTGGACCCCTCCAAAATGGAAACTTTAACATCTTCAAAACTAGATTGATCTTATGACAAAACTTTACCAGAATTCTTATCTAGTCAGCCAAAAGCTTTGGGGAGAATTTCGTAGCATTTCGTGTTAAAATAAAAAACTACTATTAATAGTAACCTCATGTATATGAAAGGTTGAGATACCATTTTCCCAACACTCAAATCCCATCCAGGTACAATAAGTATACCAACATCTTGTAGGATTTGGCTTCCCTTAATAGGGGTCATGGTAGCCATTTCATTATCTACATCTTATTGCAATTTGTCAAGTAGTTCACCCTCATTCTCTTATGTAACTTCACCAACTTGTTGCCTAAGAATTTTCCCTTTTTACTTATACAAGAATGTTGTGAACTCTTGAGAATGAATAAACTCATCGTCAGAAATAAAATTTTCACTAGCAAGTTGCCTGATATCCTCTCTTTCTACTATAGCTTCTGCAAAAACCTCGTCTCCTTTTGGGACATGAGATGGATCCTACTCTTGGATGTCCACTCTATCACTTTGTATTGAGGGGGTAGGCTATGGTGACATATGCAGAAGAGGTGTTACAAATTGTACATTTCTCCCCAAGGGCTTTCTTGTATCTCTATCCAAAACACTCGGAGGGACTCCTTCAATTACTTCATCCAAATGAACAATTTTTTTATTGGTGCAAGTGACAAGGTCTTGAATATCTAAATAAACACCAGTCTTCAACAAGTTGCGATTATTTTTCCATTATTTATCCCTAATCACCTTGTCATAAGCTTCCAACTTATCCATATCTTGTGCCTCACTCAAATTTTTGATCAAGTCCTCTTGTACAAGAGGAACATTCTCATAAGAGCGTAGCTTCTGTGATTGTTTTTCTGAACTCATGAATCCTTTAGGATCGAAATTTACCCTAGGTTCATCCTATAATAGGCCATAGTAGGCCATCTTATTTTTTATGTGATCACATCCTTTGGTGGAGAAAACTGTTAATTCTCCAAAACATAGGTATCCAGGCATAAGGGCCTGTTTCCCATGAGCTCTTAAATGTGTGGAGCTTGCTTCAACAAATTGCCTTTATTAATAATGGGCCAACATCCCTTGTGGGGATTCATGACATGGTTTAACAGCCTCCTATGGATTCTATAAGTCTAGTGGTTGTATCGGGTCAGGTTGATATTTTGGTGCAACAACAACCCTAGCTTGTAACAAGTGGTATGAGAGCTTGTTCACATGTTTGAATCATGTAGGACGAGATGAGTGATGCCGGGAGGGGGATTGTTGGTAGTGGGACAATGTCCCTTGCAGAGATTCATGACATGGTTTAACAACATCTTGTAGATTTTATAAGTCTAGTGGTTGTATCGAGCATTGATAGGTCAATCTTTTGATGCAACGACAACCCTAGCTTTTAATAGCCTTATAATCTCCAAGTAAGAAATCCTGTTTGGCATCATTTTAGGGAGTAGCAGAGGGGTACCTTGAAATATATACACTCTTATTTTTGTACAGTCCTTGTGGGCATACCAATCTCCCCAATTGTGATTGACTAGCTACCACTCATCATACTCTTTAGGCATAAGAAATTTCTGAATTTCTAGAGTTAGGGCATAATTCCATGGTTGACCAAGAATTTGACACAAAGGTTTAACAAAATACTCTTTGAAATAAAAGTATTGGGACCATGACCACCTCTAATCCCATACAACTATCCACATCTACAATGGATTCCTCATGCCCTGTCTATCATACTCATTTAACTCTGAAACTATCACCCACATATCCAGTCCTGTTGGCATTGTATTGTCATTGATGTCAACCGGTAAACAAGCTTGTCAAATAAGTTGCTGATTGACATAACTCCTAAGTTTCTCTCAACCGGTAAACAAGAATAGATAGGTGATAAATCCACTAGTACAAACGATTAGAGAAGATTTAGGTGTTATGATTCAAAATATATGTTCATAGCATTGGCATGAGTCTGTGATTGAAACTACATCAAGTTTGGTGAACCAGAGAGAACGTTTATAATTGAGTGATATGTACTTTGTGTAGAAGATTTAATAATGGTCCAGTATGCAAGTAGGTATTGTATCAACCTGTAAACATGTCCACCGGTAAGAATGCAAGGGATAAGAAGAACATAGAGCATGGCATCGGATCATATGAAGTGAAAAGGTATTGTGTCCTAACCGGCCCAATAGAGAAGAGCATGGCTTGAAGATTAACTGGTTATTGTATAACTGGTATGGCAAGGTGAACTGGTAGGTTAACACCGGTTGTGTGTTTGGTCAGTTTTTGAGCCTAAACCAACATAATGAGCTGAGGTGGATGCCGACGAAGATGACACATAGGATCCAAGTGGATAAAAGTGGTTGGTGAAGTGTGCATCGATGAGGTAGTTTCCAACCAAGTCTGCATTAAATATCGATTGCAAAAATCACTGATGAGTTGCAGAGTATTGCGGCTTGAAGATGATCGAAGGATGTCTCTTGGTGAGTTGATCGAAGTAGGACATCTGATCATCTTGTTGACCTAGAGAAGGAAACTGCTAGATCATTTATTATGATTGACAAAAAGTAGGACCAATTTTTGCTAAAAATAGTAAACATGTATTGGAAGAAAATATTTGGTGGTGCTATTCATTTTTGTTGCAGGTTTTCAATCTCAGAGATGAGATCTGATTTGATTTGATATGGATTGGGTTGGAGAAGAAAACCCTAGGATGCAGGGTTTGATTTTTCGCTTTGGCAGGAAAGCTTGATTATAAATATTCATATTGAAGATCTAAGTTGATTATGCTAGTTGCCGAAGAAGAGAGTGTTTGAGTGAACAAAGATTTGATCTGACTGAGCGTGATTGAAAGATTGCAACAACTGGGTATTTTAACTAGAACTAGCAAGAGGATTTTAACCGGTAAGCTGTAACAGTGTATAATAGTCAAGTGAACTGGTAGTGTTTGAATTGGTAAGAAGGCAACAGAGTTTGAACAAGTGCAAAGTGAGGATTAGAGGAAGTTAGGAAGGAAGATGCTGAACAAGAGAGGTGTTAGAGAGAGTGAACAAACAACCGGTAGGTAAAGAAGTTGTGAGACAGAGAAGAGTTAAAATTGGTAGAGAGTATTGACTGGAGGTGTTACAAAATCCATTTGTAGCAAGGTGCAAATTATTGTATAACCTTTATCTTATTGTATTTCACTGAGTGGGTGCTTGGTGCTCCTTGAGTTGGTGCTCAAAATATTGTAGGGGTTGGTTCTCCTTTGGGTTGGTGCCCATTATTTTCTAGGGGTTGGTGCTCCTTGGGTTGGTGCCCTAAACTATTGTAAAATTGTTATATTATTGCAAGGTTGGATTGGATTAGTAGTCTCCTGCAACATTTCTCACTGATGTTTTTCCCACATTGGGTTTTCCTCGTATATCTGGTGTTGTGCGATGCATTCTTTGTGTGTGTTTGATTACTAGTGCTTTCATTACTTTACCAGTTGCACACACATAGTTGAAAATTGTTTATAATCACTGATTCACCCCCCTCTTAGTGATATTTTGTGTTCTACAATTGGTATTAGAGCCTTAGGTTTCCAATTGGTTAAAGCTTTCTCTAGCTTGGGTAGATTCTGGTTTAAGAACACAATGACAAGAAATGAGTCCTCCTCCTCTGGATCTCCCATGTTTGATGGAACCAACTATGCCTTCTGGAGCAGAAGAATGGAAACCTATCTGTCCTCCCTAGGTTTTGATGTTTTGATGTCTGCTAAGAATAGGTATACTGTCCCTAGTGTTCCTCCTATAGATCAAGATTATAAGAAGGAGTATGAAAACAATGCAAAGGCTAAACATGCTATTCTCAGTGGGTTGTCTAACAATGAGTTTGTTAAGGTTATGCACTGCTTATCTGCCAAGGAGACTTGGGATAAACTGCAGAGATTATTTGAAGGAGATGTCAAGGTCAAGGAAGCCAAGCTGAAAGCACTAAGAGGTCAACTTGAAGGCTTGAAGATTAAAGATGAAGAAAAGATTGCAGATTATCTTCAAAGAGTAGATGAAACTATGAACACCATCAGAGGACTTGGAGAGGATATATCTGATGAAGTTATAAGTATGATACAAAGGTCTCTACTATAGAGGAAGCCAAGGATTTGAAAAAAAATTCAATGGATGAGTTATTTGGCTCCCTAATTGCTTATGAGATGAGGACAACCGGTGAAAGAACTTCCAAGAAAGAGGAAGCTTTCAACTCCACCAAAAAGGGTAAGGAAGAAATCTTTCATAGAGAATCTAGTGAAGACTCAGATACAGAGGTGGAAAACTTTGTAAGGAGCCTCAAAAGAAGATCCGACAAGTATAAAGGAAAACTGCCTTTCAAATGTTTCAACTATGGTAAAATATGACACTTTTCTTCCAAATGTCCCTATGGTGAAAGTAGTGGAGATGAGAAAAAGAGCTCAGGAAGATCTACCGATAAGGATAGAAAGAAGAAATCTTACTGGCAAGATAAAAGAAGTTACTAGGAGAATAATAGTCTATATACCTTTGAAGATGATGCTATAGATGAAGAAAGTATATCAGAAGAAGGTTGTTGTAAGGATGAAAGAGAAACAAATCTCTTTATGGCACTGGATGAACTAGTTGATGAAGATAATGAAGATGGTGTAGGAGCCCTGACATGAAGAAAACTTGGAGGACACCATGGAAGCATGAAAAGGATTTGTATGGGTCTAATAGACTCAAGTCCATTATGGAATTTTATTGTAATGATCCTAATGTAATGGTTAATTGTCCTAATAGGACCATATGACCAAATATAGGATTTCATGGTTATAGGATTGGGGAGGGTCTTAAAAGTGTTTAGAGCTATTGGATAAAGCATTTTGATCATTTAAGAGTCATTATATTTGAGTAGAAGTTAGTATAGGTTGTTTAATAAGAGTTTTTAATTCAAATATTTGAAAATAATGGCTAGTGCCATTTTGGTGGGAAATGACAAAATTTGCTTCTTTAAGCATTTGTAATGACAAATAAATGTATGGATTGGTTGGGGAAGTTATTGGAGGCCTATTTAAATCCTTGAGAGGCATTAGTACGAGAGGGAGAACAAGGAAGTATAAATTGTATGTACTGTAACTCAAATAGCAATAAAACTTCTTAATTTTCCTGCAAATCTGTGGTTTTCACGCTTTCTTTGCTTTAAGGTAGATTTGATATTGGATTTTTTATGAAATAAGACTGGTGTTTGTACATTCTTACATGTTTGTAACTTTTTGAAGGTTCAAAAGGCCTTGGGATAACACACTATGTTGATCATTCTTAAGTCTCCAGTTACTTTATTCACTGTTTTGTTGGTTTCCTTGGAATAAATGATCCAACCATAGATGTAAGACTCTATTTACTATGGGTTGGATCATACCTAACTTTTATCATACATTCCTGACACTTTAATGATAGGAAGGAGTGAAAGTTTGGTGTACATCGTGGAGGTTTGACTGAAAATGCATGGTTTTAGTGCCACAGTTATAGTAGTAGAAGATTGGCCTTAAGGAGGGGCTATTTTTGTGTTTGAATCAGTAAGGGTATGTTGAGGAGATGGTGAATCATCCTTGATTTGGTTCTAGAAGTGATTTTTGATGGGTTTTTGAGCAAGCCCTAGGTTTAAGGGTGAAATAGAGAGGGTTTTGGAGTTAGGACATATAGAAGAATGACTTGACCATATAACCTAGAAAATCCTTGATTTTGGATCATAACCAAAGACTGTACAGAAGGGTTCTTTCTGGAGTTGTGTTTTGTGAGTACTTCCTTTGCAAATTTGGCCTAAGTAGCCTATCGGCTACAAAGGACAGTGAGTTTTTGTGATATTTAGTCCGAAGTAACAGTACCTAAGACTTGGAAATGTTATGGTTGGTTGAAAAGGGTATCCTATGTTGGCATTTTTTATGTTTATGTTGTGATTGTCATTGATGGACACACTCTTGCATTGAGATCCTCTTTATATGTATGAGTTAGAGCACAACCGGTATTTGTTCCAACCAATATGTTGTATTATAGTCTTTAGACTATTGATGTTTTGCAGAATGTGTTTCTCAGTCTGAAGCGGCATGTTGACCTCAAGCGGCATAACACATTTCTACCAGTTTCATTTTTGTCAAACCAGCAATCGGCATTTTGTATGAACTGGTAATACTTTGTGATGGGTTACCACCCACCAATTGTTTGATGGTGCCGACATTGTAGCGATGCTTTTTGTGACGTATTACCTAGTATGTCCAAGTTCATTGAACCTAGGAAATTGTAATGTAATCCAATTGGACTGACATGAAATCAGTTTCGTTTATAAGGACATCATGTCTAGGGTTTTAGGTTGTTGTTATTGTTGTTGTGATAGTTGATATTGTGGCTATGGTTTAAGGTGGTTGAGGAGTTGGAGAGATTATGAAGGTGTAAAAGACTGAAGTAATGCTATAGTGCATTAAGAACGAGCTATCAAGGATCTAACTGAGTAGTCTATGCTATTAGCTAGATCAAACACTTGTTGATTACTCACATCTTTGACAAGTCTGTAGCCCTTAACCGGGTAGGCCCAAAAGCCTCTTGTAAATTCTCTAACAAGGTGGTTCACATCTGTGGATCTAAAATCCTCTAGCAAGGTAGTCTTTAATCGGACTTATCTCCTAACAGAGATTGAGATTCTTAATAGGATCTATTCTGGTAAAGAACATTGTAAGATCTTAACCGGTCTGACCTTAACCGGTCTGGTTCCTATTCTACAGATAGTTACTTGTGAGTTCCATCTCACCGTGTTTTTTCCCATTTGGGTTTCCACGTAAAAATATCTTGTGTTATGGTGTTTGTGCTACTGTGGGTGAATGCATTATTAGCTATTTGGTTTGCATGTTTGTTAACCAGTTTGTCTGTTAAACTGTTTTATCGGTTTACTGCTAGTATTGCAAAGTGTTTAAGTGCAAAGATTTTTGGCATACTAATTCACCCCCCCCCTCTTAGTATTCATCGATTGGTATTAGAGCCAACCTTTCTATAAGTTTAACCACTTGGAAAGAGATATGGGGGAATACACATTGAGGGAACTTACCCACCGGCTCACTCAGTCTGAGCAAGCCTATGATGATCTTATGGTCAAATACAAGGCATCTCAAGCAAAATAAAGAGAACATGTAGAAAAGCTGATGGAGCTATCTGAAAATAGTTCTTCAGATGAAGAAGACAAGGAAGCCCTAATTGCTGAAGTAAATAAGTTGAATGAATCAAACTCCAACCTAAGAAAGGAGTTGGAAGGACTGACTACCCGAATGTGTCAAGAGCTTGAGAATCGGAGAAAAATTGAAGACCTAGTGAAAGAAGGAGATCTTGAGATCTCCAAGCTGAAACAAGAGATGAGTGCCCTAAATGCTCAACTCCATGCAAGCAAGGTGGAAAAGGAAGACATGCAAGGAGAACTGAACACTACAATCTATGAGAATGAAAACCTATTGGAAACAAATGCTGCTATTTCCAAAGAACTCTCTGAGTCAAAGGAAATAATTGCTAAGTTCAACAAGAGTATTGTCAAGCTAGAGCAAAAGCTTGAATCTACCAAACCGGTCAAGAATACCAATGGACTTGGTTATTCTAGTAATGAGGAAGATGAGACCTTTGGTACAAATGCTGGAACATCAAAGAAACAACCAACATCAAAGGATAAAGGTAAGCAAAAGTTTAAACCTATTTGTTTCAACTGTCTTAAAGAAGGACATACTGCAAATGTGTGTAGGAGTAAGGCTTACAACAATTTTCCTTATTTCCTAAATGATAAGCCTAGATCCTATAGATTTGATGGTAAATGTTATGCATGCAACAAGTATGGGCATAGAGCATCTGAATGCAGGTCTATTATGAATAGCACTGGAAGATATCCTCAGAGGACCCAAGGAGCTGCTTCTGAACCTTTTGTGAATCAGAATCACAACTGGTTTAATGTCTTCAATCATCAGCCAAGAAGTGGTGGTTATCAAGCGGCAACTAGATGGAGAGAAAATCGTATGATCTATCATGGTCATGGTCACACTACTGCAACATGCAGAAGGAAGAATGGAAACATGAACAATGGACCTTGGAGAGCATTTGGATTGGTCTGCTATCATTGCAACAAACCGAGTCACATTGCCAGATTCTGTAGATCAAGAAAGGACATATCTGATGATATACCGGTCACTCCAGAAGGAGACATTGATGTTGACACCATTCAAATGGATATGAACAAAACCTGGAAGAAGAAACCAGTGGTGTTATAAGAGGAACTAGTTTCTACACCTAGTGTGGAAATCACGGAACCGACAAACTAAGCTTCAGAAAAGCTTAGGGGGAGAAAACAAAAAAATGTTTCGAACCCCCGCTTTACACGAGTAAAAGACCTTAACTATTATGTTATACCTATCGTTTGGCAGAAGACCGAAAATGGTAAAAAAGGCAAAATTAGGGTTTACGCCCTAATGGAGGAGCATTAATGATGGTAGGTGAGGAATATGTTTAAAAGCATTTTAAAAATAATTTCTCACTATCAATTTTTGAGCGAAGAAAAGTTTTTCAAAGAGAAGAGCGATGAAAAGGTGATTTGAGCAGAGATTTTGAGAAATTGAGAAACTGCGAAGGAGATTCAAATTCAAACTAGAAACGGTCAAGTGGAGAACACAAAGTGGAGATTCAGCAACCGATGGAGTGTGAAGTGAAGGAGAATCAACAAGCCCTAATTTCACATGTTTTAAAAGGTATTTCTCAAGTTCTTAAGATTTCTATCATGGCTTCCACATCTCATACCAGTTCTAGTGCATCTGTCGAGTCTGCAAGTTTTATTCAACAGAAGTCCAAGTATAATGCCCTATCACAAGTTCCGGCTGGTGTGATAGTAGAAGAGGGAATTTCTGACTACATAGATTGCAAAATAGAAGACCTAGGGTCTCTAGCTATCCACACCCAGTTAGGTTTATTTTGCGTTAAAGATAAGAAGATCAAACCAGAGTTTAATATTTTGGAGAAGAAAAAGCTCCATAATGCTGTTTACTTCCTGGAAGATTTCACAGAAGATCATATAAGGATCATTCTGAGCAGAGTCCATGGTGATAAGATGTACCTAGAGAGAACACATGACATCATGCCATAGGCAATTCATACAATCGCCGGATTCTACAATACTAGGGAAGTGCCAGCCCTAAGAACTGTAAGCAAAACTGAAATGTCACTGGTTCAGTGAGCGACCCACATGGCATGACAGTAAATTCTATCAAGGATGATCTAGTTAAGTATGCGTGTATGGTGATTAGATACCGGACATTCTTAGCCACCAGAATTAACTCTGTATCTGCTGCAGCGGTAAATGTCGCTTACGGGATGATAAAGGAGGATGCATCATTTGATCTGTGCACTAGCATGCAGAGACAACTCCTGTTGAATCTGAAGGTGATCAAATAGGATAATGCACTTAGGTTCAAGTTTGGACAACTACTGGTTGGGTTGTTCTTCTATTTTCAAGGCTACTTTCTAGGAGTAGGAGATGTCCAATGGTCTAGTGACCAACCGATGACCAAGCAAATCAAGGAAAGCATTGAAGCAATTGGAACTGGTTACCCTAATGTTCTGAACAAGTATTTTGATGAGTTCAGAAGGGAGATGAGCCAAAGAGTGAGGATATCAGGTGACATCATCAAGAAATATGAAGACGATATCTGCTTTACCATCCAAGTAGATAAATGCATAATGGATGGTGTTGAGCCTAGACAGGAAGAAGTGGAGCCAATGGGCTATGAGGTGATGTATGATATGCTGGAAGGGTATGCCTCTACCCTTATTGCCTCACCGCTTGATCCTAAGGTGAAGAGAATTGACACCTACCTAGAGAGGATAGCACCAATTGAGGAACCACCAGCAATGAAAGAAAAGGAACCGATAGTGAAGAAGGCAAAGGCAGTGCCTGTAGCATCTGCACCAATTACTACTAGAACTCCAAAAGTGACCAAGCGGTCACCAGCCAAGAAGAAACTGGAAGCTGCACCGGCTAAAGTGTTCCACAGAAAGAGGAAGACAAGGAACACCTCTCCAGACTCAGAAGAAACCTTGTTTGAGGAAAATCCAAAGAAAACACGTCAAGCAAAGAGGAAGACAAAGAATGAACAAGCATCATCTGCACCGGTAAATATAGATATCTATTCCTATAAACCTTTGACACATTGTCAAAGAACAATAAAGAATATTAGGAGAAAAGTGCTAAATGACTTACTTGAGTGTTTTGATGACTTCAATGAGGATGAAAAGGAAGCGGTTGAAAAGGAAATAATTTAGTATTTATGTATTAATGACTGGTCACCCTCAGAGATTAAGTCTCAGACATCAGATTCTCTATATATGTCATTAGATAATAGATGGCACATTGCCATAGAGAAAGAAGAGGAAATTAGGGAGAAGGTTTCTGCATAGTACTTTTCCGACCTGTCAAATTCTAAGTTGTATGATGTTATTGACCAAAATAAAGGACTCTTCTCCACTAGAAAAAGAAGACTCTGGCTGTTAGAAGGTAGAGTTGTTGATGTCAAAAAAGACACCCATCTGTATATGAAAACCACTGTCCAGACTCACAAAGTGCATCTCACCAATTGGCAAGCTGAATAAGAACCAGTTATATCCAAACTGGATGAAGTTTTTGATGATGAAGGAAATCTGGTTGTTGAACCAATCAACACCATTGATGTCGATGCTTTGGATGTTGAGGATGATACTCAGGAAACACCATCTGAGGCTACAGGATAGAAGGAATAGGATAAATAGGCTGGTAACCAAGCCGAGGACAGATAGGAAGCGGCAAAGGAAGAGGCAGAGCAGAGGAAAAAGGATGAAGAAGAGAAGCAGAAGAAGGATGAAGAGGAGAAAAAGAAGAAAGATGAAGAGGAGAAAAAGAAGAAAGATGAAGAGGAGCAAAATAAGAAAGATGAAGAGAAGAAGAAGAAGAAAGATGAAGAGGAGAAGAGGAAGAAAGATGAAGAGGAGAAGAGGAAGAAAGATGAAGAAGAGAAGTGGAAGAAGGATGAAGAAGAGAAGAAGAAGCAAGAAGATGAAAAGAAAAAGAAAGAAGAGGAAGATAAGGAATAGGAGAAGAAGAAGGAAGCAGAGAGGAAGAAGAAGGAAGAAGAAGATAAGGAGCAGGAGAAGAAGAAGGAAGCAGAGAGGAAGAAGAAGGAAGAAGAAGATAAGGAATAGGAGAAGAAGAAGGAAGTAGAGAGAAAGAAGAAGGAAGAAGAAGATAAGGAACAGGAGAAGAAGAAGGAAGCAGAAAAGAAAAAGGATGAGGAGGACAAGGAAGAAGAGAAGAGGAAAGAAGCGAAGAAGAAGAAAGAAGAAGAGGACAAGGAAGGACAAGTGGCGAAGAGCACCCAGATGGAGACTCCGAATGCAACCAGGAGTCAAGCTAAACCAGCTGATCTCACCAGTCCTATAGATCTCCAGTCTGCAAGTGAAATGGAGCTAATGCACAACATCAAGGTAGCTCAAGAGTGCCTTGAAATCATTCAACAGAAGAACAAGTAGGATGTAATCCAAACAGCTATGGATACGCTTACTGGTTTGATACCCAGTACAAATCTTCCAAACACTGATTCATCACTAGCTAGACTTAAGCTCCTATGCATAGTAGTAGATGATCAGGTGCAGAGCCTTGAAGAGGCAGCAGAGGCTAATGTCAAGAAGGAGCATCAAAAATCTCTTAATATAGCTCTAGTGAAGAAGTTGAATGAGCTCTGGACTGAACTGAAGAAAGAACAAAAGGATATAAGGGATGCTCTAGATGAGAGGAATTTGCTACTTAGCAAAATCTGCCAATCCCATCTGTTCTATGATGATGTGCTAGCTCAGAAGCAAAAACTTGAAAAGGACTTGCAGTCCTACTTGAGCACATTCAAGCTACCTTATGATTCCTTTACAACTTATGGGCAAACCGTTCATCGGTTTCACATCCAGTCAGCAAAAATGGAGCAAGAGATCAGCACTCGGTCTAGAGATTTCCAGGAGCTACAACTGGTTCTACTCCCATGATTGCAAATTCTTCAGAAGTGCTATATGAACCTGGATGCCTTAACAGTTACACAGGATATGAGCACAATCGATGCCATGGAAGAACAAGTCTCCTAGATGCAGATAGAGCAAGAAGTAGCCACCTCCCTACATGAGTCCTAGTCTTTGTCGATGAAACAATTCTTGCAGGACTTTAAATCTGTTTTTGACAAGTATCATTCCTTGTTGTCATAAACTTTTATTATTTTTAATATCAAATGAAAACAGGGTTGTTTAGTTGTACTCTGTCATTGTTGGCAAAGGGGGAGAAGAATTCTATTTGGAGAAGTATCTGGTAATGAAATTTTGATTATATGCTCTGTATATCTCAATGTTTATGCTCTTTATGCAAAATTGTTATACATTGTATTGTCAAAGGGATAGTGTATATGCTTAGGGGGAGCAATTTTTCTAATGGCATGATTTTGTTGTAAAACACTTAGATGTCACAATTTTATTTTCCTAAGTGTTGCCATCAATGCCAAAGGGGGAGATTGTTGGCATTTTTTATGTTTATGTTGTGATTGTCATTGATGGACATACACTTGCATTGAGATCCTCTTTATATGTATGAGTTAGAGCACAACTGGTAATTGTTCCAATCGGTATGTTGTATTATAGTCTTTAGACTATTGAAGTTTTGCAGAATGTGTTTCCCGGTTTGAAGTGGCATGTTGACCTCAAGCGGTACGAGGGATTAAAGAGGCATAACACATTTCTACCAGTCTTCATTTTTGTCAAACTGGCAACCAGCATTTCATATGAACCGGTAATACTTTGTGATGGGTTACCAACCATCGATTGTTTGACAGTACCGACACTGTAGTGATGCTTTTTGTGACGTATTACCTTGTATTTCCAGGTTCATTGAACCTAGGAAATTGTAATGTAATCCCATTGGACCGACATGAAATCAGTTTCCTTTATAAGGACATCATGTCTAGGGTTTTAGGTTGTTGTTATTGTTGTTGCGATAGTTGATATTGTGGCTAGGGTTTAAGGTGGTTGAGGAGTTGGAGAGATTATGAATGTGTAGAAGACTGAAGTAATGCTATAGTTCATTAAGAACGAGCTATCAAGGATCTAACCGAGCAGTCTGTGCTATTAGCTAGATCAAACACTTGTTGATTACTCACATCTTTGACAAGTTTGTAGCCCTTAACCAGGTAGGCCCAAAAGCCTCTTGTAAATCCTCTAAAAAGGTGGTTCACATCTGTGGATCTAAAATCCTCTAGCAAGGTAGTCTTTAATTGGACTTATCTCCTAATAGAGATTGATATTCTTAACAGGATCTATTCTAGTAAAGAACATTGTAAGACCTTAACCGGTCTAGTTCCTATTCTACAGATAGTTACTTTTGAGTTCCATCTCACCGTGGTTTTTCCCATTTGGGTTTCCATGTCAAAATATCTTGTGTTATGGTGTTTGTGATACTGTGGGTGAATGCATTATTAGCTATTTGGTTTGCATGTTTGTTAACCGGTTTGCCTATTAAACTGTTTTACCGGTTTACTGCTAGTGTTGCAAAGTGTTTAAGTGCAAAGATTTTTGGCATACTAATTCACCCCCCCTCTTAGTATTCATCATCCTAATCTATGATTTTTTTTTCTAGTGTTTTGCAACTTTTGGGAGATAACTTCCTAAAACAGTGTTTGCAGGGCTAGCAGGAGTCTAGGCCTAGTTGAAGGCTAGTACTTGGGTTGTCTTGAAAAATTAAGACTTGATGAATTTTGAAGCTTAGATACATGTTGTTTTGGAGTGTTTAAAAGGTGTATAGGTAGAGGAGCCACTTGTCTTAGAGAAAGACAAGTTTTGAGCCTCTTAGAGATATTAGGTACATTTGAGACACCTTAGGAGTGTGGGGTTTGGGTCCTTATCATACATTTATCTGCAAGTTTGCAATTAAACCTTTGGCCTCTACTTCAGAAGATGAAGACATTGAATTTGAAGTGTAATTGGAAGGTGAACTCATAAGTGTACTTGAGGAGTTGAATAAAACAAAAAGATAACTCAAGAAGATTAAGTATGCTGCTGTAGAAGAACAAGATTATTTGAAGCAATCCCTGGATGAGTCCAAGAAAACAATTTCTGATCTACAACTCTAGTTGGAAGAAGCTAAGAGGATATGTGAAGTTACATCCTCCGATTTGATAAAGAAGGAAAAGGAGCAGCAGAATCTGGAAGAAGAAATTATAAGGCTCAGAAAGGAGATAGAAAAGAGCAAGGATGAATTGAAGATGAGGAGAAAGTATGAAGGCAACACTACAGCCTTAGACAAGATGTTGAGAAAGAAAAAGTATTTAAAATATACTAGTGGTATAGGATTTGAAGAAGGACAAAGTTCAAACAACAAAGACACATCCGATAAGGAGATACAATTCACTTCCTCAAGTGAAAGTAAAGATAAACAAATCTTTATAGTCAGCAAAGATATTGGAAAGAAGACCTATGTTGAAGCTACAAGAAATCGGCTTGTGAACCAGAATGGTCAGTACCAGAAGGGTCACACATTAAACTGGTATGCGAATCGTAAAGGCAAGCCCAAGGTAGATAAGGAAGGATTCAATGGAGTCAACAACATGAGAGGAAGACATCTGGTAAGACAAAGGTTTTCCAGTCCAAAGCAACAAGACTGGTATGTACCCAAATTCCATGGTTACTGCTACTGGTGTAATAAGTTTGGACATAGAATTTCTGATTGTAGACTGATGAATAAGCCCCCTGTTATTTTTGAAAGTAGAGTTTTTTTTGCTACACTTCGGGAGATGAATGTTGTGTGTTATTAGTGTAATGATTTAGGTCATAGGAGTTATGAATGTAATAAAAGTCTACCGGTATCCTACAACAAGTTCGAAAATTCATCATTTAATGTCAATGTAAAATGTTATAATTGTCAAAAGTTTGGGCACATTGCAAAACATTACAAACTTAGAACAACCAAGCAAAAGAATTTAGTACCAGATCAAAAATTGGTAACAAAATCAGAGCATGAAATTTCCATAGACAAGAAGAAAAAAGCCAACTTGGTTTGGGTTGAGAGGGATAAGAATAGTGTAGAATCAAGTTTGATTGTGTAGATTGCCATGCATGTAAAAAGAAGAAACTTATGGATTGTAGATAGTGGATGTTCAAATCACATGACCAGAGACAATTTTTTTTTTATTAAGCTTGAAGATTGGAATGGAGTTTTGGTAAGATTTAGAGACAACTCTTCCATCAAGATAAAAGGAAAAGGTACTTTGAACATAGATGGAAAATTGAAGGCATGTGATGTATATTATTGATACAACCATAACCGGTAAAACCTTAAAAGAGAATCAACTGGCTTATGCAACAAGAGAAACAAAACAAAAGCAACAATAAAACATAACAAGATCACATAAACATATCATATTATTGCTTTAAAACTTCCGACAACCATCCGACTATCATCATATAATCATCAAAGAACATCTAGTAGTTAATCAGTTGCATGCAGACTATCAGCCAAATACAATCCAATTAGGACTCTAGGAATCAAACAGATAACAAAATGAGAAGCTCAATCCTTATTATCAATTCTACTTCCTCTGGCCCCTACAAATGATTGCATAACATCATATTTATACCCACTGGAACATATTTGGGTCGACCTCATAACATTACATTTACCAATGTAGGAAAATGAAATGTGTAACTAGGTCGACCCTAAGAATTAAATAAATCTTTCCAGAAAATAGCAACCAAGAGGTGCAGTTCAGCAGCAAGGTCAGCCACATGCCAAAGAACATCAAAAAAGACCCAAAATAGATCCACATGCCAATAATTATGCTGCTAATCAAGGAAAACCAACCGATAAGCACAAGAACTATCCCAAAACCTAGAAACAGTCAACCAGAAGTGATAACTGACCAAATAAGAACCCAAATGAACTGAAAATATGTAATCAAGCACATAAACCAGCCTATAAACTGAAAATAAGATCTGCCATGAAAAGAAAGCAACGACCTGTACTAATTGGTAAGAACACAAAAAACTGTGTAAAGAACTAAACAAGAACAAAATTGAAAGGAAATATTTTTGTTTGATGCAAGATTACTCATCGACCTGGGATGCTACTACATGAGACAACCTAGGTAGAAAAATATGTTCCATGAGAGGCAACTCATGAACATCTAAAAGGATTTAAAATAAAGACCCCATTCTCATTTCTGATCCAAAAAAATTATTTATCTGCCAACCTCTACTTTAGCTCCTTTGGTGCCTCAATCGGCTTTTCTAACCCCTTACTCTCTTTGTTTCTCTTCCTTTTCTTCAAATCTATACATTATCTCTATTTACTGGCTTCTTTCTTCTACAGCTTTGATTTATTTCCTGCCACATGTCCATCTGGTTTGTCACCATAAGATCTTTGTCATTTCGGTTCCATCTTCCCATCAAGCTCATCTGTCAGATCCTTTTGCAAACTCATGTCACCCTCCGGTATTTTTTCAAGTCACCTTCTGGTATAACCTCTACCACCGGATTCTCAACACTACAACTTTTCTCAAGACTCAGATTCTTCACCTCCTTCTCTTTCTCCTTCAAATATATCAATGTGAACTTCTACCCATCCTTCTTAATAGTGACTAGGTTTCTTCTATAGTCATAATTAGCTCCCAACAAGACATGAAAAGCACTCACATACACAACATCATGCAAAACCTCATCCTTGAAAGGCCCAATATTAAAATTCACCAAACATAGTTCCTTCATCTCTATCTTTTGATCATCTTGCAACCAACTTGTCTCATAAGGACAAGGATGCTCAAGCCTCTTCAATCCAAGCTTCACAACCATCTCCTCAGATCCCAAATTGTCAGTACTTCCACTATTTATAATAACCTTGCAACACTTACCACCTGATTTACACAGAGTCTAGAAAAGATTCTTCCTCTGAGTAGATCTGGTATCCTTTCTTCTGAACATAAGGGATTCTCCTTGCTCCGATGCATAGTCACATCCTGTACCTTCAACTTTCAGTTCCTCATTTGCCACACAACTTCTTGCCATTCCCTATTTACATTCATAGAATCTATGTCTGGTTTCTCCACACTTGAAATATTTGCCAGGAAATTCTCTACTAGTACTGCCAGTGGCTTTCCTCTGCATTTTCTTCTCTAGTTATTTACTCCATTTAGATTTTGATTCATCTTCCTCAACTAGTTTCTTCATAGTGTCACTCATCTATCCTTTGAATTTCTTCTTCCCTCTACTCGATTTTCTTCTTTTCATCTTCTCCTTAACTTTCAAAGCATATTGGTAAGCTTCTTCAATTGTGGAAACCATCAACATACTCATTTCATCCCGAATGTTAAAAGCAAGTCTATTTATGTACCTCATCACCTTTTCTCTATCCATCTCTCTATGTCCAGATCTAATCACCACCTTGTAGAATTCCTTAGTATATTCCTTCAAATTCATGTTTCTCTATTTCAGATTCTACAACTTCTTGAACAATTTCAACTCATAGTTTCCTAGAATGAACTTGGTCTTCAATCTTGCAACCATCTGTCTCCATCAGTTGATCTTAAATTAACCATTCTCCACTCTGTCTCTTTGCAATTGTTTCCTCTGTAAGGAAACATTCCCTTTCAACTTAGTTTGTGCCAACTAGAATCTCTATGGGTCCTTGTCATCCTCAAACTCAAATTAGTCCTCCAACTCTTTGATCCAATCGATCAGATCCTCCGCATTCAGTGTTCTGAAAAAGCTAGAAACTTCAACTTTACAAAGTACTCATTTTCACCACTCCTCTTAGAAATCTTTCCTCTCTTTCATCTTTCGGCCCTTCAGCTTCTGCAATCTCTTCACCAACTTCCTCATATTTGTCCATTGATTTAGGGTTTCTCTACAAACCAGCCAAAGCATTTTGGATTTTGTTCCTCACTTCATTTTTGAAGTCTTCCATCATCTACTGCACCCTCTAGGGGTTTGTCCTTCTAGGTGGCATCTCCTCTTCCACTCTAGTGAACTTCCTCAACTCGGTGATCTGACTATCGGTTTCAATTGCCTCTCCTTAAAGATCTATTGAACACATGTGTAGCCTGCATCCAATCGGTGTACTGTCCACCCAAAGGAATGCCTCTATGTTTGCAAGCAATTCTTCCACCAGCCAATTCATAACTAGCTCTGATACGACTTGATGCAACCATAACTGGTAAAACCCTCAAAGATAATCAACCGACTTATGTAGCAAGAGAAACACAATGAAAGAAGCAAGAAAACATAGCAAGATCACGTAAATAGACCATATTATTGCTTTAGAACTTCTGGTAGCCATCTGGATATCATCATATAATCATCAAAGAACACCTGGTAGTTAACCATCTACATGCAGGCTATCAGTCAGATACAAACCAACTGGGACTCTAAGAATCAAGCAGATCACAAAATGCGAATCTCAATCGTTATTCTCAATTCTACTTCCTTTGCCCACTACAAATGATTGCATAACATCATATTTATATCCACTAGAACATATCTGAGTCGACCTCATAAGATTACATTTACCAATGCAGGAAAATGAAACATGTAGCTAGGTTGGCCCTAAGAATTAAATAAATATTTCCAGAAAATAACAACCAAGAGGTGCAGTTTAGCAGGAAGGTCGACCACATGCCAAAGAACATCGAAAAAGACCCAAAATAGATCCACACACCAAAAACTGTCCAGGAACCCAGAAATAGTCAACCAAAAGCGATAACTGACCAGAAAAGAACCCAAATGAACTGAAAATCAGGAATCAAGTACATGAACCATCTTGTAAATTGAAAATAAGATCTACGACAAAAAGAAAGCAAATACTCGTACCAATCAGTAAGAACACATAAAACTGCATAAAGAACTAAACAAGAATAAAACTGGAAGGAAATATTTTTGGTTGATGCAAGATTGCTCATCGATCGGGGATGCTCCTGCATCAATTATGTGGAAGGTTTATAGAATAACTTACTTAGTGTGAGTCAAATGTGTGATAAAGGATACAAGTTCACTTTTGACTCTACTAGTTGCCAGATAAGAAAAGAGAGTACCAGACAGATTGTACCTGAAGGAAAAAGGACAAATAGAAATGTGTACAATCTTAAGGAATGCTTTGAGTCCCAATGCATGATGGAACAAGTGGATGAGAGATGGCTATTGCATGAGAGATTAGGCCATATAAATTTTGATAATCTAGTTAAAGTAAGCAAAAAGGGCTCTATGAGACATATACCATCATTCATCAAATCGGTAAACACATTTTGTGATGAATGTGTAAGAGAAAAGCAGACTAAGGTGACCTTAAAGACTAAATAACTTAATACTTCAAGGCCACTTGAACTTGTGCATACTGATCTATGTGGACCAACCAAAACAAGAGCTCTAGCCGGTGAAAGATACTTCATGCTCCTCATTGATGATTTTCCAAGAATGACATGGGTGAGTTTCCTACATGACAAATCTCAAGCATTTAAAAGATTCAAGATTTTCCGGAAGATGGTTGAGAGGGAAAGTGGATACAAGTTGAAATGTCTAAGATCTTACTGGGGTGGAGAGTTCACATCAATTGAGTTTCAAGATTACCATGAGAGACATGGAATCAGAAGACAATATTTAGGTCCAAGGACACCACAACAAAATGGTGTTGTAGAATGGAAAAAATGGACTGTCAAGGAGGTGGCAAGAACTATGTTAAATGAAGCAAACATACCAGATATGTATTTGAAGGAAGTTGTTCATATTGCTGTATATACTTTGAACCAAGTTCAACTAAGAACAAACAAGAAAATGACACCTTATGAACTGTGATATGACTGGAAGCCATCAGTCAAATATTTTAAGGTGTTTGTGTTGATATGTGGTTACTGATTAACAAAGTACTGTACACTCAGCACGTATCCTCATCGGGATTCGGGGCTAGGCCGGGCCCTAGGAAAGCAGGCGAAGCCTGCTGCGGAGGTTTGGGGGTGGTAGCCCCTGAGAAAATTTTGTTTTTGCCATTTTTTGTTGATGAAAATTGACATTGTAATAAAACCCTAAAAAGGCTGACTTTGTTTGTTGCCCTAAAAACACATGTTATAAGCAGTTGGGATGCTTAAGGCATTGTAAGTTTGATGTACTATTTTTGTTGGATAATAAGAAAGATTGGACAGTTGTGTATGGTGGACGTAACCCATTTTGGGTGAACCACGTTAAATCTCTATGTTATCAGTGTCCTGTTTTATTTCTTTATCTTTTATATTTAATTCTGTATATAATTGTTAGTTCGTATTTTATTAGAATGTTTTATTAGAATGTTCTTAGCATTCTTTTCCTACAAAGGATACAAGGTATATCAAATGGATGTTAGATCTGCTTTCTTAAGTGGTAATTCAGAAGAAGAAGTCTACATAGAACAACCAGAAGGTTTTGTGCTGCATGATGATGAAAATTTTGTGTGCCGATTGAAGAAAGCATTGTATGGTTTGAAGAAGGCTCCAAGAGCATGCTATTCAAGGTTAGATAAGTATCTAAAGGAGCAAGGTTTCAGAAAGGGAAGTGCAGACAGTAATCTATATATTAAATTAGATGGAAACCACATGATTATTATGGTTGTATATGTGGATGACATAATTTTTGGAGGCAACAAGGACACTATGTGAAAAATAATTGCTGATTAGATGCAGTTAGAATTTGAGATGCCAATGCTTGGAGAGTTGTCATAGTTCCTTGGTTTGCAGATTTCATAGCAAGATAAAGGGATATTTATCTCTCAAATCAAACATGCCAGAGATATGTTGAAGAAGGTTTAGATGGAAGACAACAAACTGGTAAGTACTCCCATGGTGACCAGTTGCAAGTTGATCAAGGTTGATGAGTCACAAGTAGTGGATCAAACACTACATAGATCCATGATTGGCAGTCTATTATATCTTACTACTTCAAGACTGGATATAGTGTAGATAGTATGTATAGTGGCAATATTTTAAGCTGCACCCAAACAGTCACAAGAATATTTATGTCAGTTAGAAGAATCTTTAGGTACCTACAAGGAATGCTTAGTTATGGAATATGGTATCCTAAGAAAGGAGAATTCACCTTACAAGCATACACTGATGCTGATTGGGAAGGTTGCATTGATGACCAGAAGAGAATAAGTGGTGGTGCATTCTTCTTAGGTAACCGATTGGTTTCATGGCACAACAAGAACCAGGGTTCAATTTCCCTATCTACTGTTGAGGTAGAATATATTGCTATTGCTACATGTTGTTCTCAGGTGTTATGGATGAAGCAGACCCTCAAGGATATTCAGATAGACATATCCAACCCTGTTTCTATTTGGTGTGATAACTCAAGTGCAATCAACATATCAAAGAATCTAGTTATGCACCCAAGGACCAAGCACATTGCCATCAAATATCATTTTCTCAGGGAGAAGGTGGCAGAGCAAGAATTTAAGGTAGAATATGTCCCTACAGGTGAACAAGTGGCTGATATTTTCACAAAACCTCTATCGATAAACTCATTTGAGTATCTACACCACAAGTTAGGTATGTTTTCACCAGCTTCATGCACTTAAATGTGTCAGGAGATCTATGGTTTAGGGGGAGTTCATTGCCATATCTTTTGATTCTTGGACCATTTGATGAACACAGGGGGAGATTTGACAAAGGGGGAGCTTGTACTAGTTGAGTAAATGCAAATTCTTGTGGATTGCTCTATCAGAAAAAGGGAAGAAAGTTTTTTGTTTGTTCCCTTTGTCATTATTGTCAAAGGGGGAGAAGGAACCTATATGATTAAAACTTGTGTGTGTTGACATTAATGCCAAAGGGGGAGATTGTTGGAATTGTATTATCATTGATGTCAACTAGTAAACAGGCTTGTAAAATAAGTTGTTGATTGGCATAACTACTAAGTTGTTGTCAACCGCTAAACAGGCTTGTAAAATAAGTTGTTGATTGGCATAACTACTAAGTTGTTGTCAACTGGTAAATGGGAACAAAGAGGTGATCAAGCCATTGGTATGAATGATTGGAGAAGATTTGGGTGTTGCAGTTCAAAAATATATGTTCATAGCATTGGCATGAGTCTCTGACTAAAACCGCATCAAGTTGGTGAATCAGAGAGCAAGTTTATAATTAACTGATATGTACTTTGTGAAGAAGAATGAATACCAATCCGGTATGCAGGTAGGTGTTGTATCGGCTGGTAAACATGTCCACTGGTAAGCATGCAAGGGACAAGTATAATATAGAACATGGCATTAGATCATATGAAGTAAAAAGGTATTGTGTCCTACCCAAATGAACATAGAAGAGCATGGCTTGAAGGTTAACCAATTATTGTATAACCGGTATGACAAGATGAATTGGTAGGTAAACACCAGTTGTGTGTTTGGATGGTGCATGAGCCTGAACCAACATAGTGAACTGAGGTGGATGCCAACAAAGATGACACGTAGGATCGATGTGGCTAACGTGCATTGGTTGGTGAAGTGTGCGTCTGTGAGGTAGTTGCTGACTAAGTTTGCATTAAATTTTGACTGCAAAAATCATGGATGAGTTGCAGAGTATTGCAGCTCAAAGAAGATCAGAGGACATCTCTTAGTGATTCGATCAAAGTAGGACATTTGATCATCTTTTTGACTTGGAGAAGGAAACTACTAGATCATTTATTTTAATTGACAAAAAGCAGGGCCAATGTTTGCTAAAAATAGTAAACATGTATTGGAAGAAAATATTTGGCGGTGTTGTTTGTTTTTGTTGCAGGTTGTCAATCTTAGAGATGAGATCCAACTTGATTTGATACAGATTGGGTTGGTGAAGAAAACCCTAGGATGCAAGGTTTGATTTTTTGTTTTTGTGGGAAAACTTGATTATAAATATGCAGATTGAAGATCTAAGTTGATGATGCCAGTTGTTGGAGGAGAGAGTGTTTGAGTGAATAAATATTTGATCTAACTAGGTGTGATCAAAACACTGAGTGGGTGCTCGGTGCAGGGATTGGTGCTCCTTGAGTTGGTTCTCAAAATAGTGTAGGGTTGATCCTCCTTTGGGTTGGTGCCGATATATTGATAGGGGTTGGTGCTTCTTGGTTTGGTGCCCTAAACTTTTGTAAATTTGTTATTTCATTGTGAGGTTGGATTGGAGCAGTAGTCTCCAATAGCATTTGTCATCGAGGTTTTTCCCACATTGGGTTTTCCTTGTATATCCAGTGTTGTGTGATGCATTCTTTTTGTGTTTGATTACTAGTGTTTTCATTACTTTATCGATTGCACACACATAGTTGAAAATTCTTTATAATCATTGATTCACTCCTCTCTTAGTGATATCTTGTGCTCCACAAGTCCTTGCCCAGCATACAAGAGCATGTGAATAAGCACAAAATAATGTCTGCAATGAATTTCATTAGGGTTAGCTTTGATTTTCTCTAATCCATGATTTATCTGGTCGACCATCAATGACACATAATCAAAGGGCCAAGAATAATGCATTTGCACATCTGCAATCAACACCATAGGACATACATCCATAAGAGTTTCAGATGCAATCCCCATAATTTGGTAAATTGAATGATATGTATACTTGAGGTATTCTTCAAATAAATCTAACTCATATGGGAGCTCTTCATTTTTATCAAACAACCTAAGGTCATTTCCATCTCTAGGCCTATGAACCGACAATCTCCACCTTTTGTACATGTCCTTGAGTCTGGAATACTCATTTGTTAAGAGAGTGGTATCAATAGGTTGTTCTAAAGTTAGGTCTAGGTCAAACACTCTAGACATGTAGTCCCTTGCTATAGGAAAAAATGGCTTTCCAATAGAATCACAGATCACTTTGGTTGCATGATCATAATTCTTGGTTATTAGAATTATCAAATCAACATTAACAAATATGTTGGGGACTACTAATTTTCTGACATTAAAAATCCATGGGTTGCAAATAGGCTCTTCCCTATTTATTTTTCTGAAATGATATAGCATCAACTCATACCCTCTCATGGGCATCTAGACATCCCCTAAGTTCTCATAATTGTCCTCGAAGACATCTGATTGAGATGACTTTTTTGATTTGGGGCTAGAATTAGGAAATTGATCCATTAAATCTTAATTTAGGTGCCTTCCCTCTTTCTTTTGTTTTTTAGGTCAGGCTTCCTGGGGACTTTCTATTTTAGTAGCTCTTTTCTTTCATTTTATAACCCTTAGTTTCTTAGATGAACCCTCCATTATGGCTGAAACTAAACAATTGAATTGAAAAGAGATACTCTCAAGAATCGAGCAATTACTTGTAATCGAAATACCAATTCTGAATTTGTTGCTCAGTTCTTGTTTTGAATCGATCTAGCCTCCATTGTCTAGATATCCCATAGTGATTGAATGAATGCAAAATCTTCTTTTTAAATTTTATGAGTCATCTCTTTGATGGATAGTTGCAGAATGGTCATTAAATGTTTGAATTCAAAATTTGTGTGACTAATTTCAAGTTGGCGCATATTATTGTCAGAGGATTGCAAGCATTGTTTCACCACCACTTGTGCTTTTCGGTGTAGGTAGAAATTTTGCTAAGATCATTTTAACTTCCACCACCATCGACAAGTATAACCAAAACCAACTTCATCGATGTAAGTTTTACCAACTCCTTCGACATCACTTACTTTGGTGTAAGTCTAGCTTTCATTATAATTACTTCACTCCTTACCTATCTTTATAGTTATGTCAAAATAGGTGTTTTGATGAGATTAATAATGTGTTATTTTGATAAAATATTATTTCTTCCTTTTGTTATTGCCTGACCCACCCGATTTTTTGGTGTAGCATTCTATTTCGGTGAAAGAATTTTAAGCTTGACAGACTTCAATCTCTACACCAAAAACCAATGATTTCGGTAAGAGGAACAAAGAGTTTATTTGATGCCTTATTTATATTTCGGTATAGCCTAGGTACTTTACCCTGATAAGATTCTTTTTCGTTATAGCATGTCCTTTCGGCAAGACATTTTTGAACTTAGCAAAATGACTATGTTACACCTAATCTCAGATGTTTTGGTGAGACATAAAGGAAGTTATACCGATAAAGAAACCTTTTCGATGTAACCAGTATTTTCAGAGAAAGTTATATTTACTTTGTTGGTGCTCCTTACTACCCCAAAATGTTATTTTTTTCACTGAGTTGCACACTAAGTCTTGCCAAAAATGGCTTTCTCACCAGACATATTAATGTTCTCCTTTGAAGCTATATGCTGAGTGTTGGGACTTCAAAAATTTTGTCAATTTTGAAGCCCCAAGCTCAAAATTTTGAATTTTTCACTTAGAATCCCCTTTACAGAATAACATGCAGGTTATCATACAATGGTCATATAACATGAGGATTATATGAAGCATCAATAACATCGTGTTATTGACCCCATGCCTAATATCAGTATATCACATGAATAACACATAATTGTATTGACCACCTTGAGTATTTGGGCAGCGTGTTATTGACCGCTAAGGCAACAAGAAATGGCTATGTATTTTTTAGTGGAGGAGGGAGTCTTTTCGGGCTCCAAAATTCTATTTTTGAGTTGATCGATCCAACCAGTCAACTCACTTAGCTTTCACCAGCTAGAAGGTTCCATTTTGTTGGTGGGCCAGTCTCCATGGTTCATTCTTATCGACTGGCAGTAAGACCATTTGTTATCCCGTGAGGAAAGGTGACCAACCAAAGGGTCAGGCATGATAAGGCAATCGAACTAGCAAAGGGAAGAAAAGTTATCCCAGGGAGCATAAGGAAACATCTAAAGATCTCCCGGGATAACTCCTAACTAAGAGTTGAAAAGGGGATAAAGCTTTATCCTGGGGTAACTTTCGAAGAGTAAAATCGCCATAGAAAATATTCCCTGGGGATGTTTCTAGTTATCTTGAGAGGCCCCGAGGTATTTTTACAAAGAAATAGAGAATATATTATCCTGCAGTGGTTAGCAATGCATCTCTTGTGGTCTTGGGATAAGGAAATTAGTAGAGAATATATTTATCCCGGAGGGTCGCAAAGGTCAAAGAAAAGAGGCTTGGGATAAGAAGACAAAAGGGAATACAATGGAAGGCTTATCCTGAGGGGCTACGAGGTGCATCCTTTGATGCTCCAGGATAAGAAATAACAAAGGAGACCAATGAAAGCTTATCCCACCAAAATTATTACCATTTCAACTGGGATCACGAGATAAGAAGATGAAGTGGAGAAAGAAGATTTTCCTTATCCCGTGCATTCCCATGGGGATAAGGAAAAGGCCACAAGATAAGTAAGCCAAAGAGAGAATGATGCAGCCTATTATCCCGCAACAATGAAGACCAAATGATGGAACTATAGGGGCACATAACACGCATGGTATGCGATTTGCAAAGCATAGCCAAATGGTAAAATTGTCCACATGGAGGGTTGATGAAGGTTGAGCAGAGGACACAGGGGAGTATTTTCAGGACGTGGCACGTGCAGATTGGCTAGATTCCATATGTTGAAGGGAGATACACTATCGATGGAGAATTGTTGTGTCGACATTGCAGGTAGATTTTTGCAACCAAATCAAATCAGATCACAGCGACAAAGCCTAAGTGGGATATCACATTGTTTGAGGATCAAGAAGAAGATGGTTGAGAGGCTCCATGAAATTAGAAGATCTGTCAGTAGGATTTCACATCTTCAGGCATGTTAGGGGATCATTGATTGAGAAGATGAAAGGACACAGACAAGGTGTTGATTACTAAATGTAGTAATCCAGATTCAGAGATCAATCAAGGTGCAGTATGGAATGAAATTAAGGAAAATTTTGTGTGGCTCGAGAAACCTACCCCTATTGATTGTCCCAAGGCTTATAGTCCAAGATCCCAGAGGCTATTCTCATTGCTTCTTGTATTGATTGCCTCTAGATGGATTGTGTGTAGAGTAGGAAGAGGGACACCTGATTGTGTATTTTGTCCCATGCATTCAAATTTTGACAAGTGTGTATCACTTGGCCTATAGCTTGATTTTCTCCCTTGTTCTTATTAAAGTGAATTTAGGGTTAGTGAGGGGAGGATTTTGATTGTAATTTTTCTAGAAGCAAGGATTTGATGTGCATAGTACATGTTTTTTCATGACAACTTAGTTTTCTTCCAGTCTTTAGTTTCTTAATGTTTCAAATATTTTGTAACTTGAATACAAATAGTTTAAGAGGTTTTATTTACAGTTGTCTCTCTAATGTATGCTCTATTTGATGAAATGAAATGATCAATGATCTTTTGTTTTGTCCTTGCAAGTCAGGTGTATATCTTGTTGTTTGCATCTCTTCAAGGAAGAGATTAATTTTCTTCTTGAAGGTATAGAAATAGTATTGTGTATATTTGAGATTCTTCAGTATTGTTGTTAGTGAAACCAAAAGGGAGAATGTTGATGTAATGCATTAAAATTCAAAGCTCAAAGGTTGCATGTTTGAATGTTAAGTCTGCATATTGTAAGGTTGACTTTGTTGCCTATACAAGGCACTGGTCATGGTTGTTGCTTTTAGTTTTTTCAGGATCTCTTCAGTATCAAAATCTCTTTATTTTCTGCATTTCTTTCTACATTAGGATTATGATTAATGTAGAGCCTACCCCTTCTATTAATGAAGTTAATAGATGCATAGAAACTAAGGTTAAAGCCATTGCAGCATGTAATGTCAAGAGTAGTTGAAGCTGAAAGTTACTAGGACATTTCATAGGTTAACCCGCCTTGGTCTTGTGGAGCCAAAAGTGTAGGAGATCTTAGTCATTGTGATTGAGTCTTGTTCATTGGCCAAATCCTTTTCTAGGTCCGATCATGAGTTAGTGGCAATTCCTCTAGGACTTGGACCTGCTGATTTGGGAACCAACACTGAGCTCTACCCTTGTGGGAGCCCATTTTACCCCACATATAGAAATTTTTGTAGTATCATGTGTTTCATTAATGAAATTGTAACAATAATAACCTAATCTGATAGATGAATAAACCATTATTCTCAAACTAGTATCATGGATGCACGGAGTTGAGTGTCAGTAATATAGAAAATTTTCTGCCAGGTTGATGAGATATAAGAATCTCAATGATGGTAGGGTTTAGGAAAATGGATACTTGTCAATCTTAAGGAAGACTAAATTTTGTCAAAAATTAGGGTTGGAGTCATGGCTCTGTCTGGGGATGCATACCCCTAGCGGGTATAGTAAGAATCAAAATTTTTTGGGGGAAAGAAGTTAGAAAGAAGGATATTTGTAAGAAAAAGGAATGGTATAGTATACGGGGATAAAACCTAAATTAATGCACATGGATAATAATTAAGAGAAAAATCTCTTCAGGAATTATCCATGTGCTGGCAATTCCATGTTTTGACCTTCCATATTTTGCAAAAGCTACAAGTCTGATCCATTCTTCCCCATGATGACAAAAGGACCAATCGATAAAACCTCAAATTTACCACATTTTTCTTTTTCTTGAGCTCTAGCATTCCACATGAGAACTAAATCCCCTTCCTAAAAATTCCTATCCTTAGCCTTCTTATTGTACAAGTATTTTTCCTTTTGTTGTATCTTTACATTCTGCTTTTATGCTTCTAGTCTGACCTCATCTAGTTCTATAAGTTGCTCCATTCTTTCTTCTATTGGTTCAAGGATATACAAACCTTCCTCGATTATGAATTTGTGCACATGCAAGAGATTATGCATAGGCATCCTTGCTTGTGTTCCATAAACTAGTTCAATTGGAAACTTGTCTGTAGCCTTCTTAATTGTGATCATATTTGTCCATAATGCAAGCCTAAGTTTTGAGTCCCAAGATCTTTAATTTTGTCCTAATATTTTCTTAATTATTTTAAATATGTTTTTATTGTTGGATTCATCCTAACCTTTTGCTTGGGTGTGATAAGGTGATGAATACAAAATATTAATTCCATAGCTACCATAAATTGAAGTGAACAAATCCGAACAAAAATTCATTGCATTGTCCACAGTAATCCTAGCAGGCACTTCAAATTTGGTTATTATATGATCCTCCCATGAATTTTATCACTACCTTGCTTGTATCCTATTCAGTAGGGAGTTCTTCAACCCACTTGGTGAAATAGTTAGTAGCAACCAAAATCCATCGGTGTCCTCCACTGGACCTATCTGAGATTTCTCCTATAAAATCCATTCCTCATTGGCTGAAAGGTGCTTCTGTGTGCATTGGTCTTAAGGGAAGTTCTCCTTGGTATTTTAGTTTTCTTGAGAATTTCTGATAGGGTTCACATTTTTTTACATAGTCATATGCATCATTGAAAACACTAGGTCAGTAATACCTTGATCTAAGTATCTTGTGAGAAATGGTCTTGGAAAAGAAATGTCCCCCACAAATGCCAGAATGCATCTCCTCCAAGACCCTTTTAGACTGACATTCATCTAAACATAGGAGTAATAGCCCATCCCTATTTTTCTAGTACAAATCTCCTTCAAGTATCATATATTTTGAAGTTTGCAGTTTCAGTGTCCTTTTTTTTAATTTTCATTCATCCCTTCAGGACATGTCATATTCTTCAAATAGTGTATTATGTTAGTGTACCATGGTGTTCTCTCAATGCTTAGAGTGATGTCTTTTAACTCCACATTGTTCACTTGTGCTACTTCTAAATTTGATTTTACCATTAACTTAGCCAATCCCTGCTCCCTGACCAAATTAGTGATTTGGATGTCTATATTAAATTCTTGAATTTGATTGATCCATCTGCATCTCCTTTCAGTCACTTTTGTTTGTCTAAAAACATCTTTTATTGTAGTGTTTGGAACATAAGCTACTATTTCTGCACCAACTAAATATGACCTAAAAAAAATTATAGTCTTAACCAGAGCATATGCTTATTTCTCATTTATATCATATTTTAGCTTAGCATTTTGGAGAGACTTATTGAAGAAAGATATTGGTTGTTTATGTCCCTCATCATTCCTCTTCAATATAATAGTAGCTATAGTGTTACAAGAAGCAAAGGAGAATATCTGAAATGGCTTACCAAAATCAGGTGATTTCAAAACAGGAGCTTCTTTGATGGCCCTCTTGATATCCAAAAACGCATCTATTGATTTGGACATCCAGTTAATCCATGCTCCTTTCTTCAACATCTTAGATATTGGTGTAACAATTTTGGCAAAGTTTGAAATAAATCTCCTAACACATTTAATTTGCCCAAAGAATTATTGAGTGACCTTCATTGTCTTAGGGATTGGAATTTTGTCAATGGCTACAGTCTACTCGGATAGGATCTATCCTCACTCCTTCCTTTGACTCTATGTGTCCCAAAAGGTTACCTTCAGTGACTACGAACTGACATTTCTTGGGCTTTAGAGATATCCCATACTCCAGTGCTCTAAGAAATATTTTCTCTAGGTGCAGGAAATGGTACTCTTCCTTTTTTGAGTATGTGTGAGGTCATCTTGATATACCACCATGATAAAATTTATCAGATCTGCAAATGCGACATCTATGGCCCTCTGAAATGTAGCTCCTACATTTTTCAATCCAAATGGCATCCTGACATAGAGATATGTACTCCATGGGGTTGTGAGGCTATCTTGTATTATTCTGATTCCTTAACCTTAACCTAGTTATATCTTGAGAAGCCATCCATCATGGATAGCAATTGACATCATACGAATCTTTGTAACAATGCATCCATGGTTTTTTAAGTCTACACATAGTCTTATGTCTATTGGCCATTTGGAGGAAATGATTATGTGTTGCATTGATGTTTTGTCATTGATGTCAACACTAGCTATTTTGGATGCTTTACCGACACCCTTCTAGTCCCAGTAGATTGAGTGGTTTCTAGTTGGTTTGGATCCAACATGATCTGGTATGCTCCGATATAGTTTGGATATGGAATTGTCTTGTTCATGATACTGATGTTCATATTCTGTAAGTTGGTTTTGGTCTGGTGATCAGATGCTATCTTGCTTGCTTGGAAGCTTGGCTTGTGGTATTAGCGAGGGTTTCACTGGTAGAGCTTTGATGATATGCATAAGTGGTGTTGGTGCAACTTCTGGTATGGATTGAGGATGTTGCTGGTGATTAGGTTAAAGACTTGGCAAATGGAGATCATTGCCTTATTGTGTGGACCTATATTGGGTCCTAGTTGATCTAGGTTATGGATCGACTTAATGTAATGTGTGGATTGGACCTCTTGATGTGTTTTTGGGGTGTCTTATTTGTTGGATATTTTTTGTTTGGTCTAAGGCCGACATGTTTTATAATTATGTAATTGGTTTATTATCTGGTGTTCAATCTGATTGTTTATGGCCAAGGGTTTATATATATATGATGTAAGATCTCATTGTATATCATCATAGGTGTATGGTCAAGGAATGTGAAATGGATATGTAATGTGTGAATAATGTCATATCATTTAGGCAGAGGATTTGGTTGATGATTGGAGATCGAGTTGGGTTTCTGTAAGAGGATTTAGTCCTCTGGTATTGAGCTTAAACATAACTATACTCAGGCATAGGAGATGTTATCTTTGCAATTCATTCATTCTTCTGGATTGTAGTATGGATTTTTATGTAGTCAGTGAGACTCCTTTTATGATGAGCAATGCGCTCTAGGATGTTGGCCTTCTTGCAAGTGCAGACCCCTCAATTGTAATTCACATACTTATTGCTGAAGTATTATTTGACTGTGGGTAGGCTTCCCACCATGTTTTTTCCCTTTACCGGGTTTTCCATGTATAAATATTGGTGTCATGTGGATGATATTTATTCTCTGATTATTGTTTATTCTTAATTAATTTAACTGTTATTTTGGTATTTGGTTTAAGCATTTTGGTATTAATGTTTTGGGTTCTGGTATTAAAGTTTTGATTGCTAAATGTTCTGGTAATATGTGACAACTCATTCACCCCCCTCTCAGTTGTTTTTTGGTTATTTGAACTATCTAAAAATTGGTATCAGAGCTTTGGTCCTCTTTGTAGAAATCATAACTGCTTGAGGAAGATCTTATGGCAAATAATAGTTCAACTTCATCCAGTTCATCTAGAGCTATCTTTTGGAGAGATATTCCTAGGCTTGATGGAACAAATTACACAGTATGGAAGATTTATATGGAGATTCATCTAAGATGTGTTGGCAAGGAGATTTGGGATATCACACATAATGGTGTTACACCTCATAATCCATCATCTAGAAATCCTCCTTTGACAAACTTGGATAAGGAGCTTGAGAATGATTGTAGAGCAAGAGAAGCAATCAAGTGTGCACTTTATGATAAAAAAATAATGGGATTAATTGACAAATCATCTGGAAAGGATATATGGGACAAGTTGGAGACTCTTAATGAAGGTGACCCTACTATGAAGATTGCTAAACTTGATGGTTACCGAGTGAGATATGAAAATTTGAAGATGGAAGAAGATGAAAGGATTACTACATTCATGGAAAGGGTAAATGAGATTGTTATGGGAATTCAATGTTGTGGTGGAACTCTGAGTGAAGATGAAATTGTTGAGAACAATGAGTTGAGAACAATGGATAATACCTCTCTCAACATAGATACCTTAATGAAATGAGTTGAGAAAAATGGCTAATACTTTTGTCAACATAGATACCTAGTCGGGAAATTATCTTCTTTTGAGTTTGAAGAATTTGGACCTTCTGGAGCTGTGAAGTCTAAACCTAGTTTTCAAGCATCTGCATCAACAACCGGTAAGAAAGATTAGAAAGCTTTATATGCAAAGCAATTGGATGATATGAAGAGAAGAAGGTGAGTTTGAGCAACTTAAAGCACCATTTTCTAGAAGAGTACCTAAAGGAGCGGTAGGAAGTAAGTATGAAGGAAAAGAACCTTTTAAATGTTTTGTATGTAATAAGATTGGTCATTTTGCATGTAGATGTCTTGAAAGGAATTCACAATTTGAACAAAGAGTTAGAAGATCTTTTAAACCTAATCCTGGATATCTAAATAAGTACAAGTAAAAGAAAAACAAAGACAAATCATGCTACATAGCAAAATATGAGGAAGGCATTATTGACTTTGATGATGAACCGACAAAAGACTTTGCTAGTGGTTTCGACAATGGGAAGGAATGGGTGTTCTTGGATATCAAGGAAGATGTTTTGACACTGGAAGAGAATGTACTTGAAGAGAAGGCACTTGTTGCTAAAATTGAAGACACATATGACTAGGTAATTAACAATGGATATTCACATCATATGATTGGAGATAAAGGGAAGTTTCTATCTTTGCAAGAATTTGATGGTAGTCTGGTTAGATTTGGAGATGACAAAGCATGTATGATCAAAGGAAAAGGAACTATATCATTGGATGGTAAGAACAATACTGACAATGTTTATTTTGTTGAAGGTTTGAAGCATAATCTTTTGAGTGTAGGACAATTGGTGGATAATTGATTTTAATTACATTTCAAGGATGGAAAATGCAAAATCATTAACAGATCTAGTTTGGAGATTGCAACTGGTACACAGACAAAAGGTAATATATATGATTTGAATTCTAGTGAGAAGACATGTTTGATTGCACAAATTTATGAGAGTTGGCTATGACATAAGAGGCTTTGTCATTTGAATTTTGATTGCATTGTAAAGATTAGTTCAACTAAGGAAGTTAGAGATATACTTAAGATTGTGAATCCATATAATCCAGTATGTAAAGAATGTCAAATGGGAAAACAGGTCAGAACCTCTTTTAGGAGTATACAAGATAAATCTAATGATGTTCTTGATCTTATTCATACTGGTTTGTGTGGCCCTGCTAGAGTTAAAAGTTTTCAAGGTGATTGTATTTCATGCTAATCATTGATGATTATTCTAGAATGATGTGGGCTACTTTTCTAAGGTGGAAATTTGAGGCCTTTGAAAAGTTTAAAATCTTTAAAGCTAAATTGAAAACTGAGACAATATTAAAGATTAAATGTTTGAGGTCAGATCATGGTGGAGAATCCACATCTGGTGAGTTTAATAAATTTTGTGAGAAGCATGGTATAAGGAGACAATTTTCTACTCCTCGGACACCAAAGCAGAATGGAGTTGTGGAAAGGAAGAACAAACCTATCTTGGATGCTACTAGAATAGTGATGATGGAAGATAGTCTACCTTATATCTACTGGAGAGAAGTAGTGAGCACAATGGTTTATACATTCAACATAGTACATATCAAAGGAGGAACCAATAAGGCACCTTATGAATTATTGTTTGGCAATACACCTACAAGAATTGTGGAGAGTGCTAATGTGTGGTTGAGCTGAATAGAGGTCAAATCAGAGTTTATGAGAAAGAACCGATGGTGGAAATTATTATATCTGAACTGGTAGCACCTTTACCAGAATAGAGCGTTGAACCAGTTACTCTGGCAGTATCAAAAAATTCAATAGTAACTGAAGAATTGGGAAGAGGAACAGAGAGTCAAAGGACTCCTAGGTATGTGAGATTGAATCATTTAGAAGATCAGATCATTGGGGATAAGAACAATGGATCGATGAGAAGAAGAAAATTGGAAAATAATGAGGTATGTTTAATTTCTCAAGTTGAACTGGTATCAGTAATTGAAGCATGTAAAGATGAATATTGGTTGAAAGGTATGGAAGAAAAATTAGATCAGATTGAGAAGAGTAACAAATGGACTTTAGTTCCCCGGCCTAAAAATAAGAATGTTATTGGAACTAAATGGGTATGTAGGAATAAATTGAATGAGGATAGTCAAATTGTAAGGAATAAGGCTAGATTGGTTTGTAAAGGATATTCTCAAAAGGAAGGAATTGATTATGGAGAGACTTTTGCACCTGTATCTAGGATTGAAGCTATATGATTATTTCTTGCTTATATTGCTTATAAAAACTACAAGGTTTATCAGATGGATACTAAATGTGCATTTTTGAATGGGGATCTTGATGTGGAAGTTTATATTGAGCAACTTGATGGTTTTTCACTATCAGATGATACTAACATCATTCGCAGGTTAAGGAAAGCATTATATGGATTGAAACAAGCACCTAGAGCTTAGTATGTAAGGTTGGATAAATATCTTTTGAAGCTTGGTTTTACTAAGGGTAATGCTGACAATAATTTATATTATAAGATCACTTATGATGATATACTGATTATTGAACTATTTGTTGATGATATTATTTTTGGAGGTGAAGATAAGGTATGCATGGAATTTTCTAAGAATATGGAGAAACAATTTGAAATGTCTATGATTGGGGAAATTAAATTTTTCTTAGGTTTGTAAATTACTCAGACTGACAAAGGTATTTTCATCTGTCAAACTAAGTATGCTAGGGAATTGTTGAATAAATATGGTATGGGAGATTCTAAATTGGTAAGTACTCCTATGGTTACAAGTGAAAAATTGACAAGGAATGATGTTTCTGCACCGGTAATTCCTACAAGATAAAAAATTATGATAGGAGGTCTACTTTATTTGACTCGGACTAGGAATGACATAATGAATGATATTTTTATTGCATCTAGATTTCAAAGTGATCCTAGAGAAAATCATGAGAGTGCGGTGAAAAGGATTTTTAGATAATTGCAAGTTACATCTGAATATGGTTTGTGGTACCCCAAGGATGATGGCTTTAGTTTATGCTCATATACAGATGTTGATTAGGTTGGAGATGTTGATGACCAGAAAAGTACTTCCGATGGAGCTTTCTTTCTTGGAAAGAAGTTGGTTTCATGGATAAGAAAGAAACAATCATGTACTTCTTTATCTACTACTGAAGTTGAGTATGTTGTTGCTGGTACTAACTATACACATGTTCTATGGATGAAGCAAATTTTGAAGGATATCAAAGTGCATTGCATTGGACCGGTAGTTATTCGCTATGATAACTCTGCTGCTATTGACATATCAAAGAATCTGGTATTTCATTCTAACACAAAGCACATATCTATCAAGTAACTTTTTGAAGGAGAAGGTAGAAGAAAATGAAGTCAAATTGGTTTATGCGAACACTAAAGAGAAGATTGCAGATATTTTCACTAAACCTTTTCCTAAAGAACCATTCGAGTACCTGAGAGATAGGTTAGGGGTTTCCGCCCCTCTGACAGAGAACTGATTGATGCTTTTTGGCATCAGTCCACTATGTATTATCAAAGATATTATTCATTTTGATACTGATGTGGGGATGCTACTGCTCAGGAGGAGTAGTCAGCTTTGTGTTTCAGTGGTTTTTATTTTTGGTTTGATATTTTTGTCAGATTTCTGGCATTGATATCAAAGGGGGACATATATTGATGTGAAAAAGAAAAAAGGGAGTTGTATACATTAGGGGGAGATATATGTGTAATTCAGAGCTTTACAAAGATATAATTTATAGGGGGAGTTTGGTATCTATTTCAAAACTTCATTGCTATATCTTTGAGTGGGAGATTGTTCACAGCCTTCCATTGGGGGAGACTTGTTTGGCATTTCTTGGTACTTAGATGCTTTTCACATCTAGTGTTGCAATCAATGCCAAAGGGGGAGATTGTTGGCCATTTGGAGGAATTGATTATGTGTTGCATTGATATTTTGTCATTGATGTCAACACTAGCTGTTTTGGATGCTTTACCATCACCCTTCTGGTCCCGATAGGTTGAATGGTTTCTGGTCGATTTGGATCCGACATGATCCGGTATTGCTCCAGTATAGTTTGGTTATGGAATTGGCTTGTTCATGATACTCATGTTCATATTCAGTAAGTTGGTTTTAGTCTGGTGAGTGGATGCTATCCTTCTTGCTTGGAAGCTTGGGTTGTGGTACCGGTGAGGGTTTCACCGACAGAGCTTTGATGAAGATCTTTGATGATATGCATAAGTGGTATTGGTGCAATTTCGAGTATGGATTTAGGATGTTGTTGGTGATTAGATTCGAGACTTGGTGAATGGAGATCATTGCTTTATCATGTGGACCTATATTGGGTCCTAGTTGATCTAGGTTATGGACCATCTTAATGTAACATGTGGATTGGACCTCTCGACGTATTTTCAAGATGTCTTATGTGGTGGATATTGTTTGTTTGGTCTAAGGCTAAGATGTTTTGTAATTATGTAATTGGTTTATTGTCTGGTGGCTGACCTGATTGTTTATGGTTGAGGGTTTGTATATATATGATGTAAGATCTCATTGTAGATCATCATAGGCATATGGTCAGGGAATGTGAAATGGATATGCAATGTGTGAATAATGTAATATCATTTAGGCAGAGGATTTGGTAGATCATTGGAGATCAAGTTGGGTTTATGTAAGAGGATCTAGTCCTCCGATATTGAGCTTAAGTGGAATTGTACTTAGGCATAGGAGATGCTATCTTTGCAGTTCATTCATTCTTCCGGATTCTAGTCTGGATTTCTATGTAGTCAGTGAGACTCCTTTTGTGATGAGCAGTGTACTTTAGGATGTTGGCCTTCCTGCAAGTGCAGGTCCCTCAATTGTAATTCATACTTACTACAAAATTATTATCTGACTATGGGTAGGCTTCCCACCATGGTTTTTCCCTTTACCGGGTTTTCCATGTATAAATCTTGGTGTCATGTGGATGGTATTTATTCTTTGTTTACTGTTTATGCTTAATTGATTTAACTGCTATTCTGGTATTTGGTTCAAGCATTCTGATATTAATGTTTTGGGTTCCGGTATTAGATTTTTAATTACTAAATGTTCTAGTAATTTGTGACAACTGATTCACCCCCCCTCTTAGTTTTCTTCCAGTTATTTGAATTGTCTAATAATGTATCCAGTTTTCTTTCTTACTGGTACCAAGTTTGAGACCTAATAGGAGTGTCTAATAGGCTTTATGATTCCGCCATCCCTTAACTTCATTAGTTCTTCTTACATCTTAGGTGCCGAAGTTAGGTTTATAGGCCTTTGTTTTTGTCTGAATGGTTTTGCATCAGGTTTCAGTGGGATCTCATGTTGAAAAAGGTCCTCCCTATATGCTTTCAAATCTTCATAGGACCATGCAAATACATGTTGGTATTTTCTCAACAAAGCAATCAACATGTCTTTAGCCTTGGGAGATATTATATTCTCTATGTACATGTTTTTTGGGGAGTGTTCAGTTCCTAAATTTATTTCCTCCAGATTATCCTTTTCTACTATGACAGTTTTAGTTGAGGCATTGTTTCCATCAAAGACTCTTTCAAGGGAAACCAAACCCCTTGGGATTTTATTTTTTAATTGTACCACCTCTTTTCCAAAGACCATATCTTATCCATCAACATTCTTAATAAAAGAATTGAAGTCTATTTCTCAGGCTTCATATTTATCAATGCATTGTAAGAATTTTACCAAATCATTGCCATATTCAAACAACTATCAACTATTGATATTATCCAAGATGGATGGCCTGGATTTTATTTCAACTTCTGAGATATTAGCCATAGTAACATAATCTTGTCTTAGAGATATATTGGCGAGGAAAGATGCTGTCATGTTTTTGGACCTGTCTGTCTAATTTATAGAAAAAGCATCAAACATTTACAAATAGTCCCAGACTGCATTTTTATATTGCTTGTGCCTCTTATTCTTTGATAGATATTTGGACCTTACTTGTGATACAATTAGCTCAGAATCTCCAAAAATAGTTAACACTTTTATCCCATGTTTGATTGCCAAATTTAATCCTATCAAAAGGGATTCATAATCTGCAATATTATTTGTGTATTCAAAGGATAATAAGAAATAATACTTAAATGCATTTCCTTCGGGGAAGACAAAAATCACTCCAGCTCCATTTCCATCTTTTCTACATTCTCCATCAAAGAAAATTTGCCAAATACCATCATCATATTTCTGTGTGTGACTTATTATTGGATCACTATTCTGCAACTTTGGTTTTGTTATTTGCACAGTAAAATTTCCCATTTTAGTGTCACAAAAGTTCACCATAGGATCAATACTTATATATTCAATGATATAGGGTAATCTTAGCTCCCTTTTAATTTTCACTTTCTTTCCTCTCATAGGTACTATAGCATATGACAAGTCCAACTAGATGCTTCCTCTCATGAGTCCTATTCACTATCTTGAGAGCAACATCCCATAGTTGGGGGTACATCAATGACTGTGATATCTATTTTGTAAGTGGCTTCTAGAAATGATGTTATTTTTATCTCCACATTTTTCAAGACTCCTACAATAGGGATGGATCGGTTATCCATAGCATATCAAGTGCCTTAATGACCATCAAATTCTAGCTCAAGTTCCTTCATAACTCCTAAAGACATCACATTTATAACTGCTCCTGAGTCAATCATGCAATTTCTCATCATCCTATTATTTATTAACAATGTTAAAACGAATAAACTTGGGATGGATCATCGGGAAGGGTAGTTCCTAAATATATTTCAAGATCTTGTTTACATTCTCCTAAATCTACTAGCTTGTTCTTTTTTTTTTCAAGTTTGGTACCCTCTAAACTAGAAGGAACTTTAGAAATTAATGACAAGATGTTGCTCTTATATTCGAGGATCTTCATCATTTCAAGTAAGGGCACTGATATCTTCATTTGTGATAAAACATTTGTTATGTCAAATGGTGTCACTGATTTAGGAATTTCTATCTGTGGAGAATCCATCTTTTGAGGTTCTTGGTTTTATTTATTTATTTGGACTTTGTTTAGTAATTTCTATCTTTTGTACCCCTTTGTTCTTAATCTCCTTCCCCTCAACATTTATTAGATTCATCTCCTTTATAAACATGCTAGCTGGCTTACCTTGATCCTGATTGATTGTTCTATTTCTCAAGCTGTAACTACTTTTGGCTTGCTCCACAGTAGCAATGGTGATGACTTTAATTTCTTCTTTAGAAGGTCTCCTTAATGATATCATATCATTTCATCCCCAATATTTTTTATCAATATTGTCATCACTATCTAAGAATATCTCTTGTTGATGCCACTTCTTACTTTGTCTTTGGTGAGCAACATCATATTTGTATCCATCATCATCAGATGATTCGTATTCCCATATTTTAGACAACATGTTTATGTTTTGACTATCATTATACTCTTCATTTTTATGGTACCTTTCTTCATCACACTGCAGTGGAGAGTGTGATAGGTTGCAGGACATACACCAAGGCGTTTCTTCCACAAAATGATTGTTTTGTTTTTTCAATGGATCAGGGGTCTCCTTTTCATCTATAGGTCTACCATCTTTCCAGTTGGTCTTGTATGGCATATCATGTAGCCTTGGTCTATCATTCCTCTGAAACTACGATCTATCATTTTTTGTGACTTTATGTGTAAGGTCTTTTAGGGAATTTATTACCTTGTCCATTTTATCTTCCTCCTCACTCTACTTGTTTCGTGTTTTTGGATTATACAGTCTTGCATCATCTCTCCTACCTATCTTACCAGATGCCTTCCTATTGCTCTCAATGAATTTTGCAACTTTAAAAGCTTCAGTCATATTAGAGGGATTTCTTGTTCTCAATTCATCTCTTGTCTTGGGGTGAAAGGCATCAATGTAAAATGATTGAGTCATTGAATCATTAGGCTTAAGGTGGGGGGGGGGTGGGTAATTTATTTAATAACTTTATGAAGCTCATATTCAAACTAGACATTGATTCATTGTAGCCCATCTGGATATTTGCAATTTCATGTAGAGAAAATTTTGGATCTATGTGACTCCCATATTGTTAAATAAAAAGTGTTTTGAATTCATCCCAATTATGAATTGATGAATTTGGTAGGATTTTATACCAATCTCTAGCATCCTCAATAAGGGACTACATGAACAATCTCATGAAAACATCTTCATCTTGCACATCAAAGTCATCTAGGGTATTTTGGAAACTCCTTATATGATCTTCCCCTAATGTTTCTCCACTTCTCGAGAACTTGGGTATTGCTTTTCTAAACTCATTACTGATGGGATTTGGGTACCCATAGATCCTTGTGAAGTCCATCTACCTATATCTATCCACATTCATTGGACCTCTTGTGAATGCGTTATGCTAATGCTAATATTGATTTCCATATTGGTATTGATATTGTGGAGGTACTTGATAGTTTTGATAATAGTTGTGTGTGTGAAAAGTGGATTGGTATCTGCAAGCTGTAAGACACAACACTTCAATGAACCATTATTTGCATGTGTTAGTTAATCAAAAATGACAAAATGAAATTGATTGCAAGTCAGCTTATTGCCTTCTAGTAGATGCGAGTTTAGATTGCTCTCAGATTGCTAAGCTATCTAGTGACTAGACAACACCTAAATGAAGGATTTTTATCTATATGGTGCATAAGATTGAGCTAAATGAATGCAAGATTTAAGCTAGTTGAATGCATGATTTGCAAGATTTAATCTAAGATGATTTAAGAAATAAATGAGACAAATGATCTAAATATGTATGCAATAACTAATATATGAATATCTAAATGCACAAATATCAATGAACCTAAAGCAAAAACAACATGATAACAATATATTCTCCAAGATCTTTGGTTAGGAGATGAGTGCCTGAATTTATAAAAAAATTAGAAAGAAGCCAATGGCTGAGATCAAATGATGATGAGCAGTCAAGATTTTCCTAGAAGAAGCACAATCCAGGTGAATTGATGTGATTGGATGCTTTTCTTAGTTTTAAAGGAAACTGAACTAAAATTAAGATAAAATCAGAAAAAATTTGATTTATTCTCTATCTCATTCAATTTTAATATTTAATTGTTTTAATTGCTTTCTTTGAGATTATTTATCAATTTTTAATTTGTTTTTTCAAGATTATCTCCAATTGATTTCTTTTCTCAAATTTTAATTCTTTTTTTCCAATTAATTTTTTTTTTATTTGTTTCCTTTTTTGAAGATTTATGGCAATTTTTATTTATTTTTCAAATTAATTCCTCTTTTGAATGATTTAATGGCAAATTGATTTATTTAATTAAATATACAAAATACATTTAATTAAAATAAATAAGATAATTGTTTAAAATGATTTACTTGGAATGATTTAAATAATTAAATAAATATTTAATGAATATTGAGTGATTAATTTTGCCATTTGACATTGATGATTTTAGAAATTAATTGTGTGCTCAAGATTTATTTAATTGCCTTTGGTTAGGACCTTGGTGATGTTGTCGAGATTAGAGGCTCATGGTTTAGATGACCATTTTTAGGGTATTACATTTGCCCCTCTTTGAATTAATGTGCGAGCAATGTGTTGGTTCAAAGAAAATTTGATGTCTAGGAGGTACCAGTTCTGAACTTGATTGATAATTAACCAGATGAAGAGCAAGGTATTCAACTTGTTTTGAAGTGATGAAACTAAATAGAGTTGATTAAAGCGAAACCGATCCCGAACTTGATTGAACTAGGACCGATGAAGAGAAAAGATACCGAACTTGAACTTGATTGATCAAGAAGATCTTACTGATCTAGAACTTAATTGAACTAGACTCACTGAGCGAAGAGAAAACCGATCTTGAACTTGATTGATCAAGATATGATGAGCGAAGATAAATTTTCTAGCTTGATTCAATGCAATGAAACTTAACACTTGCTTAGATTGAGTGTGAGATCAAAGATACTCTTTAAACCATTGATTGAGTTTAAACAAATAATCAGCTTGATGAAAAGCTATGAAACTGATTAACGTTAAGACACTAATTCAGACAAAGACAATGTTAGCTTGATATGAAATGATAAAACTGATATGCCCCTAGTGATTGATTTGATGAAGCATAGCTGCTCGACTTGTAATGAATATTTGAAAGAAATTCTCGACTTTGAGGTCATGAGTATGCCCCCTTGGGAGCGAAATTGGAAGATAGCGAGGGTTGCACAATGATTTTAAGCAGTTATTTTAAGCTATTATAAGTTATTTGAGCACAAAGATTAATGTTGAAGATTAAAATTAGAGTTAATGTGAGAATTAAATTGAGATTTAGCATTGATTAACGAGAAATTGAGCACAAATTGAAGAAGAGAATGAGCAGTTGATGAAAGCTCTAAGTGGTCAACATTGTGAAATTTCGATGAGATAATTAACGTCAGATTTTGATTTTGATCCTGAAAATGGACTTAGGACAACCGATTTACGAGCTCTTGATTTGATTTCATCATACTTGTGTTGATTTATTATGAGATGTTGTTCTATATGCTTTATTTTATATGTATGCATATCTTTTCAGTATAGATGAATGAATGCAAATGGAATATGGATGTTTATTTTTGTTTCTTTTTATGCAAATAAATGGTGATGCAAATAAATGAGGATAATGAGTAACTAGTAATGCAAATGTTTATTTTTCTTCATGTAATAATATGAATGCAAATAAGTATAAAATGAAATGTATGGATTTATATAAGATGCTTATGTATGCAACTAACATCTCAATACAGAAGTACTCAATCAGAGAAACGATGATGAAAAAGAGACCACTTAGCTAAGAAATGATGATGCTTCAAACTCTCATTCAAAAGATAAAGAGATCATTGTTATCATACCGAAATCACTTGAAATGCATAAAATTTAGAATTAATGCAACCTAAACCTAGTCATTGGATTTGGAATGCTTAATTTTCATTACTGAGCATTTTAAAAACACAACAAGCAGAATAGAGTTCATTTCTTTTCATATATGCAATATTAATTATCTTGTCCGCAATGACCCATTATTCGTTCATATCCTTGGACAAATTACGCATGCATCCAGATTGCATATTAAAGAAATTCCCTCAAACAGACAAAGAAATGACTCCAACCTCCCTGTAGCATGCAAATAAGAGGAGTCAAGGTATGTGTGGCAATTTCACCTTGATTGGAAGGTACTTATCATAGACACCTAGCTAATTAGATGTTTCCAGATCATCCGATTCATTCCTACAAGCAAAAAACAAAGAAAAGTATTATGCCCCCAATCCTTGCTCCTCTTAGTCAGGATAGACTTCCTTGAGTTACTCAGAGGGAATAATAAGCGAAAGACAATATAAAAGACAACATACAAAGAAAATTTCATGGATATCTCAAACAGTTTAGAGATTGTTTTTTAGTAGTCTTGTTTTGCTTGTTTACTTAGTGATAAAACTCTTCAGTAGTTAGGAAACATGTGACTGGCTCAGAGTGGATGACCAGATACCACTGACTGAAAGATGACTTGGTTGATACTGCTTAGGACATGTAAATTGCTTCGTCGATTACCCTAAGAGTAGGACAATGATCGGTTTCAAGCCATGTGGGTTCCAAAAGAACTAGGATGCCACAAAAGCAACTAAAAGAATATGCACAAGCTAAAGCAGAGATGCAGTACTTTAGTACAAGAGATAAGACTAACCTGGATGACATCCAACAACCATACTGATCTATGTCATTATTTTGATTTGTGTGATCATTGATAGGAATGTTTGGGTTCAAAGAGTAAGTACCTCATATAAGACCGATCTGTCTTGTTTCGAGTATACCCTTCCTTGTTTAAGACATGAGATAAGTTTGATTGTAGACTTTGAGAGTTTTTCTGATTTTGATTTGGTTTGAAGGATAGACTATGCTTTCTTGCTTCGATTTTTCAGTTTTTATGACTTTTAGGAGTTTGTTTAGAACATTTTATGATTTTTAGGAGTTTGTTCAAGACATTTTATGATTTTTAGGATTTTGTTCAAGACATTTTATGATTTTTAGAATTTTTGTTCACGACATTTTATGATTTTTAGGAGTTTGTTTAGGACATTTTATGATTTTTAGAATTTTTTCAGAACATTTTATGATTTTTTAGGAGTTTGTTCAGTACATTTTTAGGATTTTCTCAGTTATGCCCCCAGTATGCAGACCTATATGATATGATGATCTACAAAATCCATGTGGAAACAATAAATTTTTGATATGACCTATGTTAATGCAATATGCCTGATGAAGATGCATTTCCTATTTGAACAAGGATGACCATGTTTGTTTAGCACTTTGTAATACATCAATTGAATTTGAGGTACAAAAAATTTCATAGATAAGCAGTCAATCGATCCTTAAGGTCCCTTGGAACATCCAAATTAACACACTTAGTGACTAGGATTTACAAATGGAGACACATAAAACTTCCCCATAGATTCTTGAAACTTTGATCTTATTTTGCCCATGTGAGTGCAAATGAGTTAATTCCTACTCTTATGTTCACTAAAGATCCTTAGCATCCTATATGACTAACTATGTGGATTATCCTAACTTCAAAAGTATCTTGAATAGAGCCTCACTACCGACAAGCTTTTAGAGATCCGACGAGGTTATAGACTGTAATTTATCAAATATTTCTCCATTGCCAGTAGGCATCCATAGCCTTGATGGAGTTACTCACATGTTCCCATAGTGAATCTTTTTGTCGCACTTGTATGTGTGATATTTCAATTATATATCATTGCTCTTTTGCCTTGAGATGAATATTTGGCATAACACTTTTTTTTTCTTTTTTCTTTCCTTGACTTGTAAGTAATGAAACCTACTTGGGTGTGACAATTACAACAACGCTAAAGTAGAATGTTAGATTTTTCACTAGTCATATGATCAACTAGGTGTCTAGAATCAATTAGAGATTTTATTAATGTGTTTGAGATATAGCAATTGATAGATTTTGGGTTAAGAAGTCTCCAATAGTGAAATCACTACCCAACCATAAGTAAAGCGTCATCACAGTGTAATGTTCAAAATGAATGACCTTATGATCTCAAGGACTTCATGTCTGAATATCTAAGAAAGGAGACAACCCTTGTTTCTCTTGAATGCAAACAAATGATAAAATTGGATAGTTGCCTTGTTTTATTGATACTGCTATATGCAAATGCAAAAATTGTATGAATGAGATGCATTTGAAAAAGAAACTATGTGTGATGCAGTGCTTTTAAGAAAATGAGATGTACTACAAAAAAGAAAAACCGAAACTAACCCAACCCTTAGATATATATCATTTAAGGTGCATGTTGTTCATAGGGTCAAGGAGTTTTTTGTAGGTAGTTCATTGGTCTAGCATAAAGATGTCTTTCCAAGAAGGACTCAGCTAAGTGTACATGTCCAACATCTCCAATGTTGATTTCCTTAGTTTTTGGATTTGGTGATGAAACTAGGGTAAAGTCTTATGCAAAGGATTAGATAAGGGGTATGGAAGGATGACAAAGAGGTGTTGGATAATGGATAAGATATTGAAAGTTTGGTGCATGAGTGAATGGAAACATTTGTTGGATCACCATTGGCACACATCTTGAGGGATGGTGGATTGATGGAGGAAAAGTGGATCTCATATTTTGAGATTTGGATGGAGGAACAACCTGGGATTTTGGGACATAAGGAACCAAAATGGATGAAGGAGGTGATGGAGAAACAACAATCTTGGTTGTTGATTTGGATTTTTCTTTAGACTGTTGTGCTTGAAGGAGACACTTAGGGATCCACATGGTTTTTGACTTTTCATGATTTTGTAGTTTCTTGGAATGCATTGGTTCTACAAGTGCCTTAGGAACCCATATAGATTTTGGTTTTGCTTTATTTTTCTTGGTGGGCCTTTGTGTCCTTTTAGATGGATGAAAGGTACGTGAAGATGTATGCCTTTATTCCTCTTTCACAAGGGATGGAGGGATATAGGGTCCTATAATGGATGGAAGAGACGAAGGGGAAGGTGTGTACCTAGATTTTGGTTTAGTAGGGATACCACTATCTTGAGGAATGTCACTAAGACCATGACCCTTAATATTGTCTTTAACATGGAGGGGTTCTTTCTTGTGTAGGTTTACCCCTTTGAGTTTACAAATATTTTGACTTTTAGGATCATGAGAGGGCTTTGTAGGCATGACATATATGTAAGGTGAACATGGAGGATTATGACAAGAAGATGAAGGGATACTTTGATCTTGACATGGAAGAGAACCATTGGATAGAGTAGGAAGGGTATTTGACTCTTCATTTTGAATAGGATCATTTGAAAAGGTGGGAAAGGCATTATGATTTTGCTTAGGAAGGATGCTTTACTCTTGAGATAGAAGGGGATCATCTTGGAATAAATGGAAAGGTGTAATGGGATCATCATGGGATTCTAGGGAGGTAAGATCCTTTTCAACCATTGGATGGGATGGCCCTTGAGATAACCCTTGAGGGTCATGTGAAAAGTTTCATCATTAGGTTCATTATTTGAGAGACATGGTATGCATTGTTTTTGAGAAGCCTTAGGAGATGGATGCATCATGGAAGAGATGGAGGCTACATGTAAGCCATTGCTAGACACAGGTTCATAATTTTGATCATGCTTGGTAATGACATCTAGTTTCTCCTTAGGTGAATTATTAGGATCTTCAATTTCAATAACACCATCATCAAGGAGATATTAAATTTTATGTTTTATAGCCATACACTTTGAAGTCTTATGTTCATTTTGTCTGTGATATGCACAACACTTACTCAAAACTTCATATCCCCATGTGGTCTTTTTAGGCAATATGATAAGATTATGCTCAAGAAGCTCTTCCAAAGTTGATTCAATAGATTGCCCTAAAGGTGTAAACTATCTATCTAGAAGATATTTGGAGAAAATGTCTTTATGTCTTGGTGAAGGAGTCTTGTGAGCTTGTTTGAGATTTGACTTTTGATTGTCAATTATTTGCTGGTTTTTTATTGTCAAACCATATAATCGTTTTAGCATTCCTTGAAGTTTCTTACTCTCGATATCATGCATTTGTTTTTTAGATGGAGTCATTGATTTATTTTGTTGGATTTTGATGTCATATATTTCCTTCTTGATATGTTGATTCATTTGAGCCAAGGTAGCCATGGGAATTTGAGCTAAGAGAGCTATGGGATTCATACTTTTGTTAGAATTTTTAGAATAGCTTCTGGTTTGAACAAGCATTTACAACTGATGGGACCGAGAGATAGATGTGTTGCAGAAGTCAAGATCAAATTGTAGCTAGTTGTTCATTCAACATAGTGATTGAGTGAAAAAACTAAGATTTGGTCTAGTTTCGGGAATGATTTATCCTGGGTAAGATGTTATCTAAGTTAATTTAGGTTTGATAAGATGTTGTTTGAACTAGCTGAGAGATGATTGACAAAATCGTGCAACACAACAATAGGGGTACACTATCAAGGTTGTTTATGCTTAGGAGGATGATAACCAATTTTATGCTCGTTGTAGACTGGTTTAAGCAAGTTTGATTGTTCGGGATTGATAAAATCAGGAATTCATACAACAGAGTTTAATGACCCAGACAACAATTTAATAGCTCCTAGATAATAGAGACAATTTTTCGTATGAGTTGCTGTTTGATTTCATACGACAGTTGGGTATACTCCAGATGATAATCTACTGACTGTGATGTATATTCATACGACAGAGGATTGGAAAAAGATAAGATTCTAATAGACAAAGTTTCAATGACTGACAAAGACCAGTTTTTGATAAGGACTCAGTTTTTGATGTTTGACAGAGACTTGTTTTCGACACAGACAATTTATCATTGAGTTGTTGATTTGTTTTCTCCAATTTTAGTATTTCAGTTTCAGTTTTAGGGATGAAAACACATAAACATGCAAGATATATAATAATTCAATCAAAATACGCTAACCCTACAGAAGTTGGCTTAGAGAATAAAATCTTTGCTTGCTGACTTAGGTACACTCCCAATAGCTAATTTGAATATGGCTGTCAAGTCTCACACAATGGATTCTCAGTGCCGTATTAGATGACTCCAAATGTTAATGGGGGCACAATATGGCAAGTGTCTTGGGAGAGTTACTATCTCTCTTGCACAAATATTATCCCCCTTTCAGATGTGAATTAGGTAGCCTCTATCTTATAGTTCTTAGTAAGGGTTCCATTTGGAAGGACCACCTGAATATCATGCAAGCATGATTTAGATACAAAACCCAGCAGGATATTGAAACCATGTAGTCACACAAGCATGATTTAGACCAGGAGGCCCTACAAGATGCTCAACATGAGACACTCCTCATAAATGAAGCAGTGCCACCGATTATTCTGTCTCTGGGGACTTTCACCCCATAAGCATTTTATTATAGTGAGTTGGATTCCTGGCTTTGGCCGGACTCACTTGGGTCATTCCCTCTCACCGAGCCTTAGGGGCTTCTTGGGAGGCAGACCCTCTAAAGGTATCAAAAGATCTCAAACTCTAATAGAAAAAACCTCAAGGTCTGAATTTCTGATTGTCCAAATGGACAAGAGCATACTCTCCTACTCTATATTTCTCCCAAAAACATGTAAAACAAAGTTCTTTCTCTTATAGAAATTGAAGTGTTCCTAAAAAGATTAAGAAGACATAATGTTTGTTTGTATCTCTAGAGGCAACTTGCAAAACAAAGATATTAGTAGTTTGAGTTTATAATCTTTGGCAAGCGTATGTTTAATGATTGAATTCTTTGTCAAGCGAACCTACAAACATTAAAAGCCCAAATTTTTTTGCCAAAATAACATAAAAAAAATCATCAAAATAAAATTATACAATGCAAACTGTAAATAAAACTAATCTAACAAGAATTTCCATTTTTTATGACTATCCTAGTTATGATAGTTTTGATATTACTGTACTTTGTCATTTATAACTTTCAAACCAGACATAAGTAGGAAAATCGCTTTGGTGGAAATGTGGAAAACTTGGTTTGAAATAACATATAAACATTTTGTTTAGATCCAATGGTTAAATAAGAAGTTATTCCCTCTGAACATAGACCATTGTTGATTGCCACAAAAGAATAAGTAAAATGATAGTACTACACTCTGTCATTCATAACTTTCAAACCAGAAATCGTTAGGAAAATATATTCTGTGAAAATGTAAAAAACTTGGTTTTAAATAACATATAAAAAACTTGGTTTTAAATAACATATAAAAAATTAGTTTAGATGCAAAGGCTCAATAAAAATTATGCCCTCCAAACAGAGACCATTTTTGACTGTCACAAAAGAATAAGTAAAATGATAGTACTGCACTCTGTCATTCATAAGTTTCAATCAAGAAATCCTTAGGCAATTTTCTTTAGTGAAAATGTAGCAAATGTGGTTTTGAACAACATATCAAAAATTTGTTTAGATCCAACGGTTCAATAAAATGTTATGCCCTCCAAATAGAGACCATTGTTGACTGTCACAGAAGAACAAGCAAAAAAAAAAGATTTTTATTTGCAAATTTAACACATGTTTATTAGTTATAAAAACCAAAAATTAAATTTGTTCAAGAAACATTATAAATATTGTAGTCATGGGTTTGAGCCCCATGGTGGGTGTCAAAAATGTGTGTGTGAAAAGTGAATTGGTATCTGTAAGCTGTAAGACACAACACTTCAATAAACCATTATTTTCATGTGTTATTTAATAAAAAATGACAAAATAAAATCCATTGCAAGTCGACTTATTGCCTTCTAGTAGATACGAGTTTAGATTGCTCTCAGATTGCTAAGCTATCTAGTGACTAGACAACACCTAAATGAAGGATTTTTATCTATATGGTGCATAAGATTGAGATTTGAACACAGGGGGAGATTTGACAAAGGGGGACCTTTTACTGGTTGAGTAAATGCAAAGTCATGTGGATTGCTCTATTGAAAAAAGGGAAGAAAGTTTTTTGTTTGTTCCCTTTGTCATTATTGTCAAAGGGGGAGAAGGAACCTATATGATGAAAACCCATGTGTGTTGACATTAATGCCAAAGGAGGAGGTTGTTGGAATTGTATTGTCATTGATGTCAACTGGTAAACAGGCTTGTAAAATAAGTTGTTGATTGGCATAACTACTAAGTTGTTGTCAATCGGTAAACAGGAACAAAGAGGTGATCAAGCCACTGGTACGAATGATTGGATTAGATTTGGGTGTTATAGTTCAGAAATAAATGTTCATAGAATTAGCATGAGTCTGTGACTAAAACTGCATCAAGTTTGGTGAATCAGAGAGCATGTTTAATAATTGACTGATATGTACTTTGTGAAGAAGAATGAATACCGGTCCAGTATGCAGGTAGGTGTTGTATTAGCTGGTAAACATGTACACTGGTAAGCATGCAAGGGACACGTAGAATATAGAACATGGCATCAGATCATATGAAGTAAAAAGGTATTGTGTCCTAACCAAATGAACATAGAAGAGCATGGCTTGAAGGTTAACTAGTTATCATATAACTGGTATGACAAGATGAACTGGTAGGTAAACACTGGTTGTGTGTTTGGTTGGTGCCTGAGCCTGAACCAACACAGTGAACTGAGGTGGATGCCAATGAAGATGACACGTAGGATCAATGTGGCTAACATGCATTGGTTGGTGAAGTCTGTGTCCATGCGGTAGTTGCTGACTAAGTTTGCATTAAATGTCGACTGCAAAAATCACGGATGAGTTGCAGAGTATTGCAGCTCAAAGAAGATCGGAGGACATCTCTTAGTGATTTGATCAAAGCATGACATTTGATCATCTTTTTGACCTGGAGAAGGAAACTACTAGATCATTTATTTTAATTGACAAAAAGCAGGGCTGATGTTTGCTAAAAATAGTAAACATGTATTGGAAGAAAATATTTGGCAGTGATGTTTGTTTTTGTTGTAGGCTATCAATATTAGATATGACATCCAACTTGATTTGATATGGATTGGGTTGGTGAAGAAAAATCTAGGATGCAAGGTTTGATTTTTTGGTTTCGCGAGAAAGCTTGATTATAAATATGCAAATTGAAGATCTAAGTTGATGATGCCAGTTGCCAGAGGAGAGAGTGTTTGAGTGAATAAAGATTCGATCTAACTAAGTGTGATCAAAACATTAAGTGGGTGCTTAGTGCAGGGGTTGGTTCTCCTTGAGTTGGTTCTCAAAATAGTGTAGGGTTGGTGCTCCTTTGGGTTGGTGCCAATATATTGATAGGGGTTGGTGCTTCTTGGGTTGGTGCCCTAAACTTTTGTAAATTGTTATTTCATTGTGAGGTTGGATTGGAGCAGTAGTCTCCAATAGAATTTGTCATTGAGGTTTTTCCCACATTGGGTTTTCCTTGTATATCCAGTGTTGTGTGATGCATTCTTTGTGTGTGTTTGATTACTAGTGTTTTCATTACTTTATCGGTTGCACACACATAGTTGAAAATTATTTATAATCACTGATTCACTCCCCTCTTAGTGATATCTTGTGCTCTACAAGTCCTTGCCCAACATACAAGAGGATGTGAATAAGCACAAAATAATGTTTGAAATGAATTTCATTAGGGTTAGCTTTGATTTTCTCTAATCCATGATTTTTCTGGTCGACCATCAATGACACATAATCAAAGGGCCAAGAATCATGCATTTGCACATCTGCAATCAAAACCATAGGAGATACATCCATAATAATTTCGGACACAATCCCCATAATTTGGCAAATTGAATGATATGTATATTTGAGGTATTCTTCAAATAAATCTAACTCATATGGGAGCTCTTCAATTTTATCAAACAACCTGAGGTCATTTCCATCTCTAGGCCTATGAACTGGAAATCTCCACCTTTTGAACACATCCTTGAGTCTGGAATACTCATTTGTCAAGAGAGTGGTATCAATAGGTTGTTCTAAGGTTAGGTCTAGGTCAAACACTCTAGACATGTAGTCCCTTGTTATAGGCAAAAATGGCTTTCCAATAGCATCAAAGATTACTTTGGTTGCAAGATCATAATTCTTGGCTAGCAGAATTATCAAATCAACATTAACAAAGATGTTGGGGACTACTAATTTTTTGACATTAAAATTCCATGGGTTGCAAATAGGTTCTTCCCTATTTATATTTCTGAAATGATATAGCATCAACTTATACCATCTCATGGGCATCTAGACATCCCCTAAGTTCTCATACTTGTCCCCAAAGACATCTGATTGAGATGACCTTTTTGATTTGGGGCCAGAATTAGGAAATTGATCCATTAAATCTTAATTTAGTTGCCTTCCCTCTTTCTTTTGTTTTTTAGGTCAGGCTTCCTGGGGACTTTCTATTTTAGTATCTCTTTTCTTTCATTTTATAACCCTTGGTTTCTTAGATGAACCCTCCATTATGGCTGAAACTAAACAATTGAATTGAAAAGAGATACTCTCCAGAATCGGGCAATTACTTGTAATCAAATTACCAACTCTGAATTTGTTGCTCAGTTCTTGTTTTGAATCGATCTAGCCTCCATTGTCTAGATATCCCATAGTGACTGAATGAATGCAAAATCGTCTTTTTAAATTTTAAGAGTCATCTCTTTGAGGGATAGTTGCAGAACGGTCATTAAATGTGTGAATTCAAAATTTGTGTGACTAATTTCAAGTTGGCGTATATTAATGTCGGAGGATTGCAAGCATTGTTTCACTGCCACTTGGGCTTTCGATGTAGGTAGAAATTTTGCTAAGATCATTTTAACTTCCACCACCATTGACAAGTATAACCAAAACCAACTTCATCGATGTAAGTTTTACCAACTCCTTTGACATCACTTACTTTGGTGTAAGTCTGGCTTTCAGCATAATTACTTCACTCCTTACCTATCTTTATAGTTATGTCGAAACAGGTGTTTTGGTGAGATTAATAATGTGTTTTTTTGATAAAATATTCTTTCTTCCTTTTGTTATTACCTGACCCACCTGATTTTTTAGTGTAGCATGCTATTTCGGTGCAACAATTTTAAGCTTGATAGACTTTAATCTCTAAACTGAAAACTAATGATTTATGTAAGAGGAACAAAGAGTTTACCCGACACCTTATTTATATTTTAGTATAGCCTAGGTACTTTACCCAGATAAGCTTCTTTTTTCATTATAGTATGTACTTTCGGCAAGAAGTTTTCATGCTTAGCAGAATGACTATGTTACATCAAAGCTCATCTTTTTCATTGATACATGAAGGAAGTTATACCAATAAAGAAACCTTTTTGGTGTAACCAGTCTTTTCGAAGAAAGTTATATTTACTTTCTCAGTTTTCCTTGCTACCTCGAAATGGTGTTGTTTTCATTGAGTTTCACACTAAGTCTTACCAAAAAATGGTTGACTCACCAAGAACATATTAATGTTCTCCTTTGAAGCTATATCTTGGTCTCTACCCTTGTGGGAGCCCATTTTACCCCATATATAGAAATCTTTGTAGTATCATGTGTTTCCTTAATGAACTTGTAACAATAATAACCTTATCTAATAGATGAATATGTTGGCATTCTACACTCTAATGAGAATATTTGATGTTGTCATTGATGGCAACCAACTGGAAACTAACCGACATCATAGACATCATGCACCGATAGACACTGGCACTGACAAGCACTTTCACCGACATCCAGATTACACCGGAAATGAAATATACCAGCACTCAGGCCGACATGAGATAAAGTTTTTCTTATAGAACTTATATTGTAAATGTAATTAATTATTTGTAAGCTGACTTGGTATATTGTAATAGACATATATGTATGAGATCTTATAGATCATTTTTGTAAGGTAATGGAATGCAATGTAATGGATAAGAATATAGAAATAGAATTGTAAGGAAGAAGGACAAAATATTATTGTTGGAAAATGAAAGGTTTTTGGTTAAGGTATATGACTGAGCTTAAACTGGTACTGAACCAGGAATTAGAGATGCTATTTTGAGCAGTACATTGTATTGGATTTAATTATCCATATTGTAGTCAGTGAGACTCTTTTGATTAGTGTGCTCTAGGCAGTTGGCCTTCCTACATGTACAAGCCCCTATTGTAAGTAGTATTTATTCATATTGGCCAGTGAGTAAATATCGTTGGTCACAAATCCCACTGAGGTTTCTCCCACACCGGGTTTCCTCATTAAAATATCTTGTGTTATGGTGTGCATTTATGTTGTCTCTGTTATTTCTGTTTAGTTCACTATTTCGTGTTTATCGTTACATTGTTTTGGGTTGTAAAGTTATAAATAAGTTTAAATATTCTACTGATCGGTTAGACACTGATTCACCCCCCCTCTCAGTGTCTTTGGGACTATCATTGAATATAACAATTGGTATCAGAGCATGGTCCTCTATTTTCAAAAGCCTAACAACTTGAGGAAGATTCTGAAATCGGTACCGATGGAGAATTTAAGAAAATAGTTGGAAGGAGCTCTTGAAGATTTTGATGTAGAAAAATTGAAGAATATCAAACTTAAAGATGATCTTAGGACTGCTAAGGAATTCATGAAAGGAATTCAGGAGAACCTAGTTATAGCACAAAATAAGAGAAAAGAACTTCATGAGAACATACATAAACATGATTATGAAAAAGAAACTCTTAGTGATATTGCAGACAAGTTGAGACAAGAGAACAATAACATGAGCAATAAAATGAAAGACTTAACCATAAGGCTATGTAAAGATCTTGAAGACATAAAGAGGAATGAAGAAGATTTGAATAAAAGACTTAATGATGAAGGTAATAAAAATCTGAGACTTTGTCATGAAATTGATATGCTAAAGACAAATCTAATTCACATGCAACATGATAAAGAAGAGCTTGTGAGACAAGTTGGAATTCTTGAAAATGAGTTGATCACTGCAAATGAACACAAAGACAAATTCAAGAAAAGTTCAGAAAGACTTGATGACACGCTGAAAAGACAAAAACCTGATGGAGATACAACTGGACTTGGATTTGAACATGGATAAAGTTCTGAGACTACAAACAATCAAGATCATTGTAAATCAGTAAGACAACCTAATTCTTATAAATTTAATGGGAATGTTTTAATTGCAAAAAATTGATCATAGAGAAAATCAGTGTAGATTTAGAAATAATTAAAATACAAACTTACCCACTGGTCAATGTTCCAAATGTAACAAAGTTGGTCATAATTCAGAAAATTACAGAATGAATGTGAAATTCTATGTTTGTGGTAGATTTGGACATTTATCTAATTAATGCAGATCACAAACCGATCAAGGATATGGAAAAGCTATTCAGAGGAATAATGTAACTTGTTATGCATGTAACAAGATTGGGAATATTGCAGAATTTTGTAGAAGCAAGACTATACCGACAAACAATAAAGGATCTAATGAGAAGGGAAAAGAAAAGGTAAATGAAATAAAGCAAGAATTTTCAAAACAATGGATTAAGAAAAGAGATCAGAAAGATGATGAATCTATCTCTGCACCAGTTGAACAGAGTAACCCTCCACCAGTAGGAGATTCTTCATCTAACTAAGGAATAATCCTTAGGAGGTATGACAACAAGTTGAAAATTATGCATTCTACCCTCGGTTGATGGGAAGAAGATACATTTCTTCTTTACTGGTAGATATGTTAAGTTTTCACTTAACCGACGAGCATTTAATGTGGTTTTTGAAGAACTTTTTGGTTATATAACATCGAAAAACCCTCATTTCAACTCACCAAGCATTCAAACATTCAGAGAGCATGAAATTGAGCAAGGGCAATCTAAGGTGAAGCTACGAAGTGTTTTTCAGGCATCCAAGGATTTCAAGCAAGAGGTATTTATCTTTCAAAATGGCATCTTCATCTTTTGTACCTGAGTTTATTGCAAACCCTACTGTGGTAGAAAACATTAAGCGCCCTAGGCCCGTGTTTAAAATCATCCCTAAAATTGCCAAGAAAGATGATTCTATCATAGCTTTTTTCAAAAATTCTGAAGGGTGTCGCTTTTGCCGAAGACCCTAGAATCTACATTCACTACAACATAGAAAATCTAGGAACCTGTGACTTTGAGAACATGTACAATGGTGTCATTACTGATGAACAAGGTTTAATTAAACTAGAGATATGATAGTTGAACACTTAGGATTCAGTGAGATACTGAACATACCTGAATTTCGTAAGGAGGTAGTCCATCTTGTTCTGAGTAGAGTTCATGGAGAGTTCATGTGGCTTGGCTCTGTTTTTAAAATCTCTAAGGAAGTAATCAAGGCAGTTACTAGTTTACCCTCAATTGATAGTAGGCCCGACAAAAATAAGAAGATACCTAAGAAGGGAGTTATGGAGTTAACCAGAGCTACATCCGACAACAAATCTCTTGTAGTGTCCACCCTTGATTTGACTTATTTTGACTAGAGTTGAATTTTATATTATGCTTGATAGACTTATCTAGACTATATTTTGATGATTACTCATGTGCTTTAGTGACTTATGATTGATGTTAGACACTATTGGACATATGTTATTTTGATTATCTATATGGATGTTGGTACTATCATCATTGATCGTGTGATTTGATGATATATGTACTCGATGGATTTTATATGCTCACTATGTGATGGATTATTGATGGATTAGATTTATCATGGTTTTGATGATGATTATGATTACGCTAACCCTACTTCATGATTACATATGATGAGATGTTTATGAGATGTGTTTGATTATTGTTTGACTGTCTTCGTGATAGAGATGATTCCACATCACTCATTGCGAGTGGGATGTGTCTTCGCGATTCTCTATCACTTGCTTGTTCTATATATGTATATGTGGTATTGTCGTTTTGTGGTTGCAGGATTTTGCAGGTACCAGACATCAACTCCACTTGGATTCATAGGTCTGAGCGTGTCTTTAGTTCCAATGGCTTATGTGGTTCAGAGATGGCATGAGTTCACCTCACATACTATAGGTCTAAGTTTTTCACCATGAGTAGTCAATGTCTTGGCATAATTCGACATGTCAGTTAGTAAGCTTGGTCTTTTGGTATTGTGAGTTCAATTTATGCCGGTTGATTTACTTGTTTATGCTAGAGTAATTATGTGGCTCTTGATGTGTAGTTCTATATTTGGTAATGTTTATTTTAGTGTATTTAATTTATAAGTTTTGAATATTTAATTATTTGATATTTATATTTATTTGATAATTAACGTTTATTGATTTTATGATTATTTATTTGACCTTCTATGGTTTGATATTTATTTGATATCCTATAGTTATTTGGTTCTTTAATTTATTTTATTAGCTTTTGGTTTATTTGATTTTAATCCCCATTTGGATTATTTATTTACAACTTATATTTATTTAATAGTTTGACTTTTATTCCTAAGTGGGGTTTATGAGCACAATAAATTAAATAAAGAAATAAAACAATCCCACTTAGCTGGATAAGTATATTTTATTTACTTTACCTACCCTTCACTCTCATTGGTCAAATTCAAAATGGGTGAATAAATTATATTATATGGTGGGTTGGTAAGATATACTCCAAATTGGAATATTTTGATTGGCCGAGATTGACACTAGGGTTTTTGGATTATTGTTGCTTTTTATTTTCTTTCCCGTGAGGTTTTTCGGGTTGGTTGGCTCTTCTCTGGAAATTCTTCCAACAAGCTTCTTCCTTGGTTCTGGTTTTTTGTCTATCTTGGTTTTGGTTGGAGCTTGGATTGGATTTGGTTTGGCTTCTGGGAGCTCTTCTTCAGCTTCGATCCATTACTTCAAGTTGCAGGTTGGAGTTCTTCACTTTGCATTTTGTTTTTTCAATGCCTTCTCTGTGTATGCATTGTGTCTGCATTATTTTGGGTTTGCGTTGAATTCATATTTAATTCTATATTTTTATTATTGCTAAAAGGAAATATATGGGAAGGAAACTTTATGTTATGAGAATTTTTATATAGTTGTTGGGAGATATTTATTTTAGTTTTCTCGTGTATGCATTTTACGGCTCTGTGAGAAATTGTTGTGAAGTTATTTGATTACATCTTGGTTTATAGTTTGAGTTATTTTATTGTGTTTATACCCAAAAATTCCTTGTTTCTGGGTGTTTCTTTTCATATGTTTTTCGAGCCCTTTTGTTAAGTCTGTATTTTATTATTTTACTCGAAAGTTATCTGAGTTTTCCATAAGTCTTGTGCAAAAGCGTTGTTTCTACAAAAGCGTTGTCTTATTGTGCAAAAGCATTGTTCTGTGATGCATTTGTGCTTCTCTACGCAGCATAAGCATTGTCTTAGGATACATAAGCGTGAATCTAGAAACATAAGCATTGTTTTAGGATGCATATGCATGATTATGAAATGCATAAGCGTTGTTCTTCTTGATAGAAGCACTGTTCTTTTTGGCAGAAGCGTTGTCCTGCGGGGCAAAAGCACTAACCTATCTGTGTTTTGTATTTTCTCAGTTTTGGTCATTTTTGAGGTATTTTTCCAAATTGATTTTTGTATCAGAGGCTTTATTTGAGGTTTGTTAATATTTCCCAATTTTGGGTTTTATCAGTTTTGATGCATTTTGATGGTTTTGAGTATATTTGTTTCTCTATGTATTACAGATATTATAGACTCTCTTCCATGTGCATAGGCCATGGATGATTGAGATGATTTCTGTGCTATTTGGACCAGCAAGTGAGTAGGCATTGCTATGATGTTATTCTTTATTTGATGGAAGCATTTGATGGCTTGTTATGCCTTTGTTTATTTCTAGCCAAGAGGCTCATTTTTATATATTGATGTTGTTGTAGCCTTGCTTATGTTGTAAGAGTATATGTGAAAGTTGTTGGCTGTGTTGAGTATTGTTTTCATGTAATTATGTGGTAGAGCCTCTTGTGATTTATTGTTGGGCCATGTTAGGAGGAGTGGGCTTCCTTGTGATGACCGGGGTCATGAGAGATAGACTTGCATGAGGTTCCTTGTAAGGATGCATGAAGTCTAGACCACTAGGGCACATTAGAGTTTTCCGTGATTTGTAAATAAGTGATAACATAATAATTGATGGGTTGGGTAGTTAGATTAATTAATAAGATGATAAATTGATTTGTTCCTCATGACTTAGTCCTAGGGAGGATGTTTTAGGATAAGCATGAGAAGGCCATGAAAACGGTAAGCTAATCTCCCTTAGTCTCTTATAGGTTGAGATGGCTCCACATGTCCATCAGACTAGTGCCTTGTGTTATTATGTTATTATGTTATGAGGATGACATGTGATGACACTCCACTCCTACATGTGTTTTCCCTTATGATTTATGATTATGCTTGTTGGATGCATTTATGTCTTGATGAGTTTTATGCCTCTCGGAGTTCATTCTTGTTGTATGTGTGAGTTCTTTCTTAAGAGTCATTGTGTGGTTAGTCTCCTTGGTTATAGGTGCCAACTTAGGTTTAGAGTATGTGTTGGGACCTTGTGTCATCTCCTAGCATGAGGGGTGGTTCCTTTGGTTCCACATGGTCGGGAGGTTGTTTCTTTTTAGTGATTGGGATGTTCTCTTGGATTCTTCTTGCGTGGATGTGGATTCTTCTTCATGATGTACTATGGATGTACCTTGTAGTAGATTTATGTAATGGATAAGATGGAATGTATGTAATGTAATATCTTTGTATATAGTAGATGGAATCTTTTAGTAGAAAGAGCTATGGTCATAATGTATTTAATGTAGTTATTTTTGTAAGATGAATTGTAGTTGGAAACTGGAATTAAGGCATATTTGTATTTGTACCATTGTAGAGATGTGATTTTATGAATCATGGAAATAAAGTGGATCATAGTTGGAATAGAATGGAATTGCATTATGGATTAGTTGTATTATTTCATGGAATGTTTAGAGGCTAGTTAGAATGTTAAATAATCTTGAAGGAGGAATATTTGTAGATTAATAAGTGAATATGTTAGAAGATGTTAATTGGGTCTTGTAAATAGGAATGATTCACATAGATGCATTGGTAGAAAGGAAATTATGCACATCATGAGGAATAAGTGATGTTGTAGGTTGCATATCTCATGGTTAAAGAATTAGAATATGATACATTAATGAAGGTGAAATATACCTATCATGTGTGTAGTATGTTATTGTGGAAATGAATTAAGTAATGATGTTAAAGTACCCTAGAGAAAGATTATTGATGTTGTGTTATTTCTGCTTGCGTTAATTGATGAAATGAGCAATGATGTATTCATATTGGTTAATTGTTTAATGTATGTAAATAAATGGAGAGGTTGTATGTTGCATTAGTTGTTATTAGATGTTAATAAAAAATTTTTAATCTTCATTTGTATATTATTGTTTAGTTTTCTTTAGGGTATTTTGGTGGGCATTACATCTCTTAGGGTTAATGTCATTACTAATGCTAATGTGAGATATGTGAGTATGGTACTTGGACAGAGAGTAACTCATTCAAACAGATTGAATTCAGTTTCCAATTTATGTATTCATAATGCATATGAGATGGTAAAGAAAAATGCTAAGAATGATGTTTGTGAATGGCTTAAAGATGAATTAATAGACAACCTAAAAAAGATTAAGGGTGACAAGAAAGGGACATTTCATTTTGGAAACCTACTTGTGTGTCTAATGATTTACTTCACCAAAGAGGTACCCGACATTGGTCATAAGGACTTTGGATATGACATCCCGGTAGGCAAACAAATCAAGGAAGCTATCACCGGTATGGACTCTAATAGTGACAACATTATAATAGATTACTTCAAAAAATTTCAAACTAAGGTGAGAGCTAGAGAGGTTACCCCAGAGCATAGTAGACAAGTATGACAAGAAAATTTGCTTTGTTATCAAACGTGATGAGACATGGATCGAAGCAGTTAGCTCTAGAACTATCTGGGTTATTGAAATGGGTTATGAAGTTGATTTACCCATTCTTGAAACATATGCTAAAACACTACTTGATGCACCTATGGAACCATTTGAGAAATTCTTGGTAGTGCTGAAACCATTGAGAGTGTCATCTCAATGCAAAAGAGAAGAAAAAGAAGAGAAAAGTTTATTAGAGATGCATCCAAGATGGCAAAGGAAATTAAGGAAAATGTAATGAACATAAGTAGTATATCTGCTAGTGAACTGGAAGGATTGAAACTGAAAGCTCATGTTTCATCGGTTTTTACTTCTTTGGATACAGATAATGGGAAAGAAGGTGAGTTCAAAAGAGTTGAAAGAAAGAGGGGAAACCCTCACCAGTACCCTCTCCTTCTCCTAAAGGGACTAAAACTCTGAGGAAGAAGCAACAAGTAGTTAGGGAACCTAAAAAGAAGCTAACACGAAAGAAAAAATAGGCTAAGACACTGGATACCCTGACACCCATGAAACTGGTAAATGAGATAACACAGGATGGAAATATTTGCAATGTGAATAAGTACTATCATTCTTACAAAGATTCAGATAGGGACACTATAGAGGCCAATACAATTTTGCATTTAGATATATATAAAAAGGTTTTGATTGAAGTTGTAGAGGATCTACTGAATGACTTATATTTAAGATTAGAATCCAAAAGAATGTCAGTGATGGAACTAGATAAAAAGATAAAAGTTGAAGCATTATTGGCAGTGCACCCTGTAAACTCTAGAGAGGAAATTGATGAGCTAATCTCTGAAGCAAACTGGTCAGTTTTTGTCAGTGGACACCGACAAGTAAGCCTAATGGCTAGTAGAGTTAAGGAGATTGCTAATGAGACTGCGGACAAATGGGATATCTTTTTTGTTGAAAAGGAAAAGAAAGAGGAAAAGGAAAGATAGGAAATAGACAAATATTTTGACAAGGTGTACCGAAAAGACAAAGGGAAAGACAAGATTGGTGGTGTATCTGCTATAAAGATAATAGATAACATCCCTCTACTGGCTCAAGACACCCCTCCATTAACTTTAGCATCACCGGTAAATATAGAAAATCAACTGGATAAGGCAACTGATGAAGTAACTCATGATGATACTAACCCAGACTCTAAAATACTTTTCACCATGAATGTGGATACACAGGATATAAAAATTGTTGTGGATAAAGAGACTACAGAGGTTAAGGCAGATGATGTTAAGGACAGTAAGATCTCTAAGATATCAACACACACTGTTGACTCTCAGAAGACTGAGATACTGACACTAGGAGATCAACCAGAGACTGAGAAACCAACAGAGGATAAGGTAACTAACACAAAGCAACCGAAATCAGATAAATTGGCAGCTAAAGAGGTACTTGTACAGATTGAAAAATCAAAAGAAGAGGTACAAACACAGACAAAGGAACCCGAAGGAAATGTAAGTAAACTAGAAGTGACTGATGGAAATAAGGAGGAAATAGTGAAGGTAATTGGGCAAACATTTGTTGAGAGAAAACCCATAGCAGAACTAAGCACATCAACTAGAGAATTCAGACCCACTAACATAACATAGATTCTATTGGATTCTATCAAGAGGATAACAGATTGCAATGCCTTAGCATTTAAGGATATTGATAACACATTACCTATCTTAAAAATGATTGCACCTACCTGTAAGATATATCAAATTAATGATTCTTTAGGTAAATTGGACACATTGTCCAAATTCATTGCTGAAAATGTCAAAACTATAGATAAGGTGAATGAGGATACCATAAGGGAAAGAGTAGATAAACAAAAAGGAGAATTCTTTGAGAAAACCATCAAAAATTGTAATGAGCATATGGATTAATTATTACCGATACTCAACTCAACAATTTTGGAATATAAGGAGTTGTATAGAGAAGCTTGCAAGACTCACCATTTGACAGAGGATATAGATGAGGAAATCAAGAAGACATAGAAAGAAATCGATGATATTGCAGATAATTTGATAGGTTATTTAGGACTTATCTCAGTTTTTGAGTAGGAAATGGCATTTTTTGAGGAGAAGTTAGAGAAACTTGAGAAAGAGAATGCAAGGATAAGGTTAAAATCCTGGGAACTCAAAAGTAAAGTTGGTCCAAAATTGGATAGTCTCATTACTCAGTTGGTTGAGCTATCAAAGGCAACAATTCAAGGAGAATGGTCATTGGAGCAACAAATGCACTATCTAACTGGCATGATCTAGCAGACTGAGACCATTCTCTCTGACAACAACAAATTCATGTAGAGCCTAAATCTAAGTTTGGCAAACATTTTTCAAATTGTAACCAACCGGTTACAAGTGATGAGGTATCATTTTTGTATTCCTTGATTCTTTTTGACATTATTTGTCATTGATGTCAAAGGGGGAGTAGTAGTATGGAGAAAAATAAAGAGTAGTATGAAATAAATGCACAGAGTGTTAGGATTCCCAAAGATACTGAGAGGGGGGGTGAATCAGTATCTAACCAGTTTAAGGATTTACTTGATTTAAAACATGTAAAGCATGTCAATATAGTGTACTCGTAAATCAAAAGTAATGCAGTAAACAAGAAAAACAATAACCACATGAAGAGAACACCATAACACATTAGTTTAATGAGGAAACCCAGTGTGGGAAAAACCTCGGTGGGATTTGTGACCCACAATATTCACTTACTGGCCAATAAGGGAATATTACTGCTACAATAGGGGCCTGCACTTCCAGGAAGGCCAAGTGCCGAGAGCTCACTGCTCAATTACAAAAGGAAGTCACACTGACTTACAAAAATGGATTATAATAATCCAATGTGTTGTACTGCTTCAAAATAGCATCTAATATGCTAGATCCAGTACCAGTTTTAGCTCTGCTGCATACATAAGCCCTTAACCTAAAATTCGCATATTAGGTCTGCATTATTTCGCCTATATTTCATTACCAAATGTTCTATAATGATCTCATACATATATGAGTCATTTTACAACTCGCCATGTCAACTTACAATGATTTTATAATTAATTACAAAATATATTACAAATAAAATTCTTGTCGGCTTGGGTGTCGGTATCCTTTCTTTCACTGCTGGTGTTCTGTGTGCTGGTGTAGAGTTTGTCATTGTCAGTGCTGGTATAATTGTCTTGCTGGTATCATATGATTGCAAGGTTTTCATCAATGAAAAAACCTTCAATCACCTACAATTTCTCATTGGAGTGTGCATTTGCCAACAATCTCCCCCTTTGGCATTGATGGCAACACTCATGAGAAAAATCCAAAAAGTGTCATCCAAAAAGAATCTGCCAAAATTGTCTTGCCAAAAACTATGTGCCAAACATATGCGCTCCCCCTGAGCTGATGGTGTCTTCTACTAATCATTTTTCTCTGCTAATCATTTTTCTCATTACCACTACTCTCCCTTTGGCATCAATGACAAAGGTTGTCAAAGTGTCAATTGAGTGTTGTTTCCAGCTTTATCCCTATAACCGGTTGGTTAGAATCTGAAAAAGGTCTACCAATACCAGATTCAGGCTCTCAGTGAACTATTCGCTGTCCTTTAATGCGACCTCTGTCCTCTGAATTGTACCAGTGAGATTGTTGGCTTTTGTTGGCTTTTGGTATTTGGCATTTCTATTTTGGCACTTTTATGGTTTTTCCATCTTGTGTTGCCATCAATGCCAAAGGGGGAGATTGTTGGTATTTTGGAATGGTTTTGTCATTGATGTCAACACCTACTAAACCTTATCAACTCTGACACTTTGGAGAATTAGCAACATTCACCAGCAAGCAAATGACTCATGCACAGTCACCGGTATCTAGTACACCGGCAAGATATAATGATCACCGACACTTGGAATGGCATGGAAAACACTTGGTTATGTCAAAGACATCGTTTGGACACTTTGTCTTTATGATTTGTTTATTAGCATATTCGTATTAGCATATTTGTTGTTACTGGCAAATAGGTCCAGAATAAGCACCGACAGGCTTATCTATTCCAGATCAACACGACACACTATGGAGAGGATTTATTATTGTTGTAATTGCATTGAGCCGAAATGTTGAATCAGTTATTGCATCAGATATTGTTTTAATTATAATATCCTTTAGATATGACCTACTAAAATTGGTCCTTGGTTATGATATAAATGTAAGATCTTATTTGTAAGATCGAATGTGGGATACGAAAAAGGATTGTGTGAAGGTATATGTGAGAATAAGCAGAGCTATACATGCAGACATCATTTGAAGGTGAAGCAAGGTTTTTGTGAAAGCATATCAGAACTACACCGGTACTGAATCCAACATATGAAGATGCTATTTTGAGTAGTACATCCTTATTGGATTTAACCATCCAATTGTAGTTAGTGTGACTCCTATTTTGTGTTTGAGTAGTGAGCTCTAGGAACTTGGCCTTTCTGCATGTGCAGACCCCATTTGTATACACTTACTATCTGAAGTAGTATCATTTGATTGTGGGTAAGGTTTCCCACCATGGTTTTTCCCCTTACAGGGTTTCCACGTACAAATATTGGTGTTATGTGTTGAGGATGACTTTGTCTTTTCGTTTCATGCATTAATCTTTACCGGCATTGCAATTAATTGATAAAACTATTTACCAGTATAAAAGACTGGTTTACCTGTATTAAGCATTAAGTTGGTTAAGTTGTTTTTGTTTGAATTTATTAGGCAACTAATTCACCCCCCCCCTCTCAGTTGCCTCCAGGACCTAACACAGAGGAGATCACTTGCTCAGGGGGAGCACACTTCTTTTTGGATTTCATTTTTGGATAGCAGTTTTGGATTTTTCTCATGAGTGTTACCATCAATGCCAAATGGGGAGATTGTTGGCATTCTACACTCTAATGAGAATAGTTGATGTTATTATTGATGGTAACCAATTGGCAACCAACTAGCATCACAGACATCATGCACCGATACCGGCACACACTTTCATCGACATCCAGATTAAAGTAAACCGACACTTAGGTTGACATGGGATTAAGTTTTTCTTATATGAATTATATTGTAAATGCAATTAATTATTTTTAAGATGACTTGGTATATTGTAATAGACTCATATATGTATGAGATCTTATAGATCATTTTTGTAAGGTAATGGAATGTAATGTAATGGATAGGAGTGTAGATATATAATTGTAAGGAAGAAGGACATAATATTATTGTTGGACAATGAAAGGGTTTGGGTTAAGGTATATGACTGAGCTTAAACTGATACTGAACTAGGCATTAGAGATGCTATTTTGAGTAGTACATTGTATTGGATTTAATTATCCATATTGTAGTCAGTGAGAATATTTCGCGTAGTGCCCTCCAGGTAGTTGGCCTTCCTACATGTGTAGGCCCCTATTGTAAGTAGTATTTATTCATATTGGCTAGTGAGTAAACATTGTGGGTCACAAATCCCACTGAGGTATTTCCCACACTGAGTTTCTTCAATAAAATATCTTGTGCTATAATGTGTATTTATGCTTTCTCTTTTATTTCTATTTACTGCACTATTTCTTGTTTACCATTACATTGTTTTGGGTTGCAAAGTTATAAATAAGTTTAAATATTCTACTAACCGGTTAGACACTTATTCACCCCCCCTCTCAGTGTCTTTGGGACTGTCATTGAATCCAACAGAATAAACCATTCTTCTCAAACCAGTATCATGGATGCACAAAGTTGAGTTTTAGCAATATAAAGAATTTTCTACCAAGTTGATGGGATATAAGAATCTCAATGATGGTAGGGTTCAGGAAAATGGCTACTTGTCATTCTTAAGGAAGACTTAATTTTGTCAAAAATTTGGGTTCCAATAGCACCCAACCATTTTCTTTTGCATTCTTTGAAGATTAGAGACCCAAAAGGAGTTAGAAACTTCCTTCATAGTGAGGGGTAGTCCTAGGTAAATGTTGAGAATAGATGCAATGTGACACCCTAGAGTAGTCTTGATTTTTCCTTGGACTCTTTCTGCAATGTGAAAAAAATAGATGTTGCTTTTGTCATAGTTGATGTGTTGTCAGGTTGCTTCGACATATGAATTGAGGAAGAATTTCCATCCCCTCACCTTAGCCACAGGTGCCACCCAAAAAAGATGGTATAATCAACAAATTATTGCATCACCATATGAGGTAATGTAGAATTCAGTTTGATCCCCATGAAAGTTATATTGTAGATAAGAAAACTAAAATTTATGCTTAGAACTTTAACCAAAATGACAAAGAGATAAGGAGATAGGGGGTCTCCTCATTGAATAGCTCTTAAGGAAAGAAAAGGTTCTCTAGGGATCCCATTTAGTAAGATAGAGTATCCAACTGTTTTGATTAAGTAAAAATAGGTTTTTAAAAGGAACCCGAACCTTTAACATATCATGAGAAAAAAAGAGCTAGAGAGAACCGTTCCTGATCACTCCAATAACAAAAACTGATCCCATCTGAACAAAAAGGGATCTCAACACACAAAACATGAAGAACCACAAAAAGATAGCGAAAGGAAAGCAAAAAGACAGGACAAAGACAAAGACTGAGACTGAGACAACTAGATATTTTTCATGATATCTTTAGCATGGACCACCATCTTCTTCATGTTGTTCATAGAGGTCTTTAAATTATCCGGCTCTCTACCCTTGATGTCGCCCTTATTCCTGGTATTGGCTCTAATCCTCTTCTCATGACCTTTTTTGTCCAGTTGATCCTTGTTGCCCTCTTTATCTTTGATGTTCTGAAATCTGTTAATCAAAATGTTCATGTTGTCCACCGAGGCTTTGAGAATATTTAAGTTCTGTTCAGCTATCATCTTTACTGTGAGTTCTATCCTGTCAACTCTGCTGCCCAGATTATTCATAGTAATTTCCATCCCTTTCACCTCCTTATTTTCTTCCATATCCTTAACCTTTTTTTCAGTTGCAATAATTTTACTCATGATGTTTTCAATGGCTTCAACATTATTAATTGCCACCACCAATTCTTTGACATTTTCAGACAAGGGTTTGTCGCCTATCATGGCTCTTTTGACAACATTCATATCCTTCTTTAGGCTACCTATGTCTTTCACCATTGTGCTGGCGGTATCACGAAAGCCCTTAATACTCTCATTTTCTCCAACACCATCACTAGATTTGCCCCTTTTGTCCTCTTGATCCTCTTTCTCCAGACCTTGAGTATTCAAATCCTCATTGTTGCCCATAGTCGAAATATCATCCCCCTCCTTATCTTGCCCGTTATCATTTTTATCCTCCACTGCCTCCTCATCAAAATGAATCAAAATTTGATAAATATCTTTGTTACCTCCCCTGTTGATGTTCTTCCTTCTCTATGTTTTCTTTCCGGTGCCTTTCCCTTTCTTGTTTTTAATGAATTTACCTTCAAATGACTCGACCTCAGACTCCAAAATATTTGAATCCACCACTATCCTCTTCCTCTTTCCCTTGTTCCTCCCCTTTTACTTAGCTCCTCTGACTCGCCTCCAGTGTCAAAGTCAAAGTTAAAGCCACTAACCTCACTCGTCGTGTCCTCATTCCTTGCATTTTTACCTTTGATAGGTTTTTCAATGCATTTCCCTTTCAACACTTTATATACAAGAGCCATAAGACCCTGATGAAGAGCATGGTTGCCCTTGGGATCTTTCTATATCTCTTTGATAGTATGGTCCATGGAACATGCAAGATAATATGGCAGGCTTACATTTTCCCTGTGGTGAAAATGGTTGAGCAATACAAAGTGGTACCCGTAAGCTCTCATAAACCCGCCATCCAATGTTATATAGGTAATTGTAACAAACAAAACAAACCTCCATGGCTTGCATATATGTTTTGGGGAGTGATAGGAGTTGTTGACCTTCACCATTTTCTTCTTCTCACCTTTCGTGATAGGAAATTTGTCCACTACCTTATCAGAGATGCTATGATCTCTATAGAATTTCATGCCCTCTGTCATCATCCCTGTGGCTTCAGTAATAATCTCCTCATCCACAGTCATCATCTAGGTCCCCACCAAAACTTTGTCATTCTTCCAACTCTTGATAAAGTGTTTAGTGACTGTTGGATCTTTCCCACTAAGCCTCTCCATAAACACTCTTAGACCCCCCTCCTGAAGAATTTCCCAAACCTCTCTGTTCTTCCTCCATTCTAAAAAAGAGTATCTGACTATTGAAATACATTCCTTGATAAGATTTAGAAGCTTATCCCCAACCCCTAACCTTTGTAGAACCTTAAATAAGAAGATCCAATTCACCCTATCATCGGCTTTTGAAATATCCATCTTCAGGACCATGCCAAGTTGATGAATTTTGTCCATTGAGTGAATGACTTCATGGGTGACAATGGCCGCATCCAAAATTTGTCTTCTAGGGACAAAGACTTTTTGATAGGGGCTTATTATAGCACCCAGTTGTTGGCCATTTGGTGGAATTGATTATGTTTTGCATTGATGTTTTGTCATTTATGTCAACACTAGTTGTTTGGATGCTTTATCGACACCCTTCTAGTCCTAGTGGGTTGAGTAGTCTATGGTTAACTTTAATCTAGCATGATCCAGTATAATCTGGTGATGGAATTGACTTGTTCATAATGCTTATACTCATATTTGGTTAGTTGGTCTTGGTCTAGTGATTGGATGCTATCCTTCTTGCTATGAAGATTGGTTTCTGGTTCCGACGAGGGTTTCACTGACAGATATTTTGGTGGAGATCTTTGATGCATTGTATAATTGGTGTTGGTGCAGCTTCTGATAGAGTTTTAGGATTCATGTTTGAGACTTGGCATTTGGAGATCATTGATAAAGTGTGTGGACCTATACTTGGTCCCAGTTGATCTAGGTTATGGACCGACATTGATGTAACGTGTGGATAGGACCTATTGTTATATTTATAGGATGTCTTATGTGTTGGATATTATTTGTTTTGGTCTAAGGCTGACATGGTTTGTAATTATGTAATTGGGTTATTGTTTGGTGGCCGACCTGATTGTTTATGGTTGAGGGTTTGTATAAATAAGATGTAAGATCTCATTGTAGATCATCATGGTTGTTGTATGAGGTCATGGTCAAGGAATGTAATATGGGAATAATGTAATATCATTCAGGCAGAGGAATAGGTCAATTATTGGAGATCAAATTGGGTCTAGAAGAGGATTTAGTCCTCTAGTATTGAGTTTAACCGGAATTGTACTCAGGCATAGGAGATGCTATCTTTTGCAGTTCAACACTTCTCCAGATTGTAGTCTAGATTTGTATGTAGTTAGTGAGACTCCTTTTGTGATGATTAGTGTGCTCTAGGCTATTGGCCTTCTTGCATGTTCAGGCCCCTTCATTGTAAATTCACATACTTACTGCAGAAGTATTATCTGGCTATGGGTAGGCTTCCCACCATGGTTTTCCATTTACAAATATTGGTGTTGTGTGGATGGATTTTATTCTATGGTTATAGTTTATGATTAATTGGATTAATTGCTATTCCAGTATTATTTTTTTAGGTTTCGATATTGTTGTTTTAAATTGCTAATGCTTCTAGTAATCTATAACAACTGATTCACTCACCCCCTCTGATTTGTCTTCCGATTATTTGAACTATGTAACACCTGTAATGGGTAAAAAATTAGTGTTTCCACCATTAGATGCATGAAAAGTACTAATTTTCCATTACATTCAAAAGTGGTGGATCCAATAGATTCAATAACAAATCAATATGTTACAAGTGTGGTTATCATTGCACCAAAATATCTTCTTAATGCACAATATAACCACTAGAGTTATAGAATCCATAGGAGGTGGTTAAGCCATGCCACAAACTTGAGTGTTGTATTGTAAAACGAAAGGAGACCATGGGTGCACACCTTGCAATGATCCCCCCAGTGCAAGCGAGGGGTTTGAACCTGTCACCAATATTTGATACCACTTGTTACAACTACGGTTGTTGTTGCACCAAAAGATTGACCTGTTAATTCCTGATACAATCACTAGAATTATAGAATCCACATGAGATGGTTAAGCCATGTCAAAAACCAGAGCATTGCATTGTACAACATAAGGAGACTAAAGGGTTCACACCTTTCAACATAGTAATGATAATGATTGATTACTAATTAGATTTAAGGAAGTTTGAATTGATTTGCCCTCTTTTGTGAGTTTAAATGCTGAAATTAGGTTAAAGTGTTGAAAGTGAAGGTAAAAATACAAAAATGTTGATCAATAGTCATCAAATTTAGGCACACACCTAGATCTGAGCAATATATGCAAATTTGAACCCGATCCTCAAAAAAGCTCCAAAAATGTCTAGACCGGAGTGCCCATCACTCTGGTCCTCCTAACTTTCTGCACACCAAAGAGGATTGATTCGTCTCTAGAAATAATGCTTATTATGAAGATTACAACTTTGTACGTGTTTTACGAAAGGGAAAGAGGTTGGGAATAGGGGATTACCTAAGTCAAACCCCAATTTACGAATTAACCTTGATTGAAATATTACAAATACTTAAATAAATAATGGAAAGGTATACCTTAGATTTGCAATGACCAATAATGATGCTTTGCTTCTTGAATGCAATCACATATGTTGTATAGAATGGCATGAACATAAAAACACTAATCACACACACATGCTTGTAAATAAATGATGTAATGTCGCTCTACAATTGATGAGTAAAGAATGCAGCCTTGAAGACCTCTAGAAATGCTTGATAATGAATTCCTCCATGCTTGAATGCTTGATGATTATAATTTCACCCTTCTCTTATGATGTCTTGTTATGCAAATTAGAGGGGAAAACCTCCTTTTACACTTTCCCGTCGAAAAACATGTTATTTTTCAGACATAGATCGGCACGAAGACAGATTTCCCACTCATTTTTTAAGATGCAAGAGGGGACCAAGAAAGGACCCAATTAAGGGAGACCAAAGCCTTGTGCTATAGTCCCAATGAGGACCAAAGCACCACACTCTATTCCTACCCTAATTTGGGGCCAAGACAAGGAGCTATGCAGTGAGTTGAATGAAGACAAGGCCAAATTTGCATGGTGAAGGCATAATTAGGTCTTAATTAGGCATTGGCAGATGCACACTAAGGTGAGGGCTTAAAATTTGGACTAAATTGTAAGGGAGTACTATTTATGATGCTACATTTATCCCCTACTTTAGTAGAAGTATGATTTTACACAAATACTCATGGTAAAGTAGATGAAAGAGATGAAGAATATGTGGAATGTAGAGAAAAATCACAAGGAGTATAAGAATCACTAATTTAAAGGAACTAAGCTCCCAATCTTATGATCTCAACTCACTCAAACATATGCAAGGAAAACCAAAACAATATTAAAAAAAACCAAGAAGGCAAAAAAAAAAAGACACATGACACAAAAAAGCTAAAGACCAAAAATAAGACCTCAAGTCAACTAGCCAAAGAGACCTTGATATCAAAATGTCTCAAAAACTAATATCATTCTTGAAAAATCTCATCTCATGAACACAAGTTATCACACAAAAGAGAAAATAAAGCATCATCCATGAACTAGCAATAACAAAGCTATGAGTTTGAGAGAGGAAGAAGAAAGAGCATGAATACACACTAGATGCGCTTTTCTAGGTGATCCAAGAGAAGAATGATGAGAGAGGACATAGATACATCACCCCTAGATGTTTTTATCTAGGTGATTTATGTTGGGGAGGAGAGTAGGAATAATCTAGCCATATTCCTCTAGCTCCACTCATCCTTGTCCGTGTGTGGAAGCGATGTCTAGTTTCAAGTATGAAGTACCCTATTTTTTAATGTGCTTCAACATGTTTAAGACATGTAATGTAAATGTGGATTCCAAGATGCAACTATGTGTGAAAATTCCAAGAGGCAAATGTGTAAATGCCAAGAGGAAAGTGTGTGTGTTAATGCCAAGAAGTGAATGATAGATACATGCTTGGTTTCGGTGATGTGTAACCCCATCTAAGACATATATGAAATGTTGTGTCTAGTTTCAAGTGTGAAGCATATCTTGTAAGAGTTTGTTTCCTCCAGTTTTGAGAATGAACACCCTACTTAAGACATGCACAAATATGGTACAATATGGTCCAAAGGGAACAATATGGGTGCCCCCCCTTAAGATGTCAACATAGGTCTATGTTGATGTCTTAAGGAAACTAAAAATAAGGATTCCTAACCTTCAATACCAAGGAGATATCCTCTAAGCGATAATGGCATAAATCCAAGAAAAAGAGGGAGTAATCTTATAAACAAGGGTAAGATAGTTGAAAAAGAGATTTCTTGCAACAATTTTAAAGGAGATCCTTTCTGTAGAAGATATCTTTGCTTAAAAGAAATATACCTTTGAGAAGAGTTATCTAGAACAAATATAACATCTTCTACCAAAAGAAAGGAAGGGGAGAAATAATTCTTACCTTCTCCATATTTCTAAGTGAAAGAGATTCTTGATGAAGGATGACACACTTTTGAGCCAATGTGAGGGGGTAAGTTTAGGATAGATGTACATTGCCAAGTGAAGAGGAGGTTATAGACAAGGACATACACCTCTTTCATAATAGATAATCCTTGATAAAACAACAATTTGACACAATGAATGACATTGAATCATAAGAAAATAGTGCTCACAAAGGAAAATTAGATCCTTAGAGAGGAAAGAGAGAAATCATTTCCCCCCAAGTTTAAGGACAATAAGAAGAATTACACAACCTCCAAAGAGAGACAAAACATAAGAAAATGCACAATGTACTCACATGAATAAATATTCAATGTAAGAAAAGACATTAGTATATGTAAAATGCAACTCTAAAGTAGAGGTAATAATTAAAGAGAGAAAGAAAGAAAGATCACATATTCCCCTAAAAAGGGATTAGTAATAAGAGACATACCATAATAAAGTATATCAACATATGAAAAATGCAACCACTAAAGGGAATAGTAACACTTTATATAGAAAGAGAAAGAGAAAATGTCATCTTTGCCTCCCAAGTAAGAAGACAAGGATAGATTAGGTGGAAGATTCACGCATTTCCTCAGAAGAGATTATTCATATGAGACATACTATTTCAAATAATAGGTCCAAACAAGGGACATAAGTGCATCCATATGAAGGATAACTCTATTCAACAAAGGATATCAAGTTATGAGTAATGCAATCCATAAAGGAAATGGTGAAACTTAAAGATAAGAGATAAGATAAAGATAAAAAAAGGGATCATGTTGCTACCTCAAGATATTTGAAATTGAAAAATCACCACCTTTGATGATAAAGAGACCCCAATTAAGTTAACTACTTATGTCATAGGGTGAGGAGAAACATGGGGGTGATAGGAGTGCTATAGCACTACTTTTTCACCAAGAAAAAGAGCAAGATCTGTTGAAAGACATATGCGAGAATGATAGTATTGTTCTTGAACAAATTCCTTAACTAATTTACACTTTCCAAGAGAATGAGAACCACCATTATAAAAAAGGCAATATCCACTACCTTCTTTATTCTTATTGCTAAATTTTACAAAAAGAAAAACCACATTCTTGTCATATTTCAATTTCCAAAAGACTCTACTAGCCAATTTTTCTTGATCATCAATAGGTATATGCTTATTCTTTTAAGATTGAGGACATGACTTGTTATTAGAAGTATTTTCATCTATGATTTTAACTTTTCCACTATCAATAAGTTCCTTCATCGCATTTTGAAAATTGGAACAATCATTAGCACGATGATCATGATTTTGATGAAATGAACAAAAAGAAGTTTTGAAGAAGAAGCACTTTTATGGGAATGAATGGCTTGTTGTCTTGCAAGATGATATTTGAAGTCTTGAATCCTAAGGAGGTCATCCATTGGAGATTTATTATTATTTCCTAGGCCTTCTATAGTAATTTGTGTAGGAGGGTTTATAGGGACTGGAATTCCTTGTTCAAATTTGCCAAGCCCTTGTCCTCTAAAAACTTGTTTTGATATTATATTAAAACCACTCCTATAAGAATTGTTTAATTGATAAGGTGGGGGAGCATTGTAGTAAATTTATTTTAAGTTTGTAATGTAAGGATGTTTAAAAGGAATGAAGGGATTAGGAGATGAAGAAAGAATATTGTGGAGGAGGATTTTCCTTTCATTCATCATGCTATCCTATTTGGTAGATTTAGAGGGGAGATCCTTATCATCTAAAGCCTCATCTTTACTTAATGTTATGTGGGGAGAGAGATCATGAATAGAATGCATGACATTATCTTCTCTATAAATGTTTGGTGTTTAAGATAGGCTCTTGGAGAATAAGGAGGATCTAGAGAGATGGAAACACCATTGTTTTGATTTCGCCCCCCCTTGCTCTAGCATATGTGTATGAGAAGAAGATGGGACCATGTTGGTATTTAATGATTGCTCTCCATTAGAGAGATCATTGATAGGAGTATTAGCTATTTCTTCATTCACACGAGATACCCTAGGAGAGGGACAAGTGTTAGGTTTTCCATTAGAATCTCTAGAATTGGGATGCACAAAAGCTTTGAGATGATCTATATATGAAATGCATTTTCCAAAACATATTACTATAAACCAACATGGAATAAAAATGAAATCTTTGAGATCAAATTGATTGAAAGGAAGTAATTTTGAAAGTCTAAAAGCATAGTATGCCAAAGTGCTATGAATGAAAAGAAGCATTGTAAAATGAAAGAAGCCATTATCCAACACATGATTTTGATAAATATAAGTGAAAAGAAAAGTAATCATATGTAAAATAGCAAATAAATAAAATTTATTAAGTGTCATGTTTGAAATGTGAAGCAATCCACAAATCAATTTTAACCAAAATAAATTAGATTTTTATAAATTAAACCTCTAAGTTTATATAACTTGGTTAAAGTAAAATCTATGAATTTGAATTTGAATTTTGGAATTTGGAATTGTAAATTTTAATATAAAAATTAAACAATGCATTTTTTTGTAAAAATGATTGTTTAATTAATCAAGAAAATGGAGATGAATGCAATCCACTAATGAATTTAAATTTTAAAATTAGGGTTTTGTGAAAATAACCTCTTAATTTATAAAATTAATTTGAAATTGAACCCAAGAATGCAATTTTGAATTTGAATTCCAATTAGATCTTAAATAATTAATTGAAAAATTAAACAACCCACAAGCTCAATTTAAAAATTTAAAAATTAGGGTATTCGAAATTAACCTCTTAATTTTTAAAATTTGATTGGTTATTAAACTTTCAAGTGAAAATTTGAATTTTGAAATTGGAATGCATTCAAATTCTGAAATAATTAATCCAAATTAAGTAATCCACAAGCTCAATTTTAAAATTAAAAAATAGGGTTTTAGTGAAATTAACCTCTAAATTTTTAAAATTTGGAAGGAAATCAAACTTGTAAATGAAAACTTGAATTTTAAATTGCATACACACTCAGATCCGAGAACATAAATTAGAATTAAAGGTGTAAGGAGTCAAGTTCACCAAAATGCAATGGGTGGAAAATTAGGGGTTATGCCATTAGATGCATGAAAACTGCTAATTTGCCATTACATTCAAAAGAGGGGTGGATCCAATAGATTCAATTACAAATCAATAATTATAAGGATTGAATAATAATTGGATTCAAGGGGGTGTGAATTGATTTTTCCTCTTGTGTGAGTTGAAATGCTAAAATTAGGTTAAAGTGTTGAGAATGAAGGTAAAAATGTGGAAATAGTGAGCTATAGTCATCAAATTAAGGCACACACCTGGATTTGAGCAATGCATGTAGATACATAACTGATCCCCCAAGAAGCTCAAAAAATGTCGAGACCAAAGAGCCTGTCACTCTAGTCCTCCTAACTTTCTACACACCAAAGAGAGTTGATTCATCTCTACAAATAATGCCTATTTTGAAGATTGCAACTCTGTACCTGTTTCCTACACACAAAAAGAAAGGGAAATAGGTTGGGAATAGGGGTTTGCCTAAGTCAAACCCTGGTTTAGGAATTAACTTTTATTGAAAAATTGCAAATACTGAAGTAAATAATGGAAAGGTATACATTAGATTTGCAATGACTGATAATTATTCTTTGGTTCTTGAATGTAATCACATATGTTGTATGAAATGGCATGAACATGACAAAACCCTAATCACACACACATGCTTGCAAATGAATGATGTAATAATTCTCCACAATTGATGAATGAAGAATGCATCCTTGAAGACCTTTAGAAATGCCTGATGATGAATGTGTTGGCATTTGCACAAAGATTGCATTATTGATATGTTATGTTGTCATTGATGTCAATTAACCGGTAATGATATTGTTGATATTGTTGTAATATTGTTTTGTAATTGGTAAGATGAACTAGTGAAGGAAACTATAACTGGTAGGAATAATTTGGGAGTTGAACCGGTAACTGGTAAACCCTACCTATTTTTTGTTTTTTTTGATAAACCCTAACCGATTAAGTTTGGTAAATTGGTTATGATAGTTGTGATACTAATTGTTAAGTACAGATGCCAAGATAACAAGATGAGAGGGGGGGGGGGTGAATCATATAAACTTATTCTTCCATAAAATCAACAGATTCAACCTCGGTAGCTTAAACAGATATATGTAATCAAAACTGTAAAACATGCAACCTTAAGAACACATAATCATAACAACACTCATAACACCAAATTTAACATGGAAACCGAAATAGGGAAAAACCACTATGGGATTTCGAACACACTAAGAAGTATACTCTTCTAGAGTATGCTCTGTTAAAAGCAAATCCTGTTAAAGATTACAAACACATTGCTAGATGTGACCCAGTGAAGGGATTTCCCTTAGATCTATTAGGATCTTCACCTTGTTAGAGGTGACCTTGTTAAAGGGTTTCAAACACTCAATCAGAATGTCACCTTGCTATAGGGTTTTACAAATAAGACTACTAAGTGCACTTGGTTAAGAGATTTTTTGTCACTTCACAAAATAACAGTAATAAAAATATATCTGCAACTTTGCATCTAAAATGCTAAAGCAGATTCTTATTTGCTCAATACAATCTAGTCATAGGACTTATCTTGTCCCTCTACTGGGCTATATACTCTGTTAATCAAATAGGTCTTTAAGCTTCTATGCTCGGTAATCACTATGTAGCATCCTTGTGCTTACACTTGCCTGCATGCATTGTTAATCAACAGTTCCTTATTTATAAACAATTGCTAACCGCTTAATCTCCTTGATCACATAACCCATGATCAATCATAGCCATCAGATCTTTAAACTTGACCAGGTTCAATGTATCCTTCGATCTGAAAATGTTTTACCTCGCCTTGGAACTTGCATACATTTCTTGGAACTTGTGCTAAGTTATTGTGGTTCAATCTGAGCTATAGATCTTTCTGCCAATCTTCCATTGCCATAGATTCTTTAACAAACTTCATGGATGACATACCAATCATTTAATCTATTCCAGCTCATCATCTTCCTTCATTAAATAATGCTTTTAATCATTTAATGCATTCTGTTACAGCTCAATTGCAACTTGGTAAATACTAAACTTCACTCGGTAGACCTTCCACCTTCATTAACCGATAGCGATAACCTTAGGGTTTATAGACTAGGTTCTTTGCTCGGTAACATAGTATTGTATTAACCTTACAAACAATAGCATATGTAGGATATCAAAACAATCTAAACATCATGATCTCATAATTGTCTAACTCGGTAATAGTTGCCCATTGAATAACTTATTCCTCCCCTTATTCATCACATTCGTTTTGTGTCTTTTACCAACATCTTTATACTCATCAAATCATACTTCTTAAGATATGGCAACATCATACTGAATTAGAAAATCAATATCTTGACATCAATGAAAAAATAATAATATTGTAGACACCTAAAAATGGTCAACGCTTGCAGAGTCATACTTTAACATTTGCGCATTGCCTCATTTTAGGTTTTTGCGTCGCATTAACATTTTCTCTTATGTCACGCACTTGGTCTTTATCATTTGCGAGCATCGAGTCCTTCTTCTGCATTCTTCATCTGTCTCGCTTTCGAATTTGGTCTTGTCGACAACAAGCTTCAATCATGATTTTGGTCAATCTTTGTCCTTGTCAATCTTGTCATATTGCGATCGATTCGTCATCGATCCTTGTCCTTTTCAAATCATGTCAATTTGGTCAATTTGTCATTGATTTTTGTCAGCCAATCTCAATCAAATCATTTATCAACACTGGTCATTTATCAATTCAAAATCATGATCGATGTCAGTTATCTTTCATCAAGACCTAATTCATCTTCTAGGGTTTCGTGATTTCATCATTTAACCTGGTTTGTCATTTCTTCCTCTAGGATTAATAAATTATTTATTTATCCTAAGTCTTCTCATCACAATTAAATGTTCATTTAATTGGCTAATTATTCCTCTTTGTGAATGAATTAATTAATAAATGAAAAATTATTGATTAATTCACTAATTTCCTAATTTTCATCAAATTTCTTAATTCCTAAATTTCCACCTATTTTCTAATTTCTTAATTTTAATTTCCACCTAATTAACTTGTCTTTAGTGCTCCCTATTTTTGTGCTTCATGCGTCATACTCTTGGCATAGCAAGATGTCATAAGGTTCTAGTCCTCTAAGCTTTGCATTGGCAATATGTCATAATTCATGACATAGAAGGTGTCATAACCTTCTTCTTTCCACTCAATTGTGCCATTTTTGAAATTAATTGCTTCTAATATCAATGTCATGCTAATTTGATCTTTTTCTCCAATTTCTCTATAAATTGGATGATTTTCTTCAATCAATCCCTTAATCCTTGATCCTTGATTCTTGAATCCGGAATTTCTATCAAACTACCGAATTTTCGTTTCTAGTACTCTTGAGCTTTTTGCTTTCAATTGTGTGAGCACTTGTAGGTGAGATCCACAAACCCATTGAAGAGGAAAGAACAACAATGGAGCCACATGGAAGAAGCATCTGAATTGTTATATGGTTTGCATGACATTTTCTTTTAAATGCTTTGTTTTTGTGCCTCTATTGAATGTGCTTTGGAATTAGGTTCATTTCAATGAGAGTTCTTTTGATTGAGCTATCATGTCTTGTGTTTTGTTTCGATTGATCCACTTGCTTTGATGATTCCTAATTTCTACGCTACAAATATTAAGATAGTAAACATCCTTAATCAGTTATATCCATAATCATCAACAACCTTCTCAATATCCTTATTGAAATGCTAGCAATCTCTTATTGTCCGTTATAATGCCAACAATCTCCCCCTTTGGCATTGATGGCAAAACCAATTGATTTGACCTAGTTAATTTGGATTTAGATTGCTATGAGATTCTAAAATGCTCTCCCCCTATCATCAGACTTCTCCCCCATACAATAGTCTTCTCCACCTTTGACAACAATGCCAAAAAGTAAAAGAGCTAAAACATGATTTCTTCCGCTGAGAAGTGAATTCCTTGTTGTTATGTGTCAACTCAGTCTTGGTCAGAGCATTATGTCTACAATTTTTGTTCCCTGTATTTTTTTTCTACACACCTTTAGAAAATCTCCTAAAGTGTGTAAATAAGCATCAATCCACACATAATATTCTATAGATTCATCGAATTGATGCTTTCACCGAACTCGATCAGTGAGTAGAAGATAAGGGTAGGACCCCTAACTTGCTTCTGAGATACTCAAAAGTGTCCCTTGGTAGTGGCTTGGTGAAGATATCTGCTATTTGTTCCTTTGTGCTAACATACTCCAACACCACTTTCTTCTTTGAACTTCTTCTCTAAGATAATGATATTTGATAGAGATGTGCTTTGTCTTAGAGTGCATAACAGGATTCTTTGAAATGTTAATGGCACTAGTATTAAAATAGAATATAGTTATTGGCTCAGTAACTTTCTCAGTTATACCTTCCAATAGTTGTTTGATCCATGCTATATTAGTACAATTCAATGCTGCAACAACATATTCAGCTTCTGTTGTTGACTGTGAAACACATCATTGTTTCTTGCTAAGCCAACTCACTCGTCTTTCTCCTAAAAAGAAAGCTCCTCCACTTTTGCTTTTTCTATCATCAATGTTGCTTGCCCAATTAGAATCAGTATAAACTTTTAAATCAAAGTCATTTCCTTTCTGATATACTAAGCCATAGTCCTCAGTACCTTTCAAGTATCTAAAAATTCTCTTGATTGCTATCATGTGTGTTTCCTTGGGATCTGTAGAAAATCTTGCAACTATACCTACTGCATGTGCTATGTTTGGTTTGTTGTGAACAACATATTGTAGCTTTCCAATCATGTATCGGTAAAGTGTCTCATCAACAGATGCAGATTCATCATTCTTTGATAGTTTACAGTTGGTAGTCATAGGAGTACTTACTAGTTTTGAATCCTCCATTCCAAATTTCTTCAAGATTTCCTTTATGTACTTTCATTGAGTAATGAAAATCTCATTTTTCATTTGCAGTATTTGTAAACCTATAAAATACTTTATCTCACTGATTAATGACATCTCAAATTCTTTGCTCATTTCATTTCCAAAGTTCTTGCATAAAGAGTCATTTACACAAAAGATAATATCATCAACAAATATGGCTGAGATCAGTATTCCATTTTCATCATTCTTCATGTACATATTGTTATTTTCACTTGCCCTTATAAAACCAATCTTGATCAAATAAGAGTGCAATCTTTCATACCATGCTCTAGGTGCTTGTTTCAAACCATATAAAGCTTTGTTCAATTTACATACCTGATCTTTATTCTCTCCTTCAACAAATCCTTCAGGTTGTTCAATATAAACTTCTTCTTCTAATATACCATTCAGAAATGCAGATTTGACATCCATTTGATATACTTTGTAATTCTTGTAAGCAACATATGCCAACAATGTTCTTACTCCTTCAAGTTTTGCCACAGGTGCAAAAGTCTCATGATAATCAATTCCTTCTTCTTGAGCATATCCTTTGCAAACTAGTCTTGCTTTATTTTGAATGACCTCACCTTTTTCATTCAGCTTGTTTCTGAAAATCCACTTTGTACCGATTACATTTTTGTCATTTGATCTTGGGACCAGTGTCCATGTGTCATTCTTCTTGATTTGATCAATCTTTTCTGTCATAGCATTTATCCAATCAGACATGTGTTCTGTCTTAGTTTGTTCCTTGTCATCACTGGATCATCTTTATCTCTTATAATTTGACTTGATGCATGATTCCTTCTGACATACTTGGCTAATACAAGCTCAGTAGGCTCTGTATGATCTTTTTCATCACTCGGTAACTGAATATCTTCTTTATTTTCTTTAGTAACTCTCTCAGTAGGACTTGTCAGTTGAACATAGACAAATTCTTCATAATCTTTTGGTTCCATAGAATTTCCTTCATCATTTCTTTCTGCAAATTCATCAGTTTTCACATTTTCACTTTCTACTATTTTGTCAGATGATTTGATCAGACATTTAAATGGTTTACTTCTAGAAGAATAACCAAGAAATGCTCCTTCTTCACTTTTCTGATCAAACTTTCAATTTCTATCATCTTTGTGTACATAGCATCTACTTCCAAAGATTTTGAAGTAACTTACATTAGGTTTCTTGTCATACCAGATTTCATATGGTGTCTTCAAAGTTCCTTTCTTTAGTTGTACTCAGTTCAAGGTGTAAATTGTTGTACTTATTGCTTCTCTCCAAAGTGTTGGATAGAAGGTTGACAAAGGTTATGATTTGCAATTAGAAAATGAAAAATGCAAGATTCTAAATGTCTCTGGTATAGAAATTGCATCAAGAACTAAGACTAAAAGGTACTATCTTTCATTTGAATGTCGGTGAGAAAATTTGCTTGATTTCTCTGATTGATGAAAGTTGGTTGTGACATAGGAGAATGTGTCATCTTAATTTTGACTCAATGATTAAGATCAATTCTACTCAAGTTGTCAAAGATTTTCCTAAAATTGTTAAGCCTACTAATCTGGTATATAAGGAATGTCAAATGGGTAAGAAAACAAGAATTTATTTCAAGAGTAAGCAATATTCATTTGATGGATTGCTAGATCATGTGCATACTGACCTATGTGGACCTACTGCAATAAGAAGTGTGCAGGGTGATAGATATTTCATTTTATTTATTGATGATTATTCTAGGATGATGCTTTATTTATTTCAGATGGTGTCTTCAAAGTTCCTTTCTTTAGTTGTACTCAGTTCAGGGTGTAAACTGTTGTGCTTATTACTTCTCTCCAAAATGTTTGTGGCACTTTCTTTTCAATCATCAGGGTTCTGGCACAATCCATAATAGATTTGTTTCTTCTCTGAGCTATCCCATTTTGCTATGGAGTTCTCAGTATAGAGACTTGTCTTTTTATACCATGATCATTGTAGAATAAGTTGAACTCGTCAGAGGTAAACTCTCCTCCTCTATCTGATCTAAGACATTTTAGTTGTCTTCCTGTTTCATTTTCAACTCTTTCCTTGTACCATTTTAACATTTGAAATACTTCTAATTTTTCTTTTAAAAACATAACTAAAATCATCCTTGAATAATCATCCACAAATAATATGAAATATTTATCACCATAATAACTTTGAACTTTCATAGGACCACAAAGATCAGTGTGCACAAGATCTAAAATTCCCTTAGAAGTGTAGGACTTACTTGTAAAGCTTGATCTTGTCATCTTACCCATCTAGCATCCTTGGCACATAGCATTCTCAGGCTTTTCCAAACTCGGTAGACCTCTTACTTGATGCTTCTTACTTATTTTGATCAGATTATCAAAATTTACATGACAAAACCTTTTATGCCATAACCAGGTATCATCTATCTTTGCATACAGACACTTGTTCCTAGTTGAGTCAAGATGAAATGTATTACCTTTTGTTTTCTATACCAGTAGCAGCTAACTTTCCATACTTGTCATGAACTTTGACAATTCCTTTATGAAATTCTATTTGGTATCCTGTATTGTTTAGCTGTGCTACACTGAACAAATTGTATTTCAATCCTTCAACCCAATAAACATCATTACATTTAGCATTGTCAAGAAGTGTTATGGATCCTTTACCTTTTACCAAACATGGTGCATCACTACCAAATCTTACATAACCTCCATCATAATCTTCTAATTTAACAAACTTGAGTTTATCACCTATCATGTGATGTGAGCATCCACTATCTATGATCCAAGAATCATTAGTATTTATATGAGATATTAGGGCTTTTTCCTCATACCTTCTTCATCTGATCCATCTTTGATAGCCACATAAACTACTTCCTCTGTATCAGTTTAATCTGATTTATCATCATTTGATTCCTCATCGACTATTAGGCATGGCTTTCTATCTCTTCTTCTGAAGTATCGGTATCCTCTGTAATGATTATTTTTATGTCTTTCATCTCGGTAATCTCTCTTTTCAGTAGAATCTTTGTCAGGACAGTTAGAAGCCATATGTCTTATCTTATCACAATTGAAACATTTCAAAGGTAGTTTTCCTTTATACTTACCTTTGCCTCTCGGTAACCTTCTGGCTAATAGTGCTTCAAACTCTTCTTGCTTTCTGATTTCCTCATACAGTTTGTGTACTTCTTCCATGTTCTTACGAAATCTTTCACTTGCTCCACTATGATTCCCTTCAGAATACTTACTCATTCTATCATTGTAATCATTAGATTCACCAAGATGAAAAGAACTGAATGCAGATTCAACTTTATTTACCGAAGACCCACTATTATCAAAATTATTTAATTCAAATGCATGTAGCTTACCAATAGTAGCATCCAAAGAAACTGGCATATTTGGTACAAACCTCAATTCATTGATTGTAGAGACTTGGATTGCATAAGTAGATAGAAGGATTCTCAATAACTTACTTGTGACATCCTTTTCTTCAATGGTTCCTCCTGCTCCTTTGATTTGATTGACAATCTCCTTTAGTCTTGTACTGTACTGGGTGATGTTCTCACCTTCATTCATCCTCATAGATTCAAGCTGTCCTCTTAGACTATCCACTTTTGCTCTTTGAACATGTTCTTCACCTCCATACATAGATATGAGCTTGTCCCACATTGCCTTGGTATCATTGTAGCCTTCTAGATCATTAAACTCTTAGTCGGTCAATGCAGATGCTATTTCAATCATTGCTTGAATATGTTCTTTCTTTGCCTTTATCTCTTCCATTGTCAATGGATAGGTGCTAGGTGTAATGAAATCATTCTCCAGAAAATATACAGCATATTCTCTAACTCCTGATAGATGCAGCTTCATCCTTTTCTGCCATGTAGAGAAAATAGACTTGTTCAGCTTCAGAGCATCCCTCTTATACATCTTTGGATCTTTTCCTCAAGTACCTTTAAATTTTCCCTCCGGAGTCCAAAGCTCTGATACCAATTCATAGTTCTAATACTAATTGTTAAGTATAGATGCCAAGCTAACAAGATGAGAGGGGGGGTGAATCATATAAACTTATTCTTCCATAAAATCAATAGATTCAACCTCGGTAGCTTAAACAGATATATGTAATCAAAACTGTAAAACATGCAACCTTAAGAACACATAATCATAATAACACTCATAACACCAGATTTAACGTGGAAACCCAAATAGAGAAAAACCACTGTGGGATTTTGGACCCACTAAGAAGTATACTCTTCTAAAGTATGCTCAGTTAAAAGCAAATCCTATTAAAGATTACAAACACATTGCTAGATGTGACCCAGTTAAGGGATTTCCCTCAGATTTGTTAGGATCTTCACCTTGTTAGAGGTGACCTTGTTAAAGGGTTTCAAACACTCAATCAAAATGTGACCTTGCTAGAGGGTTTTACAAATAAGACTGTTAAGTCCACTCGGTTAAGAGATTTTCTGTCACTTCACAAAATAACAGTAATAAAAATATATCTACAACTTTGCATCTAAAATGCTAAAGCAGATTCTTATTTGCTCAATACAATCTAGTCATAGGACCTATCTTGTCCCTCTGCTGGGCTCTATACTCTGTTAATCAAATAGGTCTTCAAGCTTCTGTACTTGGTAATCATTATGTAGCATCCTTGTGCTTACACTTTCCCGCATGCATTGTTTATCAATAGTTCCTTGTTTATAAACAATTTCTAACCGCTTAATCTCCTTGATCACATATCCCATGATCAATCATAGCCATCAGATCTTTAAACTTGACCAGGTTCAATGTATCCTTTGATCTGAAAATGTTTTATCTCGCCTTGGAACTTGCATACATTTCTTAAAACTTGTGCTAAGGTATTGCGGTTCAATCTAAGTTGTAGATCTTTCTGCCGATCTTCCATTGCCATATATTCTTTAACAAACTTCATGCACGACATACCAATCATTTAATCTATTCCAGCTCATCAGCTTCCTTCATTAAATAACACTTTTATTCATTTAATGAATTCTGTTACAGCTTGGTTGCAACTCGGTAAATTCTAAACTTCACTCGGTAGACCTTCCGCCTTCACTAACCGATAGCGATAACCTTAGGGTTTATCGACTAGGTTCCTTAGGGTTTATCGACTAGGTTCTTTGGTCGGTAACATAGTATAGTATTAACCTTATAAACAATAGCATATGTAGGATATCAAAACAATCTAAACATCATGATCTCATCATTGTCTAACTCAGTAATAGTTTCCCATTGAATAACTTATTCCTCCCCTTATTCATCACATTCTTTTTGTGTCTTTTACCAACATCTTTATACTCATCAAATCATACTTCTTAAGATATGGAAACATCATACTGAATTAGAAAATCAATTTCTTGACATCATTGACAAAATAATAATATTGACAATAAACATCCTTAATCAATTATATCCATAATCATCAACAACCTTCTCAATATCCTTATTGAAATGCCAACAATCTCTTATTGTCTGTTATAATGCCAACAAGTTATATTGGTTTATGATCTGATGATGAGCAGTAATGATTATGAGACGTATGATTATTTTATGAAGATAATTTCAAGTGATTTTGGCGCATTGTTGTAATGGTTTTTGTCTAGGGAATGAGAAAGTATATTGCATATAATTGAAAGCGCATGATGAATTACTAAGTTCGATGAAGCGGTGATCAAGGAGCGATCAAGGTTTTCTTGATTGATGTTTAGAGATTCCTATGTAATCCAATGGTCATACTTGAACCGACTTGTTTGTAATCTCTATGAGAATTAGATTTTTGTTGTGTTACCAGCCTAAATGATTTGTTTATAAGGTCGATGAAGCTGTGTAGTTTCAGTTTTGGCAAAGACTAGTTGAGTGTGTGGTTGCAGAACCAAATGATGTATCTGCAGTTTGAGTAAAGGCAGATAGGACCATGAAAAGGATCTGAACAAGCAAGTTTAGTGCTATTCAAATAGATCAGAAAAATCTTGTTGTTTTCTAAAAATTACAACATAATTGAAATCCCTTAACCGGGTAAGCTCTAACAAGCTTGGTGCTATTTAAATCCTCTAACAAGGTGATCCATTAGCTTGGATTTTCAAATCCTATACCGAGGTTACTCCTTACAGGGTATTGCTTCTAACAAGGAATTGTAGTCAATCCCTTAATTGGGTGGTTCTTAATAGGATCAATTCTTAACATGACTTTTGTAAAGCTTTAATAGGCTAGGCTCCTAATAGGGCGAACTTCAGAAGAGTTCAAATAGTTATCTTGTGATTCTCATCTCATTGTGGTTTTTCCCATTTGGGTTTCCACGTCAAAAATATTTGTGTCAACTGGTGAATGTTTTTGTGGTTATTTTTTTATGGTTGATTTACTTAACTATTTTGATAAGTCAAGATAATCAGAAGCATTCAGAAATGAAGTCTATTGACATATGAAAAAGTATTTGGATGTTTATGAGTTTGAAGTTGTTTATTGTTAATTTTTTGTAACAATCAACCGGTTTATCTTATGAGTTTTTATATTGACAGTGGTATTACATTGATAGTTCTAAGTTTACTTTGAGAGATTGATTTTGAGATTGGTGAAGTTTGAATCTTTTTTTCTATCTATTGATTCACTCCCCCTTTTAGTAGTTGACCAGATACTTATTCTTTCATCATACTATCAGAATGCTTCCATGCTTGATGATTATAATTCTTCCCTTCTCTTATGATGAATTATTATGCAAATGAGAGGGGAAAACCTCCTTATATACTTGCCCATCGAAAAACATGTTAATTTTCCGACACAGGCTAACATAGAGAGGGATTTCCCACTCATTTTTAAGATGCAAGAGGGGACCAAAGCATGGTGTTCTAGTCCCAATGACAACCAAAGTGCCATGCTCTAGTCCTACCCTAATTTGCGATCGAGACAAGGGGTTATGTAGTGTTTTGAATGAAGACAAGGCCAAATTTGCATGGTGAAGGTATAATCAGACCTTAATCAGGCTTTGGGGGATGCACGCTAAGGTGAGGCCCTAACATATGAAATAAATTGTAAGGGACTACAATTTAGGATTCTACACACCCATGAATAGTTTAATCTTGTTGACCAAAACCTTAGAGAATATTTTGTACACTATGTTTCATAAACTAATTGGTCTAAAATTCTTAAGGAGGGTAGGTTCCTACACCTTAGGAATCAAGAAATTGAAAGTGTTTTTTAGTTGCTTTAGTATCTTGTCTGACCTAAAGAAGTCCTTGGTGTCCAGTACAATATCTCAACCAAAAATATCCCAGAAGTCTTGGAAGAATGATGGGGGGAATCCATCTAGTCCAGGGGCTTTAACGATACCCATCGAGAGAACCACATCCCTAACTTCTATCTTAGTAACTAGTACCATTATAATATTATTATCTTCCACTGTGAGAGAGGTTGGAAGACATTGGAGTAGGGATTCATCCAAGCGAGGGTCCCTCAACCTATCATTGTCCTCAATCAATTTAGAAAAATTAATTTGATGTCAGTTTCCCAAGGGCTTCATCATCTTTAATATTTTGATTTTTTTCATTCCTTAGATAGGAAATGAGATTCTTCCTTCTATGAATACTTTCCAAATATTGGAAAAAGGCTGAGTTCATATCACCTTCATGCATCCATTGAACTTTGAACTTTTGTTTCCAGAAGATTTCCTCCCTAGCCATGTTTTCCCTCCATTTCCCTCTTAGTATTTCCTCTTCTCTATGTGTGGCTTCCCTAAGGTCCCCTCGGTCAATTTTTTCTTGAATATTAGTTATCTTATCTTTTAATTCCTTTTTCTATTGGAATAATTTCCCAAAGATGGATTTATTCCAACCTTTAACATTCCTGTGGATCAACTCCAATTTTTGAGAGACCATATACATGGGAGTCCCGTGAACAGGTGAGCTCCACCAATTTCTTATACAATCCTTAAACTCTAGATGGGAGGCTCATAGGATTTCATATTTATAAGGGCATCTTCCTTTAGAATTATGAAGAGGGCATGAAAAAAGATTTGGATTATGATTAGACACCGTGTGAGGTAAGGCAGTTAAGGAGGCATTAAACTATAATTCCCAATTGCCTAAAATAATGAACTTGTCCAATCTAACATGGATGAGATGTTCCCCTTTCCTGTTATTGGACCAGGTAAATCTTTGTCAAATTAGCTCTACATCAAGAAGACCATTCTTATTTATTGAAATCAGCCAAGTTTGACACGTTGTTTGACTAGTCTAGTAGTCCACCCAGCTTCTCTGAGGGAAAAGAGGGGAGTAGAAGTCCCTAGAAAGAATCCAATGGGTGTTAGGGTCATTATGCAAGAGAGAAGAAATGCCTTCCCAGAGGAAGAGGTGATCCAATCTTGTGTTGGGAGCATAAATATTGATAAGAAACTAGGAGCTAGACCATGGAAAAATCTTAGCAAAGAGAAAAATGGGAGAGGAGGAAACACATATACTTGAAATCCATGTGGGATCCCACATGGTAACCACACCACCCAAAGCTCCAAAAGAATTACTGATAAAGAACATGGAACCCAACCATATTTTGTCATCAATGATGGCAAATGATGTGTCATTCATTTTGAGCTCTTGTAACAAAATAATTTTAATTTTATTATTTGTTTTCCTTGATTTCAGCGCGGCTAAAATCGTGAGGCAACCCTATGAAACTGGTCTATTTCATAACTCACGTCCTCTAGGAGAGCTTGACCAAATCTGTTGGTTAGCTCCTTTTTGTTTCCACTTCTTGTTTTTATTGTTTTTAAGTTCTTTTATTTTTGCAGTTTTACTTGCAGGTCGGACTTTAAAGTCCGACTTGCAAGGTTTTCCTTAGTGAATAATAGCACATCAGACTTTAAAGTTTGATGTGCAATGTTTTGGTTATGCCCCCATAGATTAGACTTTAAAGTCCAACCTACAGGTAGCCATTCACCTGCAGATTGGATTTTAAAGTCCAAACTGTAGGGTCTTTTCTCCTACACATTGGAATTTAAAGTCTGATGTGCAGGTTGTTTTTAATGGCATGCATGTCGGACTTTAAAGTCCAACTTGCAAGGGGTTTAATCCTACATGTCAGACTTTAAAGTTCGACATGCATGGCCCGCTTAATCGTTAATGAGGGCATTAATGGTTATTTTGGGGGTTATTTATTAGGTTTTTGGTTTTAATCCCTTATTTCATTTTGTAAATATTTCCTTCTCACGTGCCTTCCTGCTCCTCTCCTTCATTTTTGATCTCAATCACCTTGTGGAGTCATTAGACTTTCTCTAGTCACGTGGATTGATGTACGTTTTTATTCTTTTTGGGTTTTTCCTTTTTCTTCGCCATTCTTTTTTGTCATTCCCTTTGGGTTTTCTTTTTTGGAGCACATCGAATTTTCAAAATCTGATTACTCCTAGCCTTTCCTTTGAGGTTGAGGGCACATCGGACTTTAATGTATGATTGCCCTTTTGATCTCTTTGTCCTTCCTCTCTTCCCTCCCTATGTGTTGGGTTTAAAATCCTGACATGTAGGTGAAGGAAGATATCTCCACATATTGGACTTTAAAGTCCGATATGCGGGAGATATCCTTCCTGCTAACAAGTCGGGTTTCAAAACTTGACGTATTAGTAGGAGGGTTAAATCTCATATATCAGACTTTAAAGTCTAATATGTGAGATGAGTTTGTTTGATTGGCATGTCGGGTTTTAAAACCCGACATGTCAATCACTGATATTCCCCTGCACATCGGACTTTAAAGTCCAATGTGCTTATCCTATGAATGGCCCTTCCCTACACATCAGACTTTAAAGTTTGATGTGCTAATGACTTTTTCTCACCTTACACATCAGACTTTAAAGTCTGATGTGCCGATGACTTTTCCCCAATTTGCACATCAGAATTTAAAGTCTGATATGCAAGTAAGATGTTTTACATTTTCACATCGGACTTTAAAGTACGATGTGCAAATTTTACCCTAAGGTGCAGGTCGGACTTTTTTCCCCGACCTTCTAGTTTTTACCAATTTTGTTCCCAAGACCGTTCTGACTATGAATTTGATCCAGTTGATAAAATTTGGTTTTCTGATGATGATAATTGTTGAAGAAGCTAATCCTTGGTGTTGAATGCAGTAATTTTCAAATGTCAAGACCTCCTCACAATAAATCAGAGCCTTCTTCAAGTCAATTGGAATCCTCACCAGGCAAGTCATCAGCAAAGAAAATGAACTACAAGTATGAGAAATACTTGAATATGTACCCGAAAAGCTCGGTAGATTCCAACATCAAAGAGATCAAGGATACAAAGATTAGTCATGTTAATATGTAGGAGTTTATTGATCGAGTTGAAAAAACTCCTTCTCTCCTAGCAAACTTGATAAGATGTAAGTTGTACAAATATGCTTCTTTCCCCGTCCCAGCTCATGATCCAGACTTTGTACTTGCAGTGGCAGATCATTTAGAATCAAATACAAGATAGGTTAAGGATGTTGATCAAAATATGGTTATGACATTGGACAACATTTTTTTTAACAGTGTATTCAAGGGTTATTCACTCGAGGAAGTGGCCGATATTTCTCAAGAAAGTGCTCAAGAGTATTATGAGAAAAATGGTGTAAAATGCAAGAAAGTAATTAATACAACTTACCTCTCTACTTCTAGAAACTCTACTACTTCTAGATGGCCTAAATATTTCCATAGAAGTGACTTCAACAAGGAATACAATGATATGGTCACCATGTTGGCATGGGTGAAAGGTTTGAAAGACTCATTATTTCAAAAATGGATTTGCTATTACATGAATATAATGACGAAAGGAGCTACTAGGATTGATTGGGGTGAGCAAAATAGTGATGCACTCTACTCACAATTGAAGGAGGTTAAGGTAACATTTAAATTCTATATGACCTCGTACCTAGTATATGCAACTGCTTCCATTAGGCAATATTTAGGTTTATCTACAAAAGGTGATAGGAGATTAGTGTCTGTCTAGAATTATTATGATCAACTCAAGATCCATAATCATGGGAACCATTTCAGAAGAGTTAATGACACTTTCTTTGTTGTATGGAAGTGCATGTTTGACAAAGACTTATAGAAGAAAAGGCTCTCGGAGGCGGCATATAATAGGGTTTCTCATTTGGATGTGTTTTTCTTCAGTTCCCAACATTCACTTACATCTGGATAGGATGTTTCATAGGAGAACCTTTCATTCTACCAAGATATCCGTCTGACAAATTGTACTCATGGAGTTATGTCGGCAACTAATTTTTGTTCACGAAAAGCAATCAGAAGCACATAAGACTGGATTGAAGTTCCCAAAATCTATTGGTCGATATTCAGTTTTGACTAATCCCAAGGCCAAGAACATGGAAGAAGAGATGCAATGGAATACTATGAGAAGGTTCAAAGCATGAAATAATTTTGATTTTTGTGGTATGAAGAATAAGCTCAAAAGAAACTACACCCATGTTTTTAGGTTTGAAGATGTATGGGCAGATCGCCAAGATGAAGAAGAATGGATTTCAGTCATCTTACGCTAGAGCAGATTGAAAATCTAGATCTAGAAAAAATCCCAATGACCATGGAGGATACTGATGACATAGTATACACAGTCTATTATGAAAAAAATATTGTTGATTCACCACTCCCATTGGTGCAATGGTTGAAGGAGAGTGAGTCTATTACTCAAAGAATTTCCCCCATTTTGGAAAATACCAATGCATGGTTGTTGAAGAAGAATCTTAGAATGAAACAACTTCCTGCTAGTTTTGGAGACAATGACAATAGTGATGGTCCAATTGGTAAGACAACTATGGCTTAAACAAGGACCAAGAACAAAGCAAATCAACAAGTACCATCCTCAGCTCCTACAACCCAATCTAAGGGAAAAGGACCCAAAATTAAATTCATAGTTAAGGGGTCTAAACAAGGTGAGTCTTCTTCAACAACACAAGAGACAACCACAAAAGAATCAAAGAAGCAATCTACTAAAGAGATTGAGAAAGAAAAGGAGCCAGAAGAAGATGAAATTCCTCATCAAGAGGAAGTAGAGGTTGAAGAGCCATCACATCATGGTGAGATTAATGTCTCTGCCACCTCACAAGTGTCGACCCTTCCAGAAGTTGTTATTCTTTGTCTTGAAATTGACTCACATCAAGATGATGAGGGATTTGATGATGAGGAGTTAGATATGGACATGACACAGTCAAAAGCTACTCAACAATTTTTCACATTATCCAATTTTTCAAGTTTGGATGATATTCCTTCAACCAACATTGAATCTTCAATGTTGAATTTTCCTGAAACCATGGAGCAAGTATTTGTGGAATAGTAGATGATGTCTTTACCTTCTACAATGGTCATAACAAAAGTTGCACCTTTGGTAAGTACTGAAATTATTTCCACTGCACCTTCCACTCTCCCATCTATGGCTGTAACTAAAGACGTGTCAGTTGCAGCTATTGTTACTACATTAGTTGTCATGTCACTGGATACTTCCGCTTTGATACCAATAACAAAATCCACAACCGCTACAAGTTCAAGCTAGTTTTCTCCTGAAATACCAATTGGTACTCAACAAGAAGCTACTACTCCACTTGCCAATCCAGAATTACCACCTTGGATGGAGGTAGTAGCACCCAAGAGAAAGAAAGAGGTGATTTCACCCGATGAGTTTGATTTTGAGCAGTTGGTTCCCCCAAAGCCCAAAGGTAGAAAAAAGTTGAAGACTGTTTCTCGGGTATTAGTAGATCTAGCTACTAAGAGGAAATATGCTGAGGTCATGGTGTCATCATTAGATAAAAGTAAAGATAATATACAACTTGAGGACTATACCATGCAAATCATAGAACTTGGATTGGAAACGCATGAGAGTGTTAAGCTTCTAAAACTAATTTTGACTTTGTTGCATAGATTTAATCAGGAAAGAGATGAGAAGGATGAGTTAAAACAAAATCATGAGCAATTAACTAGTGTTCTTCTCAAGGTTACACAATCCTCCCAAGAAATCGAGCCTATTGGTTCCTCAATAGATATTGAGGCTCTAAAGAAAGTTGAATAGGTGGGAGTCAAGGGCCGAGTAGTAGATGAGTGGATTGCATGGTTGAATTCAGAGGGGTCTCATCTTCTGAGTTCAACAATTGGGTTATTGGCTGATTTTAAAGTAACTCAAAGTCAAATGCAAAGTATCAAGACTTCACTATCTCAAGAAATTGAAGATATTGAGAGGAGTACAACCCTTTGGAGCAAAATAGAGGACTTCAAAATAGACATCCTCATAGAGAATAAAGTAGTTCCCACAAGAGAAAAAAATATCCAAATCTTGTCATTGTTATCTCATAAAAAAGAGACAATAAGATTGATGATTGCAGAACTGGATCGAGAAAGGAAGGAAGGTGATGATGAGAATGATCTCATTTATGCTACAATTGTTGGCATTCCTTGCTATCTATATGATGACAATCAGAATCTGGTTAATTGTGATGCCATCACGCAAGACTTTCTTTCTCTAATGGATCACTGCACGGAACATGATTTCTCTCTAAGTGCATTTGATAAGTTACTAGAGATTCAAGTCAGTTTTGAGGTCCTTGCATCCATGCTGAAAGATGGAAAAAAGAAATATGTGAAGGCCGAGGATGTAATTTCCTATGTTCGTGTTATGATAGATTCTACCCCATTGCCGGATAAAGTTGAGATGGAGGCCATCCTAACTATGTTCAAAGAATTCCACATCTAATCAGGAGGAGAAAGATGAATAAAGTGTCCCCTTTTGACATTTTCTTTTCATGTAGTTTCATTGTTAGATGCTGCAAGTTTTCTCACAGTTGCATAATTACTTTCTATTGTAGTTGTAGTCAAGTGGGACTGTGCAGTTGAATTAGTCAACTGTGCCCATATTTTTCTCCACTCTTTTCATATATAAGGACCCTCATTTGTATATTTTTTATCTTTGATTATGCTAAGCAAAACTCTGCCGAATTTTTGCCTCAGCTAAGACTTTGAGCTTTTGTTGTGAAGATTAGATCAAGCAAATAAAGAAAGCAATTTTATTTGATCTCAAACTTTGTGTTGTGTCAAAAATTGTTTATATGAGTTAATGTTCTTATGTTCATTACTTATATATGTTCTTTAATTCCTTGATATTGGAGATATTTTTATGTGGGTAATAGAGCTCTTGAATTCTGAAAGTAGACTTTGTGCTCCTTGCATATTTGGGAAATTTTCTATTGTTAAGTTATTAGTGGTAGGATTTGTATTGCTATTGTTGCTTTTAGTTTTAAGGATTGAGGAATTACACTTGAAGACTTTGAGTTGCAAGTTGGATTTCTTACCAGTTGTGATAATTAGTTTAAGTTAGTGTTACATTCAAGAAAGACTTTGTGCTTCTTGCTTGTAAAATTTGGTACAGTTTGTTGGATTAATTCATTCATTTCTTTAAGTATCAAAAGTGATAGGGAAATTGTAAGAAAGTGGAGGGAGATTACATAGACTCTGAAAAAAGAGAGTTATATGCATGAAACTAACAAACATATTTTAATTTCTTGTTAATTAGAGAAGAAATTTCAAAGGGAACCTCCCCTTGATGAGAGGAGAGATTAATTTCTCAACATAGCTGTGTGCAAATCATATATTTTGTCATTGGTATTCTAGTGACAAAATATTCACCCAATAGTTTTTTTGGCAACTTTGTCGGGGAGCGACATGCAACCGGTATTTTCCCTTTGGGTTGCAGTGCGCTTTTCATTGTAATATCCATTTTGCTAATTTTCTCAAAATTCCTAATCTGGCTGATCGAAGTTAAACTCATGGGCAATGATTAGTGGGAGTTGTTGATCCTACTTTTGAGTTTTTGTAGGAACATAATTTTCCCTTTGTGACACCTCCATAGACATGTTCTCCTTTGCAGTGGACATGAAGTTTTCCTCCTTCTGCACGATGATCTTTCGTACCAAGTGAGGCATCAAGTTTGCAAGTCTTAGTTGTTTCACTTATAAGTTGTTTTGTAATACCACCATATGATCCATTAAGGATGGTTGTTGGTGGCCCTTGGGGTACCGCTTTTGGTCCATTGAGCTTGACTGCACCTTTACATGAACTTCCAAAAGGCACGCGAAAAAAATTTGTCTATTTTTTGGGGATGGTTCTCAACACCCAGTCAAACACATTTCTGCCTTCTACATCGCATGTGGGGTCTTGGGTGTTGAGCATGAAGTTGTTTCGGTGAGATTGTTCATTAAGACTTTGCATGGAGCTGATGCTGATTGGTTCTATCATCTTCTGAACAATTGTATCACAAATTGGGCAACTCTTAGAACATTTTTTTAGGCAAGGCTCAAGTATGTCAAAGATGATCATGCATTGCTGGCATAGTTAACTCAAATGAAAAAAATAACCTCAGGAACCTATGCGTGAGCTCATAGTAAAGTTCAACAGATTGCACAATCACATTCCAGTCATTTCACAACCCACAATTGGAAATTTGAAATGCTTCTTTATCAACACTCAATTGCCAGAGGTGAGTTTTCTTTTGCGAAAGGACAATCCTACAGATTTGGCCGTTGTGCAACAGATGGCCATATCGGTTGAAGATGATCTTATCCTCACTGATAAGATAAGGAGAGATCCTAACAAGGTTAGGAATAATCAAATTGTTGATTCATCTTTTTCTTCAATGAATTATGTTGATCCCATGATACAAAAGCTAGCAAATGAGTTGTTAGCGCTTAAGAAGAAAATTTCCTCACAAGGAAATACTTCTTATCATGATGTCCCAAGAAGGACTTATCCAAATAATGCTTCCAATTATGCCATGCGTAATCAAAATAAATTGCCTCCCGCTCCTGAAAGGCTTGCATTGGAAGCACCACCACAAAATTCAGCTACATGTTATTATGAAGCTGAACAAAATGATCTTCCCCCTTTTAGTGAAGAAGATTCCAATTTGCATCAAGAAGATGATGCAGAGTTGGATGGCCACTCTAATATTAGGTTTATGCAATATCAAGAAGATGATATGCTAGACACACGTGATGGGGATGTCTTTGCAGTATTCATCTGTTTGCAAGCATAGGTAGCTCAGCCGCCTATCAATGCAGAGAGTGATGATTCTATTCAAACCAAGGATTCTCAACATTTTCCAATTACTATTGCTAAGCATGGGACTCCTATACCAAATCCCTCAAAAGACAACTCCATCTCGAAGGACACCGTGAAGGATAAAAGTGTAAGTGCTTCTTCGACTGCTATCAATTTTTTTGCAACTATCAATTCTTCTACACCTGCATCGAAGACTAGTGCACCTAATATTTTAAGTTCTCAAAATGAGAAACCAAATCAATCTTTGATAAATTATTTTTAGTCATTTGATATCTTAGACCATGCTAGGAAAACTAAAATACAAATGTCTAAGGTTGAATTTTTGAGATCTAATCCAAATCAATTTGACCATTTGGTCAAGTTTGTTAAAGAAACAGATACTACTCCTAGTAATCTTCCCAAGTCTAACTTACTTCAAAATAACTTAGTGAATTCCCCTTCTCCTATAGAAAATATATAACCATTCTATATCTCTTTGTTGATAAATGGTTATAAGTTTAGTAAATATGTAATCGATTCTGGGGCATCTGATAATGTTATGCCGCAAAAGTTGCCAATTCTTTTGGTTTAACTTTGACCAAAACATTTGGAAGATGTTTCTCTATGGATAATAAGCAAGTCCCCTTGATAGGTCAGATCAAGGATGCACAATTTGCTTTTGTTGCATTCCTAGAAAAGAAGATTAAGATGATAGTATTGGTAGCTGATGTGCCATCTTCCTATGGCCTATTGTTGGGAAGAAATTTTTGTAGAGATGTGGGAGGAGAGTTAAACATGGATATGACCGAAGCTCATATTCATGTTAAGGGAGTTATCCAAAAGTTACTTCTGGAAAAAGAATCAAAATACACCATTGTCAAATCTGATGATCAGCAGGCTCAGATTCTTTTTGAGTCGTCAGGTATGGGTAATTATTTCTTGCATGCTGATGATGGGTTAGAGGTTGTTCCTGAGATTGAAGATGTCATTTCACTCAATGAGGTTTTAGTTGATTGTGAGAGTATTGTTGTGGAATCAGAAGGATTTTCTACTTCATAACAATAAACGCTCCATTTTGATATTGTCAACATTGGTACTCCAGTTGATGTTTGGACGCTAGAATTTGATGGTAGCTGTTCTTCTACCGGATCAGGAGCCGGTATTGTTTTAGTTTCTCTTGATGGAAATTTCTTCCCTTTCTCCTTCAAATTGTAGTTTGACAACACAAATAACACTGTTGAGTATGAATCTCTTCTTTTGGGGATGAATGTTTCCCAAAAGAAGGGGATTAAAAATTTACATGCTCAAGGAGATGCTGAGTTGATAGTTTGTCAAGTCAGTAACATATACCAAACAGGGAGCGATAGGCTCTGGCATTATCGTAACCTTGTATGGGATCTAATAGAAGCATTTGATGATTTTGATATATCTATTGTTTCTCGTCAATTTAATGACAGGGCAGACTCATTAGCAGTATCAGCAACCTCTTTGGTTCCTCACAAAGATTTTTTAGGATCAACATACATTGTTGAATTGGTCTTTCGACCAATTGTTCTTAACAACTCTGATCATTGGCAAGTGTTTAATGACGATCATCATGTAATTAATTTCTTGCAGACTACTGACAATTTTGATGATCTATATTTTGAATGTAGTCACTGCCCTTCAAAGGATGCAATTGAAAGTATTGATGCAGAAACAAGTGAGAAATTTCTGCAATTGAAAGGAAACAAGATCCCTAAGGGTCTAGTTTCTTTAGAAAATCTTTTTGACAAGCATGACCACTATGTAAAAAATCAACAAAAATTAGTTGCAAGCTCAATGGAATTTGAACAAGTAAATATCAGGACCGAAATTACTCCAAAGATGATCAACATTGGAAAGTGTTGTTCACAAGAAGAAAGGTAGAAATTTGTTGCATTATTGCAGCAATGTTGATGTTTTGGCCTTCTCCTATGAATATTTAAATTATTTTCGCCCCAAAGAGCTCCATCACGACATTCCATTAAAGTTGGGTATCACGCCTTTCCGTTAGAAGCAAAGGCAATACAACCCAATGATCTCTGATACTATCTTTGTTGAAGTTCAAAAGATTTTGAAAGCAAGGATAATCTTACCCATTCATCATTCTTCTTGGATAGCCAATATTGTACTTGTACATAAGAAGAATGGTGAGATCCGGATATGTGTTGATTTCTAGAATTTGAATTAGGCATCCTTAAAAGATAACTACCCTTTACCTATAATGGATCATGTCCTATAAGATATTACTGGATCAGAGATACTGTCCATGTTGGATGGATTTTTGGGTTACAGCCAAGTGGAGGTTCTTGAACAAGATCAACACAATACTACATTTACCATACCTTAGGGCACTTTTGCATATCACCGAATGCCTTTTGGGTTGATAAATGCAGGAGTGACTTTCCAACGTGCAATGGACTTGGCCTTCTGAAGTTTCCTTAGTAAGTCAATTTTAGTCTATTTAGATGATTTGACTATTTATTCTAAGAAACGTCAAAATCATTTTTATCATTTGCAAGAAGTATTGGAGAAGTGTCGTCAGCATGGAATTTCCCTCAATCCCAAGAAATTTGTTTTTGGGGTCACCGAAGGTAAGTTACTTGGGAATATTGTTTCAAAAGAAGGTATAAAAATTAATGCTGAAAGAGTAAAAGCTATCCGTGATCTTTCTATGCCAACAAGTAAGACTATTGTCCACTCTTTCTTCAGCATAGTAAATTTCTTATGAAGATTTATTCCAGACTTTGCTGAACAGACTCGTCACAAAAGTTGACATGATGAAAGGTAATTCTCTTTTTAAGTGGACTCATGAAGGAAAGAAATTTTTCCAGTAGATCAAGGAGGCCATGGAAAACACCCCAGTCTTAGTATGCCCTAATTATACCAAAGAGTTTATCATGTATAGCTATGCATTAGATCATACCTGTTCGACCATACTGATGCAAAAAAATAATGAAGGTGTGGAATCACCCATTGCATTCATGAGTTATCTGCTAAAAGCTCATGAATTGAAGTACTCAAAAATGGAGAATCATGCTTTTACCGTGGTTAAAGAGGTGAAATATTTCAGGTTTTATATTCTAAATTCACATGTCATTGCTCTTGTTCCTGATGCTGTTGTCAAGTCAATTTTAATGCAACAAGAGTTTGGAACTAAAAGGGGCAACCGGATTGCTAAGATTCAGGAATATGACATGGAAATCAAGCCCACTAAGTTGGTTCATGGAAAAGGTCTATGTCAATTAATAACTGACAACAAATCAATTGATGAAGTGGTGCTAGAAAATGAAGGTATGAATCAAGATCTTCCCAAGGTTCTATTTGTCAGCACCACTAATGAGCGGTATTTCGACTTGGCATATCTCTTAATGTATGGAGACTGTCCTGCACACTTGTCATGTAATGAAAGGAGATCCTTGAAGCTTAAAGCAGTGAATTTTGTCCTATGGGGCAATGGTTTGTATAAGAAAGGCTTAGATGGTAATTTCCTGCACTGCATGGATAAACAACAAGTAAGATTACTTCAAGATTTTCATGATCTTGCTTGTGGTGGACATTTTTCTACTCCTGTCACTGCACACAAAAATATTGCATGCTAGATACTATTGGCCAACATTGTTTAAGGAGACATTCAGTTGGGTTCTCAAATGTGAGCAATGTCAGCAATTTGTGGGTAAGCCTAAGTTATCTGCACTCCCTCTTAAGCTAGTCATAATTGAAGAGCCCTTTCAATAGTGGCAATTGGATTTCATTGGACTTGTCAATCCAACATCTAGTACAGGTCACATATACATTCTCACAGCGATAGATTACTTCACTAAGTGGGTGGAGGCAATTCCAACTAAGCAAGCTACTTCAGTGGTGGTTTGTCAATTTTTGAAGGAAAACATCATTTCAAGGTTTGGTGTTCCTCATAAGATAGTAACTGATAATGCTTCACGTTTTTCATCTTATGAGATCATTGACTTTTTCTTTGATTATGGTATTACACTTTCACACTCATTTGACTATTATCTACAAGGAAATGGTCAAGTCGAGTCAAGCAACAAGAATCTAGTTATTATTATGAGGAAGCTTGTTGATGAGAGACAACGGGCTTGACGTAAAGATCTTTATGATGCGCTATGGGCGGATTGTATAAATCCAAAAAGAGCGATCAGTATGTCACTTTTTCAACTTCTATATGGGTTGAATGTCGAGATTCCTATCATTGTGGAACTTCCAGCATTAAAGCTTGCCAAGCTTGTTGAAGAGGAAACCTGTCAAGATTTGCTTGATAAGCGGATTAAAGAGCAGAAGTGGTGCATAGGATTGCTGCACAACAAAGCCAAGTGAAGGTGTTGTTTGATAAGAAAAAAACTTCTCATGAGTTCTCAATTGGTGATCAAGTCTTGTTATGGGACAAGAGGAGGGAACCAAAGGGTTTGCATGGAAATTTTGACTCCTTATGGAGAGGTCCCTTCACTATTCATGAAATATCTGGTGAGCATAGCTACTTACTTGCATATGTGGATGGTACCCCATTCTCGCTACCTCACAGTGGAGAACATTTGAAGCTCTTTACTCAATGAAGAGCAATGTAAAAGGAAGTTGTACTTATTGTAAAAATTTTATAGTTTTTTCTTTTTAGTCTTTTTCATCGCCTGAATCTATAGCCCAATGGATATAGGCAATCAAAGTTCTAGATTCTACAAGCTTCAAGTGGTGTAGCTTGTTTCCCAGTCAGAGCCAACTATTGTCCTTGATTTTAGCATGGCTAAAATTGTGAGGCAACCCTACAAAACTAGTCTATTTCGTACCTCACATACTCCAGGAGAGATTGACCGACTCTGTCAGTTAGCTCCTTTTGCTTTTCGCTTCTTGTTTTTATTGTTTTTAAGTTCTTTTATTTTTGCAGTTTTACCTACAGGTCGGACTTTAAAGTCCAACTTGTAGGGTTTTCGCTAGTGAAGAATTGCACATCAAACTTTAAAGTCTGATGTGCAATGTTTTGGTTCTACCCCTGTAGATTGGACTTTAAAGTCCGACCTACAAGTATTCCTTCTCCTGCAAATCAAAGTTTAAAGTCCGACTTGCAGGGTCTTTACTCCTGCACATTAGACTTTAAAGCCCAATGTGCAGGTTGTTTGTAATGGCATGCATGTCCGACTTTAAAGTCCAACTTGTAAGGGGTTTAGTTCTGCATGTCGGACTTTAAAGTCTGACATTCATGGCATGCTTAATCATTAATGAGGGTATTAATGGTTATTTTGGGGGTTATTTATTAGGTTTTTGGTTTTAATTCCTCATTTCATTTTGCAAATCTTTCCTTCTCGCGTGCCTTCCTGCTCATCTCCTTCATTTTCAATCTTGATCACCCCGTGGAGTCATCAAATTTTCTTCAACTACATGGATTGAGGTAGGTTTTTATTCTTTTTCAGGTTTTTCCCTTTTGCTTCGCCATTATTTTTTGTCATTCCCTTTGGGTTTTCATTTTTGGAGCACATCGGATTTTAAAATCCTATTGCTCCTAGCCTTTCCTTTGAGGTCGAGGGCACATCGGACTTTAATGTCTGATTGCCCTTTCGATCTCTTTGTCCTTCCTCTCTTCCCTCCCTGCATGTCAGGTTTCAAATCTTGACATGTAGGTAAAGGTAGATATCTCCACATATCAGACTTTAAAGTCTGATATGCGGGAGATATCCTTCCTTCTAACAAGTCGGGTTTTAAAACCCAACATGTTAGCAGGAGGGTTAAATCTCACATATCGGACTTGAAAGTCTGATATGTGAAATGAGTTTGTTTGATTGACATGTCAAGTTTTAAAACCTGACATGTCAATCACTAATCTTCCCCTGCACATCAGACTTTGTGCTTATCCTATGAATGGCCCTTCCCTCCACATCGGACTTTAGAGTCTGATGTGCTAATGACTTTTTCTCACCTTACACATGGGACCTTAAAGTTTGATGTGTTGATGGCTTTTCCCCAATTTGCACATCGGACTTTAAAGTCTGATATACAAGTAAGATGTTTTACATTTGCACATCGGACTTTAAAGTCCGATATGCAAGTAAGATGTTTTTCCCCAACTTGCTAGGTTTTACCAATTTTGTTCCCAAGCCTGTTCGGACTCCGAATGTTTGATCTAGTTGATAAAATTTAGTTTTTGGATTATGATAACTGTTGAAGAAGCTAATCCTTAGTGTTGAATGCTGTAATTTTCAAATGTCAAGACCTCCTCACGATAAATCAGAGCCTTCTTCCAGTCAATTGGAATCCTCACCAAGCAAGTCATTAGCAAAGAAAATGAAGTACAAGTATGACAAATAATTGAATATGTACCCAAAAAGCTCGGTAAATTCCAACATCAAAGAGATCAGGGATATAGAGATTGGTCATGTTAATATGTAGGAGTATATTTATCAAGTTGAGAAAACTCCTTCTTGCTTAACAAGCTAGATCAGATCTGAGTTGCACAAATATGCTTCTTTCCCCATCACAGCTCATGATCCATACTTTATACTTGCAGTGGTGGATCATTTCAATTCAAATAAAAGACAAGTTAAGAATGTTGATCAAAATATGGTTATGACATTGAACATCATTTTATTTAACAGTGTATCAAGGGTTCTTCAGTCAAGGAAGTGGCTGATATTTTTCAAGAAAGTGCTCAAGAGTATTATGAGAAAAATGAGGTAAAAGGCAAGAAAGTAATTAATATAGTTTATCTCTCAGCTGCTAGAAACTCTAATACTTTTAGATGGCCTAAATGTTTCCATAGAAGTGACTTCAACAAGGAATACAATGATATGGTCACCATGTTTGCACAGGTGAAAGGTTTGAAAGACTTATTATTTCCAAAACTGGGTGTGCTATTACATAAATATAATCAGTAAAGGAGCTACTAGGATTGATTGGGGTGAGCAGATCAGTGATGCACTCTTCTCACAATTGAAGGAGGTTAAGGTAACATTGAAATTCTAAATGACCTAATACCTAGTATATGTAGCTGCTTCCATGAGGCAATATCTAGGTTTATCTACAAAACGTGACAAGATGTTAGTGCTTGTCTAGAATTATTATGACCAACTCACGATCCATAATCAAGGGAACCATTTCAGAAGAGTTAATGATTCTTTCTTTGTTGTACAAAAGTGCATGTTTGACAGAGACTTGTAGAAGAAAAGGCTCTCGGAGCTGGCATATAATAGGGTTTCTCATTTTGGATGTATTTTTCTTTAATTCCCAACATTCACTTACATCCGGATATGATGTTTCATAGGAGAACCTTTCATTCTACCAAGATATCCATCTGACAAGATTATAGTCATGGAGCTGTGTCAGCAACTGATTTTTGTGCATGAAAAGAAATCACAAGAACATAACGCTGGATTGAAGTTCCCAAAATCTATTGGTCGATATTCAGTTTTGACTAATCCCAAGGCCAATAACATGGAAGAAGAGATGCAATGGAATACTATGAGCAGGTTCAAAGCACGAAATAATTTTGATTTTTGTGGCATGAAGAATAAGCTCAAAGGAAACTACACCCATGTTTTTAGGTTTGAAGATATATGGGTAGATTGCCAAGATGAAGAAGACATAAGAATAATGGTTAGCAGTCGTCTTACCCTACAGCAGATTGAAAATATGGATTTGGCAAAAATCCCAATGACCATGGAGGATATCGATGACATAGTAGACCCAGTCTATTATGAAAAGAAGATTGTTGATTCACCACTCCCACTTGTAAAATGGTCGAAGAAGGAGAGTAAGTCTATTACTCAAATAATTTCCCCCATTTTGGCAAATACCAATGCATGGTTGTTGAAGAAGAATCTTAGAATGAAACAACTTCCTGCTAGTTCTGGAGATAATGACAATAGTGATGGTCCAATTGGTAAGACAACTATGGCTGAAATAAGGACCAAGAGCAAAGCAGATCAACAAGCACCATCCTCAACTCCTACAAGCCAATCGAAGGGAAAAGGACCCAAAATTAAACTCATAGTTAAGGGGTCTAAACAAGGTGAGTCATCTTTAGCAATGCAGGAGACAACCACAAAAGAGTCAGAGCAACAATCTACCAAAGAGATTGAGAAAGAAAAGGAGCTAGAAGAAGAGATGCAATGGAATACTATGAGAAGGTTCAAAGAATGAAATAATTTTGATTTTTGTGGCATGAAGAATAAGCTCAAAAGAAACTACACCCATGTTTTTAGGTTTGAAGATGTATGGGCAGATTGCCAAGATGAAGAAGACATAAGAAGAATGGACTTTAGTCGTCTTACCCTAGAGTAGATTGAAAATTTGTATCTAGAAAAAATCCCAATGACCATGGAGGATACCGATGACATAGTAGACCCAATCTATTATGAAAATAAGATTGTTGATTCACCACTCCCACTGGTGTAATAGTTGAAGAACAAGAGTAAGTCTATTACTCAAATAATTTTCCCCATTTTGGCAAATACCAATGCATGGTTGTTGAAGAAGATTGTTAGAATGAAAGAACTTCTTGCTAGTTCTGGAGATGATGACAATAGTGATGGTCCAGTTGGTAAGACAACTATGGCTGAAACAAGGACCAAGAGAAAAGAAGATCAACAAGCACCATCCTCAGCTCCTGCAACCCAATCTAAGGGAAAAGGACCCAAAATTAAATTCATAGTTAAGGGGTCTAAACAGGGTGAGTCATCTTCATCAACATGGGAGACAACCAAAAAAGAGTCAGAGCAACAATCTACTAAAGAGACTAAGAAAGAAAAGGAGCTGGAAGAAGTTGAAATTTCTCATTAAGAGGAAGCACAGGTTGAAGAGCCAACACATCATGGCGAGATTAATGTCCCTACCACCTCCCAGGCACCAACCCATCTAAAATTTGTTATTCATTCCATTGAAACATACTCAGATCAAGAGGATGAGGGATTTGGTGATGAGGAGTTAGATATGGACATGACACAGTCAGAAGCTCCTTAATAGTTTTTCACATTATCGAATTTTTCAAGTTTGGATGATATTACTTCAACCACCATTGAATTTTCAATGTTGGATTTTCCTGAAATAATGGAGCAAGCATTTGTGGAATAGCAGATGATGACTTTACCTTCTACAATGGTCATAACAAAAGTTCCGCCTTTGGTAAGTACTGAAATTATTTCCACTACACCTTCCACTCTCCCATCTTTGGCTATAATTGAAGAGGTGTCAGTAGCAGCTATTGTTACTCCATCATCTGGCATGTCACTGGATACTTCCTCTTTGATATTAATAACAACATGCACAACCGCTACAAGTTCAAGCATGTTTGCTCCTGAAATACCAATTGGTACTTAGCAAGAAGCGACTACTCCACCTGCCAATCTAGAATTACCACCTTGGATGGAGGTAGTAGCACCCAAGAGAAAGAAAGAGGTGATTTCACTCGATGAGTTTCATTTTGAGTAGTTGGTTGCCCCAAATCCCAAAGGTACAAAAAATCGAAGACTGTTTCTCGGGTATTAGTAGATCTAGCTACTAAGAGGAAATATGCCGAAGTCATGGTGTCATCATCAGATAAAAGTAAAGATAATATACAACTTGAGGACTATTGCTGTAGGAGCACCTCATCAAACCCTTCAAGATGACAAGTTGGACTCTGAGAAGGGAGGATAAGGCATTAAATATGTCTTTAAAATGTTTTATATAGGTTTTCAATCATGTATTATGTTTGTAATAATGAACCCCATCTTGTCAGCCAAACTCCTATTTTGGCATTTATATGAGCCAATTAGGATTTTTGGACAATAGGGGATAAAATGTGTTGGTTTTAGTGATTTAAGATTTTTTTGGAGGGGTTAAACTTGACCCAAGGCATTAGGAGGAAAATATGACATTTTGACAACTTTTGCAAAAGTTGTCATGAGCAACTTTTATGCACTTTTTGCATTTTGTTAATTTGAAACTCCTCCAATGGCTCTAACCTCTTAATTTTTGGTTGAGAGAAGTTATGGAATAGTTTATACACCTTGTGGATCCAATTCCCAAGATGTGATTGTACGGAGAAGAGTTTTGATGCCAACAAATTAATAGAATTCTAAGTTTTTCCTGCAATTTTGGAGTTTTGGTCCATGGTATGGTTCTGTACAGATTGGGATCCATTCCAAATGATGTAAATTGGTTGGAGGGGAGAGTTAAATTTGTTTTGGTTGTGATTTAAAGTCTTGATTGTGTTTGTTTCTCCTGATATTCAAGTTTTATTGTAGGTACCTGGAAAACCAGGGTTTACCTTGGGCTTTTCCTCCTCCATGGCCATATCTTGCACTTTACCAATCTAAGACTCATGGGATTCGGTGAAAGGAAAGTATGGTCAATGTGTTCTAGGATTCCAAGATTTTTTTGGAAGAGGAGTAAGGTAGAGAAGTGTTTGGAGTGACCCTAGGTAGACATCTCTATGTGGCTACCTAGACCTTGAACAAGCAAAATTACCTTGTGTGCAAATGGTGATGATTCCAGGCATGTAACCCTAGAATACTTGTTGGTTTATGGTTCCCTACATTCCTATGGTGTTGAAATTGGTCGGTTCATTTATCTGATCATAGTTTCTTCACAAAAGAGGCCTAATTAGCCCTTTTAGGACAGTCAACATCCTATCGGCAAAGACCTTTGTTTTCCAGACCCTAACCCTTCCTTTTGGGGATTTGTATAACTTTAAAAAGGGTGTTTGAATCTATAATTTTTTTTCCAAGGTGTTTGGGAAAATTTGAACTTAAGGTCTCTTTACTTGCTAAATAGGGCTACAAGCAACTAGGCCTAATTTGGTGAGTTTCTTAAGGAATGGGTATGTATCCTTGCACCCGGTGCTTTGTATGACCTTAGGGAGTCTTGTATGACCCAAAACTGATATGAAAATGATTTTTAACCCTTGGAGGTATCATGGAGTGTGTTGTAGCAAGATACCCTTGATTGAGTAGGCAAGAGTCTTGGAGATGGTGAGAAGATTGAACTAAAGTTGTAGAGCCTTACCTTGATAGGATCCCATTCTTGTTTTAGGGGGTTAGTGTCATACATTTTGAGGTGTTTGGTAGGTAACAAGGAGGTATCTACATCAACTATACCATGCAAACCGTAGAACTTGAATTGGAAATGCATGAGAGTGTTAAGATGGATTCTCAAACTGCATTTGACTCTTTGTTGCAGAGATTTGATCAGGAAAGAGATGAGAAGAATGAGTTAAAATAAAAGTGTGAGAAATTAACCAGTGTACTTCTCAAGGTTAAACAATCCTCCCAAGAAATCAAGCCTATTGGTTCCTTAAGAGATACTGAGGCTCTAAAGAAAGTTGAATAGGTGGGAGTCAAGGGTCGAGTAGTAGATGAGTGGATTGCACAATTGAAATTAGAGGGGTCTAATCTTCTAAGTTCAATGATTGGGTTATTGGCTGATTTTGAAGTAATTCAAAGTCAAATGTAATGTATCAAGACTTCACTATCTCAATAAATTGAAGATATTGAGAGGAGTGCAACCCTTTGGAGCAAAATGGAGGACTTCAGAATAGATGTCCTCGTGGAGAATAAAGTAGTTCCCACAAGAGAAAAATATATCCAAATCTTGTCATTGTTGTCTCATAAACAAGAGATAATAAGATTGATGATTGCAGAACTAGATCGAGAAAGGAAGGAAGGTGATGATGAGATTGATCTCATTTCTGCTAGATTTGCTAACATTTGTTGCTATCTATATGATGACAATCAGAATCTTCTTACTAGTGACACCATCACACAAGAGTTTCCTTCTCTAATGGATCACTGCATGGAACAAGATTTCTCTCTAAGTGCATTTGATAAGTTATTGGAGATTCAAGTTAGTTTTGAGGTCCTTGCATCCATGATGAAAGATGGAAAAAAGAAATATGTGAAGGCTGAGGATGCAATTTCCTGTGTTCATGTTATCATAGATTCTACCCCAATGCCAGAAAAAGTTGAGATGGAGGCCATCCTAACTAAGTTCGAAGAATTCCACAAATAAAATGAGGAGGATAAAGACAAATAAAGTGTCCCCTTTTGACATTTTCTTTTCATGTAGTTGCATTGTTAGATGTTGCAAGTTTTCTCGAATCTACATAATTTCTTTCTGTTGTAGTTGTAGTCAAGTGGGACTGTGCAGTTGAATTAGTCAACTATGCCCATATTTTTCTCAACTTTTTTCATATATAAGGAGGACCCTCATTTGTATATTTTTTATCTTTGATTATGCTAAGCAAAACTATGCCGAATTTTTGCCTCAAGTAAGGCTTTGAGATTTTGTTATGAAGATTTGATCAAGCAAATAAAGAAAGCAATTTTATTTGATCTCAAACTTTGTGTTGTGTCAAAAATTGTTTATATGAGTTATGTTGGCATTATACACTCAGATGAGAATGGTTGATGTTTTCATTGATGGCAACCAACTAGTAATATGGTTCACAGGTTACACGGGCGATAGAAATCATCTATCAGAACCAACAGACACTACAAGCTTATTCACACTGACATCTAGTCTACACCAACAATAGATCACACCGGCACTCTAAGCCGACATGGAAATACTATTGTTTTGTATTGTAATTATATTATATAGCCGACATGATGTATTGTAAAGATTCATATATGTATGAGATCTTGTAGTTCATTTTGAAATGTAATTAGGAAATGAATGTAAGTAGTTTATAAGAGTGAATAACTGTATATGCATTATGATGTAATTATTTTATGAGTGAATAAGAGTAGAGCAGAGTGAAGCAAGGTTTATGGCAGAGGTATTTTACAGAGCTTAAACTAGTACTAAATCCAGCATTGCAAAAGCTATTTTGAGTAGTACATCATTATTGGATTTAACTATCCAATTGTAGTCAGTGGGACTCCATTTTTGTATTGAGCAGTGAGCTCTAGGCTATTGACCTTCCTGCATGTGCAGGCCCCTATTGTATAAGTAATATTTATTCGTATTGGCCAGTGAGTAAATATTGTGTGTCACAAATCCCACTAAGGTTTTTCCCCTATCAGGTTTCCTCACCAAAAATATATGTGTTATGGTGTGCATTGATGGTTATACTTTTGTTTTTCTTTACTGCATTATTATTTGCTTACCGACATATTAATTTGAGTTATAAAGTTCCAAACAAGTTTAAATCTTTTGTTTACCAGTTAGAAACTGATTCACCCCCCCTCTTAGTGTCTTTGGGGCTGATCAAGTATCTAACAAGTTAATGGTCATATGGTCATTACTTATATACGTTCTTTAATTCCTTGATATTGGAGATATTGTTATGTGGGTAAAAGATCTCTTGAATTGTGAAAGTTCTCTTGAATTGTGAAAGTAGACTTTGTGCTCCTTGCATATTTGGGAAATTTTTTATTGTTAAGTGATTAGTGGTAGGCTTTTTATTTCTACTATTGCTTGTAGTTTTAAGGATTGGGGAATTACACTTGAAGACTTTGAGCTACAAGTTGGATTTATTACCAGTTGTGATAATTAGTTTAAGCTAGTGTGACATTCAAGAAGGAATTTGTGCTTCTTTCTTGTAAAATTTGATACAGTTTGTTGGATTAATTTGTTCATTTCTTTAAGTATCAAAAGTGATAGGGAAATTGTAACAAAGTGGAGGGAGAATACATAGACTCTGAAAAAAGAGAGGTATATGCCCAAAACTAACCCACATATTTTAATTTCTTGTTAATTAGAGAAGATATTTCAAAGGAAAGCTCCCCTTGATGAGAGGAGAGATTAATTTCTCAACATAGCTATGTGTGAATCATATATTTTGTAAGGGACACATTATGGTAAGGGGTCCTCATTCACTAGGGGTTCCTTAAGCTTGAGGGGCTTGGGATCAGGAGACTTGTATTCATATATTAAATGCCCAATCTTAGATCATTTTTGACAGAAAAGAGTGGCATTTTCATATACAATAGCCTGAGTCCAACTTCCCATCTTAGATTTAAGAGTAATTAAGTTAGGGAGGTTGTTACTAACCGCTGCTTGAATGTAGAAATGGGCATACACTAGTCTAGACATTGTCCTTGTGACATCATCCACAACATTGAAGTGCCCAAATGTACTGCCAATCCATCAAAATATAGATTCATCGCAATATTCCAGAGGAAGCCCCGAGAGGCAAACCCAAACTAGGGCCATTTTGTGAAGGTCAGTAGAGGGATAAAAAATAGGTTTCCATCTACAGAGGGACAAGTTATGCTTGTCATATGTCTAGAACCTAGAGAGAGCCATGATGACATCCTCATCTACTATAAATTTAAAGAGGATAAGGGAACCTCACATAGCACCAATAGAAAGATTGTCTTTGAGTTTCCATTTAGTAGTCGCCTATTTTCAAACAATATCCACAATGGGCCTAAGAGAGAATTTTTTTTCGACCAAAGTGTTCTCAATGTTGAGCATAGTGCGGTCCATAACTTTGTTTGGTAAAACAAGAGTCGTGCCTTCCTCAATTTGAATTAGAGCAAAACTGAGGTCCACCCCTTCTTGAGAGCCACCCAGAAGTGTCAATTTACAACCTTTATCACACACACCACCTTTAGGTTATTCCTTCTCTATTTCCCCTGGTTTGGAAATAGTTTCATTTTCCTTCTATGTTTCCCTTGGCTTGGAAAAAGTATTGTGACAGTGCGAAAACCTTGGGATTGGAAGTGGCCTTGATAGAAGGCCCCTCCAGCCTGACAAACGGACAATCTCAAAACCATTCCAATTCACCTCAATTTCAGAAAAGGAACACAAAGCGTTCTTTTCCTCGAAAAGTGAATTCAACACTTTCCCAACGGAGGGGTGGACATCACCTTGCTAGAGTCTGGTAGAGGTTCAACAGGCGATGGGAGATGTCCCTCACCTTCCACGAGCTCTATGAATGCAGGGGATTCGAAATTCAAAAACTTGCAGAGTGGGAAGCAGAGCTATTAGCTTAACTAAGTTATTAATGCTAAAATTTTAATATTCAATTGTTAATTTATTATAGTTATTAATTTTTTTATTAACTTAATTACCTCATTAAATTATTAAATTTATTAATGTCAAATTATTAATGTTCTACAATGGTAAGAAAGGGGTGGAGTGTAATGGTGTGTGTGTTAAAGTTATAAAATCTCTTACTTTTTTGTTTAAATTTGACAACTATTTACATGTCAAAATATTAAAATTAATTATAAACATATTATTTTCAAAATAAATACACATATACAAACAATAATTATAAGATAAAGTTAAATACATAGATGTATAAATATAAAATAAAAATAAAAATAATGTTTAAAAGAAACAATCTACCATTTCATAACTATAATTTATGGAAAATATTTTTTAGATTTTTTTCTAATGATTTTTTAAATAATGATATGAAATTTAAAATTTAAATATAAAAAATAGAATTTTAAAAATTAAATTAAAAAATGTATTAAAAATATAAACAATATAAAACAATAGTAAATACATATTTAAGTAAAATATAATATTTATTAATGTTAGGTTAGATTTTTGCTAGATTCAATATTAAATTAGATTGTTAAAATATTAGATTAATAAGATACAAAACTAGATTCATATGAAAAAAATGACAACTTTCTCTCTTTAAGTTTTTAAAAATCATAACATTAACTAGAATACCTCCAAAGTATCTGGTATCTTTCATCTGCAATCTACATTGAATCAAATCTAAAACTTGATTCAATTGCAATTGAGAAACTAGTTATAAAATAAACAACCATAATGTTTATTCCCTAAGTTCAACTACTGAACAATTTTTATGTAAAATTTGATTTTATGTAATTGTAATTGAGAACCTAATTATAAAATAAACGGCCATTATGTTTATTCCCTAAGTTCAGCTACTGAACAATTTTTAGTTCGCCACTATTCTTCTTGTTGTTCCTATGGGATAGCCCCCTTGTTTTTTGGTTGCTTCTAATATGAAAAACAATTTTTAGTGCACTGAAATTTCATATATGATTTTAAATGAATGTTACGATTTGTTTGTCCTTTGAAACTTTTAAAGCTATGTTTTTTAATAGAAGCAATGCTCAATATTTGTGGCATCTTTTATTTGTTAATGTGATATCATTTTTGTCAGCACAAAAAGAAATTGGTGACAAATTTTTTTAATGGCATAAGAGAAATGGTATAAGAGCGTGAGACAAGTGTGCCTACAATTTGTGGACTGGCAAGTCCACAATAAAAGTCTATAGGCTAAATATAGCAATATCTTTCAAAAATGACATTTTGTATATATGTTTGATTTTGTGGTATGTTAATTTATGTAGGGAAGTTTGAATTCAAAAGTTATGAGTGAAATATTAATAAATAAAGTAGAGTATTTAATGTATAAAATTATAGTTAAAATATAGAAATATCCTTTTAACAAGATGTTTTGTACATATGTATGATTTTCTGTGTTATGTGGTTTTATGTGAGGAAGTTTGAATTTTAATGTTATGAGTAAAATATTAATAAATAAGATAGAGTATTTAGTGTAATTTTTTCTTTTTTTGAAATATAGAAATCTTTTAGAAAAGACAACTTTGTATATATGTATGGTTTTTGTGATGCATTGTTTTATGTGGAGAAGATTGAATTTAAATGTTACGAGTAAAATAATCATAAATAAGGTAGAGTATTTATTTCTCTCAATTGTTCTTCTCATCCTGATGATGGTTCATAGAGTGTGACCCAAAACGTTGATGCAAAATTTCTCACACAATTTATTCCAAAAATCTTGCATAATATCAACATTGACTTTTTCTTAATTAATTTTATTCTTCTTAACACTACTCGCTTTGCGAGATTTTGAATTTTAAACTTTTTATGTTCATGGTGGTTGTTGCTGCAGGTGGGGAACCTCTCCTCCCCAGTTGAACTCCCTCTGGATCCGCAGTGTTGACAAAATTTGTTGCTTATCACTCTACCCTTACGTTGGATGAGATTCATGTAGGGGCCTACTCTGGTTTAATTGTTAAACCGCTTTTTACTACCCCCGTCAAGGTAGTGACTGTTGATTGTCTCGAAACCGTGGTGTTTCCCAACAAGTCAGTGGACTCAATTCCTAACTCCAAGGAATCTGTCACTCAAGATGAACCTAAAATTCAAGAGACCCCTATTGTTAGCACGATTGTCAAAGGATGGAAAATTGTGCTAGTTAGAAATGCTACCAAGGAGGTGGACCCCAATATTGTTCATGTTTGCTTACAAACTAAGGAAGGCATGACTATCAAGCTCCCTAACAAAGTCGTGGACTGCATTTTGCTAAACATGAGTAACACTTTGGTGGGAAATTTGGTTTCCCTCAGACCTACTGTGGAAATGGTTAGGAAATATGTTTCAGATAAATGGAGACTAAAAGGAAGTGTCTCTATTATTGCTATGCCTGGGACTCTCTTCCTCTTTAAATTTACTATTGAAGAGGACATTGTTATGGACCTCTCTAGTTGTTGGCCCTACGACAAATGCAACCTATCCCTCTATATGTGGAAAGCTAGTTTTGACTCGGTTGCTGACCTCCACAAGTTTTCTCTGGTCCGGGTCCACTTTCCTGGTCTCCCACTTGAATATTGGGATAAATCTGTGTTCATGGATTGGTAGCACCTTTAGGCACTTTGTGGGTGTTGATGAGATCACCAAAACCAAATCCAAACTGGTCTACATGTGCTTCTGCGTGCAGGCTATGGTTAGTAACAATCTTCCTAACTTCATTACTCTCAAGTGTAAGCTAGGAAGCTAGACTCAGGCTTTGGTCTATGAAAATGCTACCCTCTTATGTTAGAAATGTCACATGATGGGTCACATAATTTCCCAATGTAAAGCCTAGGATCCTAAGCCCCTCAAGCTCAAAGGTCCTGTTGTTGAGGATGGTACAATGACTTTGCTTCCATGGAGTGTCCTGCTAAAGATTGTTGGCATATGTGCATAATATGTTGACATGATGATATTGTGTTGTCATTGATGTCAATATGCTGAAAGAGTGAACCGGTAATATGCTGAAGAATGAACCGGTAATATGTTGAAGAGTGAACATGTTTATTAAAGTTAAGAAACTGGCAAAGTGAACCGGTATAATGTTGAGAATCGGTATATGTGCAAAAGGTGAAGCGGTATGTTTGTCCAAGTGAACAGGGTTATGGAATTTTTTCTGTCAAGGTTTAATATGGTATGACTACCGGTTGGTAGTCTCAGCTTCAGGGTTTCCGTTTGAAGTGTTTCAAGCCTGTGTGATTCAACAGATGGCATTGTGTGATGAGTTAGCATTGTAATGAAGATCAAATCATGTTTCCACATCAGCCTCATGCAAGTGAAGGATCTTGCATGAAGGAGAGTGATCCTATCTACCTCGGGAAAGTGCGAAGTCTCTGCAAACAGTGGAGAACGTGTGATGGGTTATTGCCTCCAAGAAGTAGTGAAGAATGAATGATGGAGAATGTCTTGAGATCTATTCAAGACCGTTGTATTCAAATGCAAAGTGTTCAATGGTCAGGACTGAACTGACTGAATTGCTCAACCTAAATGTTTAGGGTTTAGTGTTTATGTTACTAGCCTATATGTTTCCTATAAGGTCGATGTTGTGTTTCATGATGAAGTTGTTCACAAATGTTGTGTGTGTATCTAAGTGCAAAGATACGTGATTCTTGCCAAACCAGATAAGAGGGTTGATACCTGCAGAGTGTGTATGCAGAAGAAAGGAACTAAAGTGGGTCTGCATTGGCATTGAGTGCTATTACCATATCATTATAATACCTATTGATCTCTAATCACTTCAACAGTTGGAAAATCCCTTAACAGGGTAGCTTTAACCAGCTTGCTATAAATCCTTTAACAGGGTGACTCAAAGCCATTGAGTTCATAAAATCCTCTAACAAGGTAACCTTTAACAGGGTTTAACCCTTAACCAGGTATTCTAGCCATCCCTTAACTGGGTGATTCCTAACAGGATCATTTCTAACAGAACCTATTGTAACAGTCTTTAACCAGACTAGGCTTCTAACAAAGCAGACTTTTAAAGAGTTCAAAAACAGCTTGTGGGTATTCAACCCCACCGTGGTTTTTCCCAGTTGGGTTTCCACATGAAAAATATCTGTGTCATATGTGATGTCTTTTTCATGTGATGCTTTGTTGATTTCTATCAAGAGGTGAATCATGTTGATCTAGCAAGTTATTATATTTATGATGATAGATTTTCTATTTATGCACAAGGATGATGTGAAAATGAGGGTGTAGGTTGTGTGGTAAGATAAGTGTTTCCGATTTATATCTTTCGCAGTCTCATTGTGCTTAACCGGTAGTAATTTGGTTTATGACAAGTGTTAGTGATTGCCAGTCAAGTTCACTGTTTGTAGTCAAACCGGTTTAGGAAAAGTTCTTGTACCTATACTGATTCACCCCCCCTCTCAGTACCGGTTTGGTACTCATTGTTCATCATTGAGTTATCAATTGGTATCCGAGCATCCTCCAGGTCCTCTATGTTGTAAGATTAACCGCTTGAGGGAAAGATCCTATTGTAATGATGAAGAGGGAAGGTCCAAAGTTCAACAAAGATAACTTTAAAATATGGAAGGACAGAATGAAGATATATATCAGAAGCATGGGTGCTCAACATTGGAGCTATGTTGAGAATGCTTATGTTATCCCTACTGGTACTCTCACTGATGACCAAAAGAGAGAGATTTAGGAGAATGGGCAAGTCATGGAAGCCATAATTAGTAGTTTATCTGACATTGAGTTTATTGATGTTCAGGACAAAGAGAATCCGAAAGAAGTATGGGATACTCGTGAGAATATCTATGGCGGTGATGAGAATGTGAAACAAGCTAAGGAAGAAAGCCTTAGAGGAAAGTTTGAAGATGTGCGGATGGTTGAAGGAGAGACCATTCAACAATATGGAATAAGAATCAAAACTGTTGTTGGAGATATCAAGAGTGCAGGTGGTAAAATGGAAGATTCCACTATTGTAAGCAAAGTTTTGAGATCCTTATTACTGGTCTATGCAATAAGGGTTGTTGCTATTCAGGAGTTGAGGTCAATAGACAAAACTAAGGTATCCCTAGACTCCATCATTGCAAAGTTGACAACCTATGAGCTAAATATTTTTGATGGCAGTGTTCAGAAGGCTGAATCAGCCTTTAGAGCATCTAGTGCACCATCTAGAAAAGGCAAAGAAGCTAGTACCAATGGCAAATCAAGATAGAGTAGAGAAATGGATGATGAGGAGATCCTGATGGAATTTGAAGCTATTCTTGCCAAGAGACTTCCTAAGGGAACCGATAAATATAGAGGTAAGCTTCCTTTGAAATGATTCTCTTGTAACCAGATAGGACACATTGTTGTAAACTGTCCTAATAGTGAGAGCAAGGACAAACCAAAAAAGTTCAAGAAGTTCAAAGGAGGAAACCGGAGAAACTATTTTGTAGTAGTTGATGAAGGTGTCACTGATGAGGAATTAGAAGATGAAGAAAATCAGGATATTGTGTTTGTAGCAATCAAGGAAGATGTGTCAGACAAGAAGGCTCTTGTCTCCCACTTTGATAATTCCAATGAGTGGATTATTGATAGTGGTTGTTCTCACCATATGACTGGTGACTGGAGTAAGTTTCTCTCTCTGGAAGAGTATGATGGTGGTGTGGTTCATTTTGGTAATGATGCACCATGTATGATCAAAGGAAGAGGGTCCATCTCTCTGAATGGAAAGAGAAGTGCTAACAATGTGTATTGGGTGGAAGGTCTCAGACACAACCAATTGAGTGTTGCCTAGCTGAATGATAGTGGACTCACTCTAGAATTCAAAAATAGAGTGTGCAAAATCAAAGAAAAGAATGGTGAACTGATGGCCATCGGTATGTAGACCAAAGGTAACCTATTTCAACTGAATGCAAATATAAGTACATGTCTTATGGCTAAGTTTGATGATAGTTGGATATGGCATAGGAGAATCTGCCATGTAAACTTTGATAACATTGTGAAGGCCAGTAAGATCAAGGCAGTTAGAGGATTGCCGATGTTGAGAAAATTGGAAAATTCTTTGTGCAGAGAGTGTCCACTGGGGAAAATATCTTTGTCAACCTTCAAAGGTAAATCTTTCACTGTAGACAATTTACTTGATCTTGTGCATATTGATTTGTGTGGTCCTATGAAAACTAGGAGCATGCAGGGAGATAGGTATTTTATGATTCTTACAAATGATTGCTCAAGAATGATGTGGGTCACATTCTTGAAGGATAAGTCTGAAGCCTTTGGAAAGTTCAAAGCTTTCAGAGCATTGATAGAAAAGGAAAGCGGTAGAAGAGTCAAATGCCTTAGAACTAATCAAGGAGGGGAATTCACTTTCGGTGAATTCAACAAATATTGTGAAGAGAATGACATCAAGAGGCAACTGTCTGCCCTCGGACTCCACAACAGAATGGCTTAGCAGAGAGGAACAACCAAACTATGGTTGAAGCGGCTAGAACTATGTTGATCCAAGGAAAGGTTGCTCACACCTTTTGGAGAGAAGCGGTGAGCACTGCAGTCTACACAATGAATCAGGTACTCATCAAGAAAGGAAAGGATAAGACTCCTTATGAGTACTGGACCGGTAAGACACCAGTGGTAAGCTACTTCAGAGTGTTTAGTAGTAAATGTTATATCAAGAGGAGTTAACATCAAAGCAAGTTTGATGCTAAATTTGATGAGGGAATATTCCTAGGGTATTCCACAAAGAGGAAAGCTCTCAAATGTTTCAAAAATAGGACTCAAAGAATTTTTGAAAGCATCAATGTTAGGGTTGATGAAAACTCTGAGAAACCAGAGGAAACTAGTAGAGAGCATGTAGGAGATGAACTGGTAGTAACCTTCTGGGAACCAGTTGCAAATCAGCCCAGTACCAGTAATTGTGCTCCTACATCGGTTGATGTTGATGCTGATGAAGATGAGGTTGAAGAAGCAAAGCAAGAGGAATCTGTTAAGAATATACCTAGGTATGTAAAACTCAATCATGATCCAAAGTAGATCATAGGAGACAAAGATGCAGGAATTCTTACAAGAAGAAAGGTCAGAGAAAACTCATGTATGATCTCTGAATTTGAGCCTAAATCATTCAAAGAGGCACATAAAGGTGAAGACTGGATCAAGGCAATGGAAGAGGAACTTGATCAAATAGAGAAGAATGGTACATGGTCTTTGGTACCCAGAACAGAGCATAAAAATTTCATTGGAACCAAGTGGGTCTTCAGAAATAAACTAAATGAGGATGGCACAGTGGTAAGGAACAAAGGCAGACTACTATGTAAAGGATATGCCCAAGAAGAAGGATAAGACTATGGAGAAACCTTTTCTCCAGTAGCAAGATTGGAAGGAGTTCGTATGCTTCTTGCATATGCAACTTTTAAAGGATTCAAGGTATACCAAATGGATGTAAAATCTGCATTTTTAAATGGAATACTTGAAGAGGAGGTGTATATAGAGCAACCAGATGGGTTTGCCCTATCAGAAGATAGTGACATGGTGTGTAGGCTACATAAAGCCTTTTATGGTCTGAACCAGGCACCTAGAGCATGGTATGAATGCTTGCACTCCCATCTTATGAAGATTGGATTTGAAAGAACAAGTGAAGATAGCAATATCTACTTGAAATCAGAAGGAGATCAGATTTTGATTTGTGAAGTATTTGTTGATGACATAATCTTTGGTGGAGATGACAAGATGAGTCATGACTTTGCAGATGAGATGAAAAAGGAGTTTGAGATGTCACTCATAGGGGAGATTAAGTTCTTAATTGGACTACAGATTCAGCAAATGAAAAATGGAATCTTTATTACTCAGTCCAAGTATGTCAAAGAGGTGTTGAAGACCTTTGGCATGGAAGACAACAAACTGGTTGGTACACCAATGGTGACTAGTTGTAAACTATCAAAAGAGGATGACTCGGCATTGGTAAATGAGAAGGAATATCGATCAATTATTGGTAAGTTGCATTATGTAGTGCATAGTAGACTGGACATTGCACATGCAATGGGTATTACCGCTTGGTTTCAGAAAAGCCCAAGAGAATCCCACCTGGTAGCAGTCAAGCGGATTCTTAGATATCTTAAGGTAACTATTGACTATGGATTATGGTATCCATACAATGATGATTTCAACTTGAAAGTGTTCATAGATGTTGATTGGGCTGGTAATGTGGATGACCGAAAGAGCACAACTGGTGGTAGACTAGTCTCATGGATGAGTAAAAAGCAGAGTTGTATCTCTCAGCCTACAGCAGAAACAAAGTATGTTGCAGCTTTTATGAACTTCACCTAGACTATTTGGATGAAGCATGTATTGAATGGCTTCAAAGTTCCTGTATTTGAATGGGTAATTATATTTTGTGACAATACAAGTGCAATTAACATTTCCAATAATCCAGTTTTACATGCTAGAACAAAGCACTTTGAACTCCAAGTATCATTTCTTGAGGGAAAAGGTTCAAAACAAAGAGTTGGTATTGGAACATGTTTCCAGTAAGGAGCAGTTAGCAAACATATTCACCAAGCCTCTACCAAAGGCTACTTTTACCTATCTGAGAGGTGAATTAGGGGTGCTGCCCCTTCAAGAGGTAATCTAAAGGTTTGTGCTCCATATCAGTTAGATCTTACTTTACTATATCTTTTCAGGATTGATGTGTTGAAGGATGCTACTCCTCAAGGGGAGCAACATAGTGGAATAGGGAAGCTTGTGCCTCCACTTTGGTATTGTTGTCAAAGGGGGAGAAGACGTGAAGTGGAGAAGATATCTGCACTATTAAGGAGAAGATGTGATGTAGAAAGAGAGATATCTTTGTATATTGTCATCAATGCCAAAGGGGGAGATTGTTGGCATATGTGTAGAATATGTTGACATGATGATATTATGTTGTCATTGATGTTAATATGCTGAAAGAGTGAACCGGTAATATGTTGAAGAGTGAATAGGTTTATTGAAGCTAAGCAACTGGCAAAGTGAATTGGTATAATGTTGAGAACCGGTATATGTGCAAAAGGTGAAGCAATACGTTTGTCCAAGTGAACTAGTATATGTAATGTTTTCTATCAAGGTTTAATATGGTATGACTACTGGTTGGTAATCTTAGATTCAGGGTTTCTGGTTGAAGTGTTTTGAGCCTATGTGATTCAACCAATGGCATTGTGTGATGAGTTAGCATTGTAGTGGAGATCAGATTGTGTTGGCACATTAGCCTCATGCATGTGAAGGATCTTGCATGAAGGAGATTGATCCTATCTACCTCGGGAATGTGCAAAATCTCTACAAACGGTGGAGAATGTGTGATGGGTTATCGCCTCCAAGAAGCAGTGAAGAAAAAATGATGGAGAATGTCTTGAGATCTGTTCAAGACCGTTGTATTCAAATGCAAAGTGTTCAATGGTCAGGATTGAACCAACTGAATTGCTCAACCTAAATTTTTAGGGTTTAGGGTTTAGGTTTTATGTTATCAACCTATCTGTTTCCTATAAGGTCAATGTTGTGTTTCATGATGAATTTGTTTGCAAATTTTGTGTGTGTATCTAAGTGCAAAGATACGTGATTCTTGCCAGACTAGATAAGAGGGTTGATACCTGCAGAGTGTGTATGCAAAAGAAAGGAACTAAAGCGGGTCTGCATTGGCATTGAGTGTTATTACTAGATCATTGTAGTACATGTTGATCTCTAATCACTTCAACAGTTGGAAAATCCCTTAACAAGGTAGCTTTAACCAGCTTGCTATAAATCCTTTAATAGGGTGACTCAAAGCCATTAAGTTCATAAAATCCTCTAACAAGGTAACCTTTAACAGGGTTTAACCCTTAACTGGGTATTCTAGCCATCCCTTAACTGGGTGATCCCTAACAGTATCAGTTCCTAACAGAACCTATTGTAATAGTCTTTAACTGGACTAGGCTTCTAATAGAGCGAACTTCTAAAGAGTTCAAAAATAGCTTGTGGGTATTAATTCCCAGAGTGGTTTTTCCCAGTTGGGTTTCCATGTGAAAAATATGTGTGTCATATGTGATGTCTTTTTCATGTGATGCTTTGTTGATTTCTGTCAAGAGGTGAATCATGTTGATCTAGCAAGTTATTATATTTTTCATGATAGATTACATGTTTATGTACAAGGATAATGTGAAAATGAGGGTGTAGATTGTGTGGTAAGATAAGTGTTTCCGGTTTATATCTTTCACAGTCTCATTATGCTTAACTGGTAGTAATTTGGTTTATGACCGATGTTAGTGATTGCCAGTCAAGTTCACTATTTGCAGTCAAACTAGTTCAGGAAAAGTTCTTGTACCTGTACTGATTCACCCCCCCTCTCAGTACCGGTTTGGTACTCACTGTTCATCATTGAGTTATCAAAGACTACCCCTTTACGGAGAGTATCAATACTCCTTGACTCACCTACTAAAGGGATTGATGGGGCACCTAACTCCTTGCTGGACATGGATGTGTTGTTGACTCCTAATTTGGTGAACAATGAGATCAACACCTCTGAGGTCTTGATCTCGACCCCTTCGAAGGTGGTCACCCCTCTCAAGGAGGATGAGATTATTGTTGTCTCTTCATCCCCAATTGCTCTTGAGTCTACCAGGTCCCCTCCTGAGATGTTTCTCTTGTAGGGCTTCTCATACTCAGTTGCAATGCTCATTCCCCCTACCTTGGGTACGGGACTCTCCTCTCCCGGAGCCTCCTATAGTAATTATTGACTCCCTAATGATAGTGGATGGACCACACAAATACGCAAGACTAGAAACATGAAATATGATGTTGGGACTAACCCAAGGAAGGGTCACTCAATGCAAAGATTCTCTCAACAATAGGAAGCAGCAAGGGAAGTTGCTAATGGTAGGCAATGAACCTTGGAGACCTCCATCAAAGGTAAAAAATGAATATTCTTTCATGGAATATGAAGGGCCTCAACAATCCCTGGAAGCAGTATGCTATGAAGAATTGTATTTTTGAAAACAAAATTGAAGTTCTCCTTCCCCAAGAGATTAAAATGACTGAATACCCCTTTGTTTTTATTGCTGCAAAAATTTGGCATGGTGCTCAGTTCTTGATTAGTGATTCCATTGGGGCCTCTAGTGGTCTGGTCACCATGTGGGACCCCTCATAGTTCTCTAGCAACCTGGTTACCTCTTCTGCCAACTTTGTTGTCTCCAACTCTCTTCTGCTCTAGGATCTTGGTTTCTTGTTAATGTTTACGTCCCTAATGTTAGATTGGTCAGACTCTCCCTTTGGAATGATATTTCTACTCTTCTTCAGAATGAATCCAATTCCCACTAGATGATTACAGGTGATTTTAATTATCTGCTCTTCCCCTCTAAGAAATCAGGGTGTCTTCATGAGTACTCTAACAGGATGACTGATCTGGCGGATTTCATCGATAGAAATGGATTACTGGATGTGGACCTGATTGGCCAAAGATTCACCTGGTCCAATCTTAGAAAAGGAAAGGACCTCATCGAGGTCATGATTCCTCATCTCGAGAAACTTGGGTATTGGTTTTAATGTGAAGCTCTCTTTCATCCCCATGATAGTTTCTGACCATAATCCCCTTCTCCTCTATAGCTGCCCCCCTCGTTCTAGGAGAGGCTACCCCTTCAGATATGAAGTTATGTAGAATACCCATCCCAAGTTCAATTATTGCATCAAATTCTAGTGGAACACACATATTTATGGCACACCCATGTTTCGAGTTGCCCGAAAATTAGACTTGATCAGAAGAAATGTCTGGGTATGGACCAAAAACACTTTCGGCAATATCTTTGTTCAGAAAAAGGAGCTCAGTGCCAAGCTAGAAATCATACAGGAACAAATTAACAAAGGAGATCTCCTTGAAGCTACCCACAAGGAGGAGGCCATTTTAAGGAGAAAATGAAAGGAGAACTCTACTAGGGAAGATCTGTACTGGAAACAGAAATAGATGGTTCAATGGTTAAAAGAGGGAAATGAAAATATGACCTTTTTCCATAGATCAACCAATATTCACAAGAGAAGAAAACACATATCTTGTTTACAGAATGATTAGAATCGGGATGTCAAAGATGATGATGGCCTTGGAAAACTAGCCTCTAACTATTTCTCTTCTTTGTTCACTAATGATTGCAGAGATAGCGACCCATTCTTGGATGAGGACCTCCTACACTGCCTCCCATCCCCCTCACTATGGAGGACAATAATCTTATTATGACCCTGGGTACCAAGGACGAGGTGAGGAGTGTTTTGTTCTCTATGAGGGCTTTCAAAGCTTCAGGTCCTGATGGATTCCCCCAAGACCATTGGGATGTGGTTGGTGCTACAAAATATTTCTTTTTGGTAAACTTCTCAATAATTTTAACAACACTTTCATTGGTTTGGTTCCTAAAATTAAGGAGTTGACCCATCTAAAGGACTTTAGACCTATTAGTCTATGTAACATTATCTACAAGATATTCTCCAAAGTCTTATTCAACAGGCTCAAACTCTTTCTAGATTCTCTAATTATTCCATGCCTAAAGGGGTTTGTCCCCGGTAGACAAATCCTTGATGCAACCATATTAACTCATGAGGTCATTCATTCTATGAACAAAAGTTGTAATCCTAGCATGGTTTTGAAATTGGACATCTCTAAGGCTTATGACGGAGTGAAATGGAGATTCCCTTTTAAAGTTTGACCAAATTTAGGTGTTGGGGGAAAGATTCTTAAGCTCATTGGGGAATACATAACAACTATCAATTATTCAGCTCTTGTGAATGGGATCCCTCCGGAGACCTTTGGATCTTCCAAGGGGCTTAGACATGGTGACCCTCTTTCACCCTATCTCTTTATTATTCTTTCTTCTTTTTTGGCTAGAAACTTCAATTCTTTGGTTTAGAGAAGGGTTCTCATGGGGATCAAACCTTATTCTACTATTCCTCTCTCCACTCTATAGTATTTTGTGGATGATACCATCCTTTTTTGGGATTTCTTCGGTGATTTAGGCCAGAGGTTGGAAATCCTTTCTTAACCATTATGTTGTGGCATCAGGTCAACACATTAATTATGATAAAATCAACATCTATTTCTTTCATACTATGACAAACTCCAAGATAAAATTCGTGGGATCTTGGGCTGTCAAATTGCCTCCCTCCCAGGCACTTACCTTGGGCCACCTCTTACTATCAAGGATGTCTCCAACTCCCTTTGGGTGACTATCCTAGAGAGAATGTAGAAGAAACTGGAAGGGTGGAAGGATACATTCCTCAATAGTGCGGGGAAGCTTTAGTTATTGGCCTCGTCTTTGCAAGGTATTCTGATGTACTTCCTTTCCCTACTTAAAATTTTTGCCACCATGGAAGACAAGCTGGAGAACATCCAAAGAAATTTTCTTTGGATTGAGATGGAAGAAAAGAAAAGGCTTGCCCTTGTTATATGGGATAAAGTCTTCTACCCAAAATTGAAAGGGGGCCCATGAATCTACAAAATCACCCACTTTAATAGGGCTTTCATGACCAAAATAGCCTGGAAGCTTCTCCACATGGATTTAGATTGAGTTCAAATTATGAGGGTAAAATACCTTGGCCATGGAAGCTTTCTTTCTACTTTAAATGATGATGGACTCCCTACAGGGTCAAAAATATGGAACAATATTCTTAGTTGCAGAGATCTCATTTCTCAGGGTATGAAGTGGCTCATTAGTAATGACATAAATATTTTATTTTTGGAAGATTGTTGGCTTGGGGACAATCACCTGATCACTTCCCTATCTCTTAGAAGGATTAAGGATGTTTCTAAGGGTTCCTTTGGTGACAGGGTCTCTGATTATTTCTCTAACAGTACTTGCAAGGCTATTTTAGATTGTTGTCTGGATCAGTTGCTCCTACTACTGGTTGCCAAGGATTTCTAGGAACTGATGGTTGGAACTAGACTCCTTTTCTTTCCTAGGGAGGATAAATTTATTTGGAAATGGAACCCTACTGGGTAATTCTTGGTTAAGTCTACTTACAATTGTCTTCTCCAGGACCCAATCTTTCTGGTCAAATGGAATGATGTTTGGAATCCTCAACTCATCCCCAAGATTAATTTTTTCATATGGACTATTATACATAATAGATACTCACTTGAGATAGCTTGGTTAAGTGGGGATTTTAGTTCCCTAATAGATGCATCCTTCACAAATGGAAATGGAAAATTCCCCCCATCTTTCTCTCCATTTAGCCTTTGCCAAAGCTCTTTGGGGGATGGTTTGCCATAAGCTTAACCTCAGTTGGACTATAAATGAAAATATGATACATTTTTTGAAAGAGTAGAGGGCACCTACCTCCAATCCTGTGGTCCATAATCTATGGAAATAAATTCCCCCACATCTCTACTAGATTTTGGAAGGAGAGGAATAACTAGATCTTCAGGGATAAGGAGACCACTTTGGAAAATGTGTTCGTCTATTTCTTTAAGCTCATGCTCAACAATTTATCTATGACTATTGTTACAAATCCCCCTAAACCTCCTTCCAACTAGGATTAGGAGATTGATTGCTGATGGAACTTGCCTAGATCCTTTGCAAATATTGATAACTCCAAGCTTCTCCAAAGGTAGAATACTTTTTGGTCCCCCCAATTCCTGCTTGCTTCAAACTCAATTTTGATGGGGCTGCTAGACATGGTCTAGCAGTTGGGGCGGTGTCATTATAAATCACAGTGGGGTCCTAGTTGCAGCCTAAACGGGGAACTTGAATGACCACTCCAGTAATAAAGCTAAAGCTATGGACTTGGTTTGTGGGGTCTGTTTCACCCTCTCTATGGGCATAAGTGTTTTGGACATTAAAAGGGACTCTAAGCTCATTGTTTATGTTGTCAAAGGGAGGAAAAAACTCAACTAGTCGATTGAAGCTTTTATTAGAGATATTATTAGTTTCATCTTTGGGCTTAAATCCTTTCACATCAAGCATATCTATAGAGAAGGAAATGGGGTTGTTGTTGCTCTTGTAGCCATTGATTTAATTAGTTCAGGCCTCAAATTCTGGAGGAATCACAAATCTCTTTTGCCTAATGTTAACTCCCTCATAAAGGGAGAGGGATCCAAGCTTACCCCTCATGATTAAGATCTTGTTTTATCCATTTAGTTCTTTCCCCTTGGCTTCCTCGGGTCTCGGGGGGATTATTTTTCAAATTTGAAAATTGTGTCAACATTTGATGATTAGCGCCAATACTTGGTTGAGGTCAACTGCCAACATTGATTCTATAGATGATGTGTATGCCACCATCTTTTTTTGGTACACTTTTTAGGGGTATTTCCTCATGATGAATCCGATGTGTGATGGCATGCTTAAATGGCCTGGCTGGATGGATTTAATTGGTTGCAGTATGCAATTTGAGCCACATACTCCTTAAATTTATGATAATATTTTTTGCTTCAATTTTTTGATGATTTTCTATGTGCCCAAGGTCATTTTGTAAGGGGTGATTAATGGCTTGCACAAAATTCCTATTCCCAAGGATATTTATGACAATAATTTCACCTTAAGGCGTCTTTTCCATGATTACAAAATCTTTGACACTTGTGAGAAAATTGTTTCTAAATTCACTAAGAGATATTTTCATAACGTCCTCTGCATGTTCTTGCTTATGTCTATTGCTGATCAAATTCTCTCTGCCACTAGTCTGGCCTCAACAATGGGGGGTGACAGAGTACATTACAAACCTGAAAAAGCCATATGACTTCAAAAAAGATGTTGTGTGGAATTATTGTGTGGAAGGTGGGGTTGTGGAGTTCATGGGGTACCTTTGTGGCCATGATGAGCAATTCTTGACCTAATTTGTGAACTCTTGGGCTGGTAGGAGGGTTACAATTGGGGGGTTTTGTTTGATGTCTATGAGAAGACAATTTCTTAGGCCACAGGCCTCTCTTTGGAGGGGAGAAGATGGAGGTGAACTAGTCATGTGGCCAACAGTGACAATATGAAAATATTTTTCAAAGGCAAAGAGTAACCTATGAAAATGCAAGGTGGGTTCGCTAGAGAAGAGTTAAAGCACCCCTCGGACCCACCCTTGTCTAATGATAATGAAGTATTTTTCCCTGGAAGGCCATTATAAGGTATTTTATTACTATTATCTGACTTTTCTTAACCATTTTTACAATCATGACCTTCTTTGTTTGTTGTTTTTTCTATTGTATTCTTTTGAATTTTCAATTAAGGAAATCCTTGACCCTAACAATGGGGACAAGCCGACAATCCCTCTGCATCAGGGCCTCATTTATAGACAATTTCCACCTATTCCTCTACCCTCAGACAAACCTCATGGTTTTTCAAGATCCTTTGAATGTGTCACACCCCCTTATGGGGTTTTCTGCTAGCCTTGCTATCCCTAGATTATTCTATTTTTCTAATGAAGCTTTTGCGGCCTCTTAGTTTCCCTCCACTATCTCTATTACTAAGATTTTCCCTTTCTCTATGACTTCTTCCTTGGTTGGCAAAGATAAATACCATACCCCATCCAAAGGCAAAGGAAAATCCCCTACTAAACGTAAAATAATTATCATTGAGGACAATTCTTCCTCCGATGATATCAAGGATGAGTTTCCATCCCCGAACACTGAAGGAAGGAGGAGGTCCCATAGACTCGCTTCTAAGGGCTTCGCTGAGAGGAAATTGAAACCCGAAAGTGTTTCTAATTTTGAGGAGGATTGTTCCCATGGCAAAGATGGGGGTGCTTTGTATGGGCCTGAGGGTGGCAATGATCTTAAGGTTTCTATGCCTGAGATTGATGTGGGTAACTCTGTGCCCCCTGCTCGTGATGTGAATTTTGAACCAAAAGAGGAAAATGTTGATCAAATAAACCTGGTGGACCCCGATGAGGTCATGAAAATGGTGGACTCAGATGCTACTAGAGCCTATGCTCTTATGGCCCCTAAGGAAGATGTGGTCAAGGAAGCAGTGAGTAGTGAGGAAGCTAAAGTGGACATGGGTGTTGATAATCTGAATAATCAAGAGTAGAAGGAGGAGGATAACAAGGAGGTAGATGGGTTCCCCTACCCTGGAACAAATCTAGAACACCAACAATGAGGTCTCTAACCTTCTAAGGTGTATTGAAAGCATGAGCCAGCTCCTCAAGTCAAAGGCCAACACTGATGAGATCAATCAAATCAAATGCAAGTTGGATGCTTGGGATAACTAGATTATTTTCTTCACCAAATTTTGTCTAGAAGTTCTTCATAGCTCGACAATGACTCTTTCCCTCCCAAGGGAGCATGCTGCACTTGAGGTTGTCGACAAGGAGGAGACCAGAGAGCTATATAAGTTTCTATATAATGACTAGAATAAGGTCATTGAGATGTTAGGGATTTGCAAGTCTGCCCCTTAGTTTCCTTCTAGTCTTCTTTTTTGTCTTGGGTCCCCTTCTGGTCTTCTTTTTTGTCTTGGGTTCTCTTTTTTTTCTATTCTGAACTCTTCGTATGTTTTTGTGTTATGGATGACTATTTTTAGTGTTGTTTATGCGTTGTTATAGTATTGTTATGGTGTTGTTTATAGTTCATACTATGTAAAGGGTTAATTGCTTGGCTCTCACTACTTTCTTAATAAAAAACATGGACTATGGAAATACAATGAATTTGATTTTTTAAGTTGTTAAATCATGTTAGAGTTTTTTAATTTAAAATATAATATGTTTTTATTTAAGTGAGTTACTAGTTTGAAGTTATTGTTTTGGGTTATGAGAATTAACAATATAATCACACCAATTGTATGCTTGTTAAATTCTATGGTCTCTTATGTTACTGTGACACATGTTAAATTTATCATGATACTAGTATATTTAGAACACTAGAAGTAAGGGTGGAAAGTGTATACCTTGCACTTTTACCCCTCATTTACACCACTTTATGTGGGCATGTTAACATAGTCATAAATTTAAGTATTGAAGTTTCAAATAGCATGGGGGTTGGGGTATTTCATCGAGTGGTGAGAGATTCTTGTGGTTGGCACTCGGTCACAAGGTCATCTTTCACTAGCCTACATGGTACTAGATGGCGTGTTTTTCCAACATCACCGATCACATTAAAAAAATTACTAGGCACACTACATGTTATAGGGGGGCTATTCCATTCTTGTAGCCTAAAAAAATGTTTCAAATAGCATGACACAATATTCAAGACCAATATATATTTAATTTTCTATATAATATAATAGATTTTTGTAAAAAATAAATATACTTTTTAAGTGAGTTAAGAGTTTAGGGTTATTGTATAAGGTTATGGGAATTAACGATATGGCCAACATCAATTGTGTCTTTGTTAAGTTGTATTGTCTCTTATGTCATTATGACAACTAATATATTTAGGGCATTTAAATTTTTAATATTGTGTTATTATTTTGTCATCTTTTAGGCAAAAGGGTTAAAAGTGTAAACCTCACACATTTTCCCTTTAGTTTACACCACTTTGCATGGGTGTGTTAACTACATTTCTATAACACATGATTTTGACTTGTATGACACTCCATTCACCCTGGGTTCATATTAACATCAAAACAATCTTTTCTTTACTCAAAAAATTTCCACATTATAGTTTTGGCAACAATGCAGCAAATTAAGGTGGGGGCTGAATTAGTTTACACTCAAACTCTACACAACTCAAGAACAAATTCAGATCTTATAATAAACAATGAAAGCATAAAACATCAGCTAATAAATAACATACATAACACCAAGATTTTTGATGTGGAAAACCCAATTAAAGGAAAAACCATGGTGGGAACCTACCCACAATGAGATAATACCCTATTAGGAGTAAGTGAAATATTACAATGGGGAATGCACATGCATTCAAGGACACTGCCTAGAGCTCATTACTCAAATCACAAAACAAGAAGGGCTACAACCCTTGGGAATGATCACTGCCTTACAAAAACATTCAGATTTCATCAACAGAATCATGAACTGATAAAATAGTATCTCCTCATGCCAGGTTATAGTTTCAGTTAAGCACATATACTCAAACTCTTCTCTTTCAGACTTCTTCACACTCGTTCGCACTTCTCCTTTGATTATAAAAGATCAAATCAATGTTTCCACATGTAGATACATCTTTCAAATGAATATTACATGTATTCATACAATTCATCAACCTATATTTCAAGGTCAGCTCAACCCTTAACATAAAATATAAAACAATAACTTCACACGCTACAACAATACATACAGACCAAAACAATATCGGTTAAGACATAGTCTGGACCAAAACCAATGCTACACACAGAAAACATTCCTAATAATTATGCCTCAAACATCCACGACACGCTACAATCACCATGAATGTCGCTTAACACAAAGAAAACCACTGGATCAAGAAAATGTTCAATATCATGCACAACGATCAATGCAAACCAACAACATGAATAGAACACAGTCTAGAAACATCCACAAGCAAAGTGAATCACCACAGAAACAACCACAACATCACCACTTACTAGAATATTCAACATCATTATATTGAATCTTAAGAATATCAACTAAAATGACTAACAAACTGAAAGATTCACTTGTGGACATACAAATCATGAACCTTCTAAATTGAGGACACACCTGAACATCCCAAAAACTCTACTAAATCCACAAAACCAAGATATTGCAGTTCCAGAGCAATGTAGAGCCAAATCTAGAATATCGAATAACACAAACAACTAGATATCAACCACATTACTAGATTTCACAACTTGACCAAATCAACATATGGACATCTGAAACTTCTACTGAATCAACTAGAGATAAGTATCTCAGAACCCATTAAACCACAACAACTCATCTTCAACACATTGGTCAAACTAATTTATTTAATCTGATTGCAACACTAGAATACATAGAAGAATATGTGGACATCAATGACAAAACATCATTCCAGCAAACTTCCCAACAATATACAACAATATCCCCCTTTCACATTGATGGAAACATATGAATGTGATAAACAATCAATGCAAAGAAGAAAATCACCAACCCATAACTCTCAACAATCTCCCCTAAAATCAACATAGGATATAGTAGTTTTTGACATGCTTCTCTCCCCTTTTGACATCAATGCAAATGACACATGTATGCAAATCGTAATCTCTCCCTCTTAGAACAAAATCACAAATTTGAACACCTAAACCATAATATTGACTACTCCCCCTAAGTACTAACCTCACTCATCAATCTGGATCACAAGATATCTCTATGAAGCTCAACAAACTGATGCAACTCCATGCATCTTAGTTTTCATTAGGAGGGGAGATCACCCCTAGCTTCTCTCTGAGATACTCAAAAGTATCTTTATGCAAAAGCTTCATGAATATATCTGAAATCTATTCTTTTGTTAATACATACTCCAATCTGACTTCCTTCTCATTCACCTTCTCTCTCAAGAAATGAAACTTGATTGATATATTGGTTTTCTATGAATGCAACACCGAATTCATATAAATATTGATAGCACTTGAATTATCACAGTATATAGCAGTAGGCTCATCAAAAGTAACTCTGATATCCTTCAACGTATGCTTCATCCAAATCACCTGCATATAGTTGCTGACAACAACAATGTATTCAACTTCTGCAGTAGACAAAGATATAACATTATTCTTCTTACTCATCCATGAAACCAATTTCTTTCCCAAGAAAAATGCACCACCACTAGTATTCTTTCTGTCATCAACATCACCTACCCAATCAACATCAGTAAAAGCACTCAAATTAAAGTCATCATCTTTATGATACCACAAACAAAAATCAACTGACCCTTTCCAATATATAAATATCCTTTTACCAACAACATAAGATTCCTTAGGATCAACTTGAAATCTAGCAACAAGACATACAACATTGATAATATTTAGTCTAGTCTGAATCAAGTACAACAATATATCAATCATAGATCTATATCTAGTCTGATTTTCTTTCATAGAGACATCATCCTTTGCCAACTTACATATAGTCACCATATGTGTACCAACTGGCTTTGCATCATCCAAATCAAACTTCTTCAAAAATTCCTTCACATACTTAGATTGAGATATTAAAATACCTTTATTCAATTGAGTAATTTTCAATCCCTAAAGTAATTTGCCATCCCTAAAAGAATTTCATCTCACCAATCATAGACATCTCAAACTCATTCTACATATTATCAGCAAAATTCTTGCACAAACCATCATTTCCACTAAAAATAATGTCATCAACAAATACCTCAGCAATAAAGATGCTATCATTATCAATCTTAAAGTACAAATTACTATCAACAATACCTTTATTGAATTCAAGCTTCATCAAATACCTATCCAATCTAGCATACCAAGCTCTTCGAGCTTGCTTCAATCCATATAGTGCTTTCTTCAATTTGTAAACCATATCTTTTTCTTCTATCAACTGAAAAAACATCCACTTGCTCAATATAAACCTCTTCATTAAGAAACGTTGACTTGACATCCACCTGATAAAGTTTAAATCTTTGTAAGCAACATAAGCAAGAAATAATCTAACACCTTTAATTTTATCTACCACGACATAAGTCTCCTCAAAATCAATACCTTCCATTTGAAAATAACCTTTACAAACAAGTATAGTGTTATTCCTTGTTAGAGCAATTGGGTCTTTACTTGTTAATTAAACAACATTTGTTTAATTTTTTAAGTTCCCTTTATCTCTTTTACACTTAAGCTAACATTAGGTGCATAATAATTAATTCTTTTATTAATTATTATGTGCAAGCCTAGGGTTTCTTGACCTATTAGAGGTTAATTCTTTTTTTTGTATCATTTCATTATCATATTACAGATTTTGGTGAATATTGAGCTCTCATCTTTTTGAGCATTCTTCTGTGTATTTGGTTTTTCATTATTGCTTCCTTTCTTCTCCTTGTAACAGGTTTATTTCAGTTTGCAGAGATCATTTGGGCTCCCATGGTGTTGTATTTCTCAACTCTCACATGGTATCAGAGCTTCAGATCTGCAACTACCTGTTCTTGTTTTGAGTATTTTGCATTGGAAGCGGATCTGAGCTTCATATTTGCAGCAACTTGTTCTTGTGTTGAATACTTTGGGCCTAAAAGGACCTTACGATTATGCTCAGAAGGCCCCAAAACCCCTATGGTCATATAAAACTTGACCATTTTTTACTCCTGAGCCTCTGGGGGTATTTTTTCTTCAATACCAGGTCGTACGACCCTAACACATAGTTTGAGAAAAAAAAAAATTTTAAATATTTTTTGCCTTTTTACGACATGCAGGCCAAAATTTGATTTTTTGGAAAAAAAAAATTCAAAAAATCAGCTTTCAAAGTTTTTTTTTGCCAAAGTTTTTAAAAAATCAATTTTTGGGGTTCCCACGGTACGCAGGGTACCGTGGGTCCCCTGGTACTGCAATAGGCCACCGCTGCCACCGCCACTTGCCCTGGCCTTGGGCCCCGTGTTGCTACTCACCGGTTTCCTCTGACCCTAGCTGACCCCCAACCCCCATCGGCCCCTGGCCCCTGGCCCCCGCTGGCCTCTCCCTGCTGCCGACCCCCACCAGCCTCTCCCCGCCACCGCCGGCTTCTCCCCATTGCCGCTGGCCCTCTGACTGTTGGCTTCCTCCCGACTGCCAACCTGCACCACTCGCCCACCACCTCTTCCTAGCTGCCACCCCGGAGCGCCACCCACAGGCCACCTCCTCCCTCTTGCTTTTGAAGGGGGGTTGGTTTTTTTGTCATAACTTGGGCAAACAAAGTCATTTTTTTGAAAATGAATAGGCATCAGAAAGCTAGTTCCGAGCCAGATCTTGTGGTATTGGAATTTATTTTACAATTTTATTGTTGGACTATACTTTTTTCAAGTCAAAGTGGGGTCTTGTTTTTGCACTTTCGAGCCCCTAGAATGCACATCCAAACTCCATTTTTCAAAGAAATTATATTTTTGGAAAGATTGTTCCATGTAATTTCTATTCATGTGAGTTTTCTTTCCAGATTCTGCTTCAGGGATATTTTATTCAGTTTTTTGCTTTTCAGCACTCTGGTGAATATCTTGGATGTTTCAGGTCCTAGGATCTCTTTTTTTTAGTAGGATGTCTCAGTTTTGGTTGTTCTTTTTGTTTCCAGTCTTCGTATCATTGTAGCATTTCATTTATGCAACCACACTAAGATAAAGTGCCATCATGCATTGTTTACTTGGGATCTTGCACATCTTGTGCCTTATTATACATGCACTACTTATAAAGTACCATGGGAGGGTTGATGTTTTCCTTTGTTTGCCATCTACCTTTGTCCAGTGAGTGTTCCTTCCATGACATTCACCTCATGATGTGTGTCAAGTGAGTGTTCCTTCCATGACACTATGTACTTTCTTAGTACCTTTGATGTTCCTGGTTCATTGTCATGCAGTTCTTGCTGGTCGTTATTTTCAGTGTGCCTATCCCTCTCCCTCTTTAGCATTATGGGGAGGTTTGTTCTGTTGTTCTAATGCTTTCTTGGTTTGATTGATTAGCTCTTCAAGCTTTGGTTTCTCATGCCATCTCTATCTTCAAGTTTAGTTGTTTGTCTTTGTTTTCCATCTGATTCGAGTAGTGTCATTTGAGGGCACTCATGTAGATTATAGTCTTCTCTACCTAGTCATTTTCTATTTCAGTGGAGGTTCTTCAAGTCAACAGTTACTCTTCGACAATATTTGTAGCTATTTTATGCTTCAGTGGTGTTTTTCTTACTTTTCCATCTCTGTTTGGAGTAGAGTTTTTTCGCATGTGGTTTTCTCTATTTCTCAGGTTCATAGAGATTTGGTTGTATTTGGGTACCTAATCAGGCCTTGTTGTCGGGACCCATCTTTCTTGCTTTCAGTAGTTGTTCTAGGTTTTAGCTTCTCCCTAAGGCTAGCTTAAGGGGGGGTGTTAGAGTAATAGGGTCTTTACTTGATTAATTAAACAACATTTGTTTAATTATTTAAGTTCCCTTCATCTCTTTTACACTTAAGATAACATTAGGTGCATAATAATTAATTCTTTTATTAATTATTATGTGCAAGCCTAGGGTTTTCCCTTTTAGGTTTTCTTGACCTATTAGAGGTTAATTCTTTTCTTTGTATCATTCCATTATCATATTACACATTTTGGTGAATATTGAGCTCTCATCTTTTTGAGCATTCTTCTGTGTATTTGGTTTTTCATTATTGTTTCCTTGCTTCTCCTTGTAACAGGTTTATTTCAGCTTATAGAGATCATTTGGGCTCCTATGGTGTTTTATTTCTCAACTCTCACATTCCTAACAACTTCACCTTGCTCATTCAATTTATTTTGAAACACACATTTAGTTCCAATTGCATTCTTATCCTTAGGTCTGGAAATAAGAATCCATTTATTATTCTTTTCAATCGGATTCAACTCTTCCTCCATTTCTTTAACTCAATTTTTATCTTTACAAGCTTCATCAAATTTTGGAAATCAACCAATACTCTTTCACAATTCTTTTCCTAGTCATCACACATTTATTCTCATCACCAATTATCTAATTCTCTAGCTCACTGCTCAACTCAACTGACTGACAAAATGGAAGATTCATTTATGGATATCCAAATCATGAACCTTCTAAATTGAGGACACACCAAAATATCCCAAACACTCTGCAAAATCCACAAACCAAGATATTGCAGTTCCAGAGCAATGCGAAGCCAAATCCAAAATATCGAGTAACACAAACTACTAAATATCAACCACAATACTAGATCTCACAACTCAATCAAATCAACATGTGGACATTTGAAACTTTTGTTGTATCAACTAGAGATAAGTATCTCAAAACCCATTAAACCACAACAATGCATCTGCAACACATTGGCCAAACCAATTTATATAATTTGATTCCAACACTCATATACATAGAATAATATGTTGACTTCAATAAAAAAACATCATTTCGGAAAACTTCTCAACAATATATGAATGTGAAAAACAATCAATGCAAACAAAAATTCATCAACCCATAACTCTCAACAATCTTCCCTAAGATCAACAAAGGATATAGTAGTTTTTCACATGCTTGCAAGTAAATAAATCTAATTTATTTATTTTAATCCCCCACTTGTATTTATGCAAGTTGCATCTATTTTTATTGAAATAAAGTAATTTATTTTAATTAAAATTCCCCTCCATCCACTTACAAAATCCTACATCTCCCACTTGCCTCTCTAAACCCCCTTCTATATTCTTCTAATCACTTATAATTTAGCCTAATCCATTTCCTAAACATTGTCACATCCCTAAGAAAAGGGAAGTCACTTCTCAAACCCTCCAAGTCTTTGAAAATCATTAAAGGCTTTATGTCTTGAACAAGTTAACCTTTAAAGTCTTCATAACCATTAATGGCTAACTCAACCTTCTTACATGATTAGAGACTTTCTCTATAACTCAACCTTCATCTAACCCAAGGGTCTCATCGAGTATTCATTGCTTTGACCATGGTTATTCCTTTAACCCTTGCACAAGAGTTTATTCTTTGGGCAAAAGCTTTATGCAATGGATAACCCTAAACTAACCGTAACCCTTACCTCCTAAGGTAACCATGATGTCTTCTCAAGCATTTAAAGCTTCTTACATCTCCTCTCAAGCAGTCTTTTATTGACAATTGTCACCATTTCATTGGTGAGAATTGTAAACATGGATTGATAACTTTCAATCCTGGCCCTTGTTAAGATTATCCAATCTTGACCATCCATTGCCCTATTTTTCCTATAAATAGAGCTCTCATTCTCTCATTTTCATCATCTAAGTCTTTAGTATCAAACTTATAGAGAGTTTACTAAATATATCCAAGTTTCATGCATCTAATCTATAATCATTTTTAAATCAAGCATTTAGCCTCTCTTTGAATAGAAATAATCTTAATAAGCATTTTAAGAAGCATTTCTATTATCATAGCACACTCATATTAGACTAGTATATCATGTTAGGATAGGTTTTACTAATCTTTTATCTTATCATCATATCGATGCTAGTTTAAATCATATTATATTTAATATCATTCATAACTAGGAATACATTCATATTTAGTTGATCAAACATCCCTCATTCTTGGAGTTGTCATTCCTAAGTCACTTTATTTAGTGATTTGAGAGAAAAGGCATTGACTTGAGGGATCCTATGAGATAGAGAGCAATGGAACATCCCTTGGGGAGTTGAGTATTCAATATAGCTCCATAACTTGCACCAAGAGTCCCATTGGTGTGTGGACCTTTTTGAAACCTAATTTTCCATTTCTTTGCACCACTTTTCCCACACACATTTATGGCACCCATCATGGGGCCTAACATGATAAAACATATCATTTTTAATGTAGGAGTGATATTGCAGGTACGCAGAAAAGCTGAGTTAGGACATTGGAGTCTTCTTTTAGTGCTTAGAAACCTTCTTCTAGCGCATTCGGTTTACTGTTTAGCACATTAGAATCTATCATTAGCGCATTGCGCTCTTAGGTTAGCGCATAATACTCCGACTATCAACTATTAAATCACAAAGAATTAGAAAAATAGACAAGTGCATCTGGTAATCAGTCCAGCACAGGGATCATTCTGTAGCGCTTCTGTTCATTTCTGTAGTGCATAGGTGCAACACTTTAGCGGATATATGTAATAGGAAAACACAATTTGTAACTAAGGGAAAATCATTTTAGGCTTGTATAAGCCCACATCAAAATTTGATTGCTAACAGATTTTTCATGTAGGTTCAAGTCTTTTTGTGCAGGAGCGACAGGAGTTAGTTTAGAAGTTTTTTTTTTACTTTCTTTCAAAAGAAGTTAGTTAAAAAGAACTCATTCTCTCCTTTTTGCAGAAGTTAAAATAAAACCTCATCATTTCATTTGGATGCTTAAAATGAATTGCAGACTTCTTTTTGGTGTTTAAAGTAAACTTCATCTTTTCTTTATTGCAAGGTAAAAAGAACATCAAAATTCACATTTACCTTCTTGCAAATTAAGGAAAACACTTCATTTCGGGGCTCTACAAAGAACAAGAAAGTTTAAATTTGTCAAGGTTAAAACAAACTTCACCTTCCTTTGGTGTCTAAAAGGATCAATTTCATTTCAGTGCAAAGGAAAAAGAACCTCATCTTCATTTTATGCAAAACAAAGAGGGAAAGCTTTCTACTATCGACTTTAATTTTGTTGACCAAATCATGAATTACTTTGTTGACTAGGCTTATTTTTCAAAGGTTTTGGAAAATACACACTTTGATATGAAAGGTTAAAAAGAACACCATGCTTGTTGGAGCAACATATCCAAAATAGAAATTAGCAAATCATTGACTTAAAGGTTAAAAAGAATATTTTTTACCTTGTCTCGAAAGAAGAAGGCATATGCTCTCCCCTTAACTGGGTGACCAAAAAGCCAAACCACTCTTTCATGCTTTCTTCATTTCAAGTACTTAAAACCTTTAGCAGGCCTACCCTCCCAAGTTTCTCTTAGAGCACCATTTAAATGGTCAGTGAGAGGGGAATGACCTAAGTGGGAAACGACTTTATCGCCAAGTGTTCCAACCCACTATAATCAAAAGTGGAGGTTGACGAAAGTCCCTTCAATGGTTTTTCTCAATGATTAGCCTTCCCCTAGTATCTTTAAGATATGTAAAGCCTTTGTTCTAAAGGTTGGGAAGCCTCCCAAGGGATTTTATCATTGAAGACCGAATGAAAGCCTGATTAAAAACTTTAGAAATAGAAACTTTGAGCTGAGTCAGTATCCAAACATCTTCAATATACTAGTGCAAGGGTGGGGAAGAATCCACCCCGAAGATTACTCACCATATATCTCCCAAGATGACTACTCAATTGTAAAGCAATTCACTTTGAGTTAATTTCTGGCAAAAGGCAAAAAAATGGGTGCCCCCTAGGGGTGACACGACTATTTGAGCTGATGGAGTATCGAGACTAGTGGGCTATGATATTGTTGATGACCCTTGAATAAAGAGTCTATCTGATTTGTCTTACTTGTATCCAAACCTGTGAAAACATTGGGGATTTGAGCACATCCTCACAGAACATACACTATCTATTTAGCATAGGCAAAATTGGTTATCTCTTTCATGCCCTGTTTTCAAGTTATTTTCAAAAAATCATCCATCAAAACAAACAAGTGTTAAGATTTCTAAAAGCAACCAACAACAAATCAATCAGGACAGTTTAGCAAGTAGGAGCAACCTCCTAGCGCATCTCGACCATTTTATAATGCATACAAACCATAACTTAGCACTTTAATCAGTCAAACTAACGCATAAACAGTTATCATACTAGTTAACATTTCAGTGGCACTTTGTGAAACCATATTAGCTCTTTTGAGCATCAGCATAACGCATAAGAGGCTTAACTTAGCGCTTTCAGTCTAAACTACAACACTTAGTCAAAACATATTAGCACATAATTTTTCTAGTCAGAAACAATTTTCATAACTCTGAGTTAGCACGTAAAATAGGCAGCTTTGCGCATAGGGAATTTCCTTTAGTGCATCTAAATCATTAGATAGCATATCCAGTCTCTGTTTTAGCGCATGGTAAAAACACAGAAAAACAAAGAGTAAACCATGCATTTTTGGAAAATTTTATCACCAGTCCTAAACACCCTTTTGGGCCTTTTTTCAAACTCAGTAGTCAAAATCCAAACCAAATCATCAGAGAAAACAATTACAAAGTCAAACAAGCATCCTTAGAACAAATTTGTCAAATCCAAAACTAGCTATAGACAAGACTTTATCCAATCAAAATCAGGTAGTACCATCACATTGATCAAAACGTCTTCCATCTAATGGATTCTATCAAACAAATAAAATACCGACATTAATCCTTGAGTTGTCAAATCAAGTTTCCATATCGAGAGACTCTTATCCATATCATTTGATACACTTTGTTGTGGGGGCAAATCTAAACCTCTACCCGATGAAGTAAGCTTGAGTTTTTCAAACGAAGTATCACAATCCAACATCAAAGGAAACCATTGATCATTCATGTATGACTACTCCTTATATTTTGAGAAGAACAAGTCTTCATCATAAAACTGAGTTGAAGAAGAGACAACCTAGTTCTAAAAAACTTGCCAAATGGAATAAGTTTCTCTATATCAATCGCCAACTTTTTAAATCACATTGCACATTTAAAAAGTGGCATTCAACCAACACTTAAATCATGGAGGAAAGATTAATCCCACTTTATTCCCACAATTCTGCATCACTTATAACGTAGCTCGACTCGAACCACTAACCCCTGAATGAGAAGAAGAAGATTTTATCCCCTTTGTCACAAAAATCTTTTACTAGATGCCTAATGTCATTCACTCTCAAAGAAAAAAGCAAAGTGAACAACTACCAGAGTCAAGTATGGGTCATAGATTATCCAACCCTTTTGATTATACTGATCTGGGAGATATAGAGATCACTGAGGAACTTCTCCAAGAATGTCAAGAAAACCCCTCATGCCAAAAGCTCATGGAAAGACTCATTGAAGCTGATAAGGAAAAATATATGCTCATGCTAACTAGCAAAGGAGTTAGACTTCCTGAAGATTTCAATACTGAAGATTTAAGGAAGGTTGACGAAAAAATTTTTAGGACAAGGACTCGAAATTATGCCTATCAAGAACAATAGAGAGAAGAAGAAACACATGACCTTGAAATCATACATGAACAACATAACATACCTAAACGCAACCATGTTCTAACTAGGGATAATGAAAGGGAAGAATCTTTCCCTAGACGTACAAATGCACCCATGGTCTCTCTTACACAAAAAATTCAAATACTGCAAAGACAAATGCAGGACATGCAACAGGGGACCACAATGTGATACTCCTTGGATGAAATTTGTCCTTACCCCTTTTATAGGAGATTAAACATGATACATTTTCCCCTGAATTCAGATATACCGAAATATGACAAATACAATGGTAAAAGTGATCCCCACGATCATTTTCAGGAATTTTGTATCATAAGCCTAGAATTTTCTCATGATGAGACTTAATTGATGAGGCTATTCTTGAGAAGTTTGGGAGGGAACACAATGGAGTGGTTGTCTAAACTTACACCTCCCATCAGATCCTTTGATGAGTTGGTAAAAATTTTTATCACACAATACTCCTATAATATTCAACACGCGATCACCATGTTGGATGTATGTAATACCAAACAGAAAAACAATGAAACATTCATGGTGTTTCTTCAATGTTGGAGACATATGGTTTGAAGATATCCTCGAGATGTGCCTGAAAAGGAAAACATGGAAATATTTATCAACAATCTAAATAGTGAGATGAGTTATCAACTCAAGCTCCAGTGCATACCATCTTTTGGCAAATTGATCAAAAACAGAATCCAAGTAGAGGAAGCCTGCATTAAGAAAGGAACATTGAAGTTGTTCAAAGAAGGAACTAACTCATCCAACACTCACTCCTTTAACAACAAAAACAACAACAACACTTTAGACAAATCCAGATTCTGGACCAGAAACAAAAATGTTGTTAATGAGGGAGGAGTCGATGCTAATGATATGAAGTCCAAACAACCAGTATTAGCTTTATCAAGTAATCTACAATCTAACAAAAATCATAAAAGTGTTAACCAAGGCACTAACACTTATCCATAAAATACCAATCAGGGACCTATTTGCTCTAAATTTTGATTTGAAAGCAGACAGCCTTATGGGGAATTTAGTGATGGGGGACCAGTTGCAGGAGACTCACTGAATAATCTTTAGATTTAAGAAGCTAGCTTTTCCTTATGGTTTTGAGAAAAGGGGAAGAAGAAAACTTAAAATAATAAGATCTAAACTACTGAGGCGATACACCAGTGCATTTTGTAAAAGCATTAACAACATATAAAACCCAAAGACATACGGTTTTAAAGCCCATTCAACAATCTACATATCTGAATAGAACCACAGTTAAGATACAATCAAGATTCCTTTGCAACATAAAGAAATATCAATCATGCATCTACCAAATAACAAGTGCAAAACATAGTTTAATCAGTAGAGTCTTAGATATTTATTTCTAAAGCTATCAGAATTACAAAGAAAAAGCACAGAAAACCATCAAAGCATAATAAAAAGAGGCATCACAAAGGCCACAGGCACAATTTGATTAACCTTTTTAAGGAAACAGTAACAACTAAAAGCTAAAATTCTATCTAAGAAAACTTAATTGTTTATTTTGAAAGTTTTGAACCCCCAGAAAAGGGAAAAACAAAGCATAAATAGAGCCCACGGTTCTGTTAACAGCTCAAACATCTGCTAGCCAAGCACAACCACCCCTTAAACATAAAAACCGTGTCTTGGCATTCTGCAGGAACACACCCATCAAAACGGCCCCCAAGGTTGTTACTCCCACTCAACCGCAACAATCTTCATACCCACCTCAACAAAAAATTTTGTGCTAAGTGCAACCTAGCAGACAACGCACCCTGAAGAACACGGGAAACCTCCATGGATTAGCATCCCAACATAAATATTACCAATAGCGTGAAGATTCCATGTGCATCTTTCTCAAACTACAGGGTGGGGCCCAAAAGAAATGCCAAGTCACCAAACTGATCCATTTGTCACCTCCATGCTCCTTCAGACTTCAAACATAAAACACAATCCATCAGGGGCAACGCCGAGATGACATTTGGCCTATACATTGAGCGTAGCTAGAAAGTTAAAGACAGAAAAAGGAGCCCCGATCAAAACTTTTCCGGTGGACTTTAACTGAAAATAATGTGAACATTTCTTGGTGACTAAAAGGGGGAATTCTGCCTATGGAATACAAGAACCCAAAATTGTTGGTTCAGAGACCAAAATTCATGGCAAGATAGGGTAGAGCAGGTCAAAGACTTGCTGCAAGGAGGTCCAATCTTCCTCAGAGGGCAACACTTGTGATTCTAGATTCTGATAGTGCTGATCCAAGTAGTTCATCAAAGGGTAAGCCTACTAGTTCATCATGGACCAACTTCAAGAGCGCATAGAGCTGAGCTAGGGGGTGCAGGAGATGTTCAACCTCCTATGCGGAGATGTGATCACTGAGGCACTGGATGAAAGCTCCGTCCTATTGCAAATGCTTGACCCGACTCAATACTTGTTCAACCCCCAGTACTGCACCATTCGAAGGGAATGGAGAAGGTAGGAATAATGAGACAAACCTCTCTATATGTTGTTTTCTATCTCAGAGAGAGATTTGCGAAGGTTCAAGTGCCACTAATACATGCATAATCACTCTTTAATGATTGATGAAAACATTTGTCTTTTTGATCAGTTGCTGACGGTTTCCTATCCCTATCTCTCTCAATTATTCATCTTGGGCTGCGTATAACATTTGGATTAGGTCCCAAGCTATGGGGATCTTAGGACCAAGGATGACCATAGAGTTGTTGATGAGGGCTCCTACCTTGGTGCGGAGAGATTGCACTTCCCAAATGAATCTCAGTATGGGCTGTAGTAAGGGGCTATATTGCTTAATTCTCTCCCAATGGGAAGCATACAATTCTATTAGAATTGATGAAAAATCCTGAGAAATTTCCACGAGGGGAGAAATACTTAGCAACTGTAAGACCTCCTCACTCTTGGAAGCTACATCATGCTGCAACTCCTTGCACTTGTTTTTCTCAATGATCATATGGCTTTCTAGAGCGAGGATCCTGGCATTTCCGTCTTGCACTGCTTGTTGGAGCTGCATTGTACGATCCCATTCTTGCTACAACAAAACCTTCGTGTCTAAATATTTCCTTTCAAACAATTCTAGACTATCCTCCCTGTTCCGTAGCTCTACTTCAAATCTCACTTTCTCCTCTGAGAGCATAATATGTGCATCACTTAGTTATCGAGCGTACTCTTCCTTTAGATGGACCTCTTCATGGTAACTGAAATTGCTTTTGGGTGGCATCTCTAGAAGCTATCCTTAACTGTTGGATCTCCAGGTCTTTCTCCTGCAATTATTTTAAGGCCATGTTCCTTGTCGCCTCCTAACCCTTCAAGTGGGTGCTCACATTATTAAGGGTTGACTGCAGCTTTCCCTTCTCTAAATTGGCCTGCATCAACAAACCTTGCAGGCAATTGATTTATGAGCTCTGGGCCTTATCTTCTTTGCTCTGCTGGGTTAGGGACTCTCAGAGATGCACATTCTCCACTTTTATTTTCTCTAGACGATAGGTTTTTTTGATGAAATCTGAAGTCACGGCCTTTGAAGTCTCTTCCATCATTTCCACCTTGTCAGATGTCATAGCATTTTGAAGGTTGACGCTGATAGCATGTAAGGTATAATAATTGGGTCTCATTTGGGATTTTGGCTTGTCAACCTTAGGGAAAAGATTTGCAAAGAAAAGACAATCTTTCTCTTCGCTAAAATGTGTCTGAAGGTGTGGATGAGCTGGATGGGTGCCCTCCTTTTCTTTTCATTTTCCCATTCTACCAATGTGGGCAGTCTTGGAGTAAGCGATTTGCTGCTGGAAATCATCTGGGTTATCAATAGCCTGGCTTGCAAATGCAGCGCCAGAGGGAACTGCAAAGGGAAACTGGGAAATAGGCTTGTCGAAAGTGGTCTGAATAGGATGGGAAAGGGTTGATGAGGAAAACAATGGGATGAAAGGAGAGGCTCCAAATGGAAAAGGACTTGTGGATGCTGACCCCATAATTGAGGGGGGAGCAGACTCTCCAAAACCAAGCCTACGCGAAACAAAGGTTGTTTTAGACATCTACGTGGAAAATACCGCAGGGATAAAAGTGGGGGCCGGGAAAGGAATGGAAACCTATGGGAATGCATCTTGGGGTTCAATCAACATTCTGGTGGGTGCCAATGTAAGGGAAGTGAGGACCTAGGTTTGCATTGTGATAGGAGGGACAATAGAGGAAATAGCTTGAGCAGAAGAGAAAGGTAAAGAAGGGCGTACCTGAACCATAGAAGTCACCAACCACTGTGGATCTGAGAGGAATCCCAAGGTTTGGGAAGGCAAACTCTTCTTTGCTAAACTTAGATTCTGCCTTTTCCTTAGAGGGGAGTCATGCTCCTACTTCTCAGCTTGCCTCTTACTAGCTTGGGAATGGGGTTTGTGAGCAGAACCAGCTAGAGGAAGGAGGAAATGGGGTTCTGGATCTTGCCCTTCAATATTTATAACCCCTAAATCCTATCACGGGGCCACCTCGGGGGAAGAGTCCCCATGAGGGGAACTGTCACCTGTCTCTTCATCTGATTTATTAAGCTGATGCCATTCTATCTCAAAATGCTTATCCAAGGGGGTGTTTTTGATGTTATCCCTTGGCTGACTTACCTCTTGCTAATAGATCCAGAAATCCTCCATCTTTTTCTTGGGCTAGGCATCCAGAGTCATGGTTTGTAACATCGCCCAAGGAATAGGCTTTGCGGGGTTGTACCTCTACAAGACTGTATAAAATCTTAATCAGGGGGGCACTTGAGGAAAGGAAAGTCATTGAGACCCACATATAAACTTGGGTCATCAGCTTGAGGGTTTGTACGTCCCTCCCATGAGTTTCGTGGTTCATGGTTCATCACATTTTTCCTCTTGCTGAGGCAACCATCAGGGTCATAGCTCCAAGAATCATCAATTACTACTAGCCCAAGCTATACTAGCTTGGATGTCAAGACCTCTTTCATGATGTTTCTTTGTACCAGAGTGATCAGACTGATGGCTTTGTGGTCTTTAGTAATAGCGGTATCATGCTTTCTTGCTCCAATGGACCACTTAATTCTTGCCAACTGTCATGCAATATCGAGAGAAAGGGTCCTCTCAGTCACATAGATGGGCAAGTGAAAGGGTTCCTCAGAGAAACCATGAACTCAGATGAAAGAAAAATCATTGCTTATGAACCAGTCATAGGGAGGGTGCTCATTTTTCATCCAGTTCATCTGGACCTGGGAGAAATGGGTCAATGGTTCATTCGGGATTGAACTAAAATCTTTAAGCATGGGAGTTAGGAAAAAGGTTAGAAAACTGATATACATCAAAGGAAGCTAGCAACAGGGGTGTCCAGGCCGACATCGACATCCTGTGTCCCAAGTCATCACAATTTACCAACCGCATGTATTGTCTAAAGAAGGCCTCATTTGGATGCAAGAGCAGATGGACTAAGACCGAGGAAAATCTGAACCACTGGAACTACTGAAATTCTGATAATTTCTTCACAAACCGAGAACTTGAATCGGAAGGACTCCCTCTATTTTCTGCATTTAAAAAGAAAAACCATAATAGCAATCATGATGTCTCGGTCATAATCATAACCGCATAACTAGACAAGGGTGGAGGAAATATCTTTGAGATCTTCATGCTTCAGGTTGCTGTGGGATAGGGGGAACTTTGGGGGCCCGACAGACAAACTCCGGTTGAGTGTGCTCTGGCAAAAAGATAATGCATCCCTTCTGGTACCCCAAAATTCTTCCATTGTAGTCTTAGAGAAAACCTCTGTTCCCTCAAAAATGAAACAACACATCATATTCCTAATAGCCTCTAGGGAGATCACCACCCTCAAAGATGTGCCACTGATTGAATAAGAGGTGGGATCAAAAGTGTCGATGCAAACCGCTACGATCTGAGGACAATATGGAACCATGGGGACCACAAATTGAGGCACACCACTACCCCATAACTGAGTTTCCACTGATTGTAGCTCTACTCTATGGTGGAGCATTCTATTTCATGCATCCTCTCTAAGGTTCTTAGGCTTCTTGCAGGCTTTTGGTTCAAAGATGTTTTCAAAAGAATCTAACACAGCGGATGTGTTGCAGGTGATTGTCTTTGTCTTGATTTTGGTCCTCGGGTATTCCGCCTTGGGAGGAATGGAATGTAATGAATACAAGAGCTCTCCAAAAATATCCACCCATAGTCTTCCTGGAGTAGAATCTGGAGATGTGGCTTCGGCTTCCATTGTCAGTTTGAGGCTCTTCTTCTACCAACCTTTCAAACTTGAGAGAAAAACTAAAAACTTAGGCTACAAAAGACTAATAAGATGAACAAGGGCAACTGCATTCCTTAAATGCACTGAGTGCCTAGATTTTCACAAAAGAGGATGCTTAATTGCAAGTGTCCATTTACATGTATGCCAACTCATTTTGCAGCTACAATTAATTTTTGATGAGGATGAGCGCCGCCATCCTCGCTTTCCAAGTGAGCACTTATTTAACCTGCCCTTGCTTGAAGCCACTTGAGATGAAAAGCTTGTCTTGACGAATCTCCTCTTTAACCAAGAAGATCGACAGACATCGAGGCTCGCACAAGTGGAGACAGTCCTACAGAGGCTTTGGTTTAAACGTGATGTGCTTACACATGTGCGTGGTGTTTTCTTGCACAATCTCCTATTTTAAGTTACTAGGTAGGACATCACCAACTCTAAATCAAAGTTCATTCCCTTGTGCAAATTAATAGGGAGTGACAAGAGCATTGGAGTTCAGGAGCATTGGCGTCTCAACCACTCATCACCTTGAGCTATAATTTTTCTATAAATATGTCTTTTCTGACATTCTTTTGTATAGTGCTAGCTTCAACAATGGAATTTCTTCAAAAAATGGATACTCCAGTCGGACTCATCAGCAACAAAGCGCAGGTTGCTTTCCTTGGGAATATCTCTTATTGGAGGCTATATCTGTTGACATGATAGAATAATTCTCTAATAATTGCTGCTATTAAATGGGTTCTTGGAGAGGATTTCATTGACAATATGGATCGCTACCATGTAAACATAGATATCTGCTCACATTTCATAGCCTTGTTGTTGGATTGTGGTCTGGCTAGGCTATTGGATTCGTAGCTCACCATGGTGCTCTTTTCTCAGGACTATCTAGGTAGGTTGGAAGATGTAGTTGCATATCATGTCCCTTTCAGGGGCCTCCCCCTTGTGTCTGATTTGAGACATTAAATTTCATCTAGCCATGATGTACCCTAGCACATGTTTGTCGATGGTCTGAGGATGATGACATTGTCTTCCCACTAGTTTCGCACTGAGCTTGCTATAGAATTCCTCTTGTGGGTTCACATGATAGGCCTTATTCCGGATGGAACCGAATGGTATTATGATTTTAGGTACTACATCTTTCCTTGGGTTTTGATGCTGCATATACAACCAGACCTGGTTGTTATCTACATGGCTAGGGTGCCTGATGACAATCACGGCCACAAGTGGTCGGAGGGAGATGACACTCTAAATGATAGCGGGGACCCAGACTTCTAGATGGGGGAAGATGAAGATGAGGAGGATCAATGAGAAAGTGGTAGCCCATCTTTTAGCACTTTGACTTATTACTTTTTGTAAAATAGAGCCAAAGGCCTGCCCTTGAAATGTAAAAGAAAAACAAAATCTCCATAATATGATAGTTTTTTATTTTTGCTTAATATGGCATATTTTGTGATTTCAATTACCTCGCTTGGATTATGACTGAGAATAATTAAAATAAATAAGGCACACAAAAGAAATATTTACAATATATACATTTAGGGAGTAAGAAACCTTAATAGAACAGTTTGAGGTGGACCCATTGACTGGGATCCAGAAAGAGTCTTCATTCATATCTTCAAGGTCAAAAGAATCAAAACCCTTAACAATTCACGATATGGAAAGGCCCCTCCCACAAACTGTCAAACTTGGCGTGCTGACTAGGCTTGGCCGCCCTTTCATTATATTTCAACATGAGGTCCCTTGGGCTGAAAACCTGATTGGAACTTTTTTTGCTGTCAAACCACCTCTTGATGGTTTGTTGGTGGTCTTGGAGAGATGCGAAACCTATCTCTCTAGCTTCTTCAAGCTCCATAATTTCCACCAACCTTATGGCCATCAGGCCATTCTCTGCCACCTCGATAGACTTAAGTAGCTACAGGGCTGGGACCTCTAAAGAGAGGAAATAATGCATCCTTCCCATTAACCAACTTGTATGGGGAGTTTTTTAGAACCTACTTGGGTGTTATTCGGTCTGCCCACAATGCGCTCCTCAAATGGTTGTACCATTCCCTCTTATATTTTGAGCCTATCCTCTTGATGAGCCTCATAAGGTTCTTGTTACTGGACTCAACGAGCTTGTTCCCCTGAGCATAGTAGTTGGAGGAGGTTTTGAGGTAGATACCTTTGTTGAGGGCGAATTGGGTGATTTGCAAGCCAGTGAATGCATGCGCGTTGTCTGATATGATGGTCTTGGGTGGACCATATCGGCACACCAGATCTTCTAGGAAAGTCGGCACTTCACTCTCTGATGAATTCCTTAAAGGGACAAGATCGAACCATCTGGTGAAGTAATCAGTGGTGGTCAAGATCCACTTGTGTCTAGCTTAACTAGGGTGGTTGATCATCCCTATGAAATCAAGTCCGCACTAGGTGAAAATCTCTTCTACCATCACAGGTTTGAGAGGAATTGCCACTTTTCTGCTCTTACAAGTATAATACTAGCACTCCTTACATTCCCTCACCAAAGTGTGCACATCTTTGAACATGGAAGGCCAAAAATATTCAGCCTGGGTGATTTTGGTGATGGTTGTCTGTGCAGAGAAATGACCTCCTGACGAGCCATAGTGAAATTCATGTAGGATTTTATTAACTTGGCATTGATCTATACAACAAAGCAAGACCCCATCATTATTCCTCTTGAAAAGTATGCCATCTACCAAGCGGAAACCATTGTTTTGGAGTCTATAGAACCTTTTCTTTTAAGAAGGGAGACCCTCGGGGAACATCCCGGTCTTCATAAAGTGCTTCTTGGCCTCCATCCAGCATGTGTTTGGAGACTCGGGGGAAATCAATACGACTTCCTTTGTGGCCATCTCATTTTTAGGGGTTTCATACTCCTGAACTATATATTTGCATAAGCCTCTATCGTGAACTATTTTGGTTGGCTTGACATCAACATCATACTTCAGGATCTCAGTGATCCAATTATCCCTCTTTTCAATGATGTCACCTTCCATGATGTATTTTGGATTGCAGGATGGGCTACAAACATAGTGGTTTATTACAGGCAATGAAGTGGTTGAATTTCTTCAGTCCCTTCACTATGGCCAAGGCTTGCTTTTTGATGAAGTTATATTTAGCTTCAATTTATTTGAGAGTCTTCAAATGGAAAGCTATAGGATGCTCACTTCCCTTTTCAACATTCTTTTGGGTCAGGACCATAGCAATGCTATACTAACCTGAAAAAACATACATTATGAAGTCTTTTGACATATCCAGGTTAGATAACATGAGGGCTGAACAGGTGGTGTTTTTGATTTTATCAAAAGCTCCTTTGGCTTTGGGAGTCCATTTGAAATGTGTCTCCTTCTTGAGCATCAGGGTGATGGGCCTTATTATTGCAGCAAAATAAAAAATGAAACGACTAACAAAGTTGACCTTTCCTAAGAAAGACTGGACTCCTTTTTTGTTGACCGGAAGGGGAAGATCTTTTATTTATTTGACTTGGTCAGGGTCAATGGAGACACCTCCCTTGGACACTATGTGTCCTAGTAGCTTACCTTGTGTTGTCTTCAAAATCTGATTCACCTCAACATCCTTATAATAAAATGATTTAAACTCTATGCAGAAGAGATAGTAAAGGGAAGGAAACTCTTAGGACAACATATGACAAGGTTTGATTTAACCTTCTACACTTTAGACTTACTCAGAGTCTAGGCGGGTATACCTTTGTGAACTAAATTCACACTTTCAAAAGATAAATCCACAGCAAACCAGTCCAGAAAACCAGTGGATCTAATCACCTTGAAACCAACTGAAACAAAGGAATGAAAATTATAGTCATATTCAGTATTTTGATCTACAAAACATGCAATAGACAACCTTGATTTATACCAATGCCTTATCCAAGGTCACAGAGTCATCAAAATTCAAACAATACTCCCTAAACAAATTATCTCTATACATCCCATTGGCTCAACTTCTGTTAATCCCTATATATGCCTGACATACATGAGAATTTATGCACACCAAATAAAACTATGCTCATCAAGATTCAAAATATCCTATGAAGAATTTACTGGTAGAGGCGATCCCTGCATATTTAATTTCCCTCCTAAAGAGAAAAGCTAGCGAGCACATCTACTGAAAATTGACTTACAATCCCCATTCAAACAAAATAACCATGGATTATTCAGAATGAATCAATAAACAACTGCAAGCACATTCGAAGACAACACAAAGTTTTACTCAAAACCAATGGTCTGTTATTGATATATTTTCAAGAAAGTATTACAAAAACTTTTTGAATATTCTCCATTACACTTAGAAAAGCTCAGATAAATTTCTGCAATGTTTTCTTACAATTCTTTGGTATCCATTTATAACAATATGGATGCACACAGCTTTGGACTTTCCTAAGAGAATTTGTTACAATTGTTGCTTCTCAAGAAGAAGTTAGAAAACCTTTTGCAAAACGGTTACAAGTCCTTTTCGACCTTTGCAGCTTCTTCTACTTGTTGTTCAGTTGCAACCTCTTCTAACTGTTCAGGAGCGCCCTCTAACTACTTTGCATCCTGGATGGCATATTTTGCTGTCCATTCATTGTACACATCATCAGTGGGCCATGTGAAATTAATCACTTTTGTCTTAGCCTTGGTCAACCTTTTCCAGGAATTTCTCATCTTGTTGACTTCTGAGTTGAGAAAACCATAATGAGACTTGATTTTCTCAATCTCCTAAATTGTCACAACAAAGAAGGAAGCATCATCTAGATCAATGATTCCTTTAATCCTGGCTGACAATTTGGCCTCTAATTCCTTGAGCCACACTTGTTTGTCCTTTAGTTGATCTGGGCTAGCAAAAACTCTAGGGAGCAACTCAAAAACCTGATCAGTATACTCCTTTTTGTACAAATTAATTTTCCTATTAGCATTATCCACCCCTTCTGCTAATTTCACTAGATCCTTGGTGGTATCACAAGTGGATTTGATGATAGGATTGGCCCCTGCTTCATCATAAGATACACAAATAAACTCCAAGTCCTGCTCTCTAGGCCTCCATTTGTCAAAAATAGGTGTCAGAATGGCTTTATCTCCATTGAGCTCATTCCTCATATCCAAAATCTTGCTTATGTTATTATATAGCAATGAGGCACTCATTATATCCGCAAAACTTGAAATAGTAGCTCTTACTTTATCCTCATATTTCTTGGCGTGCAGGGCCTGAGCCTACTTCAAATTCTCTAGCTCTTGAGGAGTAATTTCAATCATCTGGGAGCTGGAGGGTGCTGGAGATGGTGGGAACTCAATGATAGGATTGCTAGGTGGAGGTCTTGTAGGAGAAGAGGAGATCATCAGTGTTGAAGACTCACCTTGATGGTACTGTCCTGTCAACTGGCTTTGCAGCTTAGCAATGATGCTTTCTCTACCTCTTACCTCTTCCTTAACATTGTTATAGGCCTTCAGAATTATCTCCAACTTGACTTGGAGGTCTGCTTTCTCCTTGGCTTCCTTTTCTACTACTGCAACACTGAATTTTGCAGTCTCTAACATAGTACTAGCAGCTTCTACGACCCCTATGCTCTGCACTCTCTTTACTATCATTCCACCAAGGTAGCTCGACCCTTGGGTATATTTTCTTTTCTTATTTTCATCTCTCTTGAGAGACCACATGATGAGTGCAGCATTATCCTTGCTAAAAGTGATTCCCTCCATGGGCTTAGTCTCTTTCCTCACTACCTCTAGAACTAGGGCATCTGCTATATCCCACTCAGGGAGAATAAGCACTCTAGCTTGTGCCACCATATCTCTTCCTTTCTTAGGAGTGATGGTTTTAAATTCTACCATCATTTCCTATTTTATTTCTTCCTCTACCAGAGCTGGATCTTTGCTAGGCTATTCACCTTTTCTCTTCTCGCATCTTGCATTGCATTTATCTATGTTTTGTTTTCCATACAAACTGCATAAATGCTCCCGAAGTAAGTAAATTGTTGTCAGCCAAGAAGTCATCACTGGCTTGCTTTATCTCAGGATCCAACTCATGGCCTTTAAGTTCACTGGTAGTAATATTCATTTCAGAAGCAAGGGGTTCTTCTAGCATTCCTTCCTCTACCTCATCATATGTGTAGGCAATTTCCCCTAAACTACCCAACTATAAAAGTTGCTCAGCTACTGCTTGCTCATCTCCTATGTAGATAGGGGATTGGGATGGAGAGTACAAAGGTGTATCAGATTGTACTTCTTTTCCTACTCTCTACTTTTTAGGGATCTCTTGGATGTCAATGACATCTTGTATCTTCCTCTTTCCTTTGGAGGTAGAGGGCTCCCCTATTGTAGGCATCAACACACTATAACTAGATTTCTTATGCAATGTGTAATCACCAGGAGGGATTGCTTTGGTGGAGGTAGACCTACTTATAATCATTCTTTCTTTTTCAGGGTTTCTTTTAATCATAGCTTCCCTCTTCTCCTTCAAGGTCTGCATCACATCCTCAAAACAAACAATTAAAAACTTTATTTTCTCCTCCAGAGGGAAAAAGCTAGACAATGGGTCATAGCTGGCATCAAACTGATGCACAAAGTCTAAGGCTTTCTTATAAGCCACCCATTTCTCTTTTCTCAGTTCCTGCTCATCCAAATCAAACTCATTTCTAATGAGGTCCTCAGGAAACTAAAATTGAGGGGTCTTCCTCTACACATTGCCCTCTTTCTGAATATGCCATTGAAGAAGTCTTCGGGATCTGCACACCTGGATATTGTAGTTGACAAATGATAGGGTTTGAGAAAGTCTTTAAAACAATTCCAACCTCCCTTAGTTATTATAAATTGATGGGATATGGTAACCATAGGCAAAATAGTCCCTTTACCCCTACCTGTCAGCTCTGCCTCTTGTACACTACCAATCTGTCTGAAGACTTCTGCAATTCCCACTTTGAGAGGGACCTGATAGGGAAACAAGAATGGAGTGCCTTTAAAACCAAAAACTCTGAAAATAGTTGAGACTAGGTACAGATAAATGTCACCCCAATTATGAACAATCTTTATATTCTCTGCAAATTCTTTTGGTCTAATAAATTCCAAAAGAACCTTGGGGATTCTTGGGTTCTCTGAGCAAAGGAGAGTCCTAATCTTGGATGCAAAATATTTATCAAATTTTAAAAAGCTAGCATCCTCTCTATCCCATGACAACATAGTACTCCATAGTTGTACTGACACCTTTTCTCCTTCCTTCTCTTTGATGAGGTCTAATCCATTGGCAAAGTAATCACCTCCTTTAAACAGAAATAGATGCATCAGGAGTGACTACCATCCGAAAGGCCTATCCACCTTCCCATTTTTTATTCCTACTAACCCTCTATGGATAGCATCAGTAATGAAAGAAGCATAATCAAATGTTAGTGCAAGGGAAGGATTTAAAATCTGAGCAATCATTAGCAAGTAATGATTGGGCATATTTGCTTCAGCATCTTCTCCCAAAACTTGGCAGAGTGACCAATACATTCCATTAGCCTTGAGGGTGAACAAATTTAATGAGAAGGGCTCTTCTATGTTGGTCCTACAACTGTCAACCCACCTATCTTCACAAAAAATTCCTTAAGAGGCCCACTCCTAAGGTGATTTCTCTGTGCACTGTATATTTGAGCTAATGATTTAAAGTTTATGGGTTCCAGAAAATTTGTAAACTCATTGAGTCCAAAGGCACTTCTGAACTCTTCAGTATTAATGTCAATAAGGGCTTTTCCATTTATATCCCTAATGCTTCTTGTAACTGGATCATAATTAAGTGCAATTTGAGTTAACAGATCCATGTCCATGAATACCCCTGGAACTACCAGCTTCCCTACATCTAATTCCCAGATGCTATTTTGTGGGGCTGGAGAATTCCTCATTCCAAATCCAACCTTGAATAACCCCAACCCAGACAATCCGACCTATGGATCTCTCAACCAGTTGCCCTTGTCATATAGCCCTTCTCCTATCTTCAAATGAGGAGCTCTAGGCACTAACTCTTTTACTTTTGATGCCTAGTTAGTTGACAATGTCAACTGCTCAAGAAAGTCATCACAAATGGCCCTCTCCTGATAATTAACCTTCCCAGAAAACTCTCTTTTAGGCACCATTTTGCAAATGCAAGAAATCAAAATACTACCCCCAAATGGTTTAGTGATAACTCAAGACCTTAATTAAAACACTACAAAGCAATTACCACACAGGAGTACAAGAAAACCTGATTTTAGCTTGAAGGAATCTTCTCTGCAACTGAATTGACTCGCTCTGTATCTGAAGACAAAAAGCTCTGTATCTCCTCTTCTGCAACAATTCTTTTGAATAATACCTTTACTCAATCGACAGGAGATCATATATGGTACCCAGGGTCTTAACTGCAACATTGATTCCGCATGCTTCAGCCATCACTTCAGAATTGAATTCATGAGAGAATTCATATTTTCACTCCAATGGGCCACAACATTCCTGAAATTCTTTCCTTTCGCCCTTTCATTGTTTCACAAAGCATAACCTCCAAGCAATTTTGATAAGTGAAATCATGCCAACCGTCTGATCAAAAGAAACTTGATCGGGCATTATACTGACTTAACAGTTTTACCTTCACATTGGGCCCCACCTCCTTTTCGCCATTTCCCAGACTTTATCTTTCAAGCACCTCTCCTTGACTGCTAGCGATTTTTTGCTATTTTGCAAGGCTTAAACATCTGTCAACTTTGGGCTGTGAAACAACGCGAAGCGTTGGATCAAATTGGAGATGACCATCCTTTAAGGGGAGCTCTTTATCTCTGCTTTGCTTACACCACTTTTTATTGGTTATTGATTACCACATGGGACTCAACCATTGGTTTTAGAAAACCGTTCAAGCCTAGTTCCACGTTGGCCATGTGTCTCTTCCTTTTACCACCGGTTACACCTTGGCGGGCCTTCAACTTCTTCCGAAACCATGTGTCCACCAACATGTCACCATCTAGCTTGACACCTGGACAAACCTCTTTTACTTTCACTATTTCATGAAGCATATCTTTCAAGCATCTCGCAACCATGAAATAGCGCTGGCCATTGGATCAAAACAAAGTTGAACCTCCTTTATCCATATGTTTTATCTACCTTTGGGGATGAAAAACATTTTCACCATTTCATAGGGCATAAAGCACAAGCATCTTACCCTTGCAAAATCACGTAGGCCGTTGGATTATTTTCTATTTTCTCGGTGCTTAACCATCTGAATAGACTTTGGCAAACGTGGGCCCTCCGACTCAACCTCAAACACCTAGCATCTAGTCACTTTCAGAGCTGACATGTCAGGCTTTCATTAGCTGAGAGAAAACACTGGGTTCCACCTCTTATCCCGCGACATGACTCACCTCTGGGACCCACCTTCTTTTAAACCTTGGACCCGCCTTGCTGACTATTGTGGCCTCTGCCATGCGCAACCATTTCACTCACTTTCTAGGCTAGCTGGACTGTCTACTTGGAGTGCCATGTCATTTCGCTACTTCGCGAAAGATAACTATTGAGCATTTTCATCCTGCAAAATGGCACAAACTGTTGGATCAAATGGGACTTGATCGCCTTTTAGTCACTTTAGAAAATCCTCGCATGTAGGGTCCCACCAAATGCTTTTGCCATTTCACAAAAGGTATTTTGCTTGCAAGTTTAGGCTGCGAAATAATGCCAGCCGTTGGATCTTGGACAAGATGACACCTCTTTAAACTGGACCAAAATCGTCACTTTGAACGCAAAGCCTTTTTGCCATTTCGCGGGTCTTAAACCATGCGCAACTTTGCCTAGTGAAATAGTGAAAACCATAGATCTTCTTGAGAGATGTGCACCACTTACTGGGCCCGACAACATTATGGGGGAAATATATAAGGCGTAAAATTTTATGATTAATTCAAATGACCGCCTAGGCAAATGACCAAGGGGGACACTTTTGACGAACCTGAGACCCATTACTTAAGTGGATAAAGTAACAAAGAAATAGAAACCAGAGGGTTGTTGATAACACATTGAGCGATTTTAAAACTAAAAACCCTAAACCCTTAAGACCTAACACAGAGCTGAAGTAATTGCTAGCATGTCTAATTCAAAATTTCAAAATCATAGCCAATTATGGGAAAGGAAAACCCATTTTTAAACAGTGATAACACCTTGAGGTACATCGAAGATACATTTCTTTGGGTTTAACAAAATCCCAAACTTGAGGAACTTTTGGAAAAATAGCTCGAGATGATCAAAATGATCTTCTCGGTGTTTAGAAAAAATTGTTAGGTCATCCAAGTATATCAGAATAGTTTTGTTAATGAGCTCCTTAAAGGCCAAATCCATAGCTCTTTGGAAAGTTGCTCCACCATTTGACAACCTGAAAGACATATTTTGGTATGTGAATGTTCCCCTCTTGGTGGTGAAAGTTGTCTTGTGCTGGTCTTCCGGCTTCACCGGGACTTGATTATATCTCGAGAAACCATCAAGCATCGAGAACATCTATGATCCAGCCACTATGCTCAACAACTACTCCATTGAAGGCAAGGGGTAGTGATCTTTGAGAGAAGCTTGATTTAGATCTCTGAAATCTACACAGAGCTAGATGTCTCCATTCTTTTTCCTTACAGGCACCAAACTGGACACCCACGTGTTGTGTTTAATGGGGTAGATAATCTGGGACTCAATCAGCTTCCTCAACTCTTGAGCCATGAAAGACTCAATCTTTGGGTTGACCACCCTTTGCTTCTATCGGACTGGCCTAGCTCCATCAGTGAGTTTGATAGTATGCTGAATGATGTTGGGGTCATAACCTTTCAAATCTTTGTAAGACCTTGCTAGGACACCCATGTATTCATCACAATATCGGTTCTTTCGGAGAAACATATTTTCCTACTTTAAGTACTCTCCCATCTCCTACGAAAATTTTAGTATAATCTCCTTTATTAGTTGTATGCTTTCACTTGTCTTTTTTGGCGTCATCATGATCAAACAAATTCTCTAGGGTGATCAGACCATTAGGAAGTTTATTGGATTTTAGCTAGAGGATTTGGTCTTCGTAAGCCTCCTTCACCTTAGGTTGCAGCTGATCTGGAAACTCCCCTGAGTTTTGAATGAACAGTGCAATCTTCTCATCACTCTCAAAAAAATTCCATTAGGTATCATTATCAAGGATAGCCAGCTGTAAAAGCACATAGACTACTTGGGAATTGGCAAGAAAATCCGCAGCAGGGTCGAATTGTGATCTGATTGCAGCCATCTGATCGACAACAACATTTATTTTTTGGGGAATACTCTAGATATTGAAAGAGTTGAAGCTTTCAATTAAATCCCATGCTCTGGCATGGTAAGATCTCATCCGGACATGTTTAGCACTGGAAATTACTCAAACTTGGTGTACTACCAGTTTAGAGTCGCCTAAAACTCTTAGTTGCTTAATACCCATCTTCTCCACCAAGCCCAGACCTTGGATCGGTCCCTCATACTCTGCCTCATTATTTGAGCATGAAAATTGTAAATGGAAGGACTTCAAGATTCCCTCACCTAAAGGTGAAGTGGGGCAAATCGCGGCTCCAGAACCTACTTTGCATCTCACACTATCAAAGTGCAAGGTCCAGAGAGTAGATGACAATTCTTCCTTAGAAAATGGCTCTTTGGTAAGCTTTGGGATGACTTGGTTTTTGTAAAAAATGCAATTGGTGCCTAGCGCGGTAGCATGGTAGTTTGAGAATGGATTAGAGTCTATGAATTCATTCAAGAAAACCTCTTAATTTGGTGGGATCTCCCTGGTCACTTCCTCATCCTCTAGGAGCTCTACGATTTTCTTTTCTTCATTCGAGATGGAAGTATGAGTGGGCTCAAAATTAATCATGGCTTGGTCTACTACATGATCGGCATGAAGGGGCTCTGAAAGCATTTTGAGTTTGGCACCACACTAAGTGCGGAGGATGAGGTGAGACCAATCTAAAGATAGATAGCCTCCTATCTTGGCAGTAAAATCTCGAGAAAGGCAAATCCCAAAAATAGGCAGGATATCAGTGACCACTACTTCTTGGGGCACAATAATACTAGGGCATGCGAACAATGTCAGCGAGAGGCTTTTGATAAGACCTATGGTCTGGACTTTATTCCCATCTAATTGCATGACTCCCCTATTTAAAGGTTTGTACTTGATATTCAAAACTTCAATGTTTGTCTAGCCATGACATTAGTGCTAGCTCCGAAATCTATCATAGTTTATGCAAGAGCTTATCCCCGACTATAAGGGTTAGATAGAATGTGTTAGGTTTGGGATTACCTTCCATCTGAGCCTTGGGAGACATGGTCTCATTGGTTAACACAATTGGATAGCACGATTTGTTTGTGGAGGGTTGGGGATCTATTTCGTTGTATTTTGGAGCTTTGGCGGAAATTCCGCTTGCACTCCCTCCGGTGTCGGACAGGGCCTCTTTAAACCAAATCTTTTTCTTTGGGATGCTAAGGAGATCCCACAGAGATATATAAGCTAGAGCCTTCTCTAGTTGTTCCACCACATCTAGTATTGTAGGCACCGATGCTTTTGGCTCTCTTGGCTTATAGGGGATGAACTCTTTCCTTGAGTATGTTGGGATGACTATAAGTTGCCTAGGAGCTTTATCTGCGGGTTCTTTCCCTGATGTGTTCATATTCTCCCCGGTGAAACATCTTTTAGAGAAGAGATTCTAATTTGATTGTACGAAGGGGGCTCCCTCGTTTAAGGTAGTTGCACCATTGGTTAGCACTGCATCTTCGTCTTCCATCCAAGAGAATAATGCGTGATCTAGGGCAATCTCTTTTTCCAGTTGCATTGACATACCCTAGATTTGGGTGATGAGAGAAGCATTATCCATACCAGGGGATGCATAAATAGACTCATCGAGCATCATGCCTAGACTCCATTGCTCTGCGATCTTTTGCTGTAGATTTCCTCTCAGATAATTTCTTGGTGTGTGAGAATTATTGCAGGGGAAACACCAAGAGTTAGTATCATTCACTAGATTATTTTGATCCATTGCTAACTCCTTGTCGGCGTTGAGGTAAAAGGTTTGGAAAGGATTGGGGACTAGGACTATTTGGCCATTCGGCTGGGTAGACTTATCGGCATAGTGGTTTGCATGCTGATTATGCTAGTATAGTGGTCAGTTTCATTGGAAGTTTTACTGAAAAGGGGGTCTAGCGGGTGAGATTTGGGCTCTTTTCAGATTAACAATTTCATTCGAGAAGGATCTCAAAAAGTCTTTCATGTCATTGACCTCCATAGCTAGAGACGATTATGGAGAGACATATGTTTGCTAGGGGTCAGAGTACACATACATAGATTGTGGGGTAGATGTACTAGGGACAACCTGTTCAAGAGTTTGGTGAGATATCTCAAGAAAGACTAGCATGATGGGGCGAGGGGCAAGCTTCTCGGTGTCGATCAAATTATTTTCTTCTTGAACTACTATGTCGAATGCTTGTGGGAGGGTGTTTCCTCCCAGAGATTGGATCATCACTGATATGTTAGAATTGAAAGCCTTTAGGTAAAAGAAGAACACCATATCTGCAGGACGGTAGGTGGATAGAGGTATTCTTTTCTAGGTCCTCTGGAATCTCAAATTGAATTTTGTTAATGCTTCCTGAGGGGCCCTCTTTATTGTGATCAATTGGTGCATCAGTAATGATCTGTTAACCTTGTCAGAGAATATCTGAAAGAAATGGTCGCCCAACTGATCACAATCTACTATAGTATTAGGCCCCAAGGATCTGAACCAATCTAGAGGTCTTCCTTTGAAAAAGGATACAAGCAATCTCAAAGCTACATGTTGCTTGATAATGTCATGAACCATGCAGACACTAGCTATATCTTGTAAATGTTCCCCAAGAGTCTTATGACATTCTCCTGTAAACTTGGGTACAACTTTCAACACAGCCGCAGGGATTGGCCCCCAGACTACAGGTGGAGTTGGGGGAATGAGGGGGCTCCCGTTATTCCAGGTTACAAAATTTTTGGGGGGGATATGTGCCATTGCTACGAGGGAGACTATAGGAAAGACATGTAAGCTCTAAGAAGAGGAAGATGCAGTTGAATGAACATTCACCAAGGGGGGAAGGATTAAACTTGGATTTAGGGTTGTTTGACTCCTAGTGATGGGCCTGTGACTCATAAACTGGCTCAGGGTTTATTCAAACTATGGTCCCACTAGGCATGCCAGAAAAAGAACTATTGACTCTAAATTTTACTTTGAAAGTAGAAAACCTTATGGGAAATTCAGTGATGGGGGACCAAGTGCGTGAGACTCACTGAATAACCTCCGGATTTAAGAAATCAACTCTTCCTGATGGTTTTGAGAAAAGGAGAAGAAGAAAACTTGAAACAATAAGATCTAAACTACTAAGGCAATATGCCAGACCATTTTTTAAAAGCATTAAAAACATATAAAACCCAAAGACATGCGGTTTTAAAGCCCATTCAACAATCTACATATCCGAACAGAACCACAATGAAGATAAAATCAAGATTCCTTTGCAACATAAAGAAATATCAATCATGCATCTACCAGATAACAAGTGCAAAACATAGTTTAATCTACATAGTCTTAGATATATATTTCTAAAGTTATCAGAATTACAAGGAAAAAGCACAGAAAACCATCAAAGCATATTGAAAAGAGGCAACACAAAGGCCACAAACAAAATTTGATTAACCTTTTTCAGGAAACAATAACAGCTGAAAGGCTAAAATTCTATCTAAGAAAATTTAATTATTCCTTTTGAAAGTTATGAACCCCTAGAAAAAGGGAAAAACAAAGCATAAATAGAGCCCACAACTTTGCTAATAGCTCAAACATCCACCAGCCAAGTACAACCACCCCTGAAACAAAAAAACCATGGCATGGCATTCTGCAAGAACATACCCAGCAAAATGGCCCTCGAGGTTGTTACTCCCACTTAGTCATGACAATCTTCATATCCGCTTGAACATAAAATTTTTTGCTAAGTGCAACCTAGCAGACAATGTACCCTGAAGAACATGTGGAAGCTCAATGGAACCTCCATAGAAAAGCATCCCAACAGAAATATTATCGACAGTGCGGAGATGCCATGTGTCTCTATCTTTCTCAAATTATAGGGTGGGGCCCAAAAGAAATGCCAAGTCACCAAAATCAATCCATTGGTCACCCCTGCGCTCCTTCAAACTTCAAACATAAAACATGAGCCATCAGGGGCAATGATAGGATGACATTTGGCCCGTACGTTGAGGCCAGCTGGAAAGTTAGAGAAGGAAAAAGGCACCCTGATCAAACCTTCACCCATGGACTTTAACTGAAAATAATGTGAATAGGACCTTCAAATTTAAACACCAACAACAATACCCAAACCAAGAACAATACCCAAGGCAACAACACTAACCGAGGGAATAATACAAATCAAAGAGGTAGCACCAACATTTTCCCAAATAGACGCATCTACACACCATTGGGGCAATCCTTGGAATCAACATTTCACAAAGTCTTGGCAAACAATATTATCACATTGCCAACCATAAACAACTTTGAACCCCAGATCAAATCACCTTGGTGGAATGACTCACATTTTTTTGATTTTCATTGCAACAAAGAACATCACACAAATGATTGCATAAGGCTTAAGAATATTGTTCAAGATATGATCGACATAGGTGATTTAATGGTTGATGGTCTGAAAACAAATGGTGATCATGACACCTTTAAAAACCCTCTATCAAATTACAACAAGGAAAGAGCTTCATCATCAAATGATACACAGGGAGCTGGCATAAATCATCTATACAATAACACTATCAATCACATATCAACAGATGATAACCAAATAAATGTCATAAAGATCAAGGACAAAAAAGACCATACATCAATCAATGTGACAACTAGAGCTCAAAAATACATCTTGAAAGGGAATACATCAACATCGACCACTATCCCCAAGACTCAATATGATTTGGTTAATCAACAACAAAGAAATCCTACTCAGATATCCATACTCGAGTTACTCAAACTCTCGTCGAAATATAAGGACATCTTAGAACAAGCACTAGTTGAAACAAATGTTCCTCAAGATCTGGATGTTGATAAATTTCAAGCCATGGTGGCTCATATGATAGGGCCTCATAATCTCACCTTTTCCAAACATGATAATATCTCTTTAAGTCATCCACATAATACTCCCCTTCATATTGAAGTCTTATTCTACAAACATCGAGTTAAAAGAGTATTAATAGATGGAGGAGCTGGTCTCAATATTTGTACTTTAAAACTTATCTGTGCATTAGGCTTCTCTGAATAGTTTATTGATCCACACAAAAAGATCACCATCAAGGCCTATGATGATGAAGAAATATCATCCAAAGGAACAGTAATACTACCTATTAAAGTAGGACCGATACAAAGGGAAACTATGTGCCAAGTCTTAGACATAGACTTAACATACAATATTTTATTGGGTCGTCCTTGGATACATGAAATAAAAGCAGTGCCTTCAACCTACCATCAGTGTGTCAAATTTCCATATAATGGATAGGCGATTTCCATCTCTGATGATAACAATCCCTTTCAACATTGCAATGCTATGGGGGCACCTCAAAACAACCTAGTTCCACACAACAGGGAAGCTCCATCTTCCTCAGCATTAGATCATCATCAAGAAAAGCTCAAATCTTTATCTATGGATTTAAAAAAAAAGATAAAAATCAAAGAGCAAGGCATGGGAGAATACTCTTTTGAACCCATGTGTCTATCCAAACTGCCAACATCACCAAAATATCATAGGAAACCTTTTGCATCGACACATCAAGCAACACAGCCCATCACCAAGTTTGATGGAAAATTTATCCAATTGGGCACACTAGCACATGAATCAAAAGAAAAAGACATCCTTAGTTGTCTATACAAGGATGAGAAAGAAGTCAGAGCTTCTACTCTGGAGGTAGCCATACCAACACAACAATATGGGAAATGATTCCTGATCATGCAACAAATGGGATACAATGGCAAAGGACCTATAGGAAAGCATCAAGAAGGCATTACATAACCACTAAACCCTCCTTCACAATTTTTTCGAGACAAAATAGGACTGGGATATGGACACAACATACCACCAAGGCAAAAAAAAAAAAGTATTAAAAACCTCAGTGGAAAGCAAAGAAGAAATACAACGAGGACTCATGGCAACAGGCACTACACCAAGCAGCAGAAACAAGGAAAGAGAGAGAATGCTAGGAAAAAGAGAAACGACAAGAGGAACTGACCATTCAAAGGGAAGAAGTATCTGATGAGAAAGTGCATCATGTATAGGAACCTATTCAAAACAAAGCAGAGTCATCACCTAAACAAATCACTACGACCCAAGGAGAAATAGTGTATGAACAAATGCAAAGGGTACAAGCAAGCTCTGACTTAGAAATATAAAAAACTATAAGACTGGTATCAATTATAAGAGATCTCTTCTCACCCTACAACATACCTGTCAGCAGCACTGAAAGACTCTGGGATAGTACTTCTAAAACTGATTCTAATGACTATGAATGGGGTAGTTGTTCAAATATTACTGAGGTTGTCATAGAAGGTTCTATACATTCACACACACCTCTTTCTTAGGAGGGACAAGGCATAGAGTCTTGATTACTTGAATTCGGTCCACAACATATCTACAAAGCTAAGGAAAATGAGCAGTGGTACTATGAACAAGTCTACATGGAAGATGATATCATCAAAGACCTTGATAATATCATTAACCTAACCAACATGCCAGACATCCTTAATGATACCTCTATCATGACACTTACCACAACTGACCTCGACCCACCAAATGACTCTTTACCGCTTGTATTTCCTGATTTGATAAACTGGGAAGGACCTGAACACCATGATATACCTATTTTTCCAGATGATGAATCCATTATCCATTACTTATGTATAGTCAGCCCAAAAATAGGCTCTACCAGTGAACAAAATAATGATATTTGCAATCGAGAGGGTGCCAAGTCTCTCAGTTGCAAAAATAAAATAAACAAAGGATCTAATGCTGAAAACTAGTCAATGGCAGCACTAGATCACAAAAAAGTCAAAATAAAGGACACATCTGAGGGTGAAAACCTTTTTAAGGCACCTAAGGATGGGAGACTTGACACTCTTCCTGAACACTATCAGGAGTGATCACCCATATTGATTGAACCCACTCAATCAATAAACATCGGTATAGAGGCAACAACTAAAAATATACACCAAGAAGAATCACTGGCAGAAGAGGAAAAATAAGAATTTATCAGATTCTTCATAAAAAAGCAAATCAATTTTGCTTGGTCTTATGGTGATATGCCTGAAATCGATCCAAACTTAATCATGCATCATTTATCTATTTCTCCAGGAGCTAAGCCAGTCAAATAGAAGTTAAGAAAGATGAATCCACATGTAGCATTAATGGTCAAAGCTGAACTAAAGAAGTTATTAGACATTGGATTCATTCAACCTATAGACTATGCTGAATGGATTGTACCAGTTTCAAAATTAGATGGAAGCATTAGAATATGCATAGATTTTAGAGATGTTAGTAAAGCCTATCCAAAGGTTACATTTCTTTGCCCAACATTGACATAATTGTGGACCTAACATCGGGCCATGCAATGCTCTCATTAATGGACAGTTTCTCTAGCTATAATCAAATCAAGATAGCTCCAGAGGATCAAGATAAAACACCATTCACCTATCCTTGGGGAACATATTATTGGAACGACATGCCTTTTGGCTTGAAGAATGCTGGGGCAACTTATCAAAGAGCAATGACGACAATCATTCATGATATGATGCATGTTGGCATTTTGGCATTATGTTGTCATTGATGTCAACCAACATGATGGATATTCACATAAGTGTGAGTAGAAAGAATGAAGGCTTACCGATAAGGCATAAACTGGTCTGAAGGATGGCTGCTAGGTTATGATGAAGAGCCAGAATGTTAAAGTTGTCTCAACCCATTCGAGGTGAAGATGTGTTACTAGTATAGTGTGCTCTACCGATTAACAGAAGAAGAAATTTCTACTGGCAAAGGGATGTATCGGTATGAGCATGCTGGACTGACTGTGTGTTGGTGGGCCATGTCTTGATCATTGTGATGCCATGTGGATTAGAGGTGGCAAACATGCTATGGTCGGTGAAGCTCCATCGACAAGGTCATTGAAATAGATAACCACCATTAATGAAACAACCACAAATCATGGGATTGTGTCTGACTGTTGCGGCTCGAGGAAGAAAGGATAACAAAGAAATATCAGGGAGTAGTTGGCGCCTAAATCAATGCAAAGGAAATCTGATTTAGGAAGTCCTCGAAAAGGAAACATCTGAAGTGTTTTTATGTGTCAATAGATTTCAAGGTAGGAGATCTTATTCGAGATTTTTATTTTCAGCAAATACGCATGGAATAATGGAAACCATGTACATATGCATTCTAGAGGGAAAGGTGATCGATCCAAGATAGGATGGATCGGATCTCATGAAGATTGTGTCGAGAAGAGGAAACCCTAACCACCCCAAAGTTTGAATTGCTTTCTCGTGGGAAATCATGGAATAAAAGAGGAGAGCTCGAAACAGAGTGTGTTGATGTTGCGGAGAAGAAAAACAGAAGAGATAAAGTTAGTAAAGAGAAGAATTACTTTCCTTAGAAATTATTCTAAGAAAGTTGCAGTGTATGTGAGTAGACATACCTATGAGAGGATTCTACTAGCATAAGCACAATCTTGCAATTGAGCCTAACCTACAAGGTGTGGCAAGAGCAGGCTGCATCCAAGAGTAACACAGTGTGTTGAGAGACTATGTGAGAGGGGAAGAGAAAGATAACAAAGACCAAGAATCAAAGACAGTAATCTCACAACTAGTAGTGTGAGATTCAGTGGAGGAGAAAAGACTATCAACCGGCAGTGAGTTATTTGATCAAAGAGTTGCAAAAGTCATTTGCAACAAAAAGCCATAATTGTATTCAAACAGTATTTCAATATACATCGCCAAGTTGAAGCTTGGTGTAGGGGTTGGTGCTTCTTGGGTTGGTGCTCCTTGGGTTGGTGTGCTAAAAGTGTAGGGGTTGGTTCTCCTTGGGTTGGTGACCTAAATCTTTGTAAGTTAGTATTTTACCTGTGAGGCTGGATTGGGGTAGTAGTTTCCAGCATCTTTTCTCACCGATGTTTTCCCACATTGGGTTTTCCTCATAAATCTGGTGTTGTGAGTTTTATTTGTGTGAATGATCTCTTTGGATTTATATCTTGTTCTACCAGTATGATTGTTTAGTGGTTAAGAGAATAACTGACATTTTGAAGTTTATTTTGAAAGTGTATAAAGTTAGGAACCACTAATTCACCCCCCTCTCAATGGTACTCTGTGTTCAACAATTGGTATCAAAGCCTAGGTTCACGGTTATCTTTAAACCTTGGGTAGATTCTAGACTTTGAACATAATGGCAAGAAATGAGTCTGCTTCCTCAAAAGCCCCCATGTTTGATGGATCCAACTATGCCTTCTGGAGCAGAAGAATGGAGACCTATATTTCCTCCCTAGGTTTTGATGTATGGATGTTTGTCAAGAGTGGGTATGTTGTTCCTAATGCTCCTCTGTCTGATCCAGATGACAAAAAGGAGTATGAGAATAATGCAAAGGATAAACATGCTATCTTGAGTGGACTGTCTAATAATGAATTTGTCAAAGTAATGCACTGTGTTTCAGCAAAAGAGAATTTGGACAAATTGCAGAGGTTGTTTGACGGAGATGCAAAAGTCAAAGAAGCCAAGCTGTAAACACTAAAGGGCCAACTTGAAAGCACCAAAATGATGAAAAGATTGCAAACTATCTTCACAAATTTGATGAAACTGTGAATACTATTAGAGGACTTGGAGAAGAGATTGCATATGAGATTCTTGTCAAGAAGGTACTTAGATCTCTCACACCCACGTATGATACTAAGGTGTCTGCCATAGAAGAAGCCAAGGATCTAAAGACTTTTACAATGGATGAGTTATTTGGCTCTTTGACAACCTATGAGATGAGAACAACCGGTGATACCTCTTTAAGAAAAGAAGCAGCATTCAACATCACCAAAAAGGGCAAAGAAGCAGCTTCTCACCAAGAATCCAGTGAAGACTCTGATGTTGAAGTAGCAAGATTTATCAAGAAGCTCAAGAGAGGATCCGACCAGTATAAAGGAAAGAGACCACTTAAATGTTTCAACTGTGGTAAGGTCAGACACTTTGCTACAAAATGCCCACACAAAGAAACTAGTGGAGATGAGTCAAGAGAGTTCAGCAAATCTGGTAGCAAAGATAGAGAAAGAAACACCTATTGGCAAGGAAGGAGAGTCTACTATAATCAGAACAACCTATGTACTATTGAGGATGACACAACAGATGAAGAAAATGCATCCGAAGATGATTACCATGAGAATTGCAGAAAAATCAATCTCTTCATGGCACTTGGAGAACCAGTTGATGAAAACGACGAAGAGGAGGACATCGAAGCTGAAGTAGACTTGGATGGTGAGCTTATTAGTGCTCTTGAAGAATTGAGTAAAACAAGAAGATAGCTCAAGAGAGTTAATCTTGTTGCGGTATATGAACAAGATCTCTTAAAGAAATCCTTGGATGAGTCGAGTCAAGTTATATCTGACTTGAAATTGCAGCTGGAAGAAACTAAAAGGATATGTGAAGCCACTGCCGTTGATCTGACAAAGAAGGAAAAGGACAATCAAAAGTTAGAAGAAAAAATAATAAAACTCAGAAAGGATCTTGAAGAAGGTAAGGAAGAAATAAAAATAAGGAGCAAGTATGAAAGCAACACCGAGGCCTTAGACAATATGTTGAGCAAACAGAAGCAATCTAAAGACACTTGTGTCTTAGGCTTTGAAGAAGGTCAAAGTTCAACCCACAAAGATAAATCCGGCAAAGAAATACTGTTCACCTCTTCAATTAAAGGTGAAGAAAAAGAAGACATTCACTGTAGGAAAGGATACAAGCAAAAAGACATATGCGGATGCTGTTGGAAACCACCATTCAAATTGATATAGAACAATGAATTAGAGGTCACACTTCTTGTACCAACATGCAAATCCAAGGAGAAATGCAAGAATTGACTATGAAGGATTCATCAAACTCAACAACATGAATGGAAGACCTCGAATGAGGCAGCTCCATTGAGGACCAAGAAAACCTAACGGGTATGTTCCAAACTTTCATGGTTACTATTACAGGTGTAACAAATTTGGGCATAGAATAGCTAACTATCGACTAATCAATCAGCCCTCCAAGAGTTATGAAAGTAGAAATCCATTTAATGAAATCTAGGATATGAATGTTATCTGTTATCAGTGCAATGAATATGGTCATAAGATTTTTGACTGTAGAAAGAATAAACCAGTACCCTTCAATAATTTTAAGGATGTTACCTTAAATGGAAATATAAAATGCTATAACTGTTAAGGGTTTAAACACATAGAAAATATTTGGAAGAATTGGAAGATCAATCAGAAGAAGACATATCTAGATCAAGAGCCGACAACTGAACCTAAGCTCAATATAGCAGCCGACAAGAAGAAGGAGACCAAACCAGTTTGAGTTGAGAAAGAAAAGGAAAAGACAAAATCAAGTCCCACAATACAGACTACCTTACAAGCTGAAAGGAAAAACCTATGGGTGGTAGATAGCGGTTGTTCAAACCACATGACTGGTGACAAAAAATAATTCAATAAAATTGAAGACTGGAATGGTGGATCAGTAAGATTTGGAGACAATTCTTCCATTAAAATAAAGGGAAAAGGAACTCTAAGCATTGATGGAAAACTGAAGGCACATGATGTATATTATGTGGAAGGCCTAAAGCACAACCTACTGAGTGTGAGTCAGATGTGTCATAAAGGTTACAAATTCACCTTTGACTCAGCCGGTTGCCAGATAAAGAAAGACAATACCGGTAAAGTTGTAGCAGAAGGAAAGAGAACAAATCGAAATGTTTATAATCTAAAGGAATGTTGAGTCCTAATGTATGTTAGGACAAGTAGATGAAAGTTGGCTATGGCACCAAAGATTAGGACACATAAATTTTGATAAGATAGTTATAGTAAGAAAAATGGGGTGTGTGAGGAATATTCCACCTATCATCAAACCAGTAAACATATTTTGTGATGAATGTGTAAAAGGTAAGCAAACTAAAGTGAGCTTCGGGACAAAATAGCACAACACCTCAAGACCACTTGAAATTGTGCATATAGATCTGTGTGGTCCAACTAGGACAAGAGCACTTGTAGGTGAAAGATATTTTATACTCTTCATTGATGACTACTCAAGAATGACATGGGTCACCTTTCTACAAGATAAATCACAAGCATTTGAAAGATTCAAGATCTTTCGAAAGATGGTTGAAAAGGAAAGTGGGTACAGGTTAAAGTGCCTAAGATCAGACAGGGGTGGAGAGTTTACATCAAATGAATTTGAAAATTATTGTGAAAAACATGGAATTAGAAGGCAATACTTTGCTCCTAGGACACCACATCAAAATGGTATGGTGGAAAGGAAGAACAGGATAGTCAAGGAGATGGCCAAAACCATGTTAAATGAAGCCAGTCTGTCGGACACATATTGGAAAGAAGTTATTCATACAACTACATATACCTTAAACCTGGTTCAATTAAGAACAAACAACAAAATGACACCGTATGAGTTGTGGTATGACCGAAAGCCATCAGTCAAATACTTCAAAGTATTTTAAAGTAAGTGCTTTACCAAGAAAGATATGGATGGTCTAGGAAGTTTTGACTCTGGGAGTGATGAAGGAATCTTCCTTGGTTACTCATCTAACAACAAGGCCTTAAAATGCTACAATAAAAGACTAAGAAGAGTCATTGAGAGTGTGCATGTAAAAGTTGATGAAGATATGCATGAGGGAAGTCAACCATAGATTAACTGGTATGATAAATCAAGTGATGAAGATGATGAAGTTCAGTCAAATATTGAACTAGAGGTAGCATCCAAGAAGGCCCCCAACCAGTATGTACAGCTGAGTCACCCAGAAGAGAAAATTATTGGAAATAAGAGTGATGGTGTGTAGACTAGAAGAAGACTTACCCAGAATAATGAACATGTAAACCTATGCCTCATGACTGAAGTGTAACCTAAAACATTCAATGAGGCTAGCAAAAGACAAGAATGGATGGATGCCATGGAAGAAGAAGTACAACAGATTGAGAAGAACAAGACTTGGGAATTCGTCCCTAGACTAGAAGATAAGAACATCATTGGCACTAAATGGGTCTACCGGAACAAGATGAATGAAGAAGGTAAGATTGATTGTTAGGCATAAAGCCAGACTAGTGTGCAAAGGATACTCTCAAGTAGAGGGGATTGACTTTGAAGAAACATTTGCACCGGTAGCTATATTAGAAGCAATTAGAATGTTTCTAGCCTACTCTGCCTACAAGGGCTATAAAATATACCAAATGGATGTAAAATCTACTTTTCTAAATGGAAATTTGGAAGAAGAAGTGTACATGGAGCAATCAAAAGGGTTTCTACTACATGATGATGAGAAATTTGTGTGCAGGTTGAAGAAGGCCTTGTATGGTCTAAAGCAGGCTCCTAGAACATGATATTCAAGATTAGATCAGTACCTGAAGGAGAAAGGATTCAAAAAGGGAAGTGCAGATAGCAATTTGTACATAAATAAAGATGAGAATAACATTCTCATTGTGGTTGTATATGTAGATGACATTATCTTTGGAGGAAACAAGGACACCCTCTGCAAAGAATTTGCAGATTAGATGTAATCATAATTTGAGATGTCAATGCTTGGTGAATTGACATACTTCCTTGGGTTGTAGATATTACAACAAGATAAAGGAATCTTCATCTCACAAATCAAGTATGGAAAGGAGATGTTGAAGAAATTTCAACTGGAAGACTATAAACCGGTAAGTACTCCTATGTTAACCGGAAGCAAATTGAGCAAGAATGATGAATCACCAGTGGTGGATCAGACTCTGTAGAGATCCATGATAGGTAGTCTATTGTATCTAACTGCTTCAAGACCAGATATAGTTCAGGCAATATGCATGGTGGCCAGATTCCAAGCTACACCAAAGCAACCACTTATGAATGTTGTTAGCAGAATTTTTAGGTACCTACAAGGAACACTCAACTATGGTTTGTGGTATCCTAAACAAGGGGATTTTATCTTGGAAGCACACACTGATGTTGATTGGGTAGGTTGCATTGATGATTGAAAGAGCACAAGTGGTGGTGCATTCTTTCTAGGTGACCGGCTAGTCTCATGGCATAGCAAGAAGTAGGACTCAGTCTCTCTATCTATTGCTGAAGCTAAATACATTGCTGCTACATGCTACTCCCAGGTTCTTTAGATGAAGCACACTCTCAAAGACATACAGGTGGACATTACTGATCCTATTCTCATCTAATGTGACAATTCGAGTGCAATCAACACAACAAAGAATCTAGTCATGCATTCCAGAACAAAGCACATTGCTATCAAGTATCACTTTCTCAAAGAAAAGGTTGAAGGATAGGAGGCAAGAATGGATTATGTTCCTAATAGCGAACAAGTAGCAAACATTTTTGCCAAACCATTACTAGTAAGCACTTTTGTGTACCTCTGACAGAAGTTGGGAGTTGTGTCATCTATCTAGGAAGGCTTTCCATGGTTCAAGGGGAGTTGATAGCTATCAAAGGGGGAGCTTGGTATGGATCAAAGGGGGAGTGCACAATACTCTTTGTTATTGTGTCAAAGGGGGAGAAATGTACCAGTATAGTGTGTCTTCCGAGAAGTTGACATCAATGCCAAAGGGGGATATTGTTGGAATTTTGGCATTAAGTTGTCATTGATGTCAACCAGCATGATGGATATTCAAATTAGTGTGAGCAGAAAGAATGAAGACTTATCGGTAAGGCATAAAACAGTTTGAAGGATGGCTGGTGGTTTATGATGAAGAGGCAGGATGTTAAAGTTGTCTCAACCCAGTGGAGGTGAAGATGTGTTACTGGTATAGTGTGCTCTACCAGTTAACGGAAGAAGAAAGTTATACCGGCAAAGGGATGTATCGGTATGAGTGTGTTGGACTAACTGTGTGTTGGTGGGCTAGGTCTTGATTGTTGTGATGCCATGTGGAGCAGAGGTGGAAAATATGATGTGGTTGGTGAAGCCCCATGGACAGGACCATTGAAACATATAATCTCCATTAATGAAATAGCCACAAATCACGAGATTGTGTCTAACTGTTGCAGCTCGATGAAGAAAGGATAATAGAGAAATATCAGGGAGTAGTTGGTGCCTAAATCAATGCAAAGGAAATTGGATTCAGGAATTCCTTGAAAAGGAAACAATTGAAGTGTTTTTATGTGTCAATGGATTTCAAGGCAGGAGATCTTATTCAAGATTTCTATTTTCAGCAAATATGCATTGAATAATGGAAACCATGTACAGATGCATTCTTAAAGGATAGGTGATCGATCCAAGATAGGCTAGATTAGATCTCATGAAGATTGTGTCAAGAAGAGGAAACCCTAACCACTCCAAAGTTTTAATTGCTTTCTGGTGGGAAATCACTGGATAAAAAGGAGAGCTCGAAACAAAGTGTGTTGATGTTGTAGAGAAGAAGAAGAAGAGAAGAGAGAGAGAGTTAGTAAAGGGAAGAATTAATTTCCTTAGAAATTATTCTAAGAAAGTTAAGTGTATGTGAGCAGACATACCTGTGAGAGGATTCTATCAGCATAACCATAGTCTTGCAATTGAGCCTAACTGGCAAGGTGTGGCAAGAGCATGAAGCATCCAAGAGTAGCACAATGTTTTGAGAGACTATGTGAGAGAGGAAGAGAAAGATAATAGAGACCAAGAATCAGAGATAGTAATCTCACAACCGGTAGTGTGAGATTTAGTGGAGGAGAAAAGACTATCAATCGATAGTGAGTTATTTGATCAAAGAGTTGCAAAAGTCATTTGCGACAAGAAGCCATAATTATATTCAAATAGTATTTCAATATACATTGCCAAAGTCAAGCTTGGTGCTCCTTGGGTTGGTGCCCTAAATCTTTGTAAGTCAGTATTTTACCTGTGAGGCTAGATTGGGGCAGTAGTTTTCAATACCTTTTCTCACCTAGGTTTTTCCCACATTCGGTTTTCCTCATAAATCAGGTGTTGTGAGTTTTATTTGTGTGAATGATCTCTTTGGATTTCTCTCTTATTCTACCGGTATGATTGTTTAGTGGTTAAGAGAATAACTGACACTCTGAAGTTTATTTTGAAAGTGTAAAAAGTTAGGAACCATTGATTCACCCCCCTCTTAGTGGTACTTTGGGTTCAACAATGCATACCTTCATGGAGGACTATGTGGATGATTTATTGGCCAAGTCATTCACTTGAGCAGAACATCTGGACATATTAGCTAAAATATTTCAAATATTAGAGAAATTCCAAGTCAGGATAAACCCTAAGAAGTGTGTCTTCAGGGTGACATCAGGTAAATTATTAGGCTACATTGTTTCTAAAAAGGGCATTAAAGTAGATCCAGTGAAGGTACAGGCCATTATGAAGATGCCACCTCCTAGGAACATTAGTCAACTTATATCTCTACAAGGACGACTATAGTCAATCATGCGATTCATAGCCCCAATAGCAGATAAAAGTCTGCCATTCAATCATCTGCTACATAAGAACATACCATTCAGATGGGAAGCCAAGTGTGTGGAATCATTCTATCAAATCAAGAAATATCTAATGAATCCACCAGTTCTGGTACCACCAATACCGGGAAAGCTGCTCATTCTCTACATATCAACAACGGAAGTATAATTGGGGGCACTATTAGCACAAGAAGATCAAGAAGGGAAGGAATGACTTATATATTACATCAGCCAAACATTAAACGAATATGAGATAGATTACACGTTCATTGAGAAGGCTTGTTTAGCTGTGGCATTCGCTTCTCAAAATTTATGACATTACATGCTAGCTCACACAATCAAGCTAGTAGCAAAAATTGATCCTCTCAAGTATTTACTCAACAAAGTAGCTCTTACAGGCCGACTGGCTAAATGGGTCATGATTCTTAGTGAGTTTGATATCTAATACACAGAGCGTCGGGCTATCAAGGGACAAGTAATTACAGATCAATTAGCTAAAGAACCACTACTAGATAAGAAACCAATGAAGGTGGAATTTCCAGACATGGATTTCCTTACTGTTACACTCAAGTAATGGACCCTGTACTTTGATGGTTCCTACACTCAACATGGATCAGGTGTCGGCATCTTGTTTGTCACCCCCGAAGGACACACCATTCCAAGATCGTATAGACTCATGTTTGTGTGCACCAATAACATCATTGAGTATGAAGCCCTTGTCACAGGAATAAAAATGGTCATGGATTGGAGAATCACAGAATTGAAATTCTATGGAGATTCCCAACTGATTATAAATCAGATCAATAATGAATACCAGACAAAGGATGACAAGCTGCTGCCATATAAAAGAATGGTGGATGACTTCAAACGGTACTTTGTGTAATACCCTAAAAATGGTCATCTAAACCATGGGCTCCTAAGCTCGACAACATCACCAAGGTCCTAACCAAAGGCAATTAAATCAATTTTGAGGACATTATTAACTCTTTAATCATCAAATGTCACATGGAAAATCAATTACTCAATATTAATTAAATATTTATTTAATTAATTGAATCATTCCAAGAAAATTATTTTTGATCAATAATCCTATTTAATTTATTAAATATCCTAGCATATCTAATTAATTAATAAATTGGCCATTTAATCATGCAAAAAAAGAATTAATTTATCACAAAAGAGGAATTAATTACAAAGCAAGAATTAATCTGAAAATAGAATAAAAGAATTGAGAGAGAAATCAAACTTGAGATATTATTTTTATTTCTATATTGAGAACTTGAAATTAGAAAATCAATTAAAAGCAATTTAATCATTCTCTAAAATTGGAAGTCAAAGCTTTTCAGAAAAAAAAAAGTTCAGTTGCATTGAAAAGACTCTTTTCTTGAATAAATCAAAGAATTATCTATTTTTATCACAAGTGCATGGAATTAATTAAATATTATTTCCAAAGCAACATGAACTTCTAATTTAGATGCATTTCAATTAAACTATAATTGGAATCTATCTCAAGGTTAACTGAACTTGATTTCTCAATTATTTTCAATTAATCCTAAATTGAGCTTTTTTGTAATTCTCTATAAATTCAGCCCTCGGCTCTCATTCAAAACACCGCAAGAGATTTTTGAGAACACGCTTGGAGATTATTATTACGCTGATTTTTCTTTGGAGTCATTGAATACATTGTGCTTTTTTTAGATTATTTGCATCCACATTTAGTTTATTTCATTATTGCTTGAATTCATTATTTGCTTGAATTATTCATCCATCTTGCATCCATATAGTTTAATATCATATAGATTAAATCCTTTGTCTTGGTGTAGTCTAGTCACTGGTATTGCTTATAAAAATCTGAGAGCAATCTTATACTCGCATCTTTTAGAAGGCAATTAGTCGCTTTGTTATGGTTTATTATTTATTGATTATTGATTTACTAACCATACATGTAATGAATTAATTGAAGTGTTGTGCCTGCAGCTATCAGCCTTATTTCACTTTTTCACACACACATTTTTGGCACCCGCCATGGGGCCGAAGACTACATTTTTTGGCCTCCAAGACTAACTTTTTTATTTTTTTACTTTTCTGATTTTCGATCGTACAGCTTCTGCATCATATCATACGACATTTCTCATAGGCCAAAATGACAAATTGCAGGTGTCGTATGAACTGAAATCCTGTATCATATGATCTAGTAAACTCTATCGTACTATTCTGTATTTTGTTTTGGTTAAAAGGACAAAAAAGAAAATTTTATGATTCTGGTTTTCTGTTTAGATTGGTTATATTGACGATTGACCCTAGTTGTTTATTTGTCTATCTTAGAATTTTTCATAGCCTAATTAGTTTTTGCAGAATGCTTGTTGAAGAATATGCTTGTTGCACAAAGACAAAATGACTATTGATTCATTGTCTTTGTAGGTTGCCTGAAGAGAATCGACCAAACATCGTGTATTCTTTAAATTAATTTTTAGGAACCTAAATTTCTATCTAGTTAAAGAACAAATCTGTATTTTGTATTTTAAGTAAATTCTGAGAGGTAGGAGAGTATGCTCTTATCTTTTTTTAGACAATCAGAAATCTAGACCCTTGAGGCATTTTCTTTGTTTGAGATTTGTACATCTTTAATAGGCCTACCCTCCCGAGGAGCTTAAAAACTCTTAAAGTCATTATGACCGATGTGAGGGGAATGACCTAATTGGGAATGGCTAAATGACAAGTACTCCAACCCACTATAAAATAAATGTGATTTGATGAAAATCAAGCCAACGACAATGCTCTAGAATAGCTCTCCTCAGTACCTCTAGGTATATTGAACCTTGGTTTTCAAGGCTAGGAGACCTCTTAATTGAGTCTATACCTCGACGCGCCGAACAAACCTCTTACTAGATCCAATTAAAATTAGAAGCTACCCGGTTCACCTCTGAAAGGGGGGATAATCTTTGTGCAAGATAGATAGTAACTCTCCCAAGATACTTGTCATTTCATGCCCCCATTAGCATTTGGAGTCGGATAATATGATGTTGAGAATCCATTGCATGAGACTCAACGGTCGTATTCTGATTAGCTATTGGGTGTGTACCTAAGTCTACAAGCAAAGGTTTTCTTCTCTCACCAAATTCCATAGGGCTTGCATGTTGTGATTGGAGTTACTATTCATACTACATGTTTTCTGTGTTTTCATCGCTCAAACTAAACTGGAATACCAAAATTGGAGAAAACAAGAAACAACTCAGTGATCAAAAACTTTGTCCATGTTAGAACTAGTCCATCCTAAGTCAAAATTCTATCCAAAACTAGTCTATTCTAGTCAAAACTCAGTCCATCTCAGAATTGGTCATACTCAATTGTCATACTCAACTATTGAAAAACTCATAATTTTTGTCTCTATCCTGAGAATAGTCATACAAATCTGATAAATTATCATCCTGCTTCATATACTATGTCGTACAAGTTTGATTATTTGTCGTCTGAGCTCAATCCTCTATCGTACGAATCCTAATACTCTATCATATAAATCTGAATCCTGTGTTATACAATATAGAATTGCACTGAATCTTCTATCATCCTAGACATACCCATCTGTCGTACAGTACTAGGCAACAACTTGTACGAAACAAAGCTATTGTCATCCTGAAGCTATTAAATTGTCATCCTGCTTAGTAAAACCTATCGTACGAATCTCTGATTTTGTCAGTACAAAGAAGTCAAACTTGCCTAAAATAGTTTACAACGAACATAATACTAGTTATCATCATCCTAAGCATAAATAGATCAAGAAAATGTACCTCTGCCATTTGTATTGCATGATTTGGTCAATCATCTTTCAGCTAGCTCAACCAACTACTTATCAAACCTAAGTCACTTAGATAACGTATTATACAGGATAGATCGTTCCTAAAACTAGACCAAATCTTAGTCAGTACTCTCAAATCAACTTAGATAAACGTCTTATACATGATAGATCTTTCCTAAAACAAGACTAAATCTTAGTTGCTTCTCTCAAACAAATGTGTTAACCAAACAACTAGCTCTCAATTAGATCTTGACCTCTACATCACAAATAGCTTTAGGTCACACTAATCCAAAAAAATGCCTACTCAAACCAGGAGTTCTCATAAGAAAGAAGCCAAAGGAAAAGGACAACCCTTCACATATCAAGTTAACCCATACTACATGAAGGACCCACTCACTGACAAACCTTCGTCATCAGGGGTACTAGTTTTTGATGAACCTGAATCTCCCACTATACATTAGACAAAATACAATGACAAAGACAACCTTAGTATTCACGAAACCGATAATGATTCCTCATCAAGTGAAGCTAAAGAAGACATTAAACCTCCAGAAAAAGATATTCATGACTCTCAAGAGGATAAAGACTTTCAAAAAATGATGAAAGCTATCCTGGCTTGAGAAAAGGAAGACTATTTCTTAGAACTAGCAAAACAAGGTGCCAAACTTTCTACTGGATATGATGTTTAGACACTCATTACTAAAAAGGAAGAATCACCTATACTCATGCTACACAAACAATTACATGCCTTACAGACTGAGATCACAGAACTGAAGAATAAGGATAAGTCCCCAAAACAATATTCTCTAGAGACAATATGCCCCTTTCCATTTGACAAGAATCTATACATGCCTCCATTTCCTTCACGAGTTGAGATCCCAAAATTTGACAAGTATGATGGTACCTCAAATCCTCACGATCATGTCAGGGAATTTTGTGCTACCTGTATGGAGTTCATGCATGATCAAATGTATCTCATGCACCTTTTTCCAAGGAGTTTGGGAGGACAAACTATGGAATGGTTCTCAAGTCTACCCAAAGGAATAAAAATGTTTAAAGAACTAATCCAAATGTTTTAACAGCATTCGATATCCCGTGACTATGGTCGAGCTTTGCAATACTAAATAGAAAATAAGGGAGCCTTTTCTTACTTTCCTCAAACGTTGGAGAAAGATGTTCTCTAGGTATTCACGACCTATCCCAGATTCTGAGAAAATGGATATATTTGTCAACAACTTGGTCCCGAAATTGAAATATAGTTTCCAAATGCAAGTACACCCATCATTTAACAAAATGGTAGATAGAATGGAATATGTGCTCATAAAGAAGGGGGATATCTCACCTTGGAAAGAAACATAACCAGCTAGCTCTAAAGAGAAAAACAAGTATTGGAAGTATGGCAAAGACAACAATAAGAATGTTGTTAATGACAGAGTAGTAGACATTGTTAAAACCAACTCAAAGCCCATGATATTCAACTTGTCTAGTGGCACACAATCACTCAAAGCTGCTGAAGCTGCAGCAAAAAATCCTCCAAAGAAAAAAAAAGAATGGTTCAAAGAGAAACCTTGGCTTTCCAAACCTAAACATGATTTTACACCTCTTGAAGAATCATATGAATCCTCTTTCAAAACTCTATTGGAAAAAAATTTGATAACACTACTAGATAATTCCAGGCCATATGATCCAGAATTCAAACTAAAATGGTGGAGAGAAAATGAATATTGTGACTACCATCAAAATAAAGGTCATAAAACAAACAACTACATGAAGCTCAAACATGAGATTCAAGATCTCATAGATGCTGGTAAAATTATTGTCGGGAATCACCCGACCAATGCTGATCACAAAGCATATAAGGACCCTTTACTTGTTTATGAACAAGGTGATTCCTCAAATACCAAAGGAGGTGCCAAAGTAAATTATACTTTCACCAGCAATGACAACGTCATTAACATGATTGAGCCTTCCCAATCTGAATATTGCAATGTGATTATAGTCCAAGATAAACCAAATGAATCATGATATGCAAGAGCTCTGACCCATTCTCAAAAGAAAGTCACTCTCCAAGGAGCTAGTTCTTCCAACCCAGTCCAAGCAACATCAAACCTACCAGCCCCGTCTAACAAACAAAAAGAATCAACCTTGGATAAATTTAAAAGGCTAACTTAAACATCATCCTCTTGATATAGTGTTGTCAAACAATTGAAAAGGACAAATGCTGAAATCTCAATCTTTGAATTGCTAACAATCTCTTCTTCTCACAAAGAGATCCTAGATAAAACTTTTCTCACCACTAATGTTCCAAAAGATTTAGATATTGATCAGTTTCAGTATATGGTGGATCATCTAACTTTACCTCACTATCTGACCTTCTTTGAAGAAGATGACAACTCACTAAATCATCCACATAACCAGCCATTTCATATTGAAGCCATGATCTATAAACATAGAGTTAAATGTGTTTTGATAGATGGAGGCACGAGGTTGAATATTTGTACTTATAGTCTGGTTACACAACTAGGATTTTCTGAAAATGTCATTAATCCCGCCAAGAAAATAACAATTAAAGCCTATGATGAAGAAGAAAGGACCTCTAAAGGTTTGGTATCATTACCAATCAGAGTGGGACCTATAGAAAGAGATGTCCTTTTCTAGGTGCTTGATCTTCCTCTATCATATATTATCTTACTGGGCAGGCCATGGATTCATGAAATGAAAGCAGTTCCATCTACATACCATCAATGATTTAAATTTCCCTACAATGGAGTTGAAGTCAGTATTCCTACTGATACAAATGTCCCCTGTAATGCATTGACAAAAGGTCTTGATACCTTTGTGCCTCATAATATGGTAGCTTCTACAAATAAAAATCCGGAAGCTTTAATGAAAGACTTAGAAAAGAAATTGAAGATTACAAATACCGGCATGGATGGCTACAAGATAGAATCGGTAATTTCATTAGTCTCTCTCCCTCCATCACCAAAACAGTTGGGCAAACCATCAGAGGCCATGACAACACAAACTTCAGCTTTGAATATCATATATGATGGTCTTTTTGTACAGTCTTCTAATTCCCTAACAGATGAAATAGAAGAGGATGCAGTTCTTAAATGGCTTTTCAAGGAAGATAGTCAAAATGAGGAGGTATGACATTGTGAGATTTCCTCAACCCAATATGGTCCTGGCTACAAGATGATTCAACACATGGGATATATACGTACTAGTCCCCTGAGGAAACATCAAGAGGGTATTATTGAACCGATTCAGCTGCAAACAAAATCAACAAATGATAAGGCTAGAGTAGGGTACAATCCAAAAAAGACATCAGACCAAAAACATGCTTCTAAGTCTAAGTGGTAGAAAAGGACATCGCTTTCAACATTATAGGAAACAAACACTCAACAAACTCAAGCAGAGTGTGTAAAAGAGAAAGAGTAATCAAGAGTCAAGAAAGAAGAAATAGTTAGCACTCAAGCTCCGATGGTGTCAACTACAACAATACAAGGAGTTGAAGTCCCAGAGGATATAAGAGACGAAGTAGAAAGAATCAGAGAATTGTTTGCACCACTGAAGGTTCCAGTCACATACACTGGTAGGTAACAAGTAGAAGATTCAGAGACTGACTCAAATGAGTATGAATGGGGTCCAGATCACCTCTCAGATACATCCACTACAGAAAGTCCAGAGGAGTCTACTAGTAGCACAGATGATACTCAAGAGATGATACACATAAAACTAGAAAAAGAAATATAGGAAATTAGACAAAAGAGACAAGCAAACTATGAACAAGGACTAAAGGAAAGAAGAATACCAAAAATCTTTTCATCTATGTACCCCTATACTAAGATAGATCAAATTAGGTATATCACTACACAAGAAGAATTGGAAGCAACAGAAGCAGAATAAGTCATCAGTCCAGAGGAAGTTGAATGGAGTAGACGACAAGGAATCACAGAAATATCAAGATCATGTCAATAGGTGTGTTAGATACAAATGCTAAATGAGACAAATTTTGAAGGAATTTGTAGCATTAAGGATGTTGGTGTTGATACCATACATATACTCACTAAATCACTTGAAGAAGACTCAGAAAATTCATCCAATGACTTTGATGACTCTGACAACAATCTTGTTTATGACAATATGTACTCATCATCAAATTTTGAATCATCTAATGTAAATAATGAAAATCAGTCTACTATTCTTATTGCTATCAAACCATGATATGAAGTCTAATCTGGCATAGAGAATGACACTAAAAGTATGTCTATTGGATTAGGTCAACTAAATATTAACATGCACTTTAATAATCATGTTCTAACTTTTCCTGGTCTCGAGACATTTATGCAAGGTATCCTTCTGGAACTCAACTTTTTGATCAGCAGTTGTGATGACAATACCATGAACTCCCTCAAACCTGTCCAACATTTATCCTTACTACATCCAGAACTAATTGATTGTACTTTACAAAACCAACCTGTGAATATACCTACTTTTGCCAATGACTATACGTTAGCCTATTATCTCAATGCAGTTGAACCTATGGACTCTTCCACCAGTGAACAGAGTGAAAACATGATTGAAACATATATCAAGTATCTTAGTCGCAAAAATTGCAAAAATAAAAATAAAATATCTAATGGTGAAAATGACATTGTGGGAGTGTCAAAATCTAAAAAAGAGAAAATAAAGGACGTACCTAAGGGTGAAAACCTCTCTAAGGGGCCTGAAGGTGAGATACTTGATATACTGCCAAGTCACTTCTAGGAGAGATCTTCTATATTGATTGAGCCAAATCAGTCAGTGAACATTGGGAGTCAAGAGACACCACACATCATTCATGTAGCTCAATCACTATCAACAGAAGAATTGAAAGATTTCACTCATCTCTTTTTCAGAAATGAAGATCAATTTTGCATGGACATACTCTAATATGTCAGGCCTGGATCCTGATCTTATAATGCACCATCTTTATATCATACTAGGAGTTAAACCAGTCAAGCAAAAACTTCGTAAGATGCACCCTCACATGGCACTACTAGTCAAAGCTAAGCTAGAAAAACTGCTAAAAGCTGGATTCATTAGAGCTATAGACTATGCTAAATGGATTTCAAACATAGTACTTGTGTCAAAGGTAGACAAATCTATTAGGGTTTGCACAGACTTCAAAGATCTCAACAAATCTTGTCCAAAGGATGACTTTCCATTACCAAACATTGATATGATAGTCAACATGACTATTGGGTATGAGATGTACTCACTAATGGATGGATTCTCTGGATATAATCATATCAAAATAGCTCTTGGAGATCAAGAAAAGACAACCTTCACCTATGCATGGGGAACCTTTTGCTGGAATGTCATGCCATTTGGGCTAAAGAATGCAAGAGCAACATACCAAAGAGCAGTAACTACTATCTTTTATGACATGATGCATAAGAATATGGAATATTATGTTGATGATATTTTAGTAAATACTATGAAGAGATCCACACATATTCAAGAGCTATGCCCTATACTAGATAGAATGGAAAAATTCAAACTCTGGTTAAATCCAAAAAAGTGTGCATTCAGAGTGACATCTGGTAAACTACTTGGCTACATCATTTCAAAGAAGGGAATCAAGGTTGATCCTGAGAATGTCCAAGCTATAATGGAAATGCCGCCTCTGAAGAACATCAGTCAAATGAGAAGTTTATAGAGACATCTCCAATCAATCAGATGCTTCATTTCTTAGCTAGCAGACAAAGCTCAACCTTTCACAAAAGTATTGAGGAAAGGAGTAATATACAGCTGGGATTAGAAATGTGAACAACACCTTCAGAAAATCAAAGAGTACCTATCTAATCCACTAATATTGATGCCACCAATTTAGGGTAAACCATTGATCTTATACATATCAGCAACTGATTCATCACTGGGGCACTTCTAGCACAACAGGATGACAATAAAAAGGAATGAGCTATCTATTACATCAGCAAAACATTAGTGTCATATGAAATGAAATACACTATAATATAAAAAGCTTGCTTGGCATTAGTCTTTGCATCACAAAATTGAGACACTACATGTTAGCACATTCAATCAAGCTAGTGGCTAAAATTGATCTGTTCAAATATCTTCTCAACAAAGCAACACTTATAGGAAGATTGGCAAAATGGGTCATGATCCTTACAGAGTTTGATATTGAATATGTGGAATGCAAAGCCATAAAAGGACAAGTAATTCCTGATCAACTTGTTGAAGCTCCACTTGAAGACACTCAACCGTTGCATATAGAGTTTCCAGATGAATCAATAATGCACCTTACTCAACAACCCTAGAAGATGTTCTTTGATGGGTCTTTTACTCAAAATGGTTCTGGTGTTGGAATACTATTTGTTACTCCTCAGAAGTATTCAATCCCAAAGTCTTATAAGATTTTGTTCCCTTGCACAAACAACATTGCAGAATATGAAGCTTTGGTAAATGGGATAAAGCTAGCTATAGAATGGAAGGTTGCAGAATTACATGTCTATGGAGATTCTTAGTTGATCATCAATCAAATCAATGATGCATATCAGACTCAAGATGAGAAACTAATGCCTTATAAGAGGATGGCGGATGACCTTAAGAAATATTTTTCTTTTGTATCATTCCAACAAATCCCTAGATCAGCAAATAGAGTAGCAGATGCTATGGCCACCTTGGCGTCTATACCTAAGTTACAGGAATACAGTTTTCGCTTTGAATTCCTGGTGGAAGAGTTACATTACCCTGCCTATGATTCTCGTGAGAGCCAAATAGTCTGTTCTATTATTAGACATGACTCATCTCGATACAACCACATTTACTCTTATTTATGAGACCAAATTATACCTGAAAAATCTTACTCGTAATGATAAAATAAACCTAACTTGAAATGCTTCATGGTATGTTATCATTACTAATGATCTATTTAGATGAGGTTTGGACGGTACATTGCTTAGGTGTATAGAAACTGAAAAGTCTAAACATGCATTATCAGAATCCCATGAAGGTATTTGTGGATCTCATTCAAATGGTCTTACATTAGCTCAGAAACTACTAAGGGTTGGCTACTACTGGCCAAACATGGAGAAGGACGCTATAAAGTTTTCTAAAACTTGTGAGAAATGTCAGCTACATGGAAATCTCATACATGCTCCAGCAAGGGATCTCATACCCTTCATCACACATTGACCTTTCTAGAAATGGGCCTTTGTTCTCATTGGTTAGATCTATCCTGCATCATCCAACAGACACAAGTATTATAACTGCCACTAAATACTTCACTAAGTGGTTAGAAGCGGTTTAGCTCATCAAAGAAACCAGTAAATAAGTAGATATGTTCATCCTAAACCATATCATTTGTAGGTATGGGATACCTTCATCCATCGTGATTGACAATGGAGAACAATTCAAGAATAAAGATCTGGACGAGCTCTATGAGAAATTCAAAATTAAACAACATGAGTCATCTATATATTACCCTCAAGGTAATGGACAAGCTGAGGCATCTAACAAAAACCTATTGACTATCTTGCACATAAAAATGAACAAATTTGGGAAGGATTGGCATCTGCAACTCAATACTGCATTATGGGCTTACATAACTGATAGGGAGGAACCCATAGGAGGACCAATTAAAGCTAAGTATAATCTTGTTAAGAGACTCCTTCAAATGAGAGAGCAAAGGTTTTGGTTTTCTAGATAAGGCCCACTTTGAATGTTCACAAGATTAACTCAACCCAAAACTTCATCCTTGAGTTCTTCCCATCATTTGTTCATACACTTGCTCAACTCAAACTACCATGCTCACTTACTCAACACTTACTCAAACCCTTACTATAGGTCTAAACCCCAAATGCTTAAACTGGAGTTATGAGGGCTTTACAAGGTTTCGAAGGTTTTTTTGGACTAATTACAAAAGGTTTTACAAGGTCACCAATCCTTACTCCAATCAGATTCTTAATTTTCTTCAAAATAGGGCTACAAGGAATAAGCCCTTCTTAGCCCTCCTGAAACACTATTTTGCCCATTACTCACTCCCAACTTGGAATATTTGAAAAAGGAAAATATTTTTGAGTACCCTTTTGGTGAAAATAATGAATTAGTGCCAAGAGAGGTCTTGGGAAGGTCAATTTATGACTGTCCTATTTTGTAGCCTCAAAACAAGAGTTTTTGTGAGGGTTTTGAACCATGATGCATTAGAAATCACTTCTCTATTCTGTATCAAGCTCCCAAACTATCAATACAGCTCTACCACACCAATTAGAAATCTCCCCTATCTCTACCCTACAAACATTTCAACAAACACTTGGCAAACAAACACCAAGAAAGTAAATTTTGACAACAAACACACTGTTTACTACTGCAACACTGTTAAATTTGCTCATTGAAGGAAATGTAACCTGGTTTTCTTCCTTCACAATGCAAAAAAATTTCATAACAACATAATAAACCTTCAAATAGGAATATTGACAATTAAAACTCATTAAAAATTGACTGAGACCATTCACTTGCTTGCTTCTAACCGAGTTTCCATCATGCACTCGCCTAGAACTTGGTCCCATTCATCCTTTCTATCATGTCTGACAGCAAAAAATTAAAATACAATATGTACAAAGGTCCAACTTGGTCTCCAAGGTTCATTTTTTCTTGGTTACCCATGGAGACCAAGTGTTTCAACCCATTTTCCTCAAAACCCTAGTTCAGGGTAGCGAACTGGCAAAAACTAAAAGATTTTTTTTGATAAACCAAAACACAGTAAAAACCCTAACACAAAGAATGAAAAACCTTCATAAAAACATGACACAAACTCCCATGAAAGAACAATATGGAAATAGTTCTCTGTACAAATTGTTACATCATATTAAGCTTAAAAAGCATGAAAAACAATCATATTTAATAACTTCATCTTGCCAATACAAAGCCCAACCTATTTACAATGTTTGAAGTGTCCTTATATAGGCACACTCAAACCATTTCAACCCTTATGGTGTCCATAACTACCTTATAGAGTGATTTTACAATTTTTCTCACTTTTTGTCAAAATGTTGCTTGACAACATTGGCAATTTTTGACTCTTAGTGCATTTTTGACCTACAAGAAAAATATCTTCCACCTAACCATTTGAGAAGGTGTCAAATAAATAAATACACCTACTCCAAGTCCTTTCTATGGTTTTTACAAGGTTTTGAGCATATTTTCACTCTAATGCCATTTTTGGCTTGCAAGGCACTATGGGCCAAAATTGGAAAGAAAACTTGAGAAAAACTATCTAAACACTCTAAGATAAACCTAAACCATAATGAAACCTAAAACAAACACTTGGACTCTTACAATAGTCTTTTATTCAATTCATGATCCCATCAGGATCAAACAAGCCAAAATTGTGAAGGTGCTCCTGCACCAAGAACAAGTATCAGAACACCTACTGGGGATACACCTTTCTCTTTGGTGTATGGGTCCGAAGCAATATTACCTATTGAAGTAGAAATACCATCTCTAAGAGTTTTTTTGCAAGGTCTTGTTACTGATGAAGACTATAGGATATCTAGATTGCAAGAACTCGAATTGCTGGATGAACATCGGCAAGTGGCGTTTGATCATCTTAGAGTGTATCAAAAGAAAATGTCAAAAGAATATAACAAGAAGGTTTGACAAAGAGAATTTCAGGTTGGTGACCTAGTTCTAAGAGAAAATCCTAAAAATCAACAGTTTCGAGACAACAAAGGGAAGTTTGAACCCAACTAGTTGGGTCCCTACATCGTTATTATAGTATTTGGCTCTGGTGCCTATCAGCTCTCAATGTCAAAAGGAGAACAACTCTGTGAACTGATTTGTTGGATACAATTGTTTAATTGTGTATTGTCTTTGATGTTACACAAATGTCATATCAGTCTACCGAGCTCACAATGTTCGGCAAGGCAGTTAGACAGAGCCTACCTAGCACTCCAGAATGCTATACCGAGTTCGCAGTCTTTACCGAGTTCAGTCGGTCTTCGAAGAATATGTGAAGGAAAGTCAGTCTTTACCAAGTTCTCAGTACTTACCGAGTTCAGTCGGTTACCAAAGAATCAGCAGTGTTCACCGAGCATCAGCGAAATGTTTATGCAGCCGACCGAAGCAATATTTATTGAAACTTGTATATGTAGCCGACCTATGTAATATTTATTGTAACTTGTAATTGGGCCGACTTGGTAACTTGAATGGTATATATGAGAGATCAAGTTGCGATTTCGAAGTGTGAGGAAGTGTGAGGAAGTGTGAGAAGTATGGAAATTTGAAGGAGCAGAAATGTGCGAATTCTGATGAAGGATCAGTGATATCCTTGAGGTGCAGAAAAGATATATGTGATCAGTAAGGATCTATTGGCGCAGAACAAAGATTTGTATCAGCAAGATAAGTTGTATTTAATTCAGATCACTTCATTGTTGCTTTCCAACCATTGTAGCAGTGATACCAAAATCTCTTAACAGAGTTGGTCTAACAACCATTTTTGTAAATCCTCTGACAAGGTGACAATTCGGTTGAATTGTTCTTAAGACCTTTCACAAGGCCACTCCTAGCAGGGTGATTAAATCCTCTAACAGGGTCACACCTAACAGTGTGTTTTGTAACCTTTAACAGGGTTGGCTCCTAACAGGGCTCACTTTAGAAGAGTGAAAATCAGTAACTAGTTACATTGGTGGTTTTCCCAAAATTGGGTTTCCACGTTATATCTGGTGTTACTTGTGTTCATGTTATTTGTTTTATGCATGTTAATGTTTAATGAACAATGATAAGTTAATTTACCGAGTTTCAGCAGTTTATATTTAAGACATCTAAGGGACTTGTGGATTTATTTTTGTGGTAACTGATTCACCCCTCCCCTCTCAGTTACTCCATCCATATTTCCAACAATTGGTATCAGAGCTTTCGGTGCTTGTAGGAAGGATTTCAAGGATCTAAGCTAAAGATCAAGATGTCTTACAAGAGGGAAATTCCAAGGCTAAACAGAAATAACTTTTCAGCATGGCAAGGTCTCATGAGACTCCATTTGGCTTCCATTGGAGATACAGGATTGACACATCTTGACACAGAATATGTGACACCCACTGGTACACTAACTGTTGCTGATATTGCTGCAAAGAAGACTCATAACACCATGATGATAGACATTGCATCTACCCTAAGCTATGAAGAGTTTGATGATGTCAAAGATTGCAAAAGTGCATTTGAAATGTGGAACAAACTGAAAGATATCTATGGTGGTGATGACAATGTGAGAAGAGCCAAAGCAGAAAGCTTGAGAGGATAGTTTGATCAATTAAAAATGAGTGAGGATGAAAATATTGCAAAATATGTTGAAAGAGTCAAAGCCAGTGTCAGTGCAATCAAAGCTTCTAGAGGTGATATCTCAGAGGAAACAGTCATAAGCAAAGTTCTCAGAACATTACTACCCATTTATGCAATCAGAGTTTCTGCAATTCAGGAAAGAAGATGTGAAGCAAATCACAAGATAAATTTAGAGGCCATAGTTGGAAGATTAACTACATTTGAGTTAGACAACTATGACAACTATGTTCCAGCTTCCAAAAACATGGAATCAACATTTGAAGCTAAGGTTTCACTCAAGGAGAAAGGCAACAAAGAAAAAGGAATCTCGGTCAGAAAGTGAAGATGAATCAGAACGAAGTTCAGACAGTGATCTTGAAATAATTGAAGCTCTTCTAGCAAGGAAATATTCCAAAGGCAGAGGAAAATACAGAGGCAAAGTTCCTCTAATTTGTTTTTCATGTGATGAAGTCGGTCATATTGCTGCTAGATGCCCAAACAAGCAGAGCAAAGATGAGAAGAAAGATCACAAATGGAATGGCAAAAAGGACTACAAATCATTCAAAGGTAAGAAAACATGCTTTATGGCTAAGGATTCTGATAATAGTGAAGATGAAATTGTTTATATTGCTATAAGAGATGATTCTGATAATGATGAGGAAGATAAGATGGCACTTATTTCTCATATAAGCAAAAATGATATTTGGATCATAGACAGTGGTTGCTCTCATCATATGACTGGTGATAAAACCAAGTTTGAACATTTTATAGACTATGATGGAGGTAGTGTAAGGTTTGGTAATAATGAACCTCGCTACATAAAAGGAAGAGGTAGAATCCCTATAACCAAAGAACTTGTATTTGATGATGCCTACTAGGTTGAAGGTCTCAATCACAACTTGATGAGTGTGGCACAGCTACTTAATAGTGGACTCAAGGTGGAATTCATGCATGGAAAGGCCAAACTACTAAATAATCAAGGAAAGCTGATTGGATCAGGCACTCAAACAAAAGGTAATTTGTTCCGACTTGAAACAAGTGAAAATTCATGTTTTATTGCTCAAGTTGAAGAAAGTTGGTTATGGCACAAAAGGTTATGTCATGTAAATTTTGATAACCTAGTGAAAATAAGTAAATTCAGAAAAGTAAGAGGTATTCCAAATATAAAGAAACCTGAGGTCGGTCTGTGTAAGAATTGTCAAATTGGAAAGATGGGAAAGACTAGTTTCAAAAGCAAAAACTATCAATCTGAAGATATATTAGAAATTGTGCATACTGATTTATGTGGACCCATAGGAACTGAAAGTTATACTGGAAAAAAGTTCTTCATTCTTTTTGTTGATGATTACTCAAGAATGATGACTGTCATGTATTTAAGGAACAAATCAGAAGCATTTGAAAAGTTCAAATGGTATTTGGCCAGAGTAGTAAAAGAAACAAGTAAAAGACTTAAATGTCTAAGGTCAGACAGAGGTGGTGAATTCATCTCTCATGAATTCAATAACTTTTGCATTGAAAGAGGAATCAAAAGATAAGTATCAGCCCCTAGAACTCCTGAGCAAAATGGAATAGCTGAAAGAAGGAACAGATCTATCATGGATTGTGCAAGAACCTTAATGATTGAAAAGAATATTGCTATCAAATACTGGAAGGAAGCTATCAGCACTTCTGTTCATACCTTGAACTGAGTACAGCTAAAGAAGGACTCATTCAAAACCCCCTATGAATTATGGTATGGCTACAAACCTAATGTAAGTTACCTAAAAGTATTTGGAAGTAAATGTTACATTTTGAAATAATCTAGAAAAGGAAAATTTGATGTGAAAGGTGATGAAGGTATATTTCTCGGATATTCTTGCAAGAGTAAAGCATATAGATGTTTGAACTTGTCTACTCATAAAGTTATAGAAAGTGCACATGTGAAAGTTGATGAGTTTGCAGAAAGATATGAAGAAGAAAGCAAAAGAGAACCAGAAGATTATAGAAGATTTGTGTCTATTGAACCTGATACAATACCAGATACATCTGCTAATCAGGAATCTTCTACTCCCGAGTCATCAGTAACTGAGTTACAGAAAGAGAAAACCGAGCCAGTATCTACCAAGTCTGATGAACCAGAACTAGTGTCTACCGAGTCTGAAGAAACCGAGCCAATATTTACCGAGCCGGACCAGCCAGTTGAAGAACAAGAGGACAATGATGAAATTCATTCTAAAGGCAAAAAACCTGTATTAGCTGAGTATGTCAGACGACATCACTCAGCAGATCAGATCATTGGAGACAAATCTGAAGGAACCATGACAAGAGGTAAGTTGAAAAGCACTTGTTTACTTGCTGATTTTGAACCTAGAAATGTCAAAGATGCATTGGGAAATGATAGTTGGACAGAGGCTATGAAAGAAGAGATAGAACAGATAGAGAAAAACAAGACATGGACTCTTGTACCCAGACCTAAGGATAAAAATGTGATTGGAACTAAGTGGGTATTCAGAAATAAACTGAATGAAGATGGCAAAGTTTCAAGAAACAAAGCAAGACTAGTATGCAAAGGATATGCTCAACAAGAAGGAATAGACTATAGAGAAACTTTTGCTCCTGTGGCAAGATTGGAAGGAGTCAGAACCTTACTTGCATATGACACCTACAAAGGATTCAAAGTTTATCAGATGGATGTTAAATCTGCATTTTTTAATGGTATATTGGATGAAGAGGTTTATATTGAACAACCTGAAGGTTTTGTTGATCCACAAAAGAATGACATGGTCTGCAAATTACATAAAGCATTGTATGGTCTGAAACAAGCCCCTAGAGCATGGTATGAAAGATTGCATAACTATCTTATTCAGATTGGATTTCAAAGAACTAATGATAACAGTAGCTTGTATATCAAGGAAGGATCAGATAACAAAATTGTCTTAGCAGAAATATTTGTAGATGATACTATTTTCACAGGAAATGATGATCTTTGCAAAGAATTTTCAGTACAAATGAATAAGGAATTTGAAATGTCTATGTTTGGTGAGATCAAATTCTTTGTTGGTCTTCAAATTCAACAGAACAAAAATGGTATCTACATTACACAATCAAAATACATCAAAGAGATACTGAAAAAGTTCGGTATGGAAGATTGTAAACCAGTTGGAACTCCTATGTGTACTGGATTGAAGCTTACCAAGGAAGATGAATCACAAGAAGTAGATCAAACACTGTATAGATCTATGATTGGAAAGCTGTAGTATGTTGTTCATACTAGGCCAGATATTGCTCTTGCAGTTGGTATTGTTGCAAGATTCTCAGCAAAACCAAGAGAAAGTCACATGACGGCAATCAAAAGAATAATGAGATATTTGAAAGGAACTGAAGAGTATGGATTATGGTACAAATTTGGAGGAAATTTTGATTTGAAAGTATTTACTGATGCTGATTGGGCAGGAAACATTGATGACAGAAAAAGTACAAGCGGAGGAGCATTCTTTCTAGGAAAGAGATTGGTTTCCTGGACAAGCAAAAAGCAGAACTGTATATCCCAATCTACAGCAGAGGCAGAATATGTTGCTGCAGCAGTAAATTGTTCAAATATTGTTTGGTTTAAACAGCTATTGGCAGGCATGAAAATGGAAATCAAAGAACCAATTGTTATGTTCTGTGATAATACAAGTGCAATTGACATGTCCAAGAATCCAGTGATGCATCCCAAAACCAAGCACATTGCAATAAAATATCATTTTGTCCGAGAATTGGTGCAGGACAAGGAGATCAGATTGGAATATATTCACACAAAGGAACAAATTGCTGACATATTCACAAAACCATTGGCTAAGGATGCATTCTTGTATCTAAGAGGTAAGTTAGGGGTCACTCCTCTATCTGAAATTCACTAAAGAAAAGTTTTAGTGATGCATCAATTCATCCTAAGTGAAAAATCTACTAGTTGATGCAGTATAATCAGGAAAATATTGCATATGAATCAGTACAAAAGGTACATTATAACTCAGATGAAGTCTTATTGTCTTTGGCATGTGTTGTCAAAGAGGGAGAGTTTTACTGTCATATCCTACTAAAATTTGAAAGAAAGTTCATTAAGATAAAGAGGGAGAGTTGTTTGATAAAGAGGGAGAGTTTTACCGTCCAAAGATGAAGTTACTTCACAAAGGGAGATTATTGAAAGAGGGAGTGTTCTCTATCCAAAGGGAAAGTTATGTTGGCATGTTGCTGTCATAAAAGAAAAGACCTGTTTTCAAATTTCATTTTGATATGACATGTTGTGTTGCCATCAATGCCAAAGAGGGAGATTGTTGGATACAATTGTTTAATTGTGTATTGTCTTTGATGTTACACAAATGTCATATCAGTCTACCGAGCTCACAATGTTCGGCAAGGCAGTTAGACAGAGTCTACCTAGCACTCCAGAATGCTATACCGAGTTCGCAGTCTTTACCGAGTTCAGTCGGTCTTCAAAGAATATGTGAAGGAAAGTCAGTCTTTACCGAGTTCTCAGTACTTACCGAGTTTAGTCGGTTACCGAAGAATCAGCAGTGTTCACCGAGCATTAGCGAAATGTTTATGCAGCCGACCGAAGCAATATTTATTGAAACTTGTATATGTAGCTGACCTATGTAATATTTATTGTAACTTGTAATTGGGCCGAATTGGTAACCTGAATGGTATATATGAGAGATCAAGTTGTGATTTCGAAGTGTGAGGAAGTGTGAGGAAGTGTGAGAAGTATGGAAATGTGAAGGAGCAGAAATGTGCGAATTCTGATGAAAGATCAGTGATATCCTTGAGGTGCATAAAAGATATATGTGATCAGTAAGGATCTATTAGCGCAGAACAGAGATCTGTATCAGCAAGATAAGTTGTATTTAATTCAGATCACTTCATTGTTGCTTTCCAACCATTGTAGCAGTGATACCGAAATCTCTTAACAGAGTTGGTCTAACAACCATTTTTGTAAATCCTCTAACAAGGTGACAATTCGGTTGAATTGTTCTTAAGACCTTTCACAAGACCACTCCTAGCAGGGTGATTAAATCCTTTAACAAGGTCACACCTAACAGTGTGTTTTGTAACCTTTAACAGGGCTGGCTCCTAACAGGGCTCACTTCAGAAGAGTGAAAATCAGTAACTAGTTACATTGGTGGTTTTCCCAAAATTGGGTTTCCACGTTATATCTGGTGTTACTTGTGTTCATGTTAATGTTTAATGAACAATGATAAGTTAATTTACCGAGTTTCAGCAGTTTATATTTAAGACATCTAAGGGACTTGTGGATTTATTTTTGTGGTAACTGATTCACCCCTCCCCTCTCAATTACTCCATCCATATTTCCAACACTGATTAACACCATCCATTTGAATAAATTCTTCACATAGAATTCTCTGCTTCAGCAACCTATACAGCTGAAAAAGTATTGGAATTTTTTTTTTTAAAAATCATAAAAAGTCCTGAAAAAAAAGAAAAAAAAATGCCCTGGTAAAAACCTGGTAAACAGGAACCTTGGTAAAAAAAAATGATGAATATCTTCCAAGTAGGTGAAAACCTGGCAAATAGGCACCTCTTGTACTCAATTCTCCATCTATCAATGCAACGTTGGCATTTCCCACTTTCATGCATCTTTATTATCGCTTGTACATATATTTCAGTCACTTTTGTGACATCTTGGTTCCTTGGAACCCCCATGGCTTGAAACTAATTAATTTCCTAGTCTTAGGTTAATCGACAGATAAATTTACATATCCTAAGCAGTATCAACCAAGTCATCTTTCTGTCAGTGAAACCTGGTAGTCCACTCTGAGTCAGTCACCTATCTCCTAACTACCAAAGAGTTTTATCACTGAGTACACAAGCAAACATCAAAATTGAAAACAATCACTAAACAGTTTGAGCTATGAATGAAAATTTACTTTGTATGCTATCTTTTATATTGATTTTCGATTATTATCCCTCTCAGTAACTCAAGGAAGTCTATCTTGACTAAGAGGAGCAAGGATTGGGGGCATCATATTTTCTTTGTTTTCTACTTGTAGGAATGATTCTGATGATCTAGAAACATCTAATGAGCTGGGTGTTTGTGATAAGAGCCTTCACATCAAGGTGAAATCACCACACATACCTCGACTCTGCTTACTTGAATGCTATAGGGAGGTTTCTATCATTTCTTTGTCTATTTTGAGTGAATTTCTTTATCATGCAATTCGGGTCCTTGCGAAATCTGTCCAAGGATATGAATGAAAAAAGGGTCATTGCAGACAAGATAACTAATAGTGCACATGAAAAGAAAGGAACTCTAATCTACCAGTTATGTTTGTTATGCTCGGTGATGAAACTTAAGCATTTTAAATCCAGTGACTAGGTTTAGGTTGCATCTCATTTTGCATTTCATTCTGTATTTTGTGAATTTAGAGTAATTTTGGAATAATAATAATGATCTCTTAATCTTTTGAATGAGAGCTGGAAGCATCATCATTTCTTAGCTAAGTCTTTTTTTATCATTTCTCCAATCGAGTACTTGTGTTTTGAGATGTTTGCTGCATACATAAACATCTTATATAGATTCATATATTTCATTATTACTCATTCACATTCATCTTATTGCATAGAGAAAAATAAAATTTGCATCACTCATTACTCATTTTTCTATTTGCATATGAAAAGAAACAAAAACAAACATTCATATTCATCCACATTACATACATCTATGATAAATAAATAAAAAATTTATGCATACATATAGAATAAAGCATATAGAAGACATCTCATAATCGATTAACACAAGTATTATGAAGTCAAATTAGATCTTATATATATATATCGTATAAAGTCTCAGAGTACAAAATGATGTCAACTGACATATACAAACTCCCATCAGAGCAAGAATCGTATAGGCTACAAAAAATGGTACATCTACAAAAAATCTCAGAGCTGCAAAAAGAATATCTAGCTCTCGGCCTCTCCCTCATCGCCTGGTGGAGGAGGTGGAGCTTACTGACCGGGGTCCTGACAAGGTGTCTGCGCTCCCTCTGATCATGCCATATACTGTGAGTATGGTACAACTTGCTGCGCTATAGGAATAGCTACACTGTAAGCTGCAATGTAATAAGCCACCCGACTAGTCTGGTGCAAAACCTCCTTCTGCAAAGCATCTATCTATACCCTCCTCTCTGCTCTCATCTCTAAGACCTGATGATCTCTCTCTGCTCTAAGCTCTGCTAGCTATCAGTCTCACTTTGCCAATCGAGTCTCTGCCACTATCAACTTGACTGTAGCTTCGCTAGATGTACCCTCATCGATCATGTTGCGTCGGCCCCCTACTCTCTCGCAGGCTCTCCACCCCCATCTCCACCTCTAGCTCCACCCTGCTCCTCTCACCTTTGTCAGACCTATCTAGGAGCTACTCACTCCTCCTCACCTCCACCCAACCTAACACCAACACTACCAAGGGATCCACCCTCACCCCTCTGTTGTCTAACTCTAGCTAGAACCTTATTGTTGCTAGCACTAGGATCACCACCTATCCACCTTGGAGCCTCGACTCTCTGTCCCTATTCCTATCTCTATCCCTATCCCTGTGTGGGGGCATCATCCTCAATCTCCTCAATACGAGGTTCCTACTCTGTTGGATCTGTAAATCTAGGGAATGGATACTGCTGGAACCAATCCTTGTACTGGGGAAATACCCCTGCATCTGCAATGTCATCCATATAGTCCCACCAGAGTCACTGTAATCCAGTCACCTCATGCATACCCAAGGCATAAGATAACCTTGGTGCCCATCTCCGCCTCTCTTCATCAGCATATCTCGCATATGTTGTGAACTCCTATGAGATCCCCTGAGGCCTACCATACTGCCTCATCACTCGAGATACCACGAATCTCTCCACCATAGTCTACAATCTGCCAATGAGTGGGCACATAACAAACAAAAATTTGTGTACGATCCTCCAGTCATCCCATGGCTCTAGGCCCCTATAAGGTCTCCATACCATAGCTATCAAGTCATCTAGCTGTCATCACTAGAAATCACTCTTGCCCAGATGGGGATGCATGACATATCCTAAATATCTATACACAATAGGCTAACGAGGCTCCCTTCCATCATCTACAATCGGCCTACAAACTGGGAGGTGCTCCCAGGCCCATACCTGTAAAATCAAGACTCCTGCAGCCATGCTCTTCCCCTCCCTATAAAAAATCTCATGCATCTCACGATACATGTATGCTAATATATAAGAACCCCAGCCTAATCTCAGAGGGGTCTCAACAAGCCTCTCCAGCATCCCACCCCATCCACAAAGGAATCCCTATTTTCCTCTATCTAGCATAAGAAAACAACCAATAAACCCTGTTATTACACAAGCCAGAGGAAAAGCCTCACTATACCTGCTCATCATAATGTCCCAATTGATAGAACGTGTCAAGATATCTGGATCATTGAATACACATCTGATGACCTATAATCCAGGAAGATGCATTGCATCATAACCTACCTTACCCCCAGCAAAAGGGATATGGAGAATCCTATAAATATCCTCGGGAGTGATGGTCATCTCCCCAACTGGAAAATGGAAGGTGTTATTCTTAGAATGAAATCTCTCTACTAACACTGTGAGCATCCCGTGATTCACACGGATATCGAGTAACCTAAGAAGGTGGGTGAAACTGCATAAATCAATATGTTCTTGCTCAACATCTAACAACTACCAAACTAATGTCATAGTGGGTGGATAAACGCATCTAAAAATAACATGAGGCAAACAAACCTGTAAAAAATCAAACAACGAAGCATCAAAAAACATTCCAAATAAACCTACAAGAGAAGTAAAAATACACGCAAATTCAACTATGTCAATTGCCAAGTCAAAATTTCAAGTTTGAATCTTCAAAAATGCTCACTGTTTTCCAAAGGATAAAAAATAGAAGGGCATAAACTTATATGAGTTAGGATTAGAGCTCATACGACAAAATAATCCCATACGATACAGGACTAGAATTAGGACGACAAAATGGTCTCTTATGAATGTTGTCGTATGATACAAGGGTAGGCCTCACAAGACAAAACTAATGACTCTAAATGACAAAATACACTTTATCAGTTTGTTGTATGAGGCAGGATCCTATCTTGCACGACAAAGCGTGAAAGCCCGACTTCAACATGCCAAAAACTTGAAAAATAAAAAAAAAAATTCAAAATTGAAATGAATAACAGGCTTAAGATCGATCACTTACCACTGGCTCATAGTCCTAAGGTCAATTATGTCATCTCTGTCACTTGAATCGATGCTCACAAGTGGGGAACACCATTTTTCTTTGCAGAAGGCTTTTTGAATTTTCAAACTTGGAAGGTTAAAATGACTTGAAAATGACACTTTTACCCCTTATCTAGCCATAACCCTAATTTTTCAATTTTCTCCAATGGACATGAAAATTGTACTCCTAGCTGATTCGCCCATTCTGATTCCATTTTTGGGATCAAAATCAAAATTTGAGATCATTTTGCTAGTCAATTTCACAAAATTTGGACCACTTAGCGTTTTTTCATCAAATGCTCATTCTTTCCTCAAATTGCACTCAATTTCTCATGAATCAACATTGAATCTCAATTTTATTCTACACAACAACTTTGCACTCAACTTCAACATCAAAACAAAATATTCATATATTCCTTACAATCATTTGTGCTCAAATTATTATCATTGCCAAAAATTGCCTATAATCATGAACCCTTGCTATCTTTCGATTTCACTCCCAAGGGGGCATACTCATGACCTTATGACCTCACATCTTCAAAGTCGAGAAAATTTTCAAATCTTCATCAAAAGTCAAGCAAAAAAATCTTTTTCAACTAAAGAAAATCGAATTCTTATTGCTAAGGGGTGTCTCAGCTTCATCACTTCACATCAAGTTGAGATCTCTCGATCATCTGAATCGAATCAATCACTAGGGGCATATTAGTTTCATCGCTTCAAATCAAGTTGATATTTGTCTTCATCTGAATCAATCTCTTAACGTTAATCAGTTTCATCGCTTTTCATCAAACTGATTATTTGTTTAAACTCAATCGAGGGTTTAAAGAGTATCTTTGATCACACACCCAATCTAAGCAATTGTTTAGTTTCATCGCATCAAATCAAGCTAGACAGTTTATCTTCGCTCATCGTATCTTGATCCATCAAGTTCAAGATCAATTTTATCTTCGCTTGTTGTGTCTAGTTCAATCAAGTTCTAGATCAGTAAGATCCACTTCTTGATCAACCAAGTTCAAGTTCAGTATCTTTGCTCTCTATCATTCCTATTTTAATCAAGTTCGAGATCGGTATCGCTTTAATCAACTATGTTCAGATCTTTGCTTCAAATCAAGCTAAACACCTTACTTTTTATCTGGTTCATGATCAATCAAATTCAGAACTAGCATCTCCTAGACATCAACTATTCTTTGAACCAACTCGTTGCTCGCACATTAATTCAAAGAGGGGCAAATGTAATACCCTAAAAATGGTCATCTAAACCATGGGCCCCTAATCTCGACAACATCACCAAGGTCCTAACCAAAGGCAATTAAATCAATTTTGAGCACATTATTAATTCTTTAATCATCAAATGTCACATGGCAAATCAATTACTCAATATTAATTAAATTTAATTAATTGAATCATTCCAAGAAAATAATTTTTGATTAATAATCCTATTTAATTTATTAAATATTCTAGCATATTTTTAATTAATCAATTTACCATTTAATCATGCAAAAAAAGAATTAATTTCACAAAAGAGGAATTAATTACAAAGCAAGAATTAATCTGAAAATAGAATAAAAGAATTGAGAGAGAAATCAAACTTGAGATATTATTTTTATTTCTATATTGAGAACTTGAAATTAGAAAATCAATTAAAAACAATTTAATCATTCTCTAAAATTGGAACTCAAAGCTTTTCAGAAAAAAAAAGTTCAGTTGCATTGAAAAGACTCTTTTCTTGAATAAATCAAAGAATTATCTATATTTATCACAAGTGCATGGAATTAATTAAATCTTATTTCCAATGCAACTTGAACTTCTAATTTAGATGCATTTCAATTAAACTATAATAATTATCTCAAGGTTAACTGAACCTGATTTCTCAATTATTTTCAATTAATCCTAAATTGAGTTTTTTTGTAATTCTCTATAAATTTAGCCTTCAGCTCTCATTCAAAACACCCCCAGAGATTTTTGAGAACATGCTTGGAGATTATTATTATGATGATTTTTCTTTGGAGTCATTGAATACATTGTGCTTTTTTTAGATTATTTGCATCCACATCTAGTTTATTCCATTATTGCTTGAATTATTCATCCATCTTGCATCCATATAGTTTAATATCATATAGATTAAATCATTTGTCTTGGTGTAGTCTAGTCACTGGTATTGCTTATAAAAATCTAAGAGCAATATTATACTCACATCTTTTAGAAGGAAATTAGTCGCTTTGTTATGGTTTATTATTTATTGATTATTGATTTAATAACCATACATGTAATGACTTAATTGAAGTGTTGTTCCTGCAGCTATCAGCTTTATTTAACTTTTTCACACATAGACTTTGTACATATCACCTTTGAGCAAATACCAAGGTTGGACAATAGAGCGGCCGATGCAATGGCCACTATAGCTTCACTGCTAGAAAATTCCAGAGCAACAAAGTCATTATGAGTTCCTAGTAGACCAACTGTTTTCCTTGAACTATGACAATTCTGTTTCCCACATCATCTATGCCTTAACAGGTTCAGACTCTCCTCTATATGGGACAATCTATGAATATTTGAAAACCAATACCCTACCCATTGACCTATCTCATAATAAAAAACACAACTTTATCCGGCAAGCCGCCCGTTATACCTTAACCGTTGACAGACTTTACCGTCGAGGTCTATATGGTACTCTTTTTCATTTCCGTGATCGTAATGAATCTGACTCTTCTTTACATGAGCTTCACGAGGGTATCTATGGCACACATTCAAGTGGTCCTACTCTCGCTAAAAAACTTTTAAGAATGGGATATTACTGGCTGACAATGGAAAAAGACTCTTATCAATTTGCAAGGAAATGTCCTAAGTGCTAAATTCATGGCAATCTTATCCATGCACTAGCATAGGAGTTACAACCATTTACATCATCTTGGCCTTTTTGTTAGTGGGTACTTGACCTAGTAGGGAAAATCCATCCTTCCTCTTCAAATGGACACAAGTTCATTATCATTGCAATGGAGTATTTCACAAAAATGGATTGAAGCAGTCCCAATGACCATAATAATTGGAAAATAGATTGCCTCACTTATTCTCAATTATCCAATTTGCAGATATGGCATTCCAAGCTCCACCATCATAGACAACGAGCATCCCTTCAAAAATCAGGATGTGCAAGAACTATGTGAACGATTCAAAATCCAACATAATTTCTCTACACCTTACTACCCACAGGGGAATGGTCAAGCAGAGACATCAAATAAAACAATCTTAAAAATCTTAAAGAAAATAGTAAATGATGCATGTAAGGATTGGCATGTACAACTCAATTTGACACTCTAGGCATACAAGACTAGCCTCGGGACACCTACAGGGGCTATACCATATTCATTGGTGTATGGATTAGAAGCAATTTTACCTCTTGAGGTAGAAATTCCATCACTCGAAGTATCTTTAAAAGGCCTCATACTAGATGAGGAGTATCGGGTAAACAAATTGTAGGAACTCGAGCTTCTGGATGAAAAATGACAACATGCCTATGATCATCTCAAAGCATACCAACAATGCATGTGCAAAAGCTACAACCATAGAGTCATCCCTAGTATTTTTAAAGTCAGTGATCTTGTACTCAAAGAAAATCCCAGAAATCAACAGGTTCGAGAAAAGAAGGGGAAGTTTGAACATAACTGGTTAGGTCCCTATGTTATCATACCATCCTATGGATCAGGCACCTATCATCTAACAACTTCAAAAGGAGATGTGCTCGACGAACCAACCAACAAAATCCATCTGAAGAAATTCTACACTTGAGTGGTCTAATGCACCAAAAAAGTGAAAAATACAAAAAAAATAAAATAAAATCAGAAAAATACAAAAATAAATAAATAGAAAAACAACAAAAAAGGTGCAATAAAAACAAGTGGTGAAAACCTGGCAACATGCACTATTTGTGAGGGAACAACTCATCTATCTATCATTACTCATATCTTTTACATCCAAAGTCAAAGCTAATGGCCATTGCCCAACACTTTTTATGCAACATTGTCCTGAACATACTTAGCGTAGTCACTATCCTTGATTATCAGAGAGATTAGTTTATCATATCCCACCATGGCTTGGTAATCACTATGAATATCCACATCGATAGGTATCTATAACTAGGGGCAGCATTCCTCTGACTTCAAGCATTCTAGCAACAAGCAAACAAGGATCACAACACACTAAGGAAATCCTGTCAACAACAGCTCATCAGCCGAGAAAACAAGACACTGATCCAATTAACAACTTCAAAATACACATGATGGATCATTTTCTGAATCATAATTTGTTTACATCTCCCATGAAGTTTTGACTATTTTGCACTTCAAAATTTTGAGTCATTGGATCTCCAGAATTTCTCAATGATGCATCAAGCTAGAGAAAGTAGTGGGGGAGTCTAATAATTTTTTGGTTTTCTATCTGTGAGGCAATCACTTGTACGGTGCAAATTTTGTCTTGAGACATGATTGGAAACATATCATTGAAGACATTATTCCACTTTGCACATACAAATGGTTAATTCTTGTCTATTTTACGCAAGCAACACTCTGGTTGTCTTGGTTTAATTATACCTCGATGCTTGTGTCATCTTGCAATATCAAAATCCATGTACGTTTTACTCAATTCATTATGGTTCAATTATACCATTATGCCTATATAAACTTCCAACATATCAAAAGATCAATGATGACAAACAAAAATAGAGAAAAAACATGTGACTACACAGGAATGACAACAAGAAAATGAGAGTGAGAATTTAGTTGCATATTATTTTACACTTGCATTTAGTTGCATATCATTTTTACACTTACATTAGGTTGCATATCATTTTTACACTTGCATTTAGCTGCATATCACATTTTCATCTTGCATTAATCGCACATCATTATCATTATCATACATCTCATTTTCAAGATACATCTCACATCATTATCGTATCATACATCAAAAAAATAAAAATAGCAATGCATCATCATATTCTCATTTCATCATGGCTCATACATTATAATCAAAATCAAGAGCATTATTATCTAAGCATTTCATCATTGCATCCCTCACATGCATATCTATTGCAACATCATGGAATCTTTCTTCACTTCCATATCTTCATCATTCTTCCAACTATCATCTATCATGTCTTATACATGATGTATCTTTCCTGAAACCAGACATTTTGATCAGCTCTTATATAGGATATATCATTCCTAAAACTAGATGTTTTGATCAGCTCTTATACAGGATATATCATTCCTGAAACCAGACGTTTTGATCAGGTCTTATACAGGATATATCATTCCTAAAACTAGATGCTTCGATTATCTTTGTCTTATACAAGTCATGTCATTCCTGAAACCAGACACTTCACATCTTTGTCTTATATAGGTGGTGTCATTCCTGAAACCAGACACTTCAATCATCTTTGTCTTATATAGGAGGTATCATATCTGAAACCACACTTGATCTCAATCTAATCAATCTTATCAAATGAATGTATGTCATCACTATCCACTCTTCTATCTTTCAAATAGCATGCTTCTTCTTTCGAGAGATCTTTCATGTCTTTAGTGCATGAATGATCTCCCGAGTGGGCATTATCGTATCAAATCTCGACATCAATTTCATATCAGTTTCATATCGACATCAATCTCATATCAACTTTTTATTTCAAATCAATTCTTCATATCGATTCATCATCAATATCATTTATCAAATCTGGTGCATCATACCGACATTTTGACATAAACATCATATCCAACAAAAATTTCTTTGAATCAACATGTGCACACATGTCACTTCAAAGAGGGGCAAAATGTAGACATATAAAAATGACCACTTTCCTAAGTGAGTATTTAATATTCATTTCAACCTCATTCCTCTATTTAATTAAATTTTATTTAATTAAATTCTTTGCATTCATCTATTTAATTAAATAAATTACTCAATTTATTTAATTAAGTTCATCTAAACCTTTCATAGCCTTTAATTAAATAAATCACTTTATTTAATTAATTCCCCTTTTTCCTATTTTAATTAAATTTACATTTAATTAAATTGATCCTTGCAAGTAAATAAATATAATTTATTTATTTTAATCCCCCACTTGTATTTATAAAAGTTGCATCTATTTTTGTTGAAATAAAGTAATTTATTTTAATTAAAATTCCCCTCCATCCACTTGCAAAATCCTACATCTCCTATTTGCCTCTCTAAACCCCCTTCTAGATTCTTCTAATCACTTCTAATTTAGACTAATCCATTTCCTAAACATTGTCACATCCCTAAGCAAAGGGAAGTCACTTCTCAAACCCTCAAAGTCTTTGAAAACCATTAAAGGCTTTATGTGTTCAACAAGTTAACCTTTAAAGTCTTCATAACCATTAATGGTTAACTCAACCTTCTTACATAATTAGAGACTTTCATCACCCCAAGGGTCTCATCAATCATTCATTGTTTTGACCATGGTTATTCCTTTAACCGTTGTACAAGAGTTTATCCTTTGGGTAAAATCTTTATCCAATGGATAACCCTAACCTAACCTTAACCCTTACCTCCTAAGGTAACCATGATGTCTTCTCAAGCAATCTTTTATTGACAATTATCACCATTTCATTGGTGAGAATTGTAAACATGAATTGATAAATTTCAATCCTATCCCTTGTTAAGATTATCCAATCTTGACCATCCATTGCCCTATTTTTCCTATAAATAGAGCTCTCATTCTCTTATTTTCATCATCCAGGTCTTTAGTATCAAACTTATAGACATTTTGCTAAATATATCCAAGTTTCATGCATCTAATCTATAATCTTTTTTAAATCAAGCATTTAGCCTCTCTTTGAATAGAAATCATCTTAATAAGCATTGTAAGAATCATTTCTATTATCATAGAACACTCATATTAGACTAGTATATCATGTTAGGATAGGTTTTACTAATCTTTTATCTTATCATCATATCCATGCTAGTTTAAATCATATTAGATTTAATATCATGCATGAATAGGAATGCATTCATATTAAGTTGATCAAACATCCCTCATTCTTGGAGTTGTCATTCCTAAGTCACTTTTCTCAGTGATCTGAGAGAAAAGGCATTGACTTGAGAGATCCTGTGAGATAGAGAACAATGGAACATCCCTTGGGGAGTTGAGCAATTCAATATAGCTCCATAACTTGCACCAAGAGTCCCATTGGTGTGTGGACCTTTTTGAAACCGAATTTTCCATTTCTTTGCACCACTTTTCCCGCACACATTTCTAGCACCCACCATGGGGCCTAACCCCATAAAACATATCATTTTTAATGCAGGAGTGATATTGTAGGTACGCAAAAAAGCTGAGTTAGCATGTTGGAGTCTTCTTTTAGAGCTTAGAAACCTTTTTCTAGCACATCCAGTTTACTATTTAGCATGTTATACTCTATCATTAGTGCATTGAGCACTTAGGTTAGCGCATAATACTCCAACTGTCAACTATAAAATTACAGCATATTAGAAAAATAGGCTAGCACATCTAGTAATCAGTCCAGCACATAGGGATCATTCTATAGCGCTTATGTTCATTTTTGTAGTGCATAGGTGCAACATTTTAGTGCATAGATGTAACAAAGAAACAAAATTTGTAACTGATGGAAAATCATTTTAGGCTTGTGTAAGCCCACATAAAAATTTGATTGCTAATGGATTTTTCATGCAGGTTCTAATCTGTTTGTGCAAGAGTGACAGGAGGTAGTTTAGAAGTTTTATTTTTACTTTCTTTCAAAAGAAGTCAGTTAAAAAGAACTCATTCTCCCCTTTTTGCAAAAGTTAAAATTAACTTCATCATTTCATTTGGATGCTTAAAATGAATTGCAGGCTTCTTTTTGAATTTGAAAATAAACTTCATCTTTTCTTTATTGCAAGGTAAAAAGAACAACAAAATTCACATTTACCTTCTTGCAAGTTAAGGAAAACACTTCATTTTGGGAATCTAAAAATAACAAGCAAGTTTACTTTTAGCAAGGTTAAAACAAATGTCACCTGCCTTTGGTGTCTAAGAGGATCAATTTCATTTCAGTGCAAAGGAAAAAGAACCTCATCTTCATTCTATGCAAAGCAAAGAGGGAAAGCTTTCCCCTATTGACTTTAATTTTGTTGACCAAATCACGATTTACTTTGTTGACCAGGCTTATTTTTCAAAGGTTTTGGTAAATACACACTATTCTATGAAATGTTAAAAAGAACACCATTCTTATTGGAGCAACATCTCCAAAATAGAAATTAGCAAATCATTGACTTAAAGGTTAAAAAGAAGATTGTTTGCCTTCTCTCGAAAGCAGAAGGTATATACTCTCCCCTTAACTAGGTGACCAAAAAGCCAAACCAGTGTTTCATGCTTTCTTCATTTCAAGTACTTAAAACCTTTAGCAGGCCTACCCTCCCAAGTTGCTCTTAGAGCACCATTTAAATGGTCAGTAAGAGGGGAATGACCTAAGTGGAAAACAACTTTATTTCCAAGTGTTCCAACCCACTATAATCAAAAGTGGAGGTTGATGAAAGTCCCTTCAAAGGTTTTTCTCAGTGATTAGCCTTCCCCCAGTATCTTTAAGATACGCAAAGCCCTTTGTTCTAAAGGTTTGGAAGCCTCCCAAGGGATTTTATCAATGAAGACCAAACGAAAGTCTGATTAAAAATTTTAGAAATAGAAACTTTGAGTTGATTCAGTATCCAAACATCTTCAATATCATAGTGCAAGGGTGGGGAAGAATCCACCCCCAAGATTAGTCACCATATATCTCCCAAGATAACTATTGAATTGTGAAGCAATTCACTTTGAGTTAATTTATGACAAAAGGCAAAAAAATGGGCGCCCCCTAGGGGGTGACAGGACTATTTGAGCTGACGGAGTATTGAGACTAGTGGGCTATGGTATTGTTGATGACCCTTGAATAAAGAGTCTATCTTATTTGTCTTACTTGCATCCAAACTCGTGTAAACATTGGGGTTTTGAACACATCCTTGCAGAACATACACTATCTATTTAGCATATGAAAAATTGGTTATCTCTTTCATGTCGTGTTTTCAAGTTATTTTCATAAAATCATCCATCAAAACAAACAAGTGTTAAGATTTCTAAAAACAGCCAACACCAAATCAATCAGGGAAGTTTAGCGCGTAGGAGCAACCTCCTAGCACATCTTGACCATTTTATAATGCATACAAACCATAACTTAGTGCTTTCATAAGTCAAAATAACGCATAAACACTTATCATACTAGTTAACATTTCAGTGGCGCTTTGTGAAACCATATTAGCATTTTTTAGCATCAACATAGCGCATAAGAGGCTTAACTTAGCACTTTCAGTCTAAACTATTGTAGCGCTTAGTTAGGACATATTAGTGCATAATATTTCTAGTCAGAAATAGTTTTCAGAATTCTGAGTTAGTGTGTAACATAGGTAGCTTAGAGCATAGGGAATTTCCTATAGGGCATCTAAATCATTAGATAGCGCATCCGGTCTCTGTTTTAGCGTATGGTGAAAACACATAAAAATAGAGAGTAAATGAGGCATTTTTGGAAAATTTAATCACCAGTCCTAAACACCCTTTTTGGCCTTTTGTCAAACTCACTAGTCAAAATCCGAACCAATCATCAAAGAAAACAATTCCAAAATCAAACAAGCATCCTTAGAACAAATTTGTCAAATCCAAAACTAGCTAGAGATAAGACTTTATCCAATCAAAATTAGGTAGTACCATCACATTGATCAAAAGGTCTGCCATCTAATGGATTCTATCAAATAAACAAAATACTGAGTTTAATCCTTGAGTTGTCAAATCAAGTTTCCATATCGAGAGACTCTTATCCATATCATTTGACACACTTTGTCATGGGGGCAAATCTAAACCTCTACTCGATGAAGTAAGCATGAGTTTTTCAAATGAAGTATCACAATCCAACATCAAAGGAAACCATTGATCATTCATGTATGACCACTCCTCATATATTGAGAAGAACAAGTCTTCATCACAAAATTGAGTTGAAGAAGAGACAACCTAGTTCTAAATAACATGCCAAACAAAATAAGTTTCTCAAAAATTTCCATGATGGGTTATGATCAACCAACGGTTGATATTTCATTGTAATTTGTTGTAATGATCTATATAGCCATCTATGATGATCTCTTATGATTTGAATTGTCAATTCATCATGTAATTAGGTTTTGTGGTAGACCTAATTCAGATGGATATTTAGGTTGACACAGTTGATGTTTATGGTGTCGGTGGTCTTAGAGAATGTGTTAAGCTATCCAAGTGAAGTGTGAGATCTTCTCGAGAGTTGTAGAGTGTTGTGTATAACTGGATCTGATCAAGCATGTAGAGAAGTGCAAGTAAACATATAATTCTTTCACTGTTGTTGTAAAGACGTTAATTTATCTATTAGACATAATCTACTCTTTATTCATAAATAAACTCATATGTCAATTAAAAAGTCTATTTCATACATTCACTAAGGAAATATCAATAAGTTGATAGAAGAATCATAGATATACAATTTTCATTTAAAATGAAAGATACAAATTTCTCAATATATAAATCCTTATTCCCTACTTAGGCTTTCATAGAGCCTTAAGTAATATACATATAGAAAGAAGGTGAGATATATCTGTCAATCTCTATTCTGAGTCGCTTCCTTTCAGTCCTTTGAACAAAGATGAGAACAAGATTCAGGCTCTTTTTCCGCCCAACCTTGAAGCTTACACTTCCCCAGAATTATTGATCAATCAAGAATACTTGACCATGCACGAACTATTTTAACCAAAGAATTTGAAAGGCAAGAGGGAATCCGGTGCGTGCCTAGATGATACAAGCATTTTCATTTTAAAAACAAGCATTCACTATCATTCAAGGATATGGTAGAGAGCATAAAATAAATAATTCCATCTATTTCTATGGATAATTCAAATATTTACTCGGCTGAGTATAATGCCAGGCATAGAAAAATAAATAGTTGGAAAAGCAACTATTCTCTCTAAGAATCCACATTCGGCACCCATCCCGGAAGGTAACTTTCTATACACAAGCCTATCTTTAGCTTGGTTCCCACAAACAAGAATACAATTGAGAATACAATCTTTAAAAAAAAACATCTTCCCTATAACACTATTTCACCTATTTCATCTAATTGAAGACAATCTTTCAAATTTTGGAAAACAATAAAATTTCATAAGCAACATATAATTTTATAAGCAATTTTTCAAATAGATACAATATAAAAGAAGGTGTGACACAAGTATGAATTTTCTTTCATATAAGGCATAAGGTATGCAAACAAATTCTTTAATTGAAAATAAAAACTAATCATTTTGACAAATATCAGTTTTTAGGCAATTAAATTAACTAACATATATTTCTCCTATGAATTCCTTTCATCTTTTCAAAAGATTAATAGCACATATTCATTAAACAAATAACATAGGGAAAATCATATAAGAAATCCTACACTATATATAAAACTTATAATTTCTCACTTCCTTATTTCAAATAATAACCAAAATAAAAGAGATTCTGACATCTTTTCGCTCAAAGCTGGTTTGAAAGATCTCTGTTGCACTTTCTCCAAATAGATCTACGCCTTCCTTGAATGCTTGCAAAACTATCACCGATCTATAAACTCACTCTATTCTTAAAACAACCCTCTTCTCTAGTCCTCTTTCCTATTATCTGAACATCTTTTATATTTTCTCAACTATTTTCCTCTTTCCTTCGTGTGTCTATCGTATCTCCCTTCTGTGTTCATCTTTCTATCCTACATCTCTATTTATCCTAATTTTTCCTATGATCTTTCCAAAAATAGAGGCTCGGTTATGGTTGTTGATTTGAAGTCTTCTTTGCATTAGGTTGAGTCTTCTTATTTAACTCTCTCTCTCAAGTCTACACATCTAATAGAGATGGCAATTCTAGTTATATTTTCTACAGTTTAAGTGCATGAGTCGACTATGCATCAGCTTCGTATCGTGGATATTCTCAATACTGTGGCACCACGTGCCTGTTAATTTATTTCTTCCTACAATTATATGCCTAAGATTGAGGTTTTCTTCTATGTTTTCACCATGGAAATTATCAGTCGATTCCAATCTACATGGAATGAAGGAGTTATCTATAGTTAAGAGCATTTGTTAATTGGTGAATCTACAGTCACCATTAGAGAAGTGTCTACTATCTCGTGGTAGAATGTTCGCTTAGTGGAGGGGTCAAAAAAGTTTAATGCAATTACAAACACTTAAGTGTTTGTCATGAGAGAGATTATTGCTCTTACTGCCAAGTCGATGCCATGACCTCCATGTCGCTACAACCTCTAAGTTCTGCATTTAGTTGATAGCCTATGTGCCTAATCTATTGCCATGATCTCCAAGTTGATGGATATGCGACCCTAATTCTACATTAACCAATGGTCTTGTTGTCTAATCAGCCACCCTATCGACACCTAACTAATATGCAACATAGTCGCTATCCTTTGTTTATTTCAAACCCGCCACCTTTCTTATATAATAATCGACTTATTATAAGTTGCAAAGTAAATTTGAGCTTAAACGGTTTTAACTTTAATATATATATTCATAGTTTTATAAATGTATATTCATCAATACTTTATTGGGAATAATCATGTTTGTACAATAAAATAAAAATCATATAAGCATTATTCAACTTATAAATAATCATTTTAAGAGTAATCAATATAATTACACATGAACCATAATTACCTATGTATATATACATATATATGATCGAGTCCTAGTTAATGGAACCAATATACATATAAAATACATATAGTTATAGTATAATTTTGAAAACCAAGCATTTAAATATAGTTTCACTAATTTACATATTTCTACACAAAGGACATTAAATCATAGAGTCACTATTTAATTCAAATTATTGACAATTTTTCACCCTTCAAAGACAAATAAAACATAACGTTTGCCTTTACTCATAAAATTTCATTCATGACTCAAAATCATTCATCAATGCAGACATAAATGTATATGCATAACTTCACTAATGTGGTGTGTGAGATTCCCTATTCTATCAAAGTCATTAGTTAAAAACAACTCTACCTGAGTCATGTTCTCGCCTTCGACTTCGTTCACCTGTTCCTGCATCACTTGCACTCGAGAATTCATCAGCATTGACAATCCCCATAATAGATATTGAATTACATATAAATTGCATGAATAAAATGCATACACCATTTTCTCACAACTAAATTATCATAAAAATAAATTCTCATTTATGTTTCAATTTCAATGCATAGATAAAAACTTACATTAAATACACATTATCAAGAATACAGTTTGTGACAGTTGTTCCCTAATAGCTACAGCAGGTTAAATCCCTTAACCGAGTAGGTTCTAATAGGCCTTAAACATTTAAGTCACCTAACAGGGAAGCTTTCAAAAGAGTGTTAAATCCTCTCACAAGGTTTATCCTAACAGATCATAAAGCTCCTAACCGGGTTGCAAGGCAAGTCCCCTATCCGGGTGACTCCTAATAGGGCTAAGCTCCTAACAAGGTGTACTTCAAAAGAGTACAAATATTTGTGGGTGCCAACTCCCACCTTAGTTTTTCCCTATTTGGATTTCCATGTCAAAAACTTATGGTGTTCATGTGTGGAATGTTTTTCATGTGATGTTCTTGTTTATTTCATGCATTATTTTTGAGACACCAATTATGATGTTTTATCATAAGTTTATCAGAGGTTATCAGTTCTGATAAGAAGTTGTTTGAGACGTTTTTGAATTGATTGATAAGGTTAATTGTTGGTAAATGATCAAGTTTATATGCTTTCTTTGGTGGTGAAAGTTGTGGTAAATGATTTGATTAATATGTTAAGCAAATATGATAAAGAGGTTATTATATCTGATTACAAAAGTTGAGATATTTGTTAAATGGTTTCAGAAATGAGATAAGTTTGTTTTTGAGTTAAAGTTTTATTTGTTCTTAAAATTGATTCAACCCTCCCTCTCAGTATTAATCGAATCCTCATATGATTAACACAAATTACTATCAGTAGTAAATTTATTGAATTCAAGCTTCATCAAATACCTATCCAATCTGGCATACCAAGCTCTTGGAGCTTGCTTCAATCCATACAGTGCTTTCTTCAATCTGTAAACCATATCTTTTTCTTCTGTCAACTAAAAACCATCTAGTTGCTCAATATAAACCTCTTCATTAAGAAATGTTGACTTGAAATTCATCTGATAAACTTTGAAATCTTTGTAAGAAGTATAAGCAATAAATAATATAACACCTTCAATTCTAGTGACTAGAGCAAAAAGTCTTCTCAAAATCAATACCTTATGTAGCTAGGAAATCTGGAAATCATCAAAGCAAATCAATATTAGTCTAGTTCAATCACAAAAACTCAATTACAATGACAAGAATCCTAATTACACTCAATAAAGACATGAAAACAAGACATCAATTCAAACGCAAACCATTGCAAACTTGAATGTCTCCTTCATGTGGCTCCATTGTCCTTCTTTCTCCTTCAAATAGCTCTGTTTATGGATCTCACCTACTAGTGCATAAGCATGATGTGAAAGCAAGTAGACAAGATGATAGCGCAAGAATACTAGAAGTGTGATTGATTCGACCAGGGATCAGGGGCCTTGATTGAAGAAATTCATCCAATTTATAGACAAATTGGAGAAAAGACAAAATTAGCATGAATTTGATTCAAATGGAAATTGCAAATCAAGAATGACAAACATGACAATTTATGACAAATTTGCACTTTCTATGCAAAATTGATTGATTGATAATTTTGACAAAATTATGACAAATTTCTATGTCAAAATTGATTGATTGTCAATTATGACAAATTATGACAACTTGAAATGTCATTCCCATGAAATTAGGAGAAAAATAGGAGAGAATTGAAATTAGGTGAATTAGAAATTAGGAAATTAGAAAATTGAGGAAATTAGGAATTAAGAAATTTAGAAAATGAGGAAATTAGGAATTAAGTGAATTAATTAACAATTTTTCATTTATTAATTAATTCACAAAGAGGAAAGAATTAGTTAGCCAATTAAATAAACATTTAATTGTGACAAGAAGACTTAGGATAAATAAATAAATTATTTAACCTAGAGGGAGAAATGACAAACAAGGTTAAATGACCAAATAATGAAACCCTAGAAGATGAATTAGAAATGCAAGGATGACAATTAGGTCTTGATGAAGGAAAATTGATATCGATTTGATTTGATCATGATTCTGACTGACAAAGAACCAATGCTGACAAATGATTTGACTGATAAATGCACCAATTGACGAGGAACAATGACTAATTGATCCAAATTGACATGATTGAGAAGGACGACGATCGATGTCAAATCGATCGTGAAATGACAAGATTGACAAAAAGACAAGGATCGATGACAAAATAGATTGCAAAATGACAAGATTGAAAATGACCACGATCGATGACAAATCAATCGCCAGACGACAAGATTGAAAATGACAATGATCGATGACAAATCGATCACAAGATGACAAGATTGAAAATGACAATGATCGATGACAAATCGATCGTATGATGACAAGATTGATAAGAGGACAAAACCCTAATTAGGATTGACGATGTCCAAAATGATGACAAATGAATACGCACATTGATGCAACAAGATAAGATCGACCAAAATCATGACAAATATTGTTATCGACAGACCAAATTCAAAAGCGAGACAAATGAAGAATGCAGAAGAAGGACTCAATGCTTGCAAATGATAAAGACCAAGTGTGAATCAGAGGAGAAATGTTAATGCGACGCAAAAACCCTAAAATAAGGCAATGCGTCAATGTTAAAGTATGATTCCACAAGCATTGACCATTTTTAGATGTCTACATTTTGCCCCTCTTTGAGACAATGCGATTTTAAGCGTTGTTTCAAAGAATGATAATGAAAATGCCCCAGACACTGACAATGACATATGCATGCCCCCTCGAGGAATTGGCTGGAAACATGTAGAAAAGAGGCCAATTGATCGATAAGAATGACAGAAGATGATAGGATCAAACAGACTGACAATCGGAGATCAGATGCAAAAATGACAAGCAATTGAAAGCGTAAAAGACTGCGACTAGCATAGGATGGAGAAGGTACACGTCCATCTATGCACTAACAAAGATCTATAAATGAGACAAAGAGAGTGAAAAGAACTCATTTTCACTAGCCAAAAAGGAGAATTTGTTGCTCTGGAAAAGGACACTTGCAGAGAGATGGCGAACATTCCAATGGCAGATCACCTCAAAGAATGTGTACACACTTACAGACAACCGAACGACGCGGGAGTAGTGATATGTATCTCAAAAACCCATATTGTCAATTTTATGAATTTTGATTGCTTGCGGGACATTGTGGGGCCCACAAGGAATGCAGAAACTGACTTTTGCGCCTGTGTGAGTGCATCATGTGCTTGTGTAGGGTATTTTGTGCTTGTGTAGGGTACACAGGCGCAGTTCAATGCAACAAATGCATAGGATACAACACACAGGCGCAGTTGTTCACTGGGAACTCAATTTTGGTCAAAAACAGCATGCGAATGATCCGAAAAGGGGGGACAAGGGTAGGATAGGTCAAAATAGATTAGAAACACCCTGATTTGGACATGAAACAAGGAAATGCAGCCCATAGGAGCAAACCCTAAAACTGACAAAATGTGCCCCAATTATGATGCAGAGTCGACAGTATCCGTTGATCACGCGGGAGAACCGACCTGACTGCTTCATGTTATGACATAGACTCAGGAGCACGAACAGAGATACACTACCAGGACTTGGAATATACTATATCACATTCATGCCCAAGATTAGGGCAAACACAGGACTGCTTACCGCATTGGCAGAGCGATGGCATTCAGAGACTTCCTCCTTCCATCTGGTGACTGGAGAGGCGACTGTGACACTAGAGGATGTATGGTGTATCCTCCGCATTTTGATTCATGGAGAGATGATAGAATATGACCCAGTGATAGGGAGAGACGCTTTGTGCACATTATTTGAGTGCAACACAGATGATTTGGATATCATAGAGAGGGAGATTGGGTGGAAGACCATGGCATCAGAGTATGATCAGCGATATGTGGTGATAGCAGTGGTGATAGCATGCCTACTAGCAGGAGATAGACAAGGACATGGCTTCCCTATTGGATGGGGAAGAGTGCTAGAGTGGATGGTGATAGAGGGGATGGTGTATGCATGGGGGCCATGTGTACTGGCTATGCTATATTTTCAGCTGCATCAGATAGCATATCAAGGAGTCCAGACTTTGAGCTATGGAGTCACATTGCTACAGGTATGGGCATTTGAGCACATAGCCATATGTCGACCGATTGTAGAGAGATAGGTAGTACCACACTGACCATATGTGTATTGCTATGGAGGAGCACTGAGACAGGGTCCTTTTGGATACATATTGTATTGGCGACACGAGCTAGACAAACTGAGAGAGTTCACATGGAGGCCATATCTTGATTTCCTTGGATGGTCAGATGATAGTGATGAGCTACCGTATTACAAATAGGAGAGATACCTGATTGGACGACCAGTGAATCGCCAGAGAGTGATTGAGATGTACATGCCAGAGAGAGTCAGACGATAGTTTGGAGAGAGGCAGGATGTACCTAGAAGGACTGCACACTTTGCCCGATCTCACAGAGAGACGAGTCAGTGGGGGAGTATGATTCAGCCACACATAGCCTATTCCAATTTCACACAACTACAGCAGAGACAGTGGGATTGGAGATCAGATGTGGTGGATGCCGGGATGATAGAAGAGTATGAGCGATGGTTTGCACGATGACAGCCAGTGCCATTGACAGATCCTGATATTCCAGTACCGAGGAGACAGGAGGACTTCCCACTCACAGGAGAGGAGGAGGGAGATGATGAGGATAGAGATGAGGACGAGGATGGAGAGGATGAGGGGGATGATGAGGATGGAGATGATGAGGGGGATGATGATTATGAGCCAGATTCAGCCGATCAGGAGTCATTGCAGGATATACCTATAGAGCCGGAGACAGCTAGGATAGAGGAGATGGAGATGTGCAGGGATACCATAGTGAGTCAGCATGATCACATTGTGACATTAGAGAGACAAAATGCCATCTTAAGGACAGAGCATGAGCAGTTCAGAGTAGAGATAGCCAGACTTACAGTGGCTCAAAATACAACAATAGCTCAGGCACAACAAGAAGAATAGAGAGTCACTAAGTATATTGGGTCGATTAGGGATGCTCGTGCACAGGAGATGGCACAGATGTTGGTAGAGACCGGAGAGGAGATACGCCATTAGAGGACACTATATGAGAGTGCAGTTCCACCAGATCAGAGAGTAGCTTCATATCAGGCACGATCGAGGACAGAGAGCAGGGCATGCTCTCGGAGGTCAGTGAGCAGCATTGGGGTGAGTGGACCTATGAGACCACCACAGCCAAGACCTGGGACAGGAGGGACATCATCCTTGAGACATGTTAGGGATGAGGAGGATAGAGGGAGCACACAGTGATAGAGGCACGTGCTCCTTATGACAGAGACAGATGTAGTTTGACATTATGTAGTCAGCCTGCGGGCCACACTTAGGACAGACAGTCTAATTTTGTACTCCGATATTATTTTGATATATGATATGATATGCATCGATATGATGGGATGCAATATGTTATGACTTATGTTATTTTCCATGCATGGATGGCGTATGCACTGTTTATTGTGGAACATGTATGGATACATTTTGATGTGTTTTTGATGCATTTATAATATGAAAATGGATAAAATGCTTGATATAATGCAAACGTACTAACCGATGAATGTAGGATGCAGCTTACATGTTTTGGAGATAGAAGCACTAGACCGAACTGAATACCCAAACTGACAGAAGAAATGTTAGTAAGAAGAAATGAGACAGGGGATAGTTAGAGGCGAAGAAAAACTTGCTTTCACTAATGCACTTTGTAGGTAAGAACCTTTATTTAATGTAGCAAAATGGATGCGTAGCATCATGGCATTGAAGGCCAGAGCTGAAATACAACCCTTTTTGCAAAAGATAGACACATCATAGACAAACAACAATCACAACAAAAAAGAAAGGGACCATGAACCATCTCGGTCACTCTAAATCACTTGGTGACATCATTGAGCAACATAGGAACATGATCAAAGATAAATCAATAAATGATAAGACTCGCTAATTCCAACAAGTCAAACAAACATCTTGATCTTCATTGTCAAAAGTTGAAAGTGTTGATAGGACGATCATGTTGTTTGGTTTTAGGACATGTGGTACCCCGTCTAAGACAGGACACAGTTTGGTTTTGAGTATACCACACCCTGTATAAGACCCATGATAGTAGTGACAAGGACAAATGATATTGGTGTTAATGTTTGATTGATATGACAATTGTGATCAGTTTGAATGTCTGGTTTGATTGAAAAAGTTCATCTGTTAATTTGTGATTCCATTAAAGCATAATGTGTGATTGCGTGTCATTGGAGGTATGCTCAGCGATCTATCTATGCACAAAGGGATCATTTATTGCAAAATGCTTGTTTTGTTTTTAGGATTTTAATGTTTTTGAAAAAAATTTGTTTATTTTTTCAGGACTTTATTTGACTTTTTAGGGATTTTTTCAGGACATTATATGATTTTTAGGGATTTTTTCAGGACATTATATGATTTTTTTGGATTATTTCAAGACATTTTTCAATTTTTTTGGATTATTTCAGGACATTTTTCAATTTTTTTGGATTATTTTAGGATATTTTTCAATTTTTTTAAATTTGTTCAGGACATTTTTCCATTTTTTAATGATTTGTTCAGGACATTTTTCAATTTTTTTATGGATTATTTTAGGACATTTTAGATGCAAAAGTTCCAGTGATTGATCAGGACAAGGGGAACACACCCAATGCACACCTGAAAGACATATATAGAGGCCCAGACCAAAACATATGCACAAGAAATGGAGTATGCAAGACAATGATGTTGACCAATCACAGGCCTGAAACAGAACATTGGGTCAGGACAAGGATAGACACGATAAATCTTCAGAGAGAAAGCATAGCTAGAGGTCATGATATATGACAGAGCAATGATCATTTCTACACATGGTGCATGTTTACTAGGTTTTCACCAAGGTACTTGCCCAAAGCACCTGTTTGCCAGGTTTTCACTAGAGGACAAATCATTTTTCTTTACTTTTTTTTGTTCTTTTCCTTTGTTTTTCACTTTTTTTTTTTTGTATTTTTTCACTTTTTTTGATTTTTTTGGTATTTTTTTAGGATCATACTTGAAGAAGTGCTGATAAAAAATTATGCCCAGTACTTGCGAAGGTGCATGCTATTTACAGGATCGGACAAAGGTTCACCTTCTAGGGTGGCAAGCTGATATGCCTCTGAGCCATATGCTGTAGTCACTATGAAAGGCCCAACCCAATTAGGTTCAAACTTGCCTTTGATGATGTCAGTAGATTGTGCATTCTTGGGGTTTGCCTTTAAAACTAGATCTCCCACTTTGAAGTGTCACCCTTTGACCTTCTTATTATAAGAGTGATGGAGATGGTTTTGATATGCTTGCAAATGTGTCAGGGCTGTCTGACGTTTCTCATCTAACATCTCAAGCTGATGCAATGGAGAGACTCTGTGCATCTCATCATCAATCAGATGTTGCAAGGAAACACACAAAGAGTGAATCTCCACTTCCAAGGGTAAAATGGCTTCCGCACCATACACCACGGAATAAGGTGTTGCGCTAGTAGGTGTGCGGATAGAAGTGCGATAAGCCTATAGTGCTGGATTCAACTGTACATGCCAATCTCGACCAACGTCATTGACAACCTTTTTCAGGATCTTGATAATGGTTTTATTTGATGCTTCGACTTGACCATTACCCTATGGATAGTATGGACTGGAGAAATGGTGTTAGATATGAAACTTTTCACAGAGTTCCTTGACATCTTTATTCTTGAAGGGATGACCATTATCTGTGACTATGGAAAGGGGAACCCCATATCGGCATATGATATAATTCAATAGGAATTTTGAAATTTGCACACCAGTGATATAGGTCATGGGGATAGCCTCGATCCATTTTGAAAAATACCCTGTGGCTGTAATGATAAACTTGTGTCCATGTGTAGATGTCAAGTGAATCTTGCCAATAAGATCTAATCCCCATTGAGAAAAAGGCCACGGAGATATGACAGAATGAAGCTCTTGGGCTGGTGCATGAATGAAATTTCCATGGATCTGGCATTTGTAGCACTTCTTAACAAAATCATGAACATCTTTTTCCAGAGTGGGCCAATAATACCTAGCATGAATCAACTTTTTAGCTAAGCTCAGACCATTGAAATGGCCCCCACATATACCATCATGAACCTCGTGTAAAGTCATTTGTGCTTTGTCAGAATCCAAACACCTGAGGAGGGTATGGTCAAAGAAACGACGGTAAAGGGTGTCGGCAATGATGACATATTTGGCCATCTGTCGGATGAAGGCTCAGCGTTGGTTAGCGGAAAGGTTAGGTGGTAAGGTTTGGGATTTCAAATATTGGTATACATCATTGTACCACGGGGAGTTAGGGCCAACAAGAATACACATCACATCTACTGTCGAAATGTCAAAAGAAGGGACAAGCAACTGTTCGACCAAAAATTCACATTTGTCCATATTGGGGGGCATATTTAACATGGAAGCAATCGTAGCCATCACATTTGCCGACTTGTTTTGCATTCTTGGAACTTGACTGAAATGGATAGCCGTGAATTTTGTCTTGAAGAAATCTACCATATGCTTGTAGGGAATAAGCTTTTCATCTTTTGTTTCGTAGTCATCATTCACTTGTTGGATGACTAACTGAGAATCTCCATAGACTTGTAAATGTGTGATGTTCCAGTGGACCGCTACTCAGAGTCCTGTGACTAGAGCTTCATATTTTGCAATGTTATTGGTACAATGAAAAGTTATCCTGTAGGACTTGGGAATAGCATCACCTTGAGGGGTGACAAACAATATGCCTACTCTGGATTTGAACTTGGTATGGGACCCATCAAAGTATAACTTCCATTCATTAGAAGATGTAAGAGCGAAGATTGATTCATCCAGAAAATTGGTCAACATGGGATGATCATCATAAATAGGAGCCTTTGCAAGTTGATCTGCTATGACTTGTCCTTTTATGGCCTTTTGCTCCATGTACTCAATATCAAATTCAATGAGGATCATAACCCACTTTGCCAGGTGACCCATCAAAGCTGCTCTGCTAAGCAAGTATTTCAAGGGATCAATTTTTGCAACCAGCAATGTTTGGTGATTTAACATATAGTGTCGGAGTTTCTGTGTTGCAAATACCACTGCTAAGCATGCCCGTTCAATAGTTGAATAATTCAGCTCATAGCCTACTAGTGTCTAGCTGATATAATAAATAGCTCACTCTTTGCCGTTCTCATCCTGTTGGGCCAAGAGAACTCCTAGTGTTGTTTCAATTGCAAAAATATACAATATAAATGGCTTTTCTTCTATAGGAGGCATTAGAATAGGTGGTGATAGTAAATAGTCCTTGAGAGCTTGAAATGCTGATTGCCATTGCTCAGTCCATTTAAAAGCGACACCTTTATGCAATAAATGCTGGAATGGATGACATTTGTCTGCTAATTGAGCTATAAACCCATGGATTGACTGTAGTTTTCCTTGCAGACTTCTTAGTTGACAGAGATTGGAAGGAGGAGGCATATCCATTATTGCTTTAACCTTGGTTGGGTTGACTTCGATGCCTCAGTGAGAAACAATGTACCCTAGTAATTTGTCAGCTGTGACACCAAAGACACACTTCTTTGGATTGAGTCTAAGCTTGTAAGTTTCCATTCGGTCAAAGATTGGGCCCAGGATGGCTGGATGACTATCTCTTGTGACAGATTTGCATAATAAGTCATCAACATAGTCCTCCATCAAAGTATGCATGAAATCATGGAAAATTGTTGTCATCACTCTTTGATATGTTGCGCCTGCATTTTTAAGACCAAAGGGTATCACATTCTAGCAATAAGTACCCCAAGCACATGTGAATGTAGTCTTATGTTGATCTTTAGGAGCAATGCAAATTTGGTTATAGCCAGAGAAACCATCCATCAATGAGAGCATCTCATATCCAGCAGTCATGTCAACTATGATGTCTATATTTGGCAGTGGAAAGTCATCTTTAGGGCATGCTTTATTGAGATCCCTAAAATCTGTACATATTCTAATGCCCCTAGTTACTTTGCTAACTGGTACCAAATTTGAAATCCTGTCTAGATAATCAATGGGTCTGATAAAGCCCACATCTAGTAATTTTTTCAATTCTACCTTGACCAAAAGAGCCACCTAGGGATGCATCATTCTGAGTTTTTGTTTGACAGGCTTGGCATCCGCTTTTAATGGAAAGTGATGAAGGACTAACTTTAGATCAAGGCTAGGCATATCTGCATAGGACCATGCAAAGCTGATCTTCTTTTCAAGAAAGAAATTGACAAAATCTATCTTTTCCTATTTTGATAGAGACACAGCAAAATGAATGACCTTAGGGTTGTCAAGTGTACCCAAATTTATCTCTTCGGTCATTTCCACAAGCAATGTTGATTTATCCTAACTTGATAGGGGTATGTCCACTCTTCCACCTTTGGGCACCTCAGAGAGGTTTTCACCCGTAGGTACGTCTTTTATTTTTACTTTTTCATGATCAGAGAGTGCCTTACAATTTTCACTCAAAGACCTATTCTTTTGATTTTTTACTTTTTCTTTTCTTTTTTCATTTTGATGACTGGAAGGTGGAGTTGACTCCCCAAAATATGTTGTAGAATCCAGATCAATAGAAAATCCTACCTTATGATCACCTTGTGGTATGCCTTCTTATAGTCCAAGGAATTCTGCAATTGCTTCATCATTTTGAAAACAATCCAATGTGAGTGGTTCTTGTTGGTCATGTTGGATAAGCTGGGGATAGACGAGGGGCATGTCATCATCGGTTTTAAGGAGGGAGAGGACTGAGATGGTAAAGATGTAAACATTCGTGGTATCACTGTCTGAACTGCTTGTATCTGATTCAGAGCTTGGGTCCCAGAATGACTCTATCCAAGCATTAGGACATGTTTTGGGAAGGGGAGTTATTTCATGTTTGTCCTCCATAGGCAAATCATCAGGGTCAAGGAAAACATTGTCAAGGGCATAGGAGCTAGAAGAAAAAGAACTCCATTCCCATTCATTGGAATCAGTTTTGGATCAGGTATCCTCAGGTGTTATTTCATCATTAGAGTCACGCCCCTTTCCAGATGTGGTCACTTTGGTAGATGAGGATCCAATTTGCAATGGTACAAAACCTAACCCTAAAGTTGGAGGTCGCATCTCACGTATAATAGATTCTAGCCTTCCATTCTTGTTCAGGCCTAAGCCACTGCAGCCATCATATCCTTTCTTCTGTAGCATAGTAAATCCTTTGCTGTACCATTCCACCGACAACTTGACAGGTGGGGTCTCAGTTGGATCTTTATAAAGCCAATCTATGATGTCATCATCTAAAGTTTCTTTGTCAAGTTCACCCCATCTTGTAAATGTAGTGGGAGGCTGATATTGAATAACTACCTTGGGTTCCGTTTGCAACAAATGTAGTTTGCCATATGATTTTGGAGATATTGGTAAATTCCTGATGAGGAATGTTTGATCCATTGAATATTCTCCGCATCCTTGGTCCTGTATCTTCAATTTTCCTTTGACAGCATCTAACAATTCTTTAGGATCCACAGAACTATATGAGTGGGCCTCTCTATTGACTGGGACTTGCTGCTAAGGGGAATCCTTTAGGGTAACACAAAATTGAAATGGATGAGGATCTCCTAGAATTGTTATCTCAGTTCCATTGTAAGGATATTTTAAACATTGATGATAAGTGGATGGAACTGCTTTCATTGCGTGGATCCATGGACGGCCAAGAATCATATTGTAAGGGAGATCGAGGTCTAAGACCTACAAGAAAGTGTTTTCTATCACTGGACCGACTTTGATGGGCAATGTAATTATCCCTTTAGATGGGTGCTTAGCATCATCATATGCTTTGATTGTTATTCTTCTAGAAGCATCAATGTCATTTTCTGTATAACCAAGGCCAATGACCACTCTCAAGGTACAAATATTAAGACCTACTCCACCATCTATCAAGACTCATCGGATTTTGCAATTATGGACAAAGACTTCAAGATGTAAAGGATCATTATGAGGGAGCTTATCAGGTGAAATATCATTATTAGAAAATGCAATATTTTGGGAAACAGCTAAATGTCCAATTTGGGCTTGAAACTAGTCAACATCAATGTCTGTCGAGACAGTGGACTCAATTAAAGATTTATTTAGGATTGCACGATGCATGGGTGACATTTTCAACAACTCAAGGATTGATATTTGTGTAGGTGTCTTTCCTAGATGATCTAGGAGATTATACTGACTCACAGGAGTTGATTTGGGGGGAACTGCAGGAGCTCCTTTTAGGACTATTTTGGATCAATGAGTGGTGACTGCGCAAGAAGGATCTTGTCCCTTTATTCTTAGGGTGGAAACATACTCATTTGACGCATGAAAACAATTGATGACATTGTTATAACTAGTATTTGCATAATTTGCTATTTGGGTAGAGTTTGAAGAAGATGCTTTACCCTTGTCATGATCAAGCAAAGGAGTTTTGAAAATTGTATGATCAATGTTAGAGGTCACGTTGGGCGGATCTACCTCAATTACTCCTTGCTCTAACAAGTCTTGAATCATATGTTTCAATTGAAAACATGACACGATTTTATGTCCTTTTGACCGATGGTACTCACAATATGCATTATCATTCCACCAATGCGGCTTTACCACTGGTTCTGCCTTGATATCTGGTAACTTGATAAATTTGGCTTGTATTAATTGTTTCATTACTAACTCAATAGGCTCTCCCAATGGTGTAAACTATTTAGGAGGTCCATCCCTTGATCAGAAAGGTTTGCGTTGCTGGTTTTGTTGCTGGCCTTGTTGTTGATTATATTGTTGAGTGTATTGTTGAGTATGTTGTTGGTATTGTGGCTGTTGAGTAACATTGCTCACTGGTGTTTGATTTTGTTCCATAGTTGACATATTAGGAACACTCAATTTCTTGATTGTGAATGGGGGTTGATTTTCTTTCACCGTTCTTACATCAACAACTCCATCATTAGTGACATTCTTATTTTTGTACCAAAATCTATTTCTGTCCCCTGAATTGTTTGTGTTGTCACTGTCTTTATTGAGCTTAACGATTCCCTTGGCTACAAGAGTGGTTTCAATGTTCATCCTTTCTTAATGAGTTTCTCAATAGTATTGGGACTTTTCAATTTGAGTTCATACATCATTTCTGGGACCAAATTTTGGATATTCACTTGTTGTTCTTCAGGTATATCTAAGGAAGAATGACTATACAAGCTTCGCCATCATTGCAAGAAAGTCACTAATGGTTCACCTTGCTTTTGCTTGGTGTTGCATAAATCTCATGGTCACGTCACTGTCGATGTTGAATGCGAAGTGAGATATAAACTTTTGAGCCAATTCCGACCAAGTCATTATATTTCTTGGCAGATGCAAATATCAATCCATGGCTTGTCTTGTGAGACTTCATGCAAATAAGCACATTAAATATGTTTCCTCATAACTCACCTCAGTACATGCCGCAAAAAAATGCTCGAATGTGATCTTTTGGATTACCATTCCCATTATATTTCTCAAAATTAGGTGCCTCAAAATTCTTAGGGAATGGAGGCATGTATAAGCTCTTGTCAAATGGATTAGGACATAAATCTTGATCTGTGTACAGCTTCTTTGTTCCTTGGTTTCCAATGCGTTGACTTGTCGTTGCAACTTCTCAAGGTGTTGCGCAATTGTGTCAGATTTTGGAGGTCCATCATTAATACTGGTGGGTACTCTTTGATGATACATTGTGTTTTCGATCAGTTGTTGATGCTCTGAAATTTTCGTCTTTGGTGTCTCTGGCATATAATGTTCTTGGTACACCTCTTGTTGTTGTGGTTGTGCCATGCCTTGATATTGACCTTATTGCTGTGCTTCTTGTGGTGGCATCATCGTATGTATTCTAGGTTGATATTGCAATTGAGGGTGTTGTTGATATTGCATAGGCGTCAATTGCGGTTGTGAAGTATGATAGCTTGTTTGTCTTGGCACATATTGAAGCACATGTTGTTGTTGATGTTGATGACTTGGAATTTCCTGACTTTGTGCCAATTGTTGTCGCGGTGTAAATCCCATCATTTGCAAAAAACTTTGTTTGGGTGGTTTTTGTTGTTTCTCCTTAAGATGGGGTATGGCACTTGCATTAACTTGTTGTGTTGTTTGTCCAATCCATTGTGGTGGTTGCAAGTTTGCCTTAACTTGTAATAGGGAAGAAGGCGCTGCAACTTGTTGTCGAATGCGATATTGTTGTTGTTGAGTATTGTTTGTTTGCACATTCGATTGTACCTTTTGTGTATTACTCAATTTTTGCAACATTTGTTGTTGGTGCAAACCACTATCTATAGCTCTTTGTGTCACCATTATCGAAGGATCTGTCACAATAGTGTTTGGCAAATATATTGAGCTTAACAGGACATAAGAACTTTGTTGCATTGTGGAATTGTTTTGGACATTGGTGATATCAGGCATTCTAGTTGTGAAGCTTTCTTGCATCTTAGATTTTGATCCAATTTTATGCATGTGAGGGACCACTTCTTGTTGAGGGACAGTTGTCAATATTTGCGTGGTCTTCATTTGATCTTGTGTTATAGGTGTTGTGTCAAATAATGGATTATTTATTGTCTCAAATGGTGACTTTTGAGGAATAGTCACTGTCAATGCCTTTGAAGCACATTTACTCATCAAGGTAGGTTGAGTTTCTTCTTGCACATTTTCTTCATTTGGATGTGGAGAGAAACTTAACAGCTCATCGCCTTGTTGTTTTTGCACATTGATTTTCTCACTTGAGGAGGTCACATTACTCATCATGTCAAGATATTTTTGTGGGAACATCTTAAAGACTTTGTTCAATAATTTATCCATCTTTTTTGTCAACTTTGGATCTTGAAGGAACATGTCAACATCATCAGAAGCATCGGAATCTGATGAAGAATCTGGTTGGACATTTGGATTTGCCTCCTATTGAATGCCTTGATCTGAACCAAATCCTTGTGAAAGAGTTTGTTCCTCATGTAATGTTTGAATTTTATGTTGCAAGTTTGGTTGATTCCAATCGAAAGGTGCATTTCCTCTTGGTGTTGGTGGAACACTCCCATGTCCTGGTTTCATGGGTACAAATACTGGTTCATATAATGGAGGTGGTCCAAGTTGAACCATCCCATATGGTGGTAATGATGTGTTTGACAAACCTTTAATTTGTATTGTTTGACTAGTTTGAAATTGTGAATTTGATATGTTGTCAATGGGTTGATACGTTGGTTTGCCCATCTTCTTAGATTTTGACCTTGTTTCAATAGGCATGTCACTATGCAAATGCAATATTTTTGGAAATTTTCAAGGATAATGTATGATATGCAATTAAATGCAAACTAAATAAATGAAGATGCAAATCTATGGCAAGAGTGCAATCTATGTTTTTGTTGTTTTCAAGATTTTGACAAACTTTTTGGAATGCAAATCTAAGAAGAGACCCTTAGGAAATTGAAATGATGTCTAGACCTCAAAGGACCAAAGGACCAAGTGACAAAAGGACAAAATGACAATGTCTCCCCTATATTCTTGGATACTAAGCTAGGTTTGACCAAATGACAATAATGACAAAAAGATAAAAGTTTGACAAGGTCTAGATTTCCTAACAATAACTTAGGGTTTATCAAAGATTTGCATTACTCAAGTATGACAAAACCTAGTTTTGACACTATATGCAAAGGGACAATTACTATGAAAATGACCCTAATATGATATGATAATGACCTAAGCTTAATGAAGGGACCTAGGGTATGCAAATGCAAATGTATGACAATGTCAACCTAAGACAAAACCTAAGGTTGAATTATGAAATGGTATTACTCTAATGCAAGAGGACACATGCAAATGGATGACCCTTATTGATATACAAAGGAGTATGACCTAGGTGAAACTTAACCTTGGTAGTTGACAATGAATTTGCAAAATGCAAACCTAAGATGAACCTAAATCTAAGTGACATGAATGTTGAGACAAGATTTTGAAAAATGTTTGACAACCATGTTTGAAGGTGTTTTGAAGTTTGTTGGATGAAATGTTCTTGTGTTTAACCTTGTTTTGAATCAATTTGTCCTATTTTGGAAATGAGACACAACTCAACTTTTGACAAATAAAAAAGACAAGATATTTCAACTTAGACTCAAGACAATCATGCTCATTCACACATTTCTTATGGTAGGCAAGGACATTAGGTACTTGAGAGGTAGACTCATTATGAGATTCAAGGAGAATACATAGATGCTTGACCTAATGGGCTCCCCTCCATAGCACTCACTTCTCAGGGCAGCCAAGGATCAGTCCCCATGGAAATCTCCCCATGGTGAACTTAGTATCTCTTCCAAGTATCCAAACTTGTCCTTCTCAAGAAACTAGAAGGATTTTTGGCCTCTAAATACAAGGTGCTTAGTAAGGATTTCTGTTAAGCGTTACTCCTTGGTGTCACGCAAGTGTGATTAAGACATTAAGCCCACCAAGATACCAAACAAATGTAGTCATGCAAGCATGATTTAGACTGTGAGGCCCTACTTAGATGTTGATATGAGAAAGAGTCCAAGGGTCATCACTTCCCAAGTAACTACAATTCCCACGTAACCCTTCCTTCAAAGCTTTCACCCATCAGGTATTTATTTATAGTGAGTTAGAATGCCAAGGTATTCTAGCTGTACTCACTTTGGGTCATTCCCTTCTCACGATTATCACTTGCTTGCAAAAGAAAGCAAATGGTCGGGAAGGAAGGCCCTCTAAAGGTAACAAACAATCTGAACCAAGAGAATGGTATCGAAGATTTGGATTTCTGATCACCCTAAAAAGGATGAGAGCATACTCTCCTACTCCAATGTCAAACTCAACAATCAAAGCAAACACACGTTCATTCCATCCTATTTAGCAATTATACTAGGTGCCTAATTATGAATCACAAACACAAAGTTTGGTTGGAATATAAGGCAACCTACAAAACCACCAAGTCAGAAGTTTGATTTGTTTGATCTTTGACTAGAAAACCTGCATAAAATTTGTTAGTAGTTTCATCTTTGTCTTTGCCATGCATAATGCCAAGGTGCTGCACAAAGAATCAGTAAAAAAACCAAAAAAAGCAGAAACATAATGCAAAACAAAATAATTTGCAAGTAAAAAACACTGCTTTTTACCTCTGTTTCTGGCCCTACACAGGTGTAGAATTTAGTAACACAGACACAGAAGTTCTTGACATAGGCACAGAAGTCCTTGACATAGATGCAAAATGCTTGACACGGGCGCAAATTGTCTCACACAGGCGCATAAGTTCTTAGAAAACCCTGCATTACCCTATTTCTTGGGTTTTTCACCTACAAATCAACTCAAAAGCACTCAAAAGCATGATTAGGGGGTTAGTTCACATCGGGTTCACCAATTAATGTAGCTAGGAAATCTAGAAATCATCAAAGAAAATCAATATTAGTCTAGGTCAATCACAAAAACTCAATTGCAATGACAAGAATCCTAATTACACTCAATAAAGACATGAAAACAAGACATCAATTCAAACGCAAACCATTGCAAACTTGAATGTCTCCTTCATGTGGCTCCATTGTCCTTCTTCTCCTTCAAATAGCTCTATTTGTGGATCTCACCTACTAGTGCATAAGAATGATGTGAAAGCAAGTAGACAAGATGATAGCGCAAGAATACTAGAAGCGTGATTGATTCGACCAAGAATCAGGGGCCTTGATTGAAGAAATTCATCTAATTTATAGACAAATTGGAGAAAAGACAAAATTAGCATGAATTTGATTCAAATGGAAATTGCAAATCAAGAATGACAAAAATGACAAATTACGACAAATTTGCACTTTCTATGCAAAATTGACTGATTGATAATTTTGACAAAATTATGACAAATTTCTATGTCAAAATTGAATGATTGTCAATATGACAAATTATGACAACTTGAAATGTCATTCCCATGAAATTAGGAGAAAAATAGGAGAGAATTGAAATTAGGCGAATTAGAAATTAGGAAATTAGAAAATTGAGGAAATTAGGAATTAAGAAATTTAGAAAATGAGGAAATTAGGAATTAAGTGAATTAATTAACAATTTTTCATTTATTAATTAATTCACAAAGAGGAAGGAATTAGTTAGCCAATTAAATAAACATTTAATTGTGACAAGAAGACTTAGGATAAATAAATAAATTATTTAACCTAGAGGGAGAAATGACAAACAAGGTTAAATGACCAAATCATGAAACCCTAGAAGATGAATTAGAAATGCAAGGATGACAATTAGGTCTTGATGAAGGAAAATTGATATCGATTCGATTTGATCATGATTCTAACTGACAAAGAACCAATGCTGACAAACGATTTGATTGATAAATGTGCCAATTGATGAGGAACAATGACTAATTGATCCAAATTGACATGATTGAGAAGGACGACGATCGATGTCAAATCGTTTGCGAAATGACAAGATTGATAAAAAGACAAGGATCGATGACAAAATAGATTGCAAAACGACAAGATTGAAAATGACCACAATCGATGACAAATTGATCGCAAGATGACAAGATTGAAAACGACAATGATCGATGACAAATTGATTGCAAGATGACAAGATTGAAAATGACAACGATCGATGACAAATCGATCGTATGATGACAAGATTGATAAGAGGACAAAACCCTAATTAGGATTGATGCTATCTAAAATGATGACAAATGAATACGCACATTGATGCGACAAGATAAGATCGACCAAAATCATGACAAATATTGTTATCAACAAGACCAAATTTGAAAGCGAGACAAATGAAGAATGCAGAAGAAGGACTCGATGCTCGCAAATGATAAAGACCAAGTGTGAATCATAGGAGAAATGTTAATGCGACGCAAAAACCCTAAAATAAGGCAATGCGTCAATGTTAAAGTATGATTCCGCAACCATTGACCATTTTTAGACGTCTACACCTTCCATCTGAGAATAACCTTTAAAACAAGTCTATCTTTATTCCTAACAACTTCACCTTGCTCATTCAATTTATTTTGAAACACCCATTTAGTTCCAATTACATTCTTATCCTTAGGTCTAGAGACAAGAATCCATTTATTATCATTTTCAATCTGATTCAACTCTTCTTCCTTTGCTTTAACCCAATTTTTGCCTTCACAAGCTTCATCATCATCCTTAGGTTCAATCTTCAAAATAAAGCAATACTCTTTAGCAATTATTTTTCTAGTCATCACCCCTCTATTCTTATCACTAATTATCTGATTCTCCGAATGATTCAATCTTACATACCTAGGAGTCTTAGGATTTTCATGAATTTCAGACTCTTGAAGTCTTTCTTCTACACTAGCACTTGCACCTTCTCCTTCATTCTCGGGATTTTCTAGAGCAATTTGTACTTGATTCTAGGTCTACACTTGCTTTCCTTTATCTGCACTAACATCTTGATCATCTGAATCATATCTACAAGATTTGATATGTCTCTCATTTCCTTCATTAACCTTCACATTAGCACTTTCAACTATCTTTCTCAATCTCTTATTATAACACTAGTAGGCCTTACTCTTGTTGTTATTTTGGATATGTTGATATGGTTTTGTCATTGATTTTAACACTTGTCATCTCTTGTCAACACTTATCAACACTTGGAGATTTTGGCCATGTTCACCGGCAAGACAAAGACTTATGCAAAACACTAGTATTTGGTTCACCGGCAAATTATATTGTTCACCGACACTTGGAATAAATTGGAGACTACTTGGTTATGTCGAAGACATTATTCTATCACTTTGTTTTGGAGATTTGGTTAACTGTTTATTCGAGTTTGCATATTTGTTGTTACCAGAAAATAGGTCCAGGATAAGCACCGACAGACTTATCTATTCTAGATCAGCACAACATGTTATGTAGATGATTTATTATTATTGTAAATGCATTGAGTTGACATCATGCATCGGATATTGATTTGTTTGTAATTGATTTTATTGTAATATCTTTTAGTGAGCCGACCTATTTAATTGGTCTTAGGTTATGGTATATATGTAAGATCTTATTTGTAAGATTGATATGTGATTGGGAAGAAGACTTTTAATAGAGTATATGCAAAAATAAGCAGAGCTATATACGCAGACATCATTTGAAGGTTGAAGGAGGATTTTGTGAAGGCAATCAGAACTACACTGGTACTGAATCTAGCATATGAAGATGCTATTTTGTGTGGTACATTATCATTGGATTTAACCATCCAATTGTAGTCAGTGTGACTCTCATTTTGTGATTGAGTAGTGAGCTCTAGGCAGTTGGCCTTTCTGCATGTGCAGAATCCATATTGTAAACACATACTATCTGCAGTAGTATCATTTGATTGTGGGTAAGGCTTCCCACCATGGTTTTTCCCCTTATAGGGTTTCCACATACAAATATTGGTGTTATGTGTTGTGGATGTTATTGTATTTTTGTTTCATGCATTAATCTTTACCGGTATTGCAATTAATTGTTAAGACTGTCTGTCAGCATAAAGTTTGGTTTACCGGTATTAAGCATTAAGTTTTGGTTAAGTTATTTTTTATTGAATTTATTGGACTACTGATTCACCCCCCCCCTCTCAGTTGTCTCCGGGACCTAACAATTGGTATCTGAGCATAGTCGTCTTTTTGCAGAAGTGTAACAGCTTGAGGAGATCCAATGTCTAGCAACTATTTCAGGAAGGACAGTCCAAAACTTGATGGAACTAACTATGGTATATGGAAGATCAGGATGGAGACACACTTGAATTGCATTGGAAAGGATATATGGGAGGCTACAAAGAATGGCTATACTACTCCTACTCCTAGTCAGCCTAATCCACCAACCTTGGGAAAAGATGAAGAAAATGATTGCAAAGCAAGAGAAGCACTTTTGAGCACATTGTTTGATCAGCAAGTCATGGGATTGTCAGATAGTTCTGCTGCTAAAGCTATTTGGGACAAATTGAAAACATTGAATGAAGGAGATTCCATAGTCAAAATTGCAAAACTTGAATGCTTCCAGGTCAGGTATGAAAGTCTGAAAATGGAAGAAGAAGAAGAAAGAATTTTTGCTTTTATGGAAAGAGTAAATGAAATTGTTTTGGGTATACAATGTTGTGGAGGAACCTTAAGTGAAGATGAGATTGTTTCTAAAGTTTTAAGAGCTTTTCCACTGGCATATAAAATGAAAGTTACTGCTATAAATGAATTAAGAACAATGCCTAATGCATCAGTATCTAGAGAAACTTTGGTTGGAAAACTTTTAGTTTTTGAGCTTGAGGAATTTGGTCCTGTTACTACTATCAAGATAGATCTAGCTTTTAAGGCATCATCATCAATTGTAGCATCATCATCATTTTTTGATAAATCTGATTGGAAAGCCTTCTATGCAAGAGAACTTGAAGAAAGCAGGAGAGAAAATGAAGAACTTGAAGCACTATTTGCAAGGGAAATGCCTAAAGGTCCTACTGGAAGTAAGTATAAAGGTAAGGCACCCTTTAAATGTTTTAACTGTAATAAGATTGGTCATATGGCATCTAGATGTCCTAATAGACATGCGAGATTAAGAGAAGAAGCTAAAAGAACATATAAGCCTAACCCTGACTATCAGAAATACAAATTTAAGAAGAATAGAGACAAATCTTGTTATTATGCTGATGAAGGAGTTACTGATGATTCTGATGAGGATCCAGTAGACAATGGATGGTCTTTTGTTACTATAAAAGAAGATCAATTGAAACCTACTATTCAACCGGTAGAGCAGGCTCTAGTAGATAAAGTTGAAAATAAGTATAAATCGATTATTGATTTAGGATGTTCACATCATATGATTGGAGGTAAGAGTAAATTCTTAACCTTTTAGGAATACAATGGAGGTCTAGTAAGATTTGAAGATGACAAAACTTGTTTGATCAAAGGAAAAGGCACTATATCTTTTGATGGTAAGCACAATACTGATAATGTTTACTATGTTGAAGGTTTGAAGCATAATCTTCTGAGTGTTGGTCAATTAGTTGAGAAAGGATTTCAGTTACAATTCAAGAATGGTAAATGCAAAATCTTAAACAGGAACTGGTTTGGAAATTGCAACCGGTAATCAGACTAGTGGTAATATCTTTAATGTGAACAATAATGAGAAAGCATGTTTGATTGCACATATTGATGAAAGTTGGTTATGGCATAAGAGACTTTGTCATGTAAATTTTGATTGCATTATGAAAATCAATACCACTAAGGTAGTTAGAGATTTACCTAAGATTGTTAAACCTCACAATCCGGTATGTAAGGAATGTCAATTTGGAAAGCAAGTTAGAGCATCTTTCAAGAGTATTCTGAAGAAGTCTAAAAATGTTCTTGATTTAATTCATACTGATTTATGTGTTCCAGAAAGAACTAGAAGTATACAAGGAGATAGATATTTTATGCTAATCATTGATGACTATTCTAGAATGTGTTGGGTTACTTTTCTTAGAGAAAACTATAAAGCATTTGGGAAATTCAAACTATTCAAGGTGATGGTAGAAAATGAAACCAGCAAGAAAATCAAATGTTTGAGATTAGATCAAGGAGGTGAGTTTACATCTAAGGATTTAATACATCTTGTGAAGTGAATGGGATTAGAAGACAGTTGTTAGCACCCTATACACCCCAGTAGAATGGAGTTGTGGAAAGGAAAAATAGAACTATCTTAGATGCAGCCAGAAGTATGATATCAAAAGAAAATCTACCTCATATATATTGGAGAGAAGCAGTCAATATAGTTGTTTATACATTCAACAGAGTTCACTTCAAAGGAGAAACCGGTAAGACCCCACATGAACTATGGTTTGGTAATACTCCTACTCTTAAATATTTCAGAATATTTGGAAGTAAATGTTATATTAGAAGAGATGAGTATATTGGCAAATTTGATCCTAGAAGTGATGAAGGAATATTTCTTGGTTATTCAGCTAAGAGCAAGGCATATAGATGTTTTAACAAGAGATTGCAAAAATAGTTGAGAGTGCAAATGTGAAGATTGATGAACAGTTTAGAGGAAATTCAAGGTACACAGACTTTGAACCGGCAATAGAGATAATCATAAATGAAGCTACTATAAATACATCAGTACAGAATGGTGATCCAATTACACTAGCATCATTTAGAGATTCAACAGTCACTGAGGAACAACAAGTAAAAAAACCCCGATATGTAAGATTAAATCATTCTGAAGATGAGATAATTGGAAACAAATTTCAAGGAGTTATGACTAGGGGAGGATTGGAAAATGAGGAGGTATGTCTTATTTCTCAAATTGAACCTACATTAGTTAATGAGGCATGTGGAGATAAATATTAGATTAAAGCAATGGAAGATGAATTGGGACAAATAGAAATGAATAACACTTGGACATTAGTTCCCTGACCTAAAGACAAAAATGTAATTGGAACTAAATGGGTTTTCAGAAATAAACTTAATGAAGATAGCATGGTAATCAAAACAAAGCAAGATTGGTGTGTAAAGGATATTCTCAAAAAGAAGGAATTGATTACAATGAAACCTTTGCACCGGTAGCTATAATTGAGGTAGTAAGAATTTTATTGACCTTTACAGCACACAAGAACTATAAAGTATATCAAATGGATGTTAAATGTGCATTTCTGAATGAAGATCTTGAAGAAGAAGTTTACATTGAGCAACCTGATGGATTTTCTTTGACAGATAACAAAGACATGGTTTGCAAGTTAAGGAAAGCTTTATATGGATTGAAACAAGCTCCTAGAGCTTGGTATGCAAGATTGGACAAATATATTTTGAAGCTTGGTTACACAAAAGGTAATGCAGACAACAATCTATACTACAAAGTAACTAATGATGGCATCTTGGTTATTGAAGTTTTTGTTGATGATATAATCTTTGGAGGAGAAGATGGTTTGTGTAAAGACTTTTCTAACAAAATGCAGCAAGAATTTGAAATATCTATGATTGGAGAGATAAAATTCTTTTTAGGATTGCAGTTTTCACAGACTGATAAAGGTATATTCCTATGTCAATCTAAGTACTTGAAGGAATTACTAAAGAAATTTGGCATGGAGAATTGTAAACCAGTAAGCACACCTATGACTACAAATGATAAATTATCTTTGAAGGATGAATCTACACTTGTTAATCCGACTAGATACAAATCTATGATAGGAGGTTTACTGTATTTGACACAAACAAGACCTGATATTATGAATGTAGTATGTATTGTTTCAATATTTCAGAGTAATCCTAAAGAAAATCATGAATCAGCAGTGAGAAGGATTTTTTGGTACCTACAAGGCACTACAAATATTGGTTTATGGTAACCTACAGATGAAAATTTTGACTTATATGCATACACAGATGCTAATTGGGTAGGAGATGTTGATGACAGAAAAAGCACCACCGATGGAGCATTTTTTCTTGGTAGCAGACTAATTTCATGGTTGAGCAAGAAACAAAGTTGTTCAAGTTTATCAACAACAGAATCAGAATATGTTGCAGTAGCAACTAATTGTACATAGGTACTATGGATCAAGCAAATGTTGGAGGACATAAAGGTAAATTGCAAGGAACCTATAACTATCTACTATGATAATACAACAGCAATTGATATATCAAATAATCTTGTACTTCACTCTAAAACTAAACATGTTTCTATCAAACTGAACTTTCTAAAGGAGAATGTTGAAACAAAAGAAGTGAAATTGGTTTATGTGAATACTAAAGAGCAGATTGCAGATATTTTTACAAATCCTTTGCCTAAGGAAACATTTGAGTATCTCAAAGAGCAACTTGGAGTCCTACCCCCACTGGTAGAGACTTATACAGTTGATGTTTGTCATTAGCCGATAGAATTAAGAGAGAAATCTTTTATTCTGACTTTGATGAGGAGAGCTACTTCTCAGGGGGAGTAGTTGGTATATTAATGAGTTGGTATTTTATATTTGGTTTTGTATTTCTTTGTCATTTGATGTCAAAGGGGGAGAGATTGATATGGAAAAACACATAGATAACACAAATTATTCCTAGGGGGATAGATTATTACTTTGGAGTGAGATGATATTATGTATTTTTGATTTCTAGTTAATGATCTCTTTGGGAGATTGTTGGTTTTTGGTTTTTGGCATTCCTATTTTGGCACTTTGATGGTTTTTCCATCTTGTGTTGCCATCAATGCCAAAGGGGGAGATTGTTGGTATTTTGGATATGTTGATATGGTTTTGTCATTGATGTCAACACTTGTCATCACTTGTCAACACTTATCACCACTTGGAGATTTTGGCCATGTTCACCAGCAAGACAAAGACTTATGCAGAACACTAGTATTTGGTTCACTGATAGATTATATTGTTGACCGCACTTGAAATAACTTGGAGACTACTTGGTTATGTCGAAGACATTATTATATCACTTTGTTTTGGAGATTTGGTTAACTATTTATTCGAGTTTGCATATTTGTTGTTACCGGAAAATAGGTCTAGTATAATCACCAACAAACTTATATATTCTAGATCAACATGACATGTTATGGAGATGATTTATTATTATTGTAAATGCATTGAGCTGACGTCATACATCGGATATTGATTTATTTGTAGTTGATTTTATTGTAATATCTTTTAGTGAGCCAACCTATTCAAATGGTCTTAGGTTATGCTATATATGTAAGATCTTATTTGTAAGATCGATATGCAATTGGGAAGAAGAATTGTAATAGAGTATATGCAAAAATAAGCAGAGCTATACATGCAGACATCATTTCAAGGTTGAAGGAGGGTTTTGTGAAGGAAATCAGAACTACACTGATACTAAATCCAGCATATGAAGATGCTATTTTGTGCAGTACATTATTATTGGATTTAACCATCCAATTGTAGTCAGTGTGACTTTCATTTTGTGATTGAGTAGTGATCTCTAGGCAACTGGTCTTTTTGCATGTGTAGAATCCATATTGTAAACACATACTATCTGTAGTAGTATCATTTGATTGTGGGTAAGGCTTCCCACCATGGTTTTTCCCCTTATAGGGTTTCCACTTACAAACATTGGTGTTATGTGTTGTGGATGTTATTGTCTCTCTTTTTCATGCATTAATCTTTATCGATATTGCAATTAACTATTAAGACTATTTACCGGCATAAACTTTGGTTTACTGGTATTAAGCATTAAGTTTTAGTTAAGTTATTTTTTGTTGAATTTATTGGACAACTAATTTACCCCCCCCCCTCTCAATTGTCTCCAAGACCTAACAACTCTTAGTAGAATAACCAAGAAATATTCCTTCATCACATCTTGCATCAAACTTCCCTAGATCTTTATCTCTTTTGATATAGCATTTTCTACCAAAAATTATGAAATATCTTATTGTAGGCTCATGACCAAACCATAACTCATAAGAAGTCTTACCAGTATCACCTTTGATATGAACTTGGTTAAAGGTATGCACTACAGTACTCAAAACTTCTCTCCAATAGATATGTTGAACATTTCCTTCAATCATCATGGTTCTAGTAGCTTCTTGAAGTGTTATATTCTTCCTTTCCACAACACCATTTTGCTGAGGGGTCCACGGAGCAGATAACTCTCTTCATCCCATGCTCTTCAAAAAAGTAATTGAACTCATTAGAAGTAAATTCACCACCTCTATTAGATCTTAGATGCTGTAGCTTCAGACCAATCTTTGTCTCAAGCATAGCTTTGAAAATCTTGAACTGCTCCAATGCTTTAGACTTCTCCCTTAAGAAAGTAACCCACATAATCCTTGAATAGTCATCAACCATCAACATGGAATACTTGTCACCCTGCAAGCTTCTCACTCTAGAAGGAACACACAGATCAGTATGCACAAGATCCAATATTCCATTAGAAGTATATTGTTTGATTGTGAAAGAAACTCTTGTCTACTTCCCTAACTGACATTCTTTACATACCAAATTAGAAGGCTTTACACTCTTAGGCAGATGTATCACTTCTTGAGTAGAACTTATCATAGCCATGAAATCAAAATTCACATGACACAGGCTTCTATGCCATAATCAATTTTCATCAATTTGAGCAATTAAACAACTTTTACCACCAACATTCAAGTGAAAGATATTACCTTTAGTCTGTGTACCTAATGTAATCTCAATTCTGAAGGTACTTAAGATCTTACATTTTTTATTCTTGAATTGGAAATTATATCCCTTATCAACCATCTATCCAACACTGAAAAGAGTATTCTTTAGACCTTCAACATATAAGACATCATTATTATGCTTACTATAGTGTCATAAAATTGTGACCCTAGCAATTTTTGACTACATTAGGGTCCTCACGCACACGAGTTCGAATCTTCTAGCTTGATTGGAGACTAGAGATTTCTCAACCCTTAGAAACATCTTCTTTATTGGCCTCTACATCACCCCGTCCACACTCTACCCTAGAGAAAGGGGTAGGACAGGGGTGTGGCATAAGTGTCCCCCCTAGGATAGGGGCATGGCACCCCTGTCCTCCCAGGATAGGGGAGTGGCACCCCCATCCCTGTCTTATTTTGGGTCAAGACCTTTCCTGAGCATACATTGTTGGTTGGGCATTGGGCAGGAAATTCCCCTGATGTTGGCCTATGATGAAACTCAAATCCACTAACATGTATTTAAGGGGCATTCATCCTCTCATTTGCATAAGAAAATTTTGGATAAGATTGGAGTGTGTCAAGTTGCATAAGCGATCAAGCATTCAAGAGCATTCAAGCATTTTGAAGTCTCCCTTAAGGCTAGGTGTTGTATTCAAGTCAAGGATTCAACCATTGAAGAGGAGATTGATTCCAATATTCAATTCCACTCAAGAACTTCTATCAACATTGCTACCACAACCTCCCTTGAGGTGATTTACAATTCAGTGTTTCATTTACAACTACTTGCAAGTACTTTCTTTCATTACTTGGTTAATTCTAAAACTTGGGTTTGACCTAAAGGAAAACCCCCAATCTCAACCCATTTTCCTCTCTTTTTTGTGTGTGTAGGTTGCACATGCCCAACTATACTTTTGGATTCAGGCTCCATTTGCAGAGGCAGAAAAACCCTTTTCGTTTCGTTGATTTTTCGAAGGACCGTGTACATTCCAACCATGGTCTAGACAACTTTTCCTCAAATTCATAGGGCGACTTTGTATTAACATATAACTGCTAGATCAAAGTGCACAACTTCATACCATATTCCGACCTTAAGTTACAAGTAGTTCTTTGTCACTTTAGCAATACATAATTCAATCAATTCCTTTCTATTTCAAATAAGGAAGAGGGGATCAACTTATGAATCCCATTTCTTTCAAAATTCAATCTTCATCCTTGGAGGTTGAATCTATTGAATTTTCTCTCCTCTTTTGAATGTAACATGGTGAAAAGTGTTTGAAGGGTATGTTGGTTCCCAAAATGGATGATGTGTTTACACTACTACAGGGTAGATACCAAGTTGATTTTCTCCAAATATCTATGGAGAGTCACCTCCAACTATCAAAATCTGTAAGGATTGGACCAACAATAACTAGGACAGAAATTCCTTCTGCACTTTAGGATCTACTGAACCAAGGAGGGAGATCTCCTACTCTCTGCAATGATACTCAGGAACTTATTGAAACAAAGTAGATCATCTCATGATAAGACTCAATAGAAAAGGGAGAATGCTCAAGGATGGAAAATCCTTCAGTGATCCTCAACTTTAAGTTGGAGTATGAGAGAGGGTGGGACAACTTTCAGAAAATACATAAAACATAGCAAATGATATTCTGATATTTATAAGATTCATTCTGAGAAATCATAAAGAAAATAAATTAGAAGATGGAAACTTAATGACATTCACTAGCAAATACTAGTGCCTTATTCATTTGGATAATAGAGTCTATGAAAAGTGTTACTGAAAATCTGATAAAATTTTGTCTAACAACTAGTTAGCCTAAACAATATTGCCTTACTATATTGTTCTGCTTACAATCCTTCATCTGAACTGCTTATCAAATCCTATGGAAAGCCTTATTTTCTCTATAATCTCATTCAAGCATTTTAATTAACCCCTTGGACTAAATAATTGAATGGAAGAATACATACATCATAATAATGCAACAAACAAACAAAACCCTTGATCCCATTTTCTCAAAAGAAGATACAATCACACACAGGAGAGTAAAGATTAGGAAAAATATATTTGCATTAATATCATAAGCTATCTTTTATCAATGATAGCCAACAAATTCAAATATAGAATAACCAACTTGAAAAAGGGAACTTGCAACTATTCTAAATTACTTTTTTGCTCTGCAAAATAACATTACAACCCTTTTTATTTCCTACGACTCTTTAGAACTACCTAGAACCTAATCCTGCAGAACAAATCTATTTTGCAGAGATCTTTCTCAGAAAATTCAAAACCCTAACTAATGGCCTCAAATTCCCTTTTATAGAAAATAAGGGAACGACAAGCTTCAGGCCAAAAGACACTTGTCATCAGAACCAAGCCTTAGAGGCGATACACAATTTTGTTACAAAATATTCTTATCCACATGTTGATACCCGTGATGAGGTGGAACCAAAATCCTCAACTAAGTTTTGGTAGAAACGAAAACACTTGAGATGCACCAATATCACCCTTACACTCCCAGATGGACCCTTAGATGCTCAGTCTATTCCATAGCATTTCTCTTCCTAAAAAGGAAAATAGATCTTGACATGAAACAAAACTTTCCCCCAAAATGGAGGAAAGTTTCCAACCTTTATGCCCTGGATCAGAGAAAATGGAAAGAGGAACTTGGGGGTAAACTAGATTTGTTGAGAAGGAATTGCAACTTCCATGTTGCTACAGAGATGACTGGCTCCCAATCCTCCCTTGAACAAATCCTTCTTTCAGTTCTCCATAAGCTCCCTCTTGGAACACTCTGCCAACAAAAAGCAGAGTAAGAGTGGGGATTATGCCCAGGGTGACTTTTCTTGAAAAGAAAAGGATTTCACACCTCCTCTAGCAATCCTCTAATCTTTCACAACCCCTATGGAAATGAACAATATCATATCAGAGTAAGATCATACATCTAGTGTCACAAAATATGCAACGAATCCATTCATAATTCTATTTGAACAACATCCTCTCATTGATGAAGAATTGCTCTCAGAAAATGAATAAACTTGTATTTGTTTCTACCCATTTTATCATCTGCCTAGTGAATTTATAATCATAATTCTTTTCAATGTGGTAGTGCTAACCCATGTGAAGAATCATCATCCTGATATCTTCTACTCACCTTAGCAGCTATTGATTTCAGCAATCATGCCTACAACTCAAGACATCACCATCTTCTAGGCCATCACTCCATTGCCACCTGCATGTGTTCACCTTACGAGAATGATTTGATTATGATCTTATTCCTTTCTTAGTGTGCAATCTTTTTCTTTATGATCTCTACCAATAGACAAATATCTGAATTCATCAGAGAACTTGTGATCCATCACACTTGAACTAGAAGGTTATCCAAATCCTTTCACATCTCTGGGCTATAATCTTTGACTATCTAATCAATCCTGAAACAACAAGTCTGAATTCCATTCATTCTTCCTTTTCCTGCGAGCTATGAGCGGTGCCTCCAAAATCCCTCCTAATTTCTCATTTGAAACTCAACCACAGATGTCATCCAACTTGGAAAATCTAACGGTCATTTCTTGCTGACTTAACACTTTGACTTTCCATATGTATCCCTGGACCCACAAAATTCTGACTGAATAGTGCCATATCATCCTTTGACCAAAATCTGTCAGCAACCTCTTTGTAGGTCTTCTTGATTAGCCTAGGACATGTGGCATCATCTTGTGATGCCGTGGTCCGTAATCTCCCTGCAACTTCCATCACGGGAATACAAGGGTTGTCTGATCTGTTCAATCTTTACCGCTCTGCATACTGCCTATTAACTCTTCCAAGATTTAAAAGTTGAGCATATTTTTCCTTAGGATAAAGCATCCACATTCATTATGAACACATGCAAATTGATGGGACTATTAGAAGATCAACCCTTACCATCTGTGAACCGGTAACAAAATGCTTTTGATCGGTTAAACTGCCAACCCTATCGGTTTCTGCCGATAACATGCGACACAATCTCGTGATGTTGCTGTCTTTAAAACCACTGCATCTTTGATAACAAGGAAGAGCTAGCCATTGGATCCATCCTGTCTTTAGCAAACAATCAGAGTATTTAGGACTCTTCAGACTTAGGAAAATACAAGCATGGGCATAAATATTTAAAAGGAGACCGATAATAGCAATGTTATGCGCATGACTTAGGGAAATCATTATTTCACAAACTAGTTGATCATCACTTAATGTTTAGGGAATATGATGGCCCCACTCATAGAAAGGTTACCCTCGGCCTTAAGTGGGAAAAGGTAACAACAGAATATATCATTACTAGGGTTTTCTTCTCAAAATGTAAGAAATTTTGATAAACCCTAAACCCTAGACCTTGGATCGTCCACAGAGGATACAAGTAAAACCAAAAAATCAATGTTTTGAGCTTAAAATTTGAAAATTTCATGCAATCAATTTTCAAAGCTATTAGTGGCTCTAGTTGGGGATGCTCATTTTACAAGAATGAAGCGAGAGAACAAAATATTTAAATGAAGCAAACCAGCTGCAAGGAAGACCAAAAAGAAATTACCTGGATAAGGTAACTTCAACAAAAATGAAACTACACTACCAAAGAAAACCTAACTAATGCTCATGGATAACAACTACTTAAGAAAAGTAGAACCTCAAAAATTGTCCATGAATAGGAAATTTAAGAAGGGATTTTTTTAAATTCCATTGGGCATAGAGTCAGAAAAAACTTACTCTACCCCAAAATGTCTATGGCCTATAGGATCAAACCACATATGATGGTTGAATGCCATCAACCAATGTCAATCAATATTTTCCTTTGTAAAAAATATAGTTATGATCACACTACATTTTGAACAGTCTATAGATATCATAACTATATTTTTTCTTACTCTACATATTATAAAAAACCTGAATTTGAGTGCAATGTCCATTCATCTGAACCTTGCCATCTAGATTTGCATGACATATACGAAATCAAAAATCACTATCTGAAATGGAGATGAGTTGATAAAAACACTCAACATATCTCATGTATGCCTCAACAAGCTGAAAAAGAGAAGATAAAAAATTCATACTCTGTTATGCAACTACCATCATAGAAATCACTTTCTTCTTCTAGTTGCACCATTGTGTCATGCTTATTATTAAAACATTTTTACAAACATGGTGCAAAATCATTGCAAAGGTCAAAAGGAAATATCTCATATGCTGGCTCATCCAATATAGTAACACTTTTACAAACATCCATACCAAAATAGTCAATACCTGAAAACCATTCTAATTCACTTCCATTTTTTATTGTTGCGACCAGTGTGTCTTGATCAACTTGGTGTACATTCAGATCACTGCATGATAAAAAAATGTCATCATTTACCCTTTCAACAATGGTATCTTCATATAACACGAAACATTCCAATTTTGGCTTCAAAATGTCATGTGGAGCAGCAAGACAACAATCTCCTTTATTTATTTCAGAACCTTGGTCAGTATCAACAAACTCCACACCCTCATATTCAGTGATGGTATTTGTATCATCAAAGAGGAGATCATCCTCACATTTACTAATCATAAATGCTTCCAAGTTAATTTCATAGAAGTCCCTCGGAAGATCAAGACAACTGCTTCTAGCATAATCTTTTTCATCTTCTTTAAACTCCCATTCTTCAAATGAAGTTAACTCTTTGCATAATACCAGTTTATTATAAGGCTACTCCCTAGCCTGGTTTAATATGACTTCCTCATTATTTACACATACCACACAATTGTCTATCTCACTAATCTCATCAAATAAAACTGCTGGTATCTTATTATCTGAGTTTTCATGATCATATACAATTATTTCCTGGGAGACTGAATTGATATCATCAAAATCATGTAGACTTACATCCATTTCAGACATAAAACTTTCCAATTGTTCACACTCATTGTCAGATCTATCTAAAGCACAAGACTGCAAACCAATTTCCTATGAGGTATTCTTCCTGGAGAAATCATTGTTTTTGTCTTTCAGTAAAGTGATTGACACCACATCTATATCTACATCTAATATGTTAGATATTTTCTCATTAGCCTCTTCTTCATCAATATGAGGAATAACCACTGTCTAGGACAAGTCCTCTTCACTCATACTTTTGTTCAAATCATGATAAATAACAAGGCTAATGTGATTAGTAGGGATATAAAGGTCTTGACATGGTTCTTTAGTTTCATATTCATGATTTTCTTAAAACCCTAACATCTTAGGATAACATACCCTTGTAGATAGATAACCCCTAGGGATTCCATACTTCAAGTTGTTCTAAATATCCATTTCTATCCTATAAGCCTGATGTAAGGTTTTAGGATCCTTATCTCTTAGCAAATAAGTCTCTTCCTCTTCAAATGCAACCAAACAAACAACTAAGCATACTGCATCATTTGGTCTATAACTACTAGGAATGTCATCCAATTCCCTAGCAAACCTAAGATTGAAAGCAGGTACTAACTCATCTTCTTCATTCTAAATGTCCATGAATTTTTTCAAAACTGAGCTTGGATTAATTCTTTCACCAAACTGTTCCATGAATGCCACCTTCAACTCATCCCATAATGAAATAGAGCATACTGGCATGTATGAGAACTAATCTCTGGCATTTTCCTTCAAAGACTAAACAAACAACTTAATGAAAACATATTCATGATTTAATTCAAAATCTTCCATTAATTCAGAAAACTCCTGCAAATGTTGTCATGCTGATTCTGACCTTTTCCGATTGAATCCTAGTAATTATTCCCTTACCCCTACATGAACAAGATTTGGGATCAAAATTCAATGGCTTATATCTTTCCCTAAAGAAATATTTATTATGACTCGACATAAGTTGCACATTTGTGTTTGACATTTAATAAGGAAACACAGGCACATGATACATATTTTCATTCATTCCCTTATTTCTTTCCCTTCTCTTGAACTATTACATTGTAAGGCTCAAAACATACCCCATGTAATCTTATACAGAAAATGAAAACTGAATCACAGGAGCATGTAAAATAATCACTACCATTCCCTTCCTTAGTTCTTCTTTCACTCTTTAGGGAACATTTTGTTTTATAATTTTCATGAAAATATACTTGACTCGTGAAAATCTAAATACCTAGAAATGATGAAGTTGTTGCTACCTTTTTTAACCTAGGACTTGCAAAATCACCTTCAATCCTTCAAATCTTTAACATTGATCTTTTGACAGAGTCACCACATCCTTGCAGAGGACAAATACTCAAACAAATAGAATTTCTTCACAGGTCAGATTTGTTTCAACACAACACTACAATGCTTCCTTATCATCAAATGGCATTACTGATTCTATCCTTAACTTGTCAGGGCACTTCATCATAAGAGCTCAAATCTACTTCATCTTTCCTGCAAATTTCTTGGTTCTTCTTCAAGAAGATACACATTGGTGCATAGATCTCAGTCTTAGAGTTGCCACTCACAACTATGAGGTATTACATATAATCTTGAAAAATGGACAGATCTGGACCAAACTCTTTATAGAAAAAGAACTACAACAGATTTCTTAGCAACATTTATGAGAATTGACTCAAGCCAACAAGGGACAGATTAAGAAGCTTTTTCAAAGCTATCAGGGTAATCAATTGTGAAACTCTCATCTCTCCTTGGAGGGAAAGGGTAGTTTTCCTCTTGATCTATCATTCACCATTTTTCAACATTACATTTTGGTGAACCCGACATCTTGCATGCTTTCCTTTGAACAAAATTGCATATTTTTCATTTACAAAGTTTCAACTTTCTGCAAACTTAGTGATTAAATCATTCAAAACCCTAGGTTTTAAATTTAAAATTGAACTTGTAATTTGTAAAAATTGCTTGTGGTTATCTTAGATCTGAAAATTCTTTTGTTTATCAAATTCAATTTCTTCATTGTCTTGTTCAATTTGCAAATCAAATTTACAATACTTAGAGGTTACTTGTTAAAACCCTAATTTTCAAAAATCATCTTGAACTTGTGCAAAAATTAGATTTCCATTTAATTTTCAGATTTCTGATTGTTCTTAGATTTGTCTTCATTCCTACAATTTAAAATTTCAATTTCCCCCTTTTTTCCAAAATTCAAATTTTAAAATTAAGTGGTTAGGTCATAAAACCCTAATTTTCAAATTTAATTGGATTTTGTGCAAATTTCAAATCAATTTCATTTACATTCATATTTCTACACATTTTCCAAGGTGTCCCTATCCATTAGGTTTGACCTTTTTCAATATTGCAATTCAATTCCTCTTTTTCTTCCAAACCCTAATAAGGTTCTATCTTTACATTTGCAACTTCATTTCGCCCATCTAGAGATCATAAAATTCACCAATTTTTTGGGGTTAGCTTTGAAATCATCGTAATATTCATCCCTAGAAATTTTGAAAAAAGTTGGTTGGACCATGTGCATTCCCGCCATGGTCCTTGGCTTTTTTTCCAAAATTTTGGGAGACTGTTATGACATTTAATAGCCTAAATCCAGAAGATTGGCTGATTTTGTCAATTTTTGATCCCTCTAGAATCAGAAATATCTTCAAAATTCAACATTTCAAATTTCAAGAATTTTTTTAAAATTAAGATGTTAATTATAGTCTGCCTTGATTTTTAAATTAAGTGGTATTCCCTTGGCCTTAATTTTAAAATTTTAATTTACTTTCATTTTTGGAAATTGTGTCATCCTCTTCCCCCAACAAAGTTAAAATTGTGTAATCATTATTTTCTTAAATTTTGCATTGCTCAATTTTGTAAGCTTTGTTCCAAAATTAAAAATTCTAATTTTCACTCTAGTGCATGAGTTTTACCACTATTAGTCCTACCTATCTTATCCCCGTTAGACGAAGCATTAGAATTAAGGCTTCCCAAGGTTTAATTACTGCGGAGATGGAGCCTAATTTGGGTGACTTCTTTAATGAAGATCATGCTAATTCTTCCCATCCTAATCATGTGCCTATTCAACCAATTAATGAATCACGTGATGAAGAGGAAGCTTTAACTAGGGTTCTCTAGATCAACTTTCCACATTGGACAATCAATTTGTTAACTTTCAGCAATAGATGTCCCAAAAATACCCTAATAGTGAAGCTCTTCCATTAATTGAAGGCCTTAAACACATAATTCAAAGTGATAAGAATGGAATTGATATATTGCATGGCATTTCATATATTGTTGATTCTAATGTCATGCCTATCAAGAGTTGTGCCAAAACCCTAGGTTACTCCCAACCTCCAGCACAAGTTAATCCTTTGATTCATTTGACTACTCCTATGACTAGTATTCCTACTTTTACCTCCAACATCATGGCTACTTCAACTCAAAATGTCATTCCTACAACCATTGGTCATGGGTTCAATACCTCTTCTTTATTTAATCCTCCATCCTTACCTATGTCTTCCATGAGTGTTCATATTATTCCTCAACCAATCAATGTGACACAAGGGGGCAATTCCTTTAACAATTTTATTCCTCCTTTAAGTGTCCCTTTTCCTACCCAATCATTACCCATTTATCATAGTGTCCCACCACCTTATTCTTAGTCCATGCCTTCTTTCAATAACATCACACCATCTTCTCAATCACCTATGTCTAACATCAATTCTTCTATTGAGATGACAATTAACAATCTTGCTCAAACTGTGTCTTCCTTACAACAACAAGTTGCTTCTATGAGTCAATCCAAGTTTAGTGTGCCCATGTTTGATGTTGTGAGCCCACTTTCTCTTGATATTGTTGGCATTATGTGAACCTGTATGAGGACATAATGACATTGTATGTTGTCATTGATGTCAATATGTTGAAAGAGGTGTGAACCGACATATGTGAGAACCGGTATAACACCGTGAACCGACATTTGTGCCAAAGTGAAGCGGCATGCTTCTTCAAGGTGAACTAGCATATGGTTATGGGAACTAGCACATGGAAGCATTGTATGACTACCAGTTGGTAATCTCAACTTTAGGGTTTCCGATTGAAGTGCTTCAAGCCTGTGTGGCTCAACCAGTGACATTGTGTGATGAGTTAGCATTGTAACAAAGAACAGATCATGTTGCCACGTTAGCCTTGTGCGCGTGAAGGATCTTGCATGAAGGAGATTGTTCCTATCTACCTCGGGAATGTGAGAAGTCTATAAAACGGTGATAACATGTGATGGGTTATCAGTCGCCAGAAAATCAGTGGAAATGGATGATGGAGAATGTCTTGAGATTGGATCAAGAACTATTGCATTTAACGCAGTGTGCTCAATGGTCAGGATTGAACCGTTTGAATTCCTTAACCTAATAAGTTTAGGGTTTAGGGTTTATGCTATTGACCTATCTATTTTCCTATAAGGTTGATGTTGTGTCTCTTTCTGAGGTTGTTGGAAAAAGTTGTGTGTGTGTATCCAGGAGAAGGGATACGTGATTCTTGCTAGACCAAAAGGAGAGAAGTGATACCTATATAGTGTAAGTGCGGAAGGTGAAGAGGAGCTTAAGCGGATCTACATTGGCATTGAGTGTTGTTACCAGATCATTGTAATACCTGTTGATCTCTAACCACCTCAACAGTTGGAAAATCCCTTAACAGGGTAGCCTTAACCAGCTTGTTGTAATTCCTTTAATAGGGTAATTCAAAGCTATTGAGTTCGAAATACTTTAGCTATTGAGTTCTTGAAATTCTCTAACAAGGTAACCTTTAATAGGGTTTAACCCTTAACTAGGTATTGTAGCCATCCCTTAACCGAGTGATCTCTAACAAGATCGGTTCCTAGTAGAACCTATTGTAATGTCTCTAACCGAACAAGGCTCCTAACAGAGTGGACTTCTAAAGAGTTTAAAAACAGCTTGTGGGTATTCATCCCCACCGTGGTTTTTCCCAGTTGGGTTTCCACATGAAAAATATGTGTGTCATGTGTGATGCTTTTATCTTGTGATGCTTTGCTATTGTCTATCAAGCATATAATGGTTATGTGTTTTATGCTTGTCAATAAAACATGTTGAACCAGCTATTATTATGATCTGATGATAGATTACCTATTTATGCATAAGGGTGAAATGGTAGGGTAGTCTTGAGTTGAGTGAAAAGCTAAGTGAGTAACTGATTAATGCTTGTCTTAGTCATTCTTATCTTTACCAGTTGCACTCTGTTTCAAACCGGTGTCACTGTTTGCCAGTCATTTGAAGTGTCTGCTGTCAGATCGATTTAGGACTGTATTTTTGTCTGTACTAATTCACCCCCCCCTCTCAGTATCAGGTTAGTACTATTAGTTCATCATTGAGTTATCAATTGGTATCAGAGCATCCTCCAGGTCCTCTGTGTTTTAAGCTTAACTGCTTGAGGTAAAGATCCCAGTCTAATGATGAAGAGGGAAGGTCCAAAGTTTAACAGAGAAAATTTTAGTATATGGAAAGACAGAATGAAGATATTCATCAGAAGCATGGGTGCTCAAAAATGGAGCTATGTTGAGAATGCCTATGTTGCCCCTACCAGTACTCTCACCGATGACCAGAAGAGAGAGATGTAGGAGAATGGGCAAGTCATGGAAGCCCTAATTAGTAGTTTATCTGACATTGAGTTTATTGATGTCCAAGATAAGGTAAATCCCAAAGAGGTATGGGATACTCTTCAAAATATCTATGGCAGTGATGAGCATGTAAAACAGGCTAAGGAAGAAAGCCTTAGAGGGATGTTTGAATATATGCAGATGGTTGAAGGTGAGACCATTCAACAATATGGAATAAGAATCAAAACCATTGTTGGAGATATCAAGAGTACAGGTGGTAAAATAGAAGATTCCACTGTGGTAAGAAAAGTCCTGATATCCCTATTTCCAGTCTATGCAATAAGGGTTGTTGCTATCTAGGAGCTGAGATCAATAGAGAAGACTAAGATATCCTTGGACTCCATCATAGCAAAGTTGACAGCCTATGAGCTAAATAGTTTCAATGGTAGTGTTCAAAAGACTGAATGAGCTTTTAAAGCTTCTGTTGTACCATCTAGAAAAGGAAAAGAAGCTAGCACTAGTGGTGAACCAAGACAGAGTAGAGAAATGGATGATGAGGAGATTTTGATGGCATTTGAGGCTCTCCTTGCTAGGAAACTTCCTAAAGGAACTGACAAATACAAAGGTAAGCTACCTTTGAAATGCTTTTCTTGCAACCAGATAGGACACATTGTTGTAAACTATCCTAATGGCAACAACAAGGACAAACCGGAAAGGTTCAATAAATTCAAAGGAGGAAACCGAAGAAACTGTTCTATGGCAGTTGATGAAGGTGTCACAGATGAAGAATCAGAGGATGAAGAAAATGAAGATATTGTGTTTGTTGTTGTCAAGGAAGATGTGTAAGACAAGAAGGCTCTTGCCTCCTAGTTTGATAATTCCAATGAGTGGATCATTGACAGTGGCTATTCTCACCATATGATTGGTGATCAGAGCAAGTTTCTATCCTTGGAGGAGTATGATGGTGGTGTTGTTCACTTTGGCAATGATGCACCATGCATGGTCAAAGGCAGAGGGTCCATCTCTCTGAATGGAAAGAGTAGTGCTGACAATGTGTATTGAGTTGATGGTCTTAGACACAACCTTCTGAGTGTTGCCCAGCTGAATGATAGTGGCCTCACTCTGGAATTCAAGAACGGAGTTTGCAGAATCAAAGGAAAGAATGGTGAATTGGTGGCCACTAGCATGGAGACCAAAGGTAACCTATTTCAGCTAAATGCAAATATAAGTACATGTCTTATGGCTAAATTTGATGATAGCTGGATATGGCATAGGAGACTCTTCCATGTAAACTTTGATAACATTGTGAAGGCTAGTAAGATGAAGGTAGTTAGAGGGTTGTTGGTGCTAAGCAAACCGGATAATACCTTGTCCAGAGAGTGTCAATTGGGGAAAATGTCTTCCTCAACCTTTAAAGGTAAATCTTTCACTGTTGACAACTTGCTTGATCTTGTGCATACTGATTTGTGTGGTCCTATGAAAATTAGAAGTGTGCAGGGTGATAGGTACTTCATGATTCTCATTGATGACTGCTCAAGAATGATGTGGGTCACATTCTTGAAAGACAAGTCTGAAGCCTTTGTAAATTTCAAAGCTTTCAGAGCATTAGTGGAGAAGGAAAATGGTAAAAGGATCAAGTGCCTGAGAACTGATCAAGGAGGGGAGTTCACTTCCGGTGAATTCAACAAGTATTGTGAAGAATATGGCATCAAGAGGCAATTGTCTGCTCCCCGGACACCACAGTAGAATGGCCTAGTAGAGAGGAATAACAAGACTATGGTTGAAGTAGCTAGAACCATGTTGATTCAAGGAAAGGTAGCTCACACCTTTTGGAGAGAAGCGGTGAGCACTGCAGTCTACACAATGAACTGGGTACTCATCAAGAAAGGTAAGCATAAAACTCCTTTTGAGTATTGGACTGGTAAGACACCTATAGTTAGCTACTTTAGAGTGTTTGGTAGAAAATGTTACATCAAGGGGAGTGAACACCAGAGAAAATTTGATGCGAAATTTGATGAGGGAATATTCTTAGGATATTCCACCAAGAGCAAAGCTCTCAAGTGTTTCAACAATAGGACTCGGAGAATTATGGAAAGCATCAATGTAAGAGTTGATGAAACCTCTGAGAAAACTGAGGAAATCGGTAGTGAGCAAGCGGTAAACAAACCGGTTGCAACCTTCTAGGAACCGGTTATTAGTCAACTGAGTACCAGTAATAGTGCTCCTACACTGGCAGATGTAGATGCTGATACTGATGGAGATGAGGATGAAGAAGAAAAGCAAGAGGAATCTATTAAGACCATTCCTCGGTATGTCAAGCTGAATCATCATCCTAAGCAGATCATAGGAGATAAGGATGCAAGAATCCTTACAGGAAGAAAAGTCAGAGAAGACTCATGTATGATCTTTGAATTCAAGCCTAAAACATTCAAAGAGGCACATAAAGATGAAGACTGGATCAAGGCAATGGAAGAGGAACTTTACCAGATAGAGAAAAATGGTAAATGGTCCTTGGTACCCAGACCGGAGCACAAAAATGTCATTGGTACCTGTAGCTAGGAAATCGGAAATCATCAAAGCAAATATCAATAATAGCTCAATCACAAAAGCAGATTGCAATGATCAATCCTAACACACTCAATAGAGACATGAAAAACAAAACACTCAAAACTAAAGACTAAGCAAACCAGATGCAGATTCGAATGTCTCCTTCATGCGGCTCCATTGTCCTTCTTTCTTCTCCAAATAGCCTTTGTTTGTGGATCTCACCTTCAAGTGCACACACATGAGATGAAAGCAAGTAAATAAGATGTTGGTGCAAGAGTACTCGAAGTGTGATTGATTTGACAAAGTGATTAGAAATTCGATAATCTGATTATTAGATTGAGATTGAAGAAATTCATCCAATTTATAGATAAATTGGAGAAATGAACAAATTAGCATGAAGAGATTCAAATGGAAATTGCAAATCAAAAATGTCAATTATGACAAATTATGCACTTTCTATGTAAAATTGATTGATTGATAATTTATGACAAATTATGACAAATTTCTATGTCAAAATTGATTGATTGTCAATTATGACAAATTATGACAAATTGAAATGTCATTCCCATGAAAATAGGAGGAAAATAGGAGGAAAATTGAAATTAGAAATTAGAAAATTAGAAAATTGGAAATTAGGAATTAGAAAATTAGAAAATTAGAAAAAGAGGAAAATTAGGAAATTAGTGAATTAATTAATAATTTTTCATTTATTAATTAATTCACAAAGAGGGAATTTAGAAATTGATGAAAAATTAGGAAATTAGGAATGATGTGAAATTAGGTAAATTAATTAATAATTTGTCATTTATTAATTAATTCACAAAAAGAGGAATAATTAGCCAATTAAATAAATATTTAATTGTGACTCGAAGACCTAGGATAAATAAATAATTTATTTAACCTAGAGAGAGAAATGACAAACAAGATTAAATGAATAAATCATAAAACCCTAGAAGATGAATTAGAAATGCAAGGATGACAATTAGGTCTTGACAAAGGATAATTGATATCGATTCGATTTGATCATGATTTTGACTTGATAAAAGACCAATGCTAACAAACGATTTGATTAACAAATGCGCCAATTGATGAGGAACAATGACTAATTGATCCAAATTGACAAAGATGACGATCGATGACAAATCGATCACAAAATGATAAAATTGACAAGAAGACAAGGATCGATGACAAAATAGATTGCAAAATGACAAGATTGATGAAAAATCAATCACATGATGACAAGATTGAAAATGACCATGATCGATGACAAATCGATCGCAAAATGACAAGATCGATAGGAGGACAAAACCCTAATTAGGATTGACGATGTCCAAAAATAATGACAAATGAATATGCACATTGATGCGACAAGATAAGACCGACCAAAATCATGACAAATATTGTTATTGACAAAACCAAATTCGAGAGTGAGATAAATGAAGAACGCAGAAGAAGGACTCGATGCTCGCAAATGATAAAAACCAAGTGCGTGACATAGGAGAAATGTTAATGCGACGCAAAAACCTAAAATGAGGCAATGCACAAATGCTAAAGTATGATCCCGCAAGCATTGACCATTTTTAGGTGTCTACAGTACCAAATGGGTCTTCAGAAATAAGCTAAATGAGGATGGCACAGTGATTAGAAACAAATGCAGATTGGTGTGCAAAGGATATGCCCAAGAAGAAGGAGAAGACTATGGAGAAACCTTTGCTCTTGTAGCCAGATTGGAAGGAGTTCGTATGCTTCTTGCATATGCAACTTTTAAAGGCTTCGAAGTATATCAAATGGATGTAAAATATGCATTCCTAAATGGTGTACTTGAAGAGGAGGTGTATATAGAGCAACCAGATGGGTTTTCCCTATCCGAAGACAGTGACATGGCGTGTAGGCTACATAAAGCCTTATATGGTCTAAAGAAAGCACCTAGAGCATGGTATGAATGCCTGCATTCCCATCTTGTAAAGATTGGATTTGAGAGAACAAGTGAAGATAGCAATATCTTCTTGAAGTCTGAAGGAGATCAGATCCTGATCTGTGAGGTATTTGTTGATGACATTATCTTTGGTGGAGATGACAAGATGAGTCATGAGTTTGCAGATGAGATGAAGAAAGAGTTTGAGATGTCACTCATAGGGGAGATTTAGTTCTTCATTGGACTGCAGATCTAGCACATGAGAGATGGAATCTTTATCACTCAGTCCAAGTATGTCAAAGAGGTGTTGAAGACCTTTGGCATGGAAGATAGAAAACCAGTTGGTACACCGATGGTGACTGGTTGTAGACTATCCAAAGAGGATGACTCAGCATTGGTTGATGAGAAGGAATACTGATCAATGATTGGTAAATTGCATTATGTAGTGCATAGAAGACCAGATATTGCACATGTAGTTGGCATTACTGCAAGGTTCCAAAAAAGTCTAAGAGAATCCCACTTGGTTGCAGTCAAGCAGATACTTAGGTATCTAAAGGGAACTATTGACTATGGATTGTGGCATCCATATAGCAAGGATTTCAACTTGAAAGTATTCACAGATGTTGATTGGGTTGGTAAAGTAGATGATCGAAATAGCACAACCAATGGTGCATTCTTCCTTGGTGGTAGACTAGTATCATGGATGAGTAAGAAGTAGAGTTGTATCTCTTAGTCTATAGTAGAAGAAGAGTATGTTGCAGCTTTCATGAAATGCACTCAAACAATTTGGATGAAGCATGTATTAAATGGCTTCAAAGCTCCTGTATCTGAACCAGTAAGTATATTTTGTGACAATACTAGTGCAATTAATATCTCTAAGAATCCGGTTTTACATTCTAGAACCAAGCACTTTGAGCTTAAGTATCATTTCTTAAGTGAAAACATTTAGAACAAAGAGATTGCACTGGAACATGTTTCCAGTAAGGAGCAGTTAGCAAACATATTCACCAAGCCTCTCCCAAAGACTACATTTATGTACTTAAGAGGTGAATTAGGGGTGTTGCCCCTTCAGGAGGTGAACTAAAGGTATATGCTCCACATCAGTCATGTATTGCACAGTCAAAATTTTCTTCAGGATTGATGTGTTGAAGGATGCTACTCCTCAGGGGGAGCAGCATAATGAAACAGGGAAGCTTGTGCCTCCACTTTGGCATTGTTGTCAAAGGGGGAGAAGATGTGCAGCGGAGAAGATATCTGCAAAAATTGGGGGAGAAGATGTGAAGCGGAGAGATATCTTTGTATATTGCCATCAATGCCAAAGGCGGGGATTGTTGGCATTATGTGAACTGGTATGAGTACATAATGACATTGTATGTTGTCATTGATGTCAATATGTTGAAAGAGGTGTGAACTGTGTGAGGGCTCACCTCGACTCAGTCTGACATTCAGTGGATTTTATATTTTAGACTATTAGGGATACTTTATTTTGATGCATTTTGAGATTTAGAACTTATATGATTTCAGGATTTGGATAACATTGCTATGATTTGATGATTCACTTACATGCTTTATGAGATAGAACACTACATGATTATTAGATAGAATGATATTGCAATGATAGATGTCGTTATTGAATTTGTAGGACTTTACTCTAAATATAGAACTATGATGTATGTTTAGTTTTTTGTGAATTGGGATGAAATTTGCTTATGTGAATTTGCTTGATAAAGGTGTATTCAATCTGTGCAGATGAAAATTGTATGCAAGTAATGATGTGTATTGTTATATTATTGAATTATATTATATTTGGATATTTGGAAGTACTAATGTGTAAATTGAGATGCACAGGAAATTTACCATGTGACCATGGAAAATTACGGAGAATCAAAACCTAGACTTATGTATGTTTGTAAGCCAGGGGTTGTCTATTTGGAGAGACAACACCCCGTTTGTGTTGTATTTTATTTGTAACAGTATATGCTGCATGAGTGTTAAGTGTTATTTAAATTTAATGTGTAAAAACCACAAGAGACAATCTCATGTTCTATTTTTGTAAAAATGTTTTATTTGTGTCACTTGACACGTGTGTATTTAAATTTAAATGTTTTATTTTGTCTCTTGGTGGGAAAGTGTTTAATTACAGTTTTCTTAATAAAATAATGTGTTGTCATAAATACTTTGGGAATATAATATTTGGAGTGGTCAACTTATGTTTGACCCGAAAATAAACTTCAGAGGGGTTTAAAATGGGTTAAATGAACACCTAGGGGTAGTTTAATAGGGTTTCCTAAAGCCCATAAGGTATACCTAGGGGTTAGGGGTAATTTTAGGCAAGTTTCTACTTTATAATGATCTTTTTAACACTTTAAAAAATTGGTTTTTTTGAGTTGAGCGAAAATTGAAAATTGAAGTTAAATCTAATCAAGATTTTTCCTTTTGGAATGAGAGTCTTTTTGCATTTTTGCTTTCTTTCTTCTTTTTGGTTTTTTTTTTTAGAATCCTACGAGAACTCAGAGAGGGAGTTTCTTAAGGAAGATTTTTGGGAATAGCAGGGTAATCACCCACTCTCCATTTTCGGAGACAGAAGAAAATTTGGAAAGGAAATAATGTTATGGAATAGAGAAATTGAATAAGGGTAGAAGGAAAAAAAAGATTTGTGGATTGGGCAGCTCTTCATCAGATATCATAATAACCTTTGGGCAGATTAAGGTTGGTTTCAATTATTATTTGTAATGTCTTCTTCTTGTTTATGTCTGGAAGTTGTTTGTATAAGAAATCTGTGTTCTTGAAAGTTTATATTTGAAAATCTCTTGGTATTTTTGCTTTATGAAAATGTTGTGTTTTGGGAGTTTTCTCAAGATCTCTTACTCTTGGGAGAGAAGAGGATCTTGAGGGTGGTAGTAGTGACAGCCCTCAAGTGAGAGACTCTCTTTTGAGAGCGATCACAAGGGATCTTTGTGTGACCCTTGCTGCATGGCCTGTTTGTGCAATGGGGGTCATAAGGAGGGATATAAGGCTAGAATGCCTTTGGGGGGCATAAGGAATAAGGGGTTGAGATTCTTGATATTTTTTATTGTGCCATGAGGTGGCTTCTTGTTTATTTCATACTTGCAGTTCTCCTCAGGGTATTGGTCCACTACCACCCTTTGAAAATGTTCTTCACCAAAGTGTGGTGTTGTGAAAGCCAAGTTGGGAATGTGTTTGGAATATCTGTATGCATTGCTTTCTATGTGTTTGCCTGTTTGTAACCCGTCTAGAATTTGGTTCTCCGAGCTCGGGGGTGGCTACCAGTTAGCCTAGGCTGGGAGGTGAGCACTCCGTGGTCATATTTGTGTTTTCTATTATGTAGGAAAATCAGAGGAAAGAGAATAGGAACCATGAAAGAGATACAGAGGATTGTTATTGAAGATACTTGAATTAAGTTGCAGATGTTTGTTTAAAGTTGTTATAGAAATATGCCTCATTCACAGAAAAGAGAAGCAAGTTGTATTTTGTGAAAGTAGACTTGAAGTTTTATTGTTGTGACTATTCAGAGAAAACATTCTGTAAATTGGTAGAATATCTTAGAGATGTTTTAAAAAAGAAAAGCTTGTTATTTCTACTTCTGGTTTATTTGAAAAAGAAAAGTTAAATTGTGTTGCATGCAAAAGCTTCTTGTATTTTGGAAAGAAATAAAAGAATTGTTTTCATTTAGATTTTACCTATATTTTTACTTGAGGCAAAATAGAAGTTTATTTATGCTGAAAGATTTTAAGTATTTTAAATGGAAAAAGTTGTTTTATGTGAATAATTTATTAGAAGAAAAAAATCAATGAATTTCTTTATTTCCAGAAAAAGTATAATGTATATATATATATATATATCTGATTTAACTTAATGCTTTTCCCTTTAATTATTTTAGTTTAAAATTTTGCATGAAAATTCTCTTTAAAAAAATATATATATAAATTTATATTGAAATAAATTTCATCTTTTAACTATGATTATAAAAGTTATGTGAATATAAATATATATATATATATATAAATATATATATTTATATATATATATAAATATATATATATAAATATATATATTTATATATATATATATAAATATATATATTTATATATATATATATATATAAATATATATATATAAATATATATATTTATATATATATATATAAATATATATTTTTATATATTTAAAAAAAAAAAAAAAAAAAAATGTTTTGGGTCCTCGCGGACTCCACTATGTGTACGCACAGTGGACAGCCGCGCGGCGCCCACTGTGTGCACACACAGTGGAGCTGCTTTCGGCTCCCACTATGTGGGCACATAGTGGACGGCCACGGCCGCCACTGTGTGGCCACATAGTGGGGAGCCACTAGCGGCGCCCACTGTGTGGGCACACAGTGGTGCCGCGGCGCCCACTGTGCGCTCACACAGTGGCGCGCGGCCAACCCGCCTCCCTTTCCTCCGCTGCCTGCAACAATATAAAACACGGCCGGCTTTGGGGTCTTCGGCCCAGTAAGAATTTTGGACTGTAAAAAAAAAATGGGTTAAACCCTAGCCCGAATGGGGCTAGGGCAAATTAGTTTTAAAAATAAAAATAAATATGTTTTTTAGTTTAGATAATATATATATAAGAAATTAGAACCCTAATTAGGGTTGGGGAAAAATATGAAAATAATATTTAGGAAGTTACAATGGCTTTTGAATTAGAATTAAAATATTTGTCATTTATGTAAAATATATATTTATATATGTATCCATATATATATATTGGTATATATATATGTAGATATATGAATTTTGATCAGAATTTTAGGTAAGTAATTAAATTTTAAATATATATATATGTATATACAAATATATATATACATATATATATATATACATATATATATATATATACATATATATATATATACATATATATATATATACATATATATATATATATATATATATATAATCCTGGTTTTTATTTGGAAAAAATAATAAAGAGAAATTTATAAAATGGTTGTTTAAACTATATAGTCATATTGGAGATTAAATTAATTTTTCTCTCCCATATCCTTTAGCTTGATTGATTTAATAAACTCAATGACTGAGTATCTCTTGGAGATAAAATTAAAACAGTTAGTTTTCCGCAATTAAAATTCAACAATTTATCGATGCTTAGTTCGTTTCAGAATTAGCTCGAATTTAATAATGAAAATTTCACTAACGTTTGTCGCGAGAGTGAACTTGTTAATTAATTTAGTATGTTTTAAAAAAAAAATTTGTTTCGTTTTTGCCCTTAAATTTTAGGCATGACAAACCAGCATATGTGAGAACCGATATAACACTGTGAACCAGCATTTGTGCCAAAGTGAAGCAGTGTGCTTGTTCAAGGTGAACCAACATATGGTTATGGGAACTAGCATGGAAGTGTTGTATGACTACCAGTTGGTAGTCTCAACTTTAGGGTTTCTGGTTGAAGTGCTTCAAGCCTGTGTGGCTCAACTGGTGACATTGTGTGATGAGTTAGCATTGTAACGAAGAATAGATCATGTTGCCATGTCAGCCTTGTGCACGTGAAGGATCTTGCATGAAGGAGATTGTTCCTATCTACCTCGAGAATGTGAGAAGTCTATAAAATAGTGATAACGTGTGATGGGTTATTAGCCGCCATAAAATCGGTGGAAATGGACGATGGAGAATGTCTTGAGATTGGATCAAGAACTGCTACATTTAATGTAGTGTGCTCAATGGTCAGGATTGAACCATTTGAATTCCTTAACCTAATAGGTTTAGGGTTTATGCTACCAACCTATCTATTTTCCTACAAGGTTGATGTTGTGTCTCTTTTTGAGGTTGTTGGCAAAAGTTGTGTGTGTGTATCCAGGAGAAGGGATATGTGATTCTTGCCAGACCAAAAGGAGAGAAGTGATACCTGCAGAAAGTAAGTACAGAAGGTGAAGAGGAGCTTAAGCAGATCTGCATTGGCATTGAGTGCTGTTACCAGATCATTGTAATACCTGTTGATCTCTAACCACCTCAACAGTTGGAAATCCCTTAATAGGGTAGCCTTAACCGACTTGTTGTAAATCCTTTAATAGGGTAATTCAAAGATATTGATTTCGAAATCCTTTAGCTATTGAGTTCTTGAAATCCTCTAACAAGGTAACCTTTAACAGGGTTTAACCCTTAACCAAGTATTGTAGCCATCCCTTAACCGGGTGATCTCTAACAGGATCGGTTCCTAGCAGAACCTATTGTAATGTCTCTAACTAGACAAGGCTCCTAACAGAGTGGACTTCTAAAGAGTTCAAAAATAGCTTGTGGGTATTCATCCCCACCATGGTTTTTCCCAGTTGGGTTTCCATGTGAAAAATATGTGTGTCATGTGTGATGCTTTTATCTTGTGATGCTTTGCTATTGTCTGTCAAGCATATGATGGTTTTGTGTTTTATGTCTGTCAATAAAACATGTTGAACTAGCTATTATTATTATCTGATGATAGATTACCTATTTATGCATAAGGGTGAAATGGTAGGGTAGTCTTGAGTTGAGTGAAAAGCTAAGTGAGTAACAAGTTAATGCTTGTCTCAGTCTTTCTTATCTTTACCAGTTGCACTCTTTTTCAAATTGGTGTCACTATTTTCCAATCATTTGAAGTGTCTATTGTGAGATCAGTTTAGGACTGTATTTTTGTCTCTACTAATTCACCCCCCGTCTCAGTACCAGGTTAGTACTATTAGTTCATCATTGAGTTATCTATTGTTAAATCCATGCAACCTAAACATGTTGAGAACCCTCAATTAGAACTCTATAATGGAAAAGGTGATCCTCTTATACATGTCAAAACATTTCAAACCTTGTGTACTGATTTTTCTTATGATCAAAGATTGCTTGCAAAATTGTTTACAAGAACACTAAGAGATAAGGCTTTAAAATGGTATTTCTCTTTGCCTTCTTATTCCATCACTTATTTTCAACAATTGGCAATGCTTTCATGCAACAATTTCAAAACAACATTGGTCCTAAAATCACTTTGATTAATTTAATGCATTGTAAACAAGGTGTTAAAGAAAAAGTGATTGATTTCATTGGTAGATATAAACATTTGTGTGCTCAAATTTCTTTTCATGTACCTAATAATGATATTCAAAGAATTTTCATTTCTAATTTACAAAAAGATGTCAATGAAAAGATTCTTTTGTCTGAGTTTACTTCCTTTCTGCAGTTGTGCACAACACTCTACAATTATCCACTGGTTGTGAGTCAAATGGAACAATCCACTCCTATGGCTCTGAGTGATAAGGGAGAGAGTGTTCAAAAACCATTTGCGAAGTTCAAACCAGCAAAAAGCTTCATCAAGTTCAATGATACAATTAAATAGCACAATGTGAATACTACAATAGGTGTGCCTTCTATTTCTATTTTTTTTCAAAGAGAAAGACAATTTACTTCCTTGAATGAATCTCTACATAGTATTATGTCTTAGTTGTTGCACATAAATGTTATCAAGCTTCCTCCTATAAAATAAATGAATCCTTCTAAACTTCCATCCCCTTATTTTGATAACAATTCCTTTTGTCAATTTCATTGTTAGCCTAGTCATGATAGAGAGAAATGTTTCGCATTTAAGAATAAGATTCAAGAGTTGAATGATAACAATACTATATCTGTGGTAGATGTGAATGATAAAGGGAATAAATCAGTAGCTCCTCCTAATCAAAATCTTAATATTTTCACTGGTCCCTTACCTTCTCATACCTCTAACATTATTGAGATTGTGCCTAATTCTTTCTCTTCTGAATAATTCACCTTGGTTAATATGGTAGAAATACAGGATATGCCTAAGGATCCTTGTATTAAATTTGACCCTAGCTAGACCATTAGAGAACCCGATGGCCCTTTATACATAGTTGCAAAGGTTAAGGATATCCCTTGTCATGGTGCCCTGATTGATCCTTCTTGCATGGTTAATGTCATAACTAAAGAGTATCTTTTCACTTTATGATTGCATAAACCAATATATGATGCTTCTAATTTGGTTGTGAAGTTATTTGATGGCTTCTCTTGTCCTACCATTGGTTCTATCACTCTTCCTGTTGAAGTTAATACTAAATCAATGGATGTTGACTTTGTTATCATACCTTCTTCTAAGAAATTCTGTGTGAAGTTGGGTTATCCTTGGCTATCTTCCATGAAGGGTATTGCTTCTCCAATCCACAAGTGTCTAAAATTTCCTCACAATGGATAAATCATAATTGTGAATCATAGCTTATTTCATCCATTCGAAAGAAGCCCCGGTGTTCCTATTGATCTTCTTTGGCCTAAACAATTTCAATGTCTTCCATCAAGGAGTGATGATATTTTTCAATCTTATCAAAAATGGAAGAAAGATATGATCGTATCCTTAAGTCAACCTAGATCTCACAACACTTGATATTCCTATTATTCTTCAAGATGAGGTTCTTCCCCTCACAGATAGAACTAATCTCCCTCCTAAGGAAGACCATCAATCTATACCTATGGATGTGAGTTTACCTTCTCTTAAGGAGAACAACAATATTATTCCTAGGGTTATACCTATACCTCCTCCTCATGATGGACCTGGTCTTCTTCCCACACCTAAATTATCCTTTCTAAGGCGCAATTCCACCTCCTTCCTCTTATCGAGAGAAGAGGCTTGCTTCTCCTCTTGTTCAACCTTAAAAACCTCAACCTAAACCTTCCACTATCAAAGAGAGAAACATTCCTACTTTTTCAAGTGTTCCTCCTCCTTCTCATCCTTCCACTAAGACTCGATGGTATCATTGTGCAAGAGAATGCTGACGAAGACGTCGTGTTTGAGATCGTGAAGCTATCCCTCAAAATACCCAATCTCCTCAGGCTTTGATAGTTAACATGATTCCCTTTTCTCCTAGGCAAGATGTTCAACCTACATATCCAAATCATAAGTTGCACAAAACATATGGTGGTTTTACTCCTATTTATGTTTTGCTCCTCTTTCTCTAAACTTTGATGAAGAAATGGGTGAAAATGTTATTCATAATGGCAATACAACTCCTAATGCTTCTGATAGTGAATATGCGTATGTTGATGTGAACAATCATTTATTAGACAAATTTTCACAAACCCTAATCCTTATAATATGATGAAACTATAAAGATCCGATCAACCACTAAGAGGGGGGGTGAATTAGTATTTGGAAAGTAAACTAACTTTTCACCAAACATATTATCATCTAAGAATCAATTGACAAAGTTTACCAGTTTAGACACTTTAACAAATTTGCAATTGCTCTGTTAAACCTTACCGGTTGACCTAAAACATCTGTGATATAATGCAATAGATTTGAAACTTAACTTTCCTTTGACCAAAACCTTAAACCACTTCACTAATACCAATAATTACATATTTCATATCATTTCCAATCATTTACATATATCTATGTAGATTTACCAATCATTGATATCAACCATACCAGAAACACATCCACAAAATCATTCATCACTTGACACAATGAATTTTCACATGGAAACCCAAATGGGAAAAAACCATGGTGGGGATGAATACCCACAAGTATTTTGATCTCTTCTGAAGTTTTCCTTATTAGGAGCCAAGCTCGGTTAGAATCTTATACAAGAATGTTTTGTTAGGAACAGATCTGGTTAAGGACCACCTGATTAAGGGATTGACTACAAATACCTTGTTAAAGGTAATACCCTATTATAGGTAACCTTAGTGGAGGATTTCAAATCTAAGCTAATGGATCACCTGGTTAGAGTATTTCAACAAAAATCTTGTTAGAGATTACCTAGTTAAGGGATTTTACTGCTGTAATGGTTAGAGAGCAACAAGCTCTTTGATCGATCTAGAAATAACACTTCCTTGCTGAATCAGATCCTTTACTGCTCCTATCTGCCTTCACATCATTATGCAAACACACCTCCTAGTTCAGAAACAATCACTTTCACACTTAATCAAATTTTCCAACCACTCATTTAATCAATTCATCAACCTTAAAAATAAATACATTAGGTTGGTAACACAACACAAACCCTAAAGTTCTGATAGGGATTATAAACACATCAGTTCAATATTTGACTGTTAGATTACATGCAATCAACTTCAAATTCTTCTAGGCATCTATAATCGCTCTTGGATGATCGCACTTTGAATCTTGTAACACATCACGCGTTTGTCACTTCATACTATGTATTTGATCATTCCCAAGATAAACGGTTATCTTTGCATGCCAAAACCTTTTTGAAACTCATCATGTGCAACATGCTTACATGTCATCTTCATCACCAATCATCATTCGATTATATATCATCACAACCGATCTCCAAGCTCCATCGGTTAGGGTTCTACTTCTCAATTGGTTAGGATTACTGGTTGATCTTCACTGCATCATTACCAATTGCTTTACTTCTTCATTACCAGTTGCTTCACTGCTTCATTACTAGTTGCTATTGACATCAATGACAACACTATACTTCTTCAATGCAATCTTCATGCAATGCCAACATTCTCCCCCTTTGGCATTGATGACAATAAAAATATCAATGCCAATTGATTGTCATGATTGAGAGTAAAGCATATACACAGGTATAGGAATACCGATTTACATTATTCAACATAAACTATCCTTCAACTGTATCTTCAGCACGTAACTGGTCTGCAATTTGTCTTCTCTCCTTAACATATAAGGCTATCAATCATATACTTTTCTCCTCCTTTGACAATAATACCAAAGTGAAGGTAAACCATTTTGTTTCTTATCCATGCTTCATCAATCTACAACTAGCTTTTCCCCTTGTGGAGTAGCTCCATTCTTCACCAATCCTTCTTCAAGATTTTCAATGGGCTCCGGGATTGATGTCTTACATATCTTCTTAATTGACTTCATGTAGGGGTATAACCCCTAACTCACCTCTAAGATATTCAAATGTAGCCTTAGGTAGAGGCTTAGTAAAAATATCTGTTAGTCATTCTTTAGTGGAAACATGCTCCAGTGATACATCTTTGCTTTGAACTTTCTCTCTCAGGAAATGATACTTCAGCTCTATATGCTTTGTCCTAGCATGCAACACTAGGTTCTTAGAAATATTTATAGCACTAGTGTTATCACAAAAAATTCTTACCGATTCTAATATCTTCAGCTTGAGACCTTCCAATATGTGTTTCATCAAAATTGCTTAAGTACAATTCATGTAAGCTGCAACATACTCAACTTTTTCTATTGATTTAGAGATATAACTCTATTCCTTGTTGCTCTAAGACACTAATCTACCTCCAAGAAAAAATGCTCCACCAATTGTACTTTTCCTATCATCAACATTCCATTCCCAATCTACATCGGTATAGACTTTTAAGTCAAAGTCTTCTGGATATGGATACCATAATCCATAATCTATTGTGCCTTTCAAGTATCTGAAAATTTCTCTTGGTTGCAATCATGTCTAACTCATTTCATTTTTCTGAAATCTAGCAACCAATCCTACTGCATGGGTGATGCCCGGTCTAATGTGGACATCATATGTAGCTTACCTATCATGGATTTTTATTCCTTTTCATCAACTGGTGAAGAATCATCTTCCTTTGACAATTTACAGCCTGTAACCATTGGTGTTCCAACTGGTTTACAATATCCCATTCCAAAAGTTTTCAACACTTCCTTCACATACTTTGATTGTGTAATAAAGATTCCTTCCTTCATCTATTGGATTTGCAAACCTATAAATTTATCTCATCTACTAGTGACATCTCAAATTCATTCTTCATTTCATGAGCAAAATCATGACACATATAATCATTACCTCCAAAAATGATATCATCAACAAATACCTCACTTACCAGTATTTTATCTCCTTCTGTCTTGAGATATATGTTACTATCCTCATTGGTTCTTTGAAAACCTATCTTTTCTAAGAGAGAGTGAAATCATTCATACCATTCTCTTGGTGCTTGTTTCAATCCATATAGTGCCTTATGTAGCTTTCACACCATATCCTTTTCTTCAGTTAATGCATAACCATCTTGTTGTTCTATGTAGACTTCTTATTCCAATATTCCATTTAAGAATGTTGATTTAACATCCATCTGATATACCTTAAATCCTCTATATGTCTCAAATACAAGTAGAGTCCTTACTCCTTCCAATCTTGCTATTGGTGCAAATGTCTTGCCATAATCTTCACCTTTCTCTTGTGCATATCCTTTGTATACCAGTCTGGCTTTATTCCTGGCCACTTCTCCATCTTCATTCAATTTGTTTCTAAATACCCACCCACTTTGTGCCTATTACATTCTTGTTTTTTGATTTGGGTACCGATGACCATGTATTATTCTTCTCTATCTGGTTAAGTTCTTCTTCATTTCCTTGATCCAGTCTTCATCTACAAAGGCTTCTTTTGTTGTTCTAGGCTCAATGGTGGAGATCATACAAGAGTTTTCTCTTATCCTTCTTCTAGTTAATACACCTACATTCTTGTCTCCAATAATCTTATTGGGACTATGATTGAGTCTGACATGCCTTGGAATAACTTGTTCTTTGTTTTGAGGTTATTCTTCTTCTTCTTCACTTTCTTCATCTTTTGTCAAACCTTCCTATTCTGGTTGAATTGGGGCTTCTATATTCAGTCCTCCAACTTATGGCTTTATCGGTTCCGGTTCCAAAAATAGTGTGTTTGGTTATTTTTCTTCCTTCTTCTTGCTGGTTTCTTTAGATTTTTCAATAAATTCATCTACTCGAACATTGACACTTTCAATGATCTTCTTAGTCTTGTTGTTGTAGCACTTGTAAGATTTGCTCTTGGTGGAGTAACCAAGAAATATGCCTTCATCACTTTTGGCATCAAAATTTCTAATATAATCACTTCTTTTAATAAAGCATTTGCAATCAAATTTTTTGAAGTAACTCACATTCAGTGATCTAACATACTAGTATTCATAGGGTGTTTTGTCTTTACCTCTTTTGACCAGTATCCAGTTCATTGTATAAACAACTATGCTATTAGCTTCTCTCTAAAATGTCTTAGCTACACCTCCTTGGATTAACATAGTCCTAGCAGCTTCAACCACTAACCGATTGTTCCTTTCTGCAATATCGTTCTGCTATGGTGTCCTTGGTGCAAATAGCTGCCTCTTGATCCCATTGTTTTCATAGTATCTAGTGAATTCCTCTGAAGTAAATTCACCACTTTGATCAGTCCTTAAACATTTCATCTTCCTTCCACTTTCATTCTCAACCAATGCTCTGGATTCTTTAAATTTGCTTAATTCTTCTATCTTGTCTTTCAAGAATGTGACCCTCATCATTCTTGACCAGTCATCGATAAATATCATGAAGTACCAATCTCCTTGAATACTCCTAGTCCTCATTGGTCCACATAGGTCAGTATGAACCAAACGTTCAGCTGAGAAAGATTCTCTTGAAATTTGAGGTTGTCATTTTCCCTAACTGACATTCCTTGCAAAAAGAATTCACCTGTTTGTCCAACTAAGGCAATCCTCTTACTGATTTTAACTTGCTGACTCTTATGATGTTATAAAAATTCACATGGAAAAATTGTCAATGCCAAAGCCAACTATCTTCAACTTTTGCAATCAAACAACTATTGATTTTAGAGTTTAAATGAAATAAGTTACATCTAGTGTGTTTTCCTATTGCAATCAGTTCATCTTTACTTCCAAAGATCTTGCAAACTCCATTCTTGAATTATAATGGGTAACCTTTGTCATTGAGTTAAGAAACACTCAAAATATCGTGTTTCATACCTTCAACCCAGTAGACATCATCTGCACTTCTCTTATCATTTAGGGAAATGAATCCTTTTCCTTTCACCATGCAGGGAGAGTTATTCCCAAATCTGACAACACCTCCATCAAATTCATCCAAAGTCAGAAACTTTCTCTAGTCACCAGTCATGAGGTGTGAACAACCACTGTCTATAATTTATTCATCTGAGTTGTCCAAGTGAGAGACCAATGCCTTTTGATTTGATATGTCTTCTTTGATAGAAACAAAGACCATGTCCTCATTTGTATCTTCCTCAGATTCTTCATCAGTAATACCTCCATCCATTGCAATGAAACAATTTATTTTTCCTTTTCATTTAAACTTCCTATATTTTTCTCATTTTTCCTCATTATCTCCATTAGGACAGTTAGTAGCAATATGTCATATCTGGTTACATGCAAAACATTTTAGTGGTAATTTACCTCTATACTTACCGGTACCTTTGGATAAGCACTTGGCCAACAATGCTTCTGGTTCCATTAGGCTATCATTATCATCTACCTCTCTGTTGGATCTAGATTCATGATTGTAACCTACTTATCTTCTTTTTCTTACTGGTGGGGTTGAGACTGAGGCTTTAAATGCAGATTCTGGCCTCTGAACACTTCCATCAAAACCATTTAATTCAAATGCAGTTAATTTACCAATGATAGAGTCAAGATTTACCTTTGTCTTGTCAATAGATTTGAGTTCTTGAATGGCCGCAACTCTTATAGCATAGACCGGTAGAAGGGTTCTTAATACCTTGCTAACCACAGTGGCATCCTCCATTGTACCTCGAACACTTTTGATTTCTCCAACTATCTCCTTGATTCTCTGATCATACTGTTGAATGTTTTCACCTTCAACCATTCTCATGTCATCAAATTTTCCTCTAAGACTCTCTTCCTTGGATATCTTTACATTCTCATCATTTCCATATATTTCTTCTAGTTTCTTCCAAACTTCATATGTAGCCTCCATTCTATGAACATCATATTTTGAATCTGACAAGGTACCGATGATGGCCTCCAATGCTTGGTTGTTCTCCTATTTCTCCTTCTTCTGATCATCTATTAGAATTCCACTAGGCAGGTTATACTTAGTGTTAGATTCAATGATAGTCCCCAAGACACTGAGAGGGGGGGTGAATCGGTGTCTAACCGGTTTACAAAATATTTAAACTTATTAATAACTTTGCATCCCAAAACAGTGTATCGGTAAATAAGAATTATTGCAATAAACAGAAATAATAGAGACAACATAGAAACACACCATAACACAAGATATTTAACAAGGAAACCCGATGTGGGAAAAACCTCGGTGGGATTTGTGACCCACAATATTTACTCACTGGCCAATGAATAAATACTACTTACAATGAGGGGCCTTCACATGTAGGGAGACCAATAGCCTAGATCTCGCTGCTCAATAAGAGACACTAAATACAAAATGGATTATCAAATCCAATATAATGTACTGCTCAAAATAGCATCCCTCATGCCAGATTCAGTACTGGTTTAAGCTTAGTCAATAACTAAAACCTTTGCTATATCACACATTATAATTTTCTTCCATCTACATAGAAAAATGACCTATAAGATCTCATACATATATGAGTCTTTTACAATATACCATGTCGGCTTTACAAAAGATAATTACATTACAAAACAATTCATATAAACAAAAATTTATCCAATGTTCGCTGGGGTGTCGGTATGCTTGTTGCCAATGTAATCTGAAAGTCAGTGAAGTTCCTATCAGTGTCGATGTCTTCTGGTGTATCAATTTTGTGATGTCGGGCATGTAGAAACCAATTGCCGGTGACTTTCTAGTTGGTTTCCAAATGGTTGCCATCAATGACAATATCAACTATTCTCATAAGAGTGTAGAATTCCAACACTTAGAGACAACATGATCCCAATATTGACTTCCTAATCTCTTGACGTAAATCTTCATCCTATCACTATAGATTTTGTAGTTATCTTTATTGAACTTCATACCTTCTCTCTTCATCATTTTCTCTTGGATATTTTCCTCAAGCTATTAGACTTATACTGAAGAGTACCTAGAATGCTTTGATACCAATTGATAATATGATGAAACTATAAAGATCCTGTCAACCACTGAGGGGGGGTGAATCATTAGTTGGAAAGTAAACTAACTTTTCACCAAATTTATTTTCATCTAAGAATCAACTTACAAAGTTTAACGGTTTAGACACTTTAACAAATCTGCAGCTGCTTTGTTAAACCTTATCGGTTGACCTAAAACATCAGTGATATAATGCAATAGATCTGAAACTTAACTATCCTTTGACTAGAACCTTAAACCAGTTAACTAATACAAATAATTACATATTTTAGATCATTTCCAATTATTTAGATATATCTATGTAGATTTACCAATCATTCATATCAACCATACCAGAAACAAATCCACAAAATCATTCACCACTTGACCCAATGATTTTTCATGTGGAAACCCAAAAGGGAAAAAACCATAGTGGGGATGAATACCCACAAGTATTTTGATCTCTTCTGAAGTTCGCCCTGTTAGGAGCCAAGCTCGGTTAGAATCTTATACAAGACTATTTTGTTAGGAATAGATCTCGTTAAAGACCACCCTGTTAAGAGATTGACTACAATACCCTGTTAAAGGTAACCTTAGTGGAGGATTTCAAATCCAAGCTAATGGATCACCTGGTTAGAGGATTTCAACAAAAATCCTATTAGAGCTTACCTGGTTAAGGGATTTTACTACTGTAATAGTTAGAGAATAATAGGTTCTTTGACCAATCTAGAAATAACACTTCCTTGCTTAATCAAATCCTTTACTGCTCCTATTTGCCTTCACATCATTCTGTAGATACACCTCTTGGTTCGACAACAATCACTTTCACACTTAATCAAAATTTCCAACCACTCATTCAATCAATTCATCAACCTTAAAAACAAATACATTAGGTTGGTAACACAACACAAACCCTAAAATTCTCATAGAGATTACAAACACATCGGTTCAATCTTTGACCGTTAGATTTCATGCAATCAACTTCACATTCTTCTAGGCATCTACAACTATTCTTGGATCATCGCACTTTGAATATTGTAACACATCACGTGTTTATCACTTCATACTATGCATTTGATCATTCCCAAGATTAACGGTTATCTTTACACGTCAAAACCTTTTCTAAACTCATCACATGCAACATGCTTACGTGGCATCTTCATCACCAATCATCATTCAGTCATAGATCATCATAACTAATCTCCATGCTCCATCTATTAGGGTTCTGCTTCTCAACTAGTTAGGGTTACCGATTGATCCTCACTGCATTATTACCAATTTCTTTACTATTTCATTACCAGTTGCTATTGACATCAATGACAACACTATACTTCTTCAATGCAATCTTCGTACAATGCCAACAAATCCTAGCTCCTAGAATCGAACAAAGTGACTTACAAAATGAACATAGTGATTTTTTGGATTTTGTGATAGCTCCATCTATTGTTCTTGACGTCGCTCCTCTAGCATGTTGGTTGCCTTCCCAAAATAGTGATCAAGAAGATCAGGAGGCAAATGTCGTGCTAGATTAGCGATATTAGCACTATAAATATTTCTCTCTCCTTTCTTTCTCTTTTGTGACCATTCTTCTATGTGTATCCATGTTCTTCTATTGTTTCCTTAATATCTAATTGGGGATGATGCAAAGCATTGAGATCTTTTCTTGGTCTTTTTCATGTTAACTCAAAAGACATCCTCTCTAGTGATAACTTTAAGAACCCCTCTCAAAAAATTGTATAAAATCTTGGTGAATATTTAATTTTTTTTTTAAATAATAATATTTTTTATGGGCGAACCTTTCCTTTTTTTAAATAAAAATGTTAATTTTATTGGAGAATTATTTTATATCAATTTTTTTTGGTAGAAAATATTGGCAAATCTTGGAAAATAATAAGAGTATGCATTAATAACTATTGCAAATAAAATGGTGCCAACTAAATAGTGTTGATATAACCCTAAAGTAACTAATAAATATGATATATTATTGGTAAATTAATTTAGATTTCTACAATATATTATAAAATGTTGGCGAATTTGATCCAATCATGTATCAAATATTGTGGCAAATCTTTGAGTTAAAAATAATAATAAAATAAATTCTATGGTGATTTAAATAACACTAAAATAAAAATTTGTAAAAATGTGGCGATCCAGGTCACCTTAAGAGTTGAACTTATTAGCCAAATTTTAATTCCCAAGTTTCAAAAAATAGCCAATTGGCAAATATTAGCCACTAAAAAAATCACCGATCCTCTCTTCCCTTTCTTCTAAGTTAGTGCCCTTCTTTGGGGAATGACAATTATTATATGAATATACATACATGATATACATGAGTTATCATACAACATACTGACCTCGAGGAAAGAGACACTACCTCATGTTTTGTTATTCATTATCCTTGGGTTTATTCCTCGATTGGGGGCTAAATCCTTGCGATAACGTGCTCCCTCCTTCTCTCTCTCTTGGGTGTATCCTACCTTAAAGAAATCACTCCTGATAAGGTACACATGATTGCTTTAACATGGGGACATACACTCTGCTCATATTTTCCTTATTTGATACTTAGAATTACTTAGCAAACTTTATTTTTCTTTATAATCTTTAGTAGCCTTGCTTTCATGACTCATAGTGAAGAGAACTTTGCTACTTGCAGTCATGGTTCTCCCCTTCTTGATCTTCCATTTTACTTTGTCAATCAAAGTTGTAAGATCCTAATTCCACTGGGCGCTTGGCACATCTTTCCTCCTTGACATGGTAAAAGTCTTTCAATCTTGTTTCCTTGTACTTTATCGACAGTATTGGCATATGCTTATACTCTTGCTAAAGTGGGGGCTAAATGTAGTGTCATAAAATTGTGAACCTAGCAATTTTTGACTGTATTAGGGTCCTCACACATGGAATTTTGAATCCTCTATCCTAATCAAAGACCAGAGATTGCTAAGTCCTTAGAAACAACTTCTTTCTTGGCCTTTGCATCACCCCGTCCACACTCTACCTTGGAGAAAGGGGTAGGATAGGGGAATGGCACCACTATCCCTCCTAGGACAGGGGTGTGGCACCCTTTTCCCCCCAGGATAGGGCATGACACCCTTTTCCTCCCAGGATAGGGGCATGGTGCCCCTGTCCCTACCCTATTTTAGGGCAGGACTTTTCTGGAGCATGCATTGTTGGTTGTGTATTGGGTGGGAAACTCCCACGATGTCAGCCTATGACAAAAATAAAATCCACTAACATGTATTTAAGGGGCATTTGTCCTATCATTTTCATAGGTTGAAGTTGGATAAGATGGAGTGTGTCAAGTTGCATAAGTGATCAAGCATTCAAGAGCATTCAAGCATTCTTTTCCAGCATTGAGCATTCTCAAGTCTCCCTTCAAGGCAAGGTGTTGCATTCAAGTCAAGGATTCAACCATTGAAGAGGATATTGATTCCAACATTCAATTCGACACTAGCACTTCTATCAACATTGCTACCACAACCTCCCTTGAGGTGACTTACAATTCAGTCTTTCATTTACAGCTACTTGCAAGTACTTTCTTTCAATACTTGGTTAATTCCAAAACTAGGGTTTGACCTAAAGGCAAACCCCCAATCCCAACCCATTTTACTCTCTTTTTTTGTGTAGGTTGTAGGTGCTCAACTGTACTTTCAGATTCAGCCTCCATTTACAGAGGCAAAAAACCCCTTTTTATTTCACAATTTTTTTGGAGGACAGTGTACATTCGCATCACGATTCAGACAACTTTTCCTCAAATTCGTAGGGTGACTTCATCTTGCATATTACTACCAGATCTAGGTGCACAGCTTCATCCCATATTCCAATCTTAAGTTATAATTAGTTCTTTGTCACTTTAGCACTACATAATTCAATCAATTCTTTTCCATTTCAAATAAGGAAGAGGGGATCAACTTATCATTCCCATTTCATTCATAATTCAATCTTCATCCTTGAAGGTTGAATCTAGTGAATTTTTCTCTCCTCTTTCGAACGTAACATGGTGAAAAGTGTTTGAAAGGTAATCAATATTGAAACTCTCATATCTCCTTGGAGGGAAAGGGTAGTTTTCCTCTTGATCTATCATTCACCATTTTTCAAAATTACACTTACCATCAAGAGAAATAGAACCTCTACCATTAATTGATGGACTTGAAAAGCACTAAGAGTGGGGGGTGAATCAGTGACTCCAAAACACACACTACTTTCAGTACTAATCTATAGATGTTCTTAAGCAAACGGTTAAACAAAATACATGCTATCCAAAATGAAATAACATCATCCACAAAAAGTAGAACATCCACCATAACACAAGTGTTTATATGTGGAAAACCCAAATAGGTAAAAACCATGGTGAGATGGAACTCACAAGTTAACGATAAACAGTAATAGAAAACTGACCGGTTAAGGCCTTACAAAGAGCTCTGCTAGGAGCGAATCTAGCTAGAGATTCCAAGCTTGATGAGAAGCTTATACCCTGTTAAGAGTACTACCTTGTTAGGAGTAACCTCACTAGAGGATTTCAGAATCCAAACTAATGGATCACCTTGTTAGAGGATTTGTATAATGAAGCATGTTATAGCTTACTCGGTTAAGGGATTTGCACCTGTTGTAATGATTAGAAAACAACAATAGTAGCACAAGTTTTGCTTGATCAGATCCTTCTAAGTATATTCAATTCTGCTCTGCATCTTAACATTTATCACTTCTTAACAAAAGATTTTTTCATTCTTTACACATAACAACTCTCTATCTTCTACTTAACTCAAAAGATTGTTCACTGCAACGTCTTAAATAGACATACAATCCTTATGTCGGCCATAGGAAAATAATTTCCTAGGTGCAGTGACAATTTCCTAGGTGCAGTGAATCTAGACATATAATCATAACTCATCACAAAAATGACCACCGAACAACAAGTGCTGGTAACACAACACAAAAATAGATACCAGTTAGAGTAGTTTAATACCGGTTGAAAATTAACCGTTGTTATGGAATCTTCACTAGATCTTAGATTCTTCATCTGCATTATGATTCTAATGTCAATCTGGTGTTATCTCGGGTTATCTCATAGGTACATACCGGTTGACACAAAGTACCGGTTTAGAGATAAACCTTGAACATACCGGTTAGAAGTGTAAACCAATTGAAGTTACATCGGTAGTTAGTATTGTCACATATGTGTGTGAGATTGTTTCATCAATGACAATAAGTGATGAATACATTACAATCATCATCAAGCCAACAATATCTCCCTTTGGCATTGATGGTAACACTTAGAAAATTTTGAGTAATTTACAATATTGCTAAGTGTGCATACAACACATCTACATATATATGCTCAATATCCCTTTTGAATGTAACATTATAGTGCTCCCCCTTAGTTTATGCATAAATACAAATTTTTTAAAAACAAACACACATACATACATATATATATTACTCCCCCTTTGACAACAATGCCAAAATGATAAAGCAAAATATATAGAGAGAGAGAGAAAGTCTGTATCAAAAAGTTCAGTATATATGACTTTTGAAAATAAAGTCATGCATTAGAATTCTCATGAAAATATTGTTGAAATTTTGTTGCATCTGAGATAGAGCATTCTACCATGATTCTAGTATGTGATTCATATACTCTAATGTAGACAGTAGCTGAGAATAGAATTCCTCCATTAAATCAAGTGAGCACGTTTTCGAAGTAGCAAGAATAGCTTCAGCATGAGAGTAGGCTCTCTGAAGAATGTCAATCTGTGAGGTGAGCTAATTCTTGAGCTCTCTTAGAGATTGGAATCTCTTATCTCTCTCATTATCATTCCTGATCAGTCTGTCATGCAGTTCATCTATAGACCGGTTAAAGACATGAATAGAGTCCTGGAGTGGGACATATGCCTTACATAACCTTTCTATTGCCTGCTCAATTTTAGCTTGATTTTTAGAAATATTAGAATAAAAAAGAGTAACATTGGAGGTAGAGGCAAGATACTTTCCTCCAGATTCAATAGCTTTCTTCAACAGATAGCCATTATGAGATAAAGACATTTTTCTATTCTCAATGTGCTTTGCTAGCTTATCTCCATATTCCTTCTTATGGCTCTTTTCAACAGACATTTGAGCAACATCTTCAAGTGTTTTGATTTGATCAGATGCCTCTGCAACTAACTGACCGAGTTTGCTGATAGGAGTGGGAAGATGTGCAACATAGGTTTCCGGTAGTAATCCAAACAAGATGTCTACAACATTCTAAATTTCTCTGCCTCAATTCTTTGTTCTTTCATCCTCTTCTTATGTGCACAATCTTCCATCATATGCACAAACTTAATCATTTCAGAAGCATTCAGGGTATTCATATTAATAGGTCCTGAAAGATTTAAAAGTCTTCATCATCATCATCATCATGCAGGTTTTTCTTTCCCTTTTTCAAAGGATATACATTTAACGATGGCTCTTTCTATATTTTCTTCTATTTTATCTTCTTCCTTCTGTGTAACAGCTTCCTCAGTGGTCTCCTTTTGAGTGATCTCAATGGTCGGTGGAGATTGGGGTTTCTCTAGTTGTTCATTTGTCGGTTGAGGTTTCTCTTGTTGTTTAGTTGTCGATTGAGGTTTCTCTTGTTGTTCAGTTGCTGGTATACTGACTTCCTCTGTTTGAGTAGCCAATTGATCACCTATTGTATTCTATACTTCTATGATTGAAGGAAGATCCATATCAGGTGCAGTAATATCTTCTGATAGGTCTACTAAATCCTCATTTTCCTCATCAATATGAATAACTGAGTCATCCTTCTTCTTGGTTGAGAAGACTATATCAGCTAGGACAATTTCCTATATGTCCATTTCTGGTAGAGAAACATCATCTGCAGATTCATCCTTATTGATATATTGGAGGATATCTACCCTTTGTTTGATTTGACAGGATAGTTGATGAGTTTCCGTCTCAATAACTTCTCTTTTTCCATTAAAAAGCTTCAATATTCTAATTTTAAAATCAAAATATACTTTGTATTCCTCAGTCAAAGCACTAATTCCATCTGATGACATTGTGGGAAAATACTGTACAAATAATTCATCAATAATTTCCTTGTCTAACTGAGTGGCTTCTTCCCATTTTTCTAACAAAGTATTACACAAGGATACTGAAATATCTTTTTCTAATTCATGCGGATATCTACTGTAATGACTCAATAAGTTTATTACCTATTGGTGTATTTGCTTCTGCTCATCTACAGTAAAAGAATCATAATGTTCTTTAACATTTTCAAACTTGTTCCTTCCCAATATTTTCATTGTTCTTTCAAATATGGTTTCAAGTTTGTAGGAGGAAATTTCTAGAGGTGTAATTACCTTTGGTACTACCTTTGCCTTTTTTGACGTTCTGCGAGTTGCTTTCACCTTCTTAGGTTCTTCATCAGACTCTATTCCCTCAGATTCTGGCTGCAAATTAATTTCTTGTTTCTTCTATTCTTTGGTACACTCTCCTTTTTCTCAGTTATTTTGGGCCCTTGTTCCTTTTTGCTTAGGACACTTCGAGTCACCCTTGTAATCTTCTTTTTCGGGAGATTTTTCTTCACTTTTCTTTTGCTTTCCTTTAGATTTAGCTACAGAGTTAGTACTGGTTTCAGTAGGTGTACTTGGATTGCAAGAATATCCAATTTTGCCTTCTTTTTGTCTACAGTTGATGCTAACAAAGTATTAGCATAGCCAGCCAGTAAGTCATCATTGACTTCGTAGCTCATTTCTTCCATCTCTTCCTCTCTAGGTTCTCTTGCTTGCATTAAGCAAAAATCAGTTGTTACCGTGAAGATTATGTCTTTTTCAAAATGTCTTACTACATCTTCTGGTAGCCTCATCCTCATGCTCATTTTCTTCTGAAATTTATTGAAGTATCTTTTGGTGGCAGCCAAAAAGGTATTTTTCACAGCTTTAATGCTATTTCTTATCTGAGCATTGACCAGTTGTTCTTTGGACCATTCAATGTCACCTATACCTGGTAGAAAATTCTAGAAATAGAAAAATAACCCAACTAGTAGCTGACCAAACTTAAATTTATGAGTATTTTCCTTTTTGACGGATTTCAAATTTAGAAAAAGCTGGACTCTGATAGCTTCACAAATATCATGGTTTTCATCTTCAATAATGATACTGTATGTTGTATGAATTGTTGTGGATGGAACACTGTTAAGTCTACTGGAGTAAAATACTCTGTAGCCTATTACCATTGCTGTAGGCTTCACTGCAAGATCTCTGATATTGTTAATGAAGAAAGCACGCCCATCAGAGGTGGAACCGGTTAGCTTGAAGACTGTATCTTTTGTGATTTTCCTTAACTCAATAATTTTACCGATTGAGCAATAACCCGTTATAGCCCTAATGGTTTCCTTGGTAATTGTATGAGTCCTTTCTAGATACATATTCTCTCCATGTACTCGACTCAAAATTATTCTTATGTGTTCTTCTTCAAAATCTTCAAGAGGGTAGGTGGAATTATGAAATCCTTTCTCAAAAACCCTAGCATACTTAGTTTTTATCTTTCCTTCCTCATCACAAAGTGATTTCAGCTGAGTATAGATGTGAAGAGTTCCCATATCCTCAATTTTTCAATCTATATAGCTGGACAAATCACCTTGGATAATGACTCCACTCGGTACTTGCGATAATGCATTATAAGACATAATTTTCTCTTCCTTTACAACTTCTTCACGCTCAGCAGTGATTAATAATCTCTCTATAGGTTTAGATGTAGATGCCATTAGAAGATAAATAGGATTCAAGATGAAGTTCAAAGAAATACCTAATGTCTTGTATGTCTCTCCATTTCCTGGTTGAATTGTTCAAATGCACTCTCATTCACTTGTCTGCAGCTACCAATTCAACTTAATTTCTCTCAATCTCAAAGCAATTTGATAATTCTGTTGGCAAATGCACACTCCAATGAGAAATTGTAGGTGATTGAAAGTTTTGTCATTGATGGAAACCTTGCAATCATATGATACCGGCATGACAGGATACTGACACCGGCAACGACGAACTCTACACCGGCACATAGAACACCGACAGTGAAAGGAAGGATACCGACACCCTGGTCGACAAGAATTTTGTTTGAAATGTATTTTGTAATTAATTGTAAAATCATTGTAAGCCAACATGGTGAGTTGTAATAAGACTCATATATGTATCAGATCATTTTGTAATAGGAAATATGTGTGATAGGATGCGAGATAAGCAGGCCTAATATGTGAATTATAGGTTAAGGGTTTATGTATGTAGCAGAGCTTAAACCGGTACTGGATCTGGCATAGTAGATGCTAATCTGAAGTAGTAAGAGACATTGGATTAATATAATCCATTTTTTGTAAGTCAGTGTGACTTCTTTTGTAATTGAGCAGTGAGCCCTAGGCACTTGGCCTTCCTGCATGTGCAGGCCCCTATTGTAAGAGTAATATTCCCTTATTGGCCAGTAAGCGAATATTGTGGATCACAAATCCCTCTAAGGTTTTTCCCACACCGGGTTTCCTTGTTAAAATACTGTGTTATGGTGTGCTTCTCATGTGGTTGTTGTTATTCTTGTTTACTGTATTATTTTTTGTTTACCGGTACACAATTTTAATATGCTTTTCATGTTTTAAGTCAAGTAAATTTATAAACCGGTTAGATATTGATTCACCCCCCCCCCCCTCTTAGTATCTTTGGGAATCCTAACAATTGGTATCAGAGCCTGGTCCTCTATTTTTAGAAGCCTAACAGCTTGAGGAAGATCTTGTCACCGGTAAAAATGGAAAACTTGAGAGAACAATTGAAAATAGCTCTTTCAGACTATAATGCAGAAAAGGTGAAGAATATCAAACTTGAAGATTATCTAAAGGCTGCTTAGGATATCATTCAAGCACTTCAAGAAAATCTTACCATTGCAAGAAATAAGAGAAGAGAACTTTGTGAAAAGATGCAAAATGAGAATGATGAAAAGGAAACTCTTAATGATCCGGTAAACAAGCTAAGACAAGAGATCAATGCAACACATAATGAGATGCAGGATATGACTATGAGATTTTGTAAAGAAATTGAAGATGGAAAGAAGAATGAAAAAAAAATTGGTCAGAAGACTAAATGATGCTGGAAATGAAAACATAAGACTTAGTCATGAAAATGATATGTTGAAGACAGATCTAATGCACACACAAAATGACAGAACTGAACTCATAAGACAGAAAGGAATCTTGGAAAGTGAACTAACTGCTACAAATCATCACAAGGAAAAATTAAAGAAAAGTTGAGAAGAACATGGTGACATGCTGAATAATCAGAAACTTAATGGTGATACAAATGGCCTTGGCTTTGAAGTTGGTGAAAGCTCTGGTACTACAAACAATCATGATCATAGCAAACCGGTAAGACAACCTACTGCTTACAAGTTTAATGGAAAATTCTTTAACTATAACAAGTATGGTCATAGAGCAAATCCGTGTAGATCTAGAAATTATCGGAACACTAATACACCCACCAATCAATGTTCTAAATGCAAAAAAGTTGGTCATAATTTAGAAAATTGCATAATGAATGTGAGATGTTATTTTTGTGGAAGATTTGGGCACTTATCTAATCAATGCAGAACACATACCAGCGTAGGATATGGGAAAGATATTCAGAAGAACAATGTGACTTGTTATGCCTATAACAAGATTTGACATATTGCTAAATTTTTTAGAAGGCATCACCGACAAATAACAAAAGTCCTAGTTTAAAAGGTAAAGAAAAAGTTGAAGAGGTAAAGCAAGAATTCTCAAAACAATGGATCACAAAGTTAGATCAGAGTGTTGATGTGATTACTCCTCCAGCGGCAGGAGACTCTTCATCTAACTGAAGAAAATTCTTTTGGGGGTTTAGCAACAAAATGAAAAACATTCTATTATTCCCTCGGTTGATGGTGAGAAGTTGAAATTATTTCTATACCAGCAGATGACTTAAGTTGTGACTTAACCAACAAGCATTAAATGTGGTAGTTGGTGAAAATAACATTATAAAGCAAGTGTTTTGGCTCCTTTTTCATTCACCGAGCATTCAAATCTTCGAGAGCACGAAAATTCCCTAGTGAAGGTACTCCAAGCAAAGAAGTGAAGCAATCCATCAAAGCATTCATCCTTAAGGCAAATTGAGGTATTTATAGCTATGGCATCTTCATCCACTCCTAAATTTATTGCAAACCCTACTGTTGTTGAAGTTGTTAAGTGAGCTAGACCTATTTTTTAGCTAGTTCCCAAAATTGCTAAGAAAAATGATAGCATAGGCGCATTCTCTCAAATCCCTAAAGGAGTAGTATATGCTGAAGACCCTAGAATGTATATATATTGTTATATTGATGAACTAGGTGATGATGAAATTAAAAATATGTATGAGACTGTAATTTGTGATGAATCCAGAAATGTCAAACCTGAACATAAGATATTAGAAACCCTAGGTTTCACTGAAATACTTAGTATCCCAGATTTCCCCAAGGATATCATAAGGATTGTGTTAAGTAGAGTACATGGTGAATTCTTCTGGTTAGACTCTATTCATAAAATCACAAAAGAAGCAGTAAAAGCTGTAACGGGGTTACCCTCCATCGGCAACAGACCTGACAAAACTAAGAAGGTCTCAAATGACTTAGTGACAAACCTAACCGGTGCAACATTTGATAAGAGATCTCTAAGGGTAAACAATGTGAAGGATACAAATATCAGATTTATCAGTATGATCTTAGGTTATAAGGCTACACATGCAAATAGGTTAAACTTATTTTCTGGCCTATGTATTAAGAGTGCCTATGATATGGTAAATGATAATGCAAGAATAGACATATGTTAATGGCTCAAAGATGAGTTGATAGATAATTTGGGTAAGATCAAAAGAGACAAAAAGGGGACATTCAAATTTGGAAACTTACTTGTTTGTCTGATGCTATACATAACCAAACAAGTACCCAGTATTGGTGCTAGAGATTTTGGATTTGATATACCGGTAGGAAAACAACTATCAAAACTATTAAACAATATGGGAGAGAGCAGGGAGAAAAACATAATTGAGCATTTTTAAGCATTTAAGGCTCGAATGAAGAATAGAGTAAGACTATCACAAGCTATTGTAGATAAGTATAAAAAGGAAATTTGTTTTGTGGTCAAGAAAGATGAAATTTGGATGGAGGCAATTATCCCTAGAACCATCTGGGTAACTGAAATGGGCTATGAGATAGATGATAACATCATAGAAACTTATGCAAAAGACCTCCTTGAAGCTCTTAAGGAACCGGAAGAGAAAGTATTTGGTAATGCAGAAATAATTGAGAGCACTATACAATCAAGGAAAAGAGTTAAGAAGGTACAAACAACCATTAGAAAAGGAACCTGATAGGCAAAGGAAATCAAGGAAGATGTGCTAAAACAAACTCGTATAACTGAAAGTGAGTTGGAAGCACTTCAACCAAAAACTCACCTTTCACTGATTGGATCTTCTTGAGAAAGTGACATACCTGTTGTGCTCAAGAGAGTTGTGAGGAAAAGAAAAACTTCACCGGCACCTTCTCCTACACCAAAAAGGACAAGACAGAAGCAATAGGCAGTAAGGCCTCTGACAAAGAAGATGACTCCTAAGAAGAAGGTGAAACAAAATATTGCCCTCATTGACAAACTTCTTAGCGAAATTACAGAGGATGGTAAGTTGAAGAACATCAATAAAATGTACAATACACTATTAACTGATGATAAGGAAAGTATAGAGAACAGTGTAATTCTACACTTAGATATATACAATAAATTTTTAATGCAAATTGTTGATGAAATTCCAAATGACTTGTATAGGAGATTAGAAGCTAGAAGATTATCTATTGTTGAACTAGATAAAAAGATTAAAATTGAAAAATTACTGGCAGTACATCCAGTTAACTCACCTGATGAAATAGACAAATTAATCAGTAAGGCTAACTGGACAGTATTCTCTACTACTCACCGGCATGTAGCATTAATGGTTGGCAGAGTAACTGAAGTATCTGAGGAAACAACTAATGGATGGGATATTTTCTTTATGGAAAAAGAAAAAGAGGAAGAATTACTTAGAGATAAAACTATCAGAATATATCAAAAGGATAGAGACAAGGGCAAAGGCAAGGTAGGTGGACCACCAAGTTTTAAAATAACTACAATATGCCCCCACCTCCTTCAAATACTCCACCGGTAGACACTACTGGAAATCAACCGGCCACTAAGAGTATGGAGACTCCGGTAGAAGATACAAACCCTGAATCAGAAAGCCTATATACTGTAAATGTAGATACCCAGGAAGTTAATGTCATGGTTGATAGAGAGACCACTGAGGATAAGGAGAAAGATGTGACCACTAAGTCACAGGCTGCAAAGGTTGATTTAAACACAGAAAAACCTACACAGACAGAGCAACCGACAGAGGATACCACTGAGAAACTAGTAAATATAATAGACAAACCATCTGAAGAACCATCTAAGCAAAGTTTAGAGGCTCAAACTGAGGAACCGACAACTAAAAGCTCAGAGAAACTGTCTGAGACACATTTGGAGAAACCCAAACCGGTACAGGTTGAAGCACAGGTACAGACAGAGATAGTGTCACCCGGCCAAACTGAAAAGCCTAAAACTTTATTTATGGAAATGCAAACTCAGACATACCTACCAGAGATCAAACAAAGCAAGGAAATAACTACAACCGGTAGCATGGCTATTGTAAAAACTATTGGACAAACATCTAGTACAACTATGATAGAATTCAGACCTACTAATGTAACATAGGTCTTATTAGATTCAATAAAGAAGATCACGAAATGCAATGCACAAGCCTATAAGGCTATTGATGATACTATACCAATTCTTAAATTGATAGCACCAAAGTGCAGTGTTGAGATTAAAGATTCTTTAGGTCAACTAGACACATTGTCTAAGTTTATCACCAACAACCTAGTAACTGTTGATCAAATAAATGAGGATACATTTAAGGAGAGAATGATAAAAGAAAAAGAGAAATTATTTGAGGATATTGTAAAGAAAAACAAGGAAGAAATGGATACCCTCTTACCAGAACTTGGAGAAATAATCTATGACTTCAAGAAAGTGTACAGGGATACTTGCAAAACAAATGTCTTAACAGAGGATCTTGACAAGGAGATTAGAAAAGCTCAAGAGAAGTTAAATAATATTGTTGACAATTTGATTGGAACATTAGATTCATTTTTGGAATTAGAAAAGAAAATTGCAGAGAAGGAAGAGAAAATCAAGAAATTGGAGAAAGACAAACAGGGAATAAAGGATAAGGAAAAGGACTTAAAATGCACACTTAGTCCATGACTAGAGTATCTTATTTCCTTGAGAAAAGAAATATCCGAGGCTCTAGTTCCCAGACTGAAGACACTGGAAGAGAAAATGCACATACTCACTGGTACAGTGCAGAGAACACAAGAGGCAATAAAAGATTGCAAAACATTCAGCAATGGCATAAATTTAGTTTTGACAGATATCTTTCAGATTGTAACCCATTGATTATAAGAATCCAGGTAGGACTCCACTGACAGTGAATGACAACCTTTGTCATTCATGTCAAAGGGGGAGTAGTGGGATGAGAAAAATGGTTAGAAGGAAGGGACTTCATCTGCTCAAGGGGAGCATACAGTTTTGGTAAGACAATTTTGGCAGACTATTTTTGGATATCATTTTGGACACTTTTTTTTTTTTCTCATGAGTGTTGCCATCAATGCCAAAGGGGGAGATTGTTGGCAAATGCACACTCCAATGAGAAATTGTAGGTGATTGAAGGTTTTGTCATTGATGGAAAACTTGCAATCATATGATACTGGCATGACAAGATACTAGCACCAACAATGACAAACTCTATACCGACACATAGAACATTGATAGTGAAAGGAAGGATACCAACACCCTGGCCGACAAGAATTTTGTTTGAAATGTATTTTGTAATTAATTATAAAATCATTGTAAGCTAACATGGTGAGTTGTAATATGACTCATATATGTATGAGATCATTTTGTAATAGGAAACATGTGTGATAGGATGCAAGATAAGGAGACCTAATACGTGAATTATAGGTTAAGGGTTTATGTATGTAGTAGAGCTTAAATCGGGACTGGATCTGGCATAACATATGCTAATCTGAAGCAATACAAGACATTGGATTAATATAATCCATTTTTTGTAAGTCAGTGTGACTTCTTTTGTAATTGAGCAGTGAGCTCTAGGCACTTGGCCTTCCTGCATGTGCAGGCCCCCATTGTAAGAGTAATATTCCCTTATTGGCTAGTAAGTGAATATTGTGGGTCACAAATCCCTCCGAGGATTTTCCCACACCGGGTTTCCTCGTTAAAATATTGTGTTATGGTGTGCTTCTCATGTGGTTGTTGTTATTCTTGTTTACCGGTACACAGTTTTAATATGCTTTTCATGTTTTAAGTCAAGTATATTTATAAACCGGTTATATACTGATTCATCCCCCCCTCTCAGTATCTTTGGGAATCCTAACAAATTCGCACCAAGGCTATTTTTCTCTACTTCTTAAATTGCTTCAATTCTTTTCGAAAGGATTAGGGTAAAAATGATAAGGTAAAACTTGCTTTTATCCTTTTTTTTACCGACCCTAATAAATGCTCGTACTTTTAAGTTTAAAACCCTAATTTCACCACTTAAGTGACATACTAGTTTATTAACACATCAGCACAAAAAAAAGTCATCAAAATTCAAAAAGATTCTTTCTCGTTAATTCTACAAAGGGGTCTGAATTATGTTTTATCGTTACTCTCCCCTTAGCTTCTTTAGACAGGCTTAAGTCACCAGTGTTGGACTCTCTTCATTAGGTGAAGGAGTGATTTCTTCTTCAAGCACTTCTTTGCTCTTGTTTTTCCATGTTCGATTCATGTCTTCTCTTGTTTCGTCAATATCAACCTTTTGCTTACCTTTTTGATCCTTAGAGGAGTTGACCAGTTTTCTATTTCTTGTTCTGCAAAATTTATCTAGATGTCCTGGTTTGTTGCAGTGATAACAAACAATACCAGATGATCTCCAGGGTCCTGCATTTCCTCTTCCAGTTCTTTTTCTACAGTTCATAGCCACATGGCCAACTTTATTGCAAAAGGTATACACCACATTTGTTACCTTTTCCATCTAAAATGGACTAAAATTGTTGTCGTAGGATCTTTGCCAGTTACTGTTCACCTAGTTATCATAGTTTCTTGTTCAGTCACCATATGGTCTAGGATGCATGTGTGGTACAAGATTGTTTGCACCATATCTGCACTCAATATGTTTATGCCCATACATTCCACAAGTGTAGCAATGTCCTTCAAACTTTCTAGATACATACCTAGTATTGGTATTATAACTTGCATTTCTCATAGGTTTGTTCCTACAAACATTTGCACTATGACCAGGCTTATGACAAACAAAACAAACATGTTTGAAAGCTTTCTTGTTGGTAGTCTTATTGACTTTAGATGCATTTTTATTCTTTGGATAGTTTCTCTTTGTACTAGAGGATTCACCTTTCTCAGTTGTGTGAAAGCCAAGTCCAAAGATATCACCCTTCATTCTCTATGATTGAATTTGTTCTTCCAGCATGGTAGAACTTTTGGAAAACTTTTCTAGTTTCTCATTGGCTTCAGCAAGTTTAGTGACAAGATCTTCATTATGTTTAGACAAATTCTCTTTCAGGGATGATGTCAACTCAAGGTCTAACTTTAAGTTCTCCTTTTCTTCTATTTCAACTATTAAATCCTCATGCATAGTGTCTCTTTCCCATTTGATTTTTTGGATCTCTTGATCTTTTGTTTTGATAAGATCTTCAACAACTCTTCTAGATTCCAACTCCTAACTCATGCGAATAGAGAGACCTTCCAGTTCTCTTCTTAGATTCAGTTTCTCACCCTGCAACTTTTCAACTTCTTTTGATAAGGCATCAATATTAGCTTCATCCGAAGAACTATTGTCAAATATTTCTTTTAGTTTTTCAAATAGCTCTCTCCTTTTGACTTGAGAAGCTTTCAGTTTACCCCTAAGAGTTTCAACTTTATTTCTACTGGCTTCTAGTTCTCTAACCATCGCAAAGTAGCTTTTGTCCCCCATGGTGGTTTCAAGATTCCCTTCTAAGTGGTTAGGATTCAAAGAAGTTGGGCTCTGATACCAATTGATGGACTTAAAAAGCATTGAGAGGGGGGGGTGAATCAGTGACTCCAAAACACACACTACTTTGAATACTAATCTATAGATGTTCTTAACCAAACGGTTAAGCAAAATACATGCTATCCAAAATGAAATAACAACATCCACAAAAAGTAGAACATCCACCATAACACAAGTGTTTATACGTGGAAAACCCAAGTAGGTAAAAACCATGGTGAGATGGAGCTCACAAGTTAACTGTCTATAGTAATAGAAAAAAGACCGGTTAAGGCTTTACAAAGAGCTCTGCTAGGAGCAAATCTTGTTAGAGATTCCAAGCTTGATTAGAAGCTTATACTTTGTTGAGAGTACTACTCTATTAGGAGTAACCTCACTGGAGGATTTGAGAATCCAAACTAATGGATCACCTTGTTAGAGGATTTGTACAATGAAGCTTGTTAGAGCTTACCCAGTTAAGGGATTTGCACTCGTTGTAATGATTAGAAAATAACAAGAGTAGCTTGATCTATTTTCAGTAGCATAGGACTTGCTTGATTAGATCCTTCTAAGTCTATTCAATTCTGCTTTGCATCTTAATATTTATCACTTCTTAACAAAATCTTTTTTCATTCTTTACACATAACAAATCTGTATCTTCTACTTAACTCAAAAGATAGTTCACTACAATGTCTTAAATAGAAATACAATCCTTATGTCGGCCATAGGAACACAATTTCCTAGGTGTAGTGACAATTTCCTAGGTGCAGTGAATCTAGACATATAATCACAACTCATCACAAAAATGACCACCAAAAAAATGGTGCTGGTAACTCATCACAAAAATAGATACCGGTTAGAGTAGTTTAATACTGGTTGAAAATTAACCGTTGTTATAAAATCTTCACTAGATCTTCTTCTTCATCTTCATTCCGATTCTGATGCCGATCTAGATCTTCTTCTTCATCTTCATTCTGATTCTTATGGCAATCTGGTGTTATCTCAAGTTATCTCATAGGTACATACTGATTGGCACAAAGTACCAGTTTAGAGATAAACCTTAAACATACCAGTTAGAAGTGTAAACCAATTGAAGTTACATTGGTAGTCAGTATTGTCACATATGTGTGTGAGGGTGTTTCATCAATAACAATAAGTGATGAATACATTACAATCATCATCAAGCCAACAAAAATATACCAACTTTGTCATCTCCAAACCATACTACACCACCATCGTAATTTTCCATACTTAAAAACTTACTCTTATCACTTTTCATATGATCTGATAAACCACTGTCAATAACCCATTCATCTTTCTCTTCAACTTTAGCAGCTATGACTTTCTCTTCAATAATGTAGCTAGGAGAATCAGTAGTCACTAGATCATCTTCCTTGATAGCGATGAACACCCATTCATCTCATGAATTTCCCTTCTCAGACTCATCATCTATAACACCTTCATCAGTAGAAAAATAACACTTCTTCTGATATTTAGGCTTATAAGGCTTCAATGGCTTCTTAGGAATTATTTTTGTTTTCGGACACATTGAGGTAAAATGTCCTATCTTATTTCAAGAAAAACATTTAAGAGGCAACTTGTTGTCATACTTACGGATACCATTATAGATATTTATCTAGTATCATATTTTTTCTTCCTGGATACAATAGCTTTGAATGCAGATTCAGATTTAGGGAGAGTTTCTCCAAACTCACTTGACTCAAAAGAATCAAGCTTTCCAATCAGCATGTCTCTAGTCACATCTATCATAGTCTGAAATCTCCTCAATAGTAGCAGCCTTATGCTTGTAAGTAGGAGGAAAGGATCTCAACACCTTAGCTACAATCTTAGATTCTTTCAATACTCCACTAGCACATCTGATGTTCAATACCAGCTCATTCGCTTTCTACATAAAGGAGGTAATATTTTCATCCTTTCCCATCTTCACCATTTCATACTTTCCTTTCAAGCTCTACAACTTAGCAACTTTCACATGACTATCACCTTCATACAAAGTCTCTAGCTTCTTCCAGATCTCATGAGGTCTGCAAATCCATCACATTAGTCATCTTAGACTCAGACAAGGGACTCGACAATGCTTTGTTGGCTCTAATATTGACTTCCTTAATCTCATTCAATGATGTAGGACCATTCTAAGGAACATTATACACATTCTTAGTAATCTTCCAATAGTCTTCACCGATGCATCTCAAATGGCATTCCATCTGGTTCTTCCAGAGAGTGTAACTTGCTCCATCAAATCTCAAACTATTCTCCTTAAAAGCAAAGGTTTCCATCTCGGATCACCTCAAGCGGTCAAGCTTCTTCCTAAGGATCTATCTCTTATACCAATTGTTGGAAACAATGTATAAAACTAAGAGGGGGGGTGAATCGGTTTGTACTCAAACTCTACACAACTCAAACACAAATTCAGATCTGATAATAAACATGTTGGAATCCAAGAACACTTTGAGGGAGGGTGAATCAATGTTCTTTTGGTATGCTCAATTTTAGCCTTATTATAACATGCATTCACCGATCGGTAAAATGATACATATATAATTGAAAGAACTAAAGAAATCAATGAACCAATCACACAAATGAGAACCATAACACACATAATTTATACATGGAAAACCTCAAAGAGGAAAAACCACGGTAGGATTTGTGACCCACAATATCAATCCACTGCCCATATGAAAAGATACTACATAATATGGGGGCCTGCACATGCAGGAAGGCTTACCACCTAGAGCACACTGCTCAACACAAAGGAGTCTCACTGACTATAGTCACTTTGAATGAGAAAACATAAAATTGAACTCATTTAATGCATCTTCTATGCCTAATTGATTTCTGGTTCTATAACCTTAAACCCTTACCAGAATAACCTTCACATCAAAATCATCTATAGATCATTACACAATATTGATCTCATACATAAATGACCTCATACACATGATCTTTGCATTACTAAAAACACCACATCCTCTTATATAAAAAAATGATCTAATAAATTGACCTATATACCCTTACAATCCTTCATGACTCATGTCGGCTTACAGAAATAATACAAAAATTATTATACATGTCGGCTCATTACATATATACATAAATAAAAAAATGAATTTTTGATTGCTAGATCTCCCAATGATGTTGGCCTTTAATGTCGGTACCCATAAAGTCCTTCCTACTAGTGAAGATACATTAGTTTCAATGAAGTACCAAACCAAAGAATGAAGCCAAAACATGTTGCTATCAATGACAACATATGAAACCAATCAAATGAGTTTCAATTGCCAACAATCTCCCCCTTTGGCATTGATGGCAACACTCATGTGAAAAATGATAACGGTTTCCATATGTCGGATTCACCCTAAGACTACTCACCCTGAGTTAAATATTCATATGTAATCATGATCTATACAAATACTCCATATCTCTTGATGTCAACAATATATTTTTCTACTATACCTCCCCCTTTGACATCAATGCCAAAAAAAACACCAAAAATCGGGATGAAAAATGAAATTTTGTACAAAGAATGTGTCCCAAAACACCTTACCGGAGCTGAATATACTTGAAAATTTCTGGATAGGCTTTCTCCAAAAGCTATAGATAAGTGTCCCAACTAGATTTGAATGTGTCAGATACTGATATTATTCCACTAAGAATATGAGCATGAGACTTTTTCTCCTTAAGCTCTGTCGGTGTAGGCTTACCAACCATATCAATGCATTCATTCTTATGTACACTCAATCCAGCTGAGGACTCACCAATCCTCTGAGCCCTTTAGCTCTCCTTATGATTTTGTCTCTTTCCCTTTTAAGAGATGAAATTTGAGCCTCTAATAACAAAATCTGCCCATGAATAGATGTAGTCAAATAATTGGAACCATCAAAAGAATTGACTATACCTACAATTTTATCTTGAGAATCTTTAATCCCTTTATCTATATTTGTAGTAAGTAATCAAGTGTTACAACATACTTTGTATATATTTGTACATTGCCTTAAAGCATTATCAATTAAATTTAATTTTTTAGTAATCTCTTTTTTCTTTGATTCAATCAAATGATCAAAAGTGGCTCTCTTGGCTTGAGTGGATCTTTTGAATACCTACCGGTTAGATATTTGTTGTAGTGATTGAAAATCCTTATAAATATGCTTAGTAATTATTTTGAGCTTGCTGGATTGGCTTGCTCCTTTGTCAAACTGGCACTCTGGGACAATTCTATGCAAAATTGGAATTGATTGATCAATTAGTCCATTGTCCACTGATGCTTCCTTCATAATCTTTTGAGCAACCATCATCATGAGCTCACTAGAACTCATCTCAGTTATACTCTTCTGCTCTACCTGGGAGGTGTCAATTGACAACAATGTTGTGCTGGCTATCAGTTCCCTGTCGAATTCCTCTCCCTTTTCCTCTAATGTTTTAATTCTTTTAATAACATCCTCTATTGCATCGGTGGCTTTGCCACTTAGTGTAGTATATGTTACTGCTAGTTCCACATGAACTGTATCCTTAACCTGTACATTCTGACATGGATGACTATTGTCCTCAACATCTGTAACCTATACATTATGTGTATCTATTAGTATATGTACATTATCTACTTTTGTTGGAGGTTCTACATCTAATCCCTTAGTATCTTTCAAAATTTTAGGTGGGGTACTTACAATACCTTTTCGTTTCCCTTCAACTGGGATGTTAGTAGTCTGAGTCTTGGCGTTCAGTGAAGAGAAGAAACCAAGGTTATCAACAAAGAATTGAACCCATGCCTTGTGAGTTTCACTTATTGTTTCATTAACCTTACTTGCCATAAGACTAATTATCATGTGCTTGCTGCAGAAAATTGTTTTGTCTGCAACTTGAAGGGTCATATCCAACTCATTTGGAGTAATTGAACCACAAGTAGTTAATAACTTGAATTTTTATGCACTTATCCTCCTCCATAGTAGATAATCTTCTAGAATCTAGATTGTCATATAGTTGTGTCGGTATTTGTTTCTAAATTTCTAACAAAGCCTTCTTAAATATATCCAGGTATAACAAAAATGCTTCCTCAATTTCTTTCTGCTCATCATCATCTAAGTGCTCATACTAATATTGTAGATTTTTCAACACACCATCCTTGGCGATTTCATCTATCAGTTCTGCACAAGTCTTGGGAGGGATTATAGATACATTATCAGATACAATAGCAAGGTCTATGGCATCCTTCTTCTTTCTTCTACCAAAATCAGATGGTGCAGAAGGTGTAAGAGATGTTTCCTTTGGAGCTCTTTTCTTTTTTAGGTTTGTTGGCCGGTAACTTGATTGTGACCTTTCTTACCGGTTTCTTCCTTGCTTCCTCCTTAGAATCCTCACTTTTCTTCCTCAATACCCTCTTGAATGCTAGTGGAGTGTCATCTTTAGTTCTATAGTCTAATGGAATAGGCTTAATGATGATTTCAAGCTCTTTCCTCTTCATTCCTTTTGTCAGAACAACATCCATTAAGGCCTTGATGTCTTGGATACTTGTTCAATAAATTTGTTGGCCTTACCTTGTTGTTTCTCCCTCTTCTTCTTATTGAATTCGATTTGAACCTCTTGATTCTTTTGCTTTGCAGTACTGAAAGACTTTTCAGCCTCATCAATTGGAGCATAAATCAACATTTTAGAATAAGCATCCAGAATCTCAGCATCAACCTCATATTCCATCTCCTCTATCCATATCTTCTGGGGTTTAACTGCTTCCATTAAGGTTTCATCCTTTTTTACCTCAAAGCAAAGCTCAGTTGAGTATTTCTCAACAATGTGTTTAGGAACCCTCTCTCTAGATTTCATTGCTTTCTAAAATTCCTTGAAGTAAACCCAAACCTTATCATCCCGTAGGCTACCCAAGCTAGCAATAGATTGCTTCAATTATCTGCCTATTGGGATATCAAATGCCCATTGTCTCTTTCCAAAATTGGGAGTTTCATTAAGGAAAAATAGCTTCAAGAAGAAAATGAGAATCCCATACCAGAATATCCCCCTTTCCTCTCCTTTAATCTTTCCAAGGTTAATTAACAACTCATCATTCATCCATCCACAAAGATCTATTTTCTCATTTTCCCTTATAATCTTATGTGTGGCATATATGCAGGAGCTAGAAACAAAATTGAGATGATTAGATTGAGTTACCTTATACCCAATGATCATGCTTCCAAATATGATGTCTCGATCAGTGATGGTGCTAACCCTCATATATCGTCGGTCTGAAGTTGTGTCGGTGAGTTTGTTAACTTGATCATTTGAAATCTTTTTCTCTGGACACTAACCAATCTATGACAAACTAGTGATGGCCTTAATGGCCTCCTTAATGATCTTATATGGCCTATCCAACCAAATTAAGTCTCCATGAACTCTTCTCAATACATATCGGATGATCTCATCATCAAATTCAAGGATATCAAGAATGCCAGTAAACCCTAGATCCTCAATGTGCTTATATTCAGGCTTGATCTTTTTGGAGTCACCCATCAACTCATTCATATACATATTCTTGATGTCACTGGTACCTAGATCCTCAATGTGGCAGTGAATATATGCTCTAGTATCTTCCATATAAACAACTCCTTCCAAAACATGCGAAAAATGTGCCAACCAAATCATCCAAGGTGGCAATATGTCAACATTGCTTAAAAATTGGCCTGGGATGATCCTTAACCTTGACAATAGTTGGATTTGCAATTAAAGTAGGTGTAGAGGATGATCCAATTTCCATGATGAAAGATGATTGCAATAAATACTTGAGAAATGGTTGTTAGTGAATACCCCTAAAGAATTCTTCTAAGTGTTGGTGAAATTGCTAATGAAGATTTCTAATCATACTAAATCACCCTAGACTTTCTCTGTATCACTCTGAATCACTCTAAATGCAAGGTGATAAAAAATGAAGTGGATTCAAATTTTTCACCTTCAAAACACCCTAATCTACCATTGATATGAATGTCTTCTGATGGAACATACTGGATCTCGGTCGAACACCTCCATACCAGATAAACCTTTTCCAATGTTTGGAACTTCTTCCAGATCTCCTTCTTGGAGCTTATGAAATATTGTCATGAAATTTGCCTAGTCCTAAGGCATCTACCTTAGTTACCGGATGAGCTTCTTGTTGATGTAGGAGAAATCTCCTCTGTAGGTTGAGTAACCAAAGCAATTCCATCTGTTGATTGATCATCTGAGGTCCTGACCCATTTCTTGGTATGATCTTGAAGGATTTCATTGATCTTTTCTTTCCCTTTATCATTTGATCCATCATTCTTAGCCGGTGGATTTTTGCTTCTATAAGACTTAGCTATGTGTCCAATGTTGTTACATGCATAACATGTAATATTGTTCTTTTGAATTGCTTTTCTATAATTGGTATAATTGCTTACTTGCACTGATTAGCCATATGTACAAATTTTCCACATGCATGACATTTTACATTCATTTTGCAATCTTCTATCTTATGACCATACTTATTGTATTTAGAACATTGACCAAGAGTAGAGTTATAGTTTTGATTTGCTCTATTTCTACATTGCCTAGCCATATGACCAAATTTATTACAAACAAAACATCTACCATTCAATTTGTAAGCATTAAGCTGCCTTACTGGTGTCTTTTGGTTGTTCTGATCTTCATTTGTAGTACCAAAGCTTTGACCTTGATCTAATCCAATTCCACTATAATCTCCATTGTGTCTTTGGCTTTTCAATAATTCATCAAGTTGTGTTGAATAAACCTTGAATTTGTCCTTGTACTCACTTGCAATAGTCATATCATCTCTTAGGATTGTCATTTGTCTTTCAAGTTCTTGTTCATTTATGTGGGATTGTACTAATTCTATTCTCAACATATCATTTTCATGAGCCAACCGGATGCATTCATCTAATCTGTCTTTTAGAGATCTCCCAAGGTTTTCTTCATTCATCTTCCAGTCTTAAATCTCCTTTGACATCCTCATAGTTAGGGATTGCATTTCATTCCTCATGACCATATTCTCTTGACTCAACTTCTGACATTTTTCATTAAGGGCATCTTTCTCTTCATTATCCTAATTTTGCAGAAGTTCCTTCCTCCTAGCTTGAACAGATGACAACCTCTCTTGTGGGATAAGAATGGATTCCTTTGTCGAATTTAATTCCTCTTGTAACTTCAAGTTCTTCATCCTTTCAACATCATAATCTTCAAGTGCTACCTCAAGTTTCTTCGCCATACTCATATCCATGAATTCCAGATTCAGGATCTTCCTCAAGCTATTAGAATTCCTCTAAGGCACAAGGCTTTGATACCAATTTTTGGAATCCAAGAACATAGAGAGGGGGGTGAATCAGTGTTCTACTAGTATTTTCAATTCTAACCTTATTATAATATGCATTCACCAATCGGTAAACTGATACATATATAATTAAAAGAAGTAAAGAAATAAATGAACCAATCACACAAATGAACACCATAACATAGAAAAATTATATGTGGAAAACCTCAAAGAGGAAAAACCATGGTGGGATTTGTGACCTACAATATCAATCCACTGGCCATATGAAAAGATATTACATAATATGGGGGGGTGCACATGCAGGAAGGCTTACTGCTTAGAGCACACTGCTCAACATAAAGAAGTCTCACTAACTACAGTCACTTTGAATGAGAAAACATAAAACTGAACTCATTTAATGCATCTTCTATGCTTGATTGTGTTCTAGTTCAAGTTGTGACTGTTTCAGTTCTGTAGCCTTAAAACCTTACCAAAATAACCTTCACATCAAAATCATCTACAGATCATTACACAATATTGATCTCATACAAAAATGACCTCATAGACATGATCTTCACATTACTAACAACACCACATCCTCCTATATAAAAAAATGATCTAATCAACTGACCTATATACCCTTACAATCCTTCATGACTCATGTCGACTTACATAGATAATACAAAAATGATTATACATGTTAGTTCATTACATATATACATAAATAATAAAATTAATTGTCGATTGTCAAATCTCCCAATGATGTCGGTCTTCAATGTTGGTACCCATAGAGTCCTTATTAACGGAGAAGATACCCACAGGTGTTGATGAAGTGTCTGTCGATGAAGTACCAAAACAAAGAATAAAGTCAAAACATGTTGTCATCAATGACAACATATGAAACCAATCAAATGAGTGTCAATTACCAACAATCTCCCCCTTTGGCATTGATGGCAACACTCATGTGAAAATGGATAATGGTTTCCATATGTCAGATTCACCCCGAGACTGCTCCCCCTGAGCTGAATATTCATATGTAATCATGATCTTTACAAATACTCCATATCTCCCGATGTCAATGATATATTTTTAACCTATACCTCCCCCTTTGACATCAATGCCAAAAAACACCAAAAACCGAGATGAAAAATAAAATTATGTACAAAGAATGTGTCCCAAAACACCTTACTGGAGCCGAATATACTTGAAAATTTCTAGATAGGCTTTCTCCAAAAGCTATAGATAAGTGTCCCAATCAGATTTGAATGTGTCGAATACTGATACAAGTCTACTAAGAATATGAGCATTGGACTCTTTCTCCTTAAGCTTTGTCGGTGTGGGCTGACCAACCATATCAATGCATTCCTTCTTATGTACACTCAAGGAGTCCAACCGGGGACTCACCAATCCTTTGAGCCCTTTAGCTCTCCTTATAATTTTTTCTCTTTCCATTTCAAGAGCTGAAATTTGAGCTTCTAATAGAAAAATCTGCCTATCAATAGATGTAGTCAAAGAATTGGAACCATCAAATGAATTGACTCTACCTATAAACTTTTTTTGGAGAATCTTTAATCTCTTTATCTATATCTGTGGTAAGTAATCTGGTGTTACAACACACTCTGTATATATATTTGTACATTGCCTTAAAGTATTATCAATTAACTTTAATTTGTTAGTAATCTCTTTCTTCTCTGATTCAATCAAATGATCAAAAGTGGCTCTCTTGGCTTGAGTGATTCTTTCCAATGCCTACTGGTTAGATATTTGCTACAGTGATTGAAAATCCTTAGAAATGTGCTCAGTAATTATTTTGAGCTTGCCGGATGGGCTTGCTCCTTTATCAAATTGACACTCCGGGATGTCTGTACAAAATTGGAATTGACTGATCAATTATTCCTTTGTCCACTGATCCTTCCTTCATCATCTTTTAAGCACCCATCATCATGAGCTTTGTAGAACTCATCTCAATTATGCTCTTTTTCTCTACCTAAGAGGTGTCAATTGCCAACAATGATGTGCTGGCTACTGGTTCCCTGTCAGATTCCTCTCCCTTTTCCTCTATTGCACTGGTGGCTTCACCACTTGGTTCAATATCTGTTACTATCGATTCCACATGAACTATATCCTTAATCCTTGTGAAGGCTCAGTGCCTTACAAAAACATTTGGATTACATCTAGAGAATCATGAATTAATAAAATAGCATCTCCTCATGTCAGGTTAGAGTTCCAGTTAAGCACATATACTCAAACTCTGCTCTTTCACACTTCTTCACACTCTTTCGCACTTCTCTTCTACTACTAAAAGATCAAATCAATGTTTGCACATGTGGATACATCTCTCAAATGAATATTACATGTATTTATACAATTCATCAACCTATATTGCAAGGTCGGCTCAACCCTTAACACAAATTACAAAAAAAATTACTTCATGCTACAACAATACATGCGGACAAAAACAATATTATTTAAGACATAGTCTTGACCAAAACCAACATTGCACGCAAGAAAAGCTCCCAATAATTATGCCTTGAACATTCACAACACGCTACAATCACCATGAATATCACATAACATGAAGAACACCACTAGATCAAGAAAATGATCAATATGATGCACAATAATCATTGCAGACAAACAACCTTGATAAACACAATCTAGAAACATCCACAAACAACATGACACATCGTAGAAACAACCACAACATCACCACATACTAGAATCTTCAACATCATTATATGAAACCTTAAGAACATCATCTCAACTGATTGACAAACTGAAAGATTCACTTACAAACTTCCAAATCATGAACCATTTGAATTGAGGACACACCTGAACATCCGAAACACTCTACCAAATCTGCAAACCAAGTTATGCAATTCCAGAGCAATGCAGAGCAAAATCTAGAATACTGTATAACATGAACAATTGAATATCAACCACAATATCGTATCTCATAACTTGATCAAATCAACATGCGAATCTCTTAAACTTCCCAATCAACTAGAGATAAGTATCTCAAAACCCATTAAATCACAACAACTCATCTGCAACACATTGGCCAAACCAACTCATTTAATCTAACTGCAACATTGGAATACACAGAATAATCTGTTAGCATCAATGACAAAACATCATTCCAACAAACTTGTCAACAATATCGAACCTATAGATGTTAGATTCCACAAATTAGAATGAGACTATCTAAAATCTATTGCAATGACGAGATGTGATAAAACAAATGATCCTAAAATTGAAATAGAAAAATAAGGTTAACTCACAACACTATAAGAGACATACTAATACTCAAGAGATTGTATTTTTAATAAGAAAAATAGCATGAAGAAATCGTTAACACTAATCTGAATAAAACATGAAAATTTTATGGAAGCATAAATAAAGAAGACAGAAGGAAAAACTAAAAATGAGAGAGGTAACTCCAACTACCCCAAAATAAGTAGGAGTTACATTCATGGAAAATGTAATATACCCTTGTAATAATCCACTCTATCTACCTAAGAAAGAAAGAAAAAAAATATTAAAAAATATAATAAATATCTAATGAAATAAAATAAAATATACACTAATACATCCCCCTAAGCATGCTAAAAAAAGGGTGGATCCTAAAAATTGAAGCATAATGAGGTACCAAGAAATGAAAAACCCCCCTAGAGAAGAGAGGCCCCCTCATTTTTCACAACATGCCCAATTCAGTTTTTGAAAAATGAGGACTCTCCTTTTTTCTTTTGTTTTAGCTTATCTTGTAGTGTTAGAATTTTTTGTAAATGGCCCTTTTTTTGTGGAAAAACAATTCACAAGTGAATTGCACTTAATCATTTTAACAAAAAAACATTCACTTGATTTTCTAAGCATCTAAGGATTTATATAATATATTTAATTCCTTATGGAGATACAAACTCTATCTTAACCTAAAACTTTTTGTTGGTCAGTTGGAGGAATTGATTATGTGTTGCATTGATTTTTTGTCATTGATGTCAACACTAGTTGTTTTGGCTGCGTTGTAGGTATCTTTTGGTCCTGGTAAGTTGTTTGGTTTCTGGTTCGATTATATCATGATGATCCGGTATACTTCGGTATGCTTTGGCTTTTGTAATTGGCTTAGATCTACTATTCATGCTACTCAGATTCATGTTCAGTCAGTTGGTTTTTCTTTGGTGATCGGATACTATCTTATCTGTTGGTAAGCTTGGTTTGTTGATTCGGCAAGGGTTTCACTGACAAAGCTTTGTTGAAGATCTTTGATGTTACATATAAGTGGTGTTGGTGTGGCTTCTAGTAGAGATTTGGGATGCTAATGGTGATCATGTTTGAGACTTGGCTGATTGGGATCATTGCTTTAGCATGTGTGGACCTAAATTGGGTCCAGGTCTATCTAGGTTATGGATCGACTTAATGTAATGTGTTGTTTGATCTTCTCGATGTGTTTTTGGGATGTCTTATGGGTTGGATATTATTTATTTGCTCTCAGGTCGACATGTTTTGTAATTATATAATTGTGTTATTGTATGGTGGCCGACCTTATTGTTTATGGTCGAGGGTTTGTATATATATGATGTAAGATCTCATTGTAGATCATTTATGATATGTAAGGGATAAGGAAAGGATGTATATGAGTGAATAATGTAATAATCATTCATGTAGAGGATTTGGTCGATCATTGGTGATCTATTTGGGTTTATGTAAGAGGATTAAGTCCTCTAGTATTGAGCTTAATCGGAACTGTATTCAAGCATAGGAGATGTTATCATTGCAGTTCATTCCCTCTTCTAGATTATAGTCTGGATTTTTATGTAGTCAGTAAGACTCCTTTTGTAATGAGCAATGTTCTCTAGGATTTTGGCCTTCCTGCAAGTGCACGCCCCTCAATTTGTATTCACATACTTACTACAGAATATTATCTGACTGTGGGTAGCCTTCCCACCATGGTTTTTCTCTTTACCGGGTTTTCCACATACAATATTGGTGTCATGTGGTGGTATTTATTCTCTAATTGTTGTTTGTGCTTAATTGGTATATCTTCTATTTCGATAATTGGTTGATGAATTTCGGTATTTTTTTTTCAATGAAAGTTGATTATTCCACTAAACTTTTTTATTAATATTTTTTATTTTTTACACAGGATTCAAAGAGCATACAGGAGGAAAGAACCTTGGGAAGAAAACCTTTAGTCATAGCTCATAAAATAAACCTATAGTATCTAACAGGTCAGTTTATACACCCCACCCAAAACCACATACAAAATGCGGTCACAACACATATAATATCAGTTTTAAATAGAGCCCATATGGCAATTTGCAAATAATTTTCAAATGTAGACTCCACAACTTCTATTAATGGAAGAAGATAGAATTTTCCAAAGCCCCGTGCCAAATCCCATGAGCCAAAAAATATTGCTGAAAACCTTCCCATACCCTAGAAGGAATTTCCTCAAAACCCACCTCTCATTGATTAGCATTGCTATCAATGGCTAAATTTGCCAAATAATCTGCAATCTTATTAACTTCTCTGTAACAATGGGATAACAAGAAAGATTCAAACAATTCTAATTTTTGTAAAATGAGATCAAGTATATACTGCAAATTCCAGCAATTCGATTTCTTTTTCATAACACATTGAATAATCACCATAGAATCACCTTCAATTATTAAGTCCTTAATTCCCAAAGAGATTGCCATATCTAATCCAAAAGACAAAGCATGAAATTATGCATAATTTTTAGTTTTAAAACCAATAGCATGACACTTAGCTCGAATAAAATTTGCATTATGATCATAAATTACCATGCCCACCCCAGCCGACCCAAGGTTACCATGAGAGGCCCCATCAAAATTCAGTTTAAAGTGCCCCTGCGGAGGAGGTTTCCATCTAGCAGAGCATCTCTTACCTATTGCATCATTCTTTTTTAAAATTGAACCATGAGAGGGTAAAACCGACAACATCTTCCAAACTCTAGTAACTCTACCATCCCAGTGTGAAAAAAGAAGTAAGATTTTCCAAATTCTTATAAATAAATGACAAAGCAACCTCAGAGATTGAAGACTCAATTTTTAATAGAACCTCAGACACAGGAGAACTTGTTTTTTTAAATATCCTATTGTTTCACTCTAGCCAAACATTCCAAATCACAATAGATGGAGATATGATCCAAAGGCATGCATAAAAAGATGAGGCAAACATAAAGGGCCAAGATCTAAAATGGGAAATGAGATCCTTACCAATAACAAAGGATATATTTAACTTCTCAAACAACCACTGCCAACATTCATAAACATAATCACAATGTAGGAATGGGTGTGAAGAAGATTCCACTTTTTTGTTACAAAGGACAGAAGGGAAAACAACTATAATACCAAGCTTGTACAGTCTCATACCTATAAGGAATCTATCCTGAACTACCAACCAAGAAAAGGCTCCAGCTTTAGGAACACAAGCCGAATGCCAAAACAACTTATAAGGCCAGGATGACAAATCTTTACCAACCATAAGAGAGTTATAACCATCTTTAACAATGTACTTACCATAAATATTCTTTGTCCAAATAAGTTCATCCTTAGAATTAGAAAGAAATACAATTATATCCCCCAAAATCTTCTCAAAATCTAATTTCATACTTTGATCAACATCTAAGAAATCAATCGACTTCCATCTAGCTACCTTAAGGGGTCCACTAGTCACAATTTCAAAATAATCTGCTACAAAAACACCCCAAAGGGAGGAAAGAATAGTGATTAGAGGAGACCAATCCCTAATATTCACCAGAGGTGTGTGTCCATTCCATACTTCATCCCAAAATCTGACCTTTCTACCATTATGAACAATCCATGAGAAATGAGGCAAAATAACTAATCTACATTTACAAATGAAATTCCAAATAGTAGAACCGGAAGGAAAATTTGAGACTTTAAAAATTTACTCTCTTGGTCCATTATTTAAATATTTGGCAAACATAATTTGTGCCCATAAGGAGCTAGACTTGTCATATAATTTCCAAACCAACTTAGCACTTAAGGCTAAATTCTGATTCTCTAGACTCTGAATTCCTCTTCCCCCAAGTTCCTTAGGTAAACATACCTTATCCCATGCAACTAAAGGGAGTTTCTTCTTGCCATCTTTATTATTGTTCCAAAGAAAATCTCCAAGAGTATCCTGTAAACTAACAATAGCTATTTTTGGAGACTTCAAAACATACATGAGATATATGGGAACAACATTCAAAACAGACTTGATGAGAACAATTTTACCTGCCAAAGTTAACCATCTATGATTCCATGAGAGAATTCTTTTAGAAATGACCAAAATAATCTTATCCCAAAAACCAATCTTATCTTGTTTAACAAAGAATGGAATCCCAAGGTAAGTACATGGAAGATTTCTAGTCTCAAATCCCCAAAAGGATTGCAATCTATGTTGAACCAGTTGTGATGTATTAAGGAAGAAAATCTTTGATTTATCACTATTCACTTTCTGACCAAAAAATGATGTATAATTCTGTATTATTCCTTTAATCACTTTTGCCTCAACTAATGAAGAATGTCCAAATAACAAAGTATCATCTGCAAAGAGACAATGAGAAATATTTTGGGGAATATTTTGAATCCTTATACCTTTCCAAAGCCCCCCCACTTTAGCAGCCCTAATAGCCCAACTAAAGGTTTCAGCTGGGAGAATAAACAAAAAGGGAGAAAGGGGATCTCCCTATCTCAAACCCCTAGAGGAAGTGAAAAAACCACAAGGAGAACCATTAATTAAAATCAAGAATCTTACAGAAGAAATACATGCCCAAATCCATTTGACCCAAGCCTTGGAAAAACCTAACTTCTCAAGAATAGCACAGAAAGCCCCCCACTCTACTCTATCATAAGCCTTCATCATGTCTAGTTTAAGTATCATGGTCGGGGTTCTTTGGGTGGAAATAGAATGCAGCACCTCATGTGCTACAATTGTACCCTCTGTCGTCTCCCTTCTAGGAACAAAACCACCTTGATCCAATGAAATGATCCTAGGTAGAATTTTTGCCAACCTAAGGGAAATTGCCTTCGTAAAAATCTTATACAAAGTGTTACATAAAGAAATGGGGCGGAAGTCATAAAAAGTCCTAGTATCCTCCTTTTTAGGAATAATTGCAATCATTTTAGTATTAAGTTCTTTTAAAATAGACCTGTTTCTCCTAGCTTCCTCGAGAGCCAATAAAACATCATTTCCCACAAAATCCCAACATTTTCGAAAAAATAAAGGAGTAAAACTATCTGGTCCCAGAGCTTTATTTGGATTCATGGCAAAGACAACACTCTTAACTTCTTCTAAGGAAAAGGAGATATCAACATCTTATTGTCTTCCAAAGATACTAAAGGAGGAATATTAGATATAATATCATTGCTGAGATTTCAATTTTCCGAAGATAATAATGACTTAAAAAACCTATCTGCCTCTGTAGCAATGTCCTTCGACTCTGTCAATAAATTCCCATTCTGACACTGAATACAATATATTCCATTCTTGCATCTTTTAATCTTATTTGAAGAATGAAAATTTTATGTGTTCCTGTCACCATCTGAAAGCCATAACTCTCTAGATTTCTGTCTCCAATAGTTTTCCTCTCTAGCTAACACCTCCTCAAGTTGTAATTTTAGTGACTTCAATTCATCAAAAACTTGTGGCACCATACCATGTTGAAGCACATGAGTATTAAGACACTAAATCATATCTTGAATCCTTTGTTTCTCCTAAAAAATGTTCTTATAATGTGAGATATTCCATTCCCTAATATTCAATCTTAAATAACTTAACTTCTTAGCAATCTGAAACATACGGGACCCAAAACAAAAAGGAGCAGAATTCCACCATTTCATAAGCAGAGGAAAAAAGGAAGAATCACTAAACCACATGGGCTCAAATTTAAATGGAGACTTAAAAGAAGCCCTATCCTCAATAACTAAAAGGAAAATTGGAAAAAGATCAGAACCCGAGACCGGTAGAATAGAGGAAAAGAATTCAAAATCTGAATCAATCCACTTCTCAGATAACAAAAACTGACCTAATCTCTCAGCAATCTAAGAAAAATCCCTTCTCATGTTCGTCCATGTGAAAACCCCATTCTGAGACTTACAATCAAAACGGCTCATATCATAAATGTAATCCCCAAAGTCATCCATAATCCTTTTATTAGGGAAAACACCTCCTCTTTTCTCATCTAAATCAGTGATAGCATTAAAATCACCCCCAAAGATAATAAAGGAACCATGTCTTAAGGGAGAAGAAATCCTCTTTAATTCACCCCATAACTTACTCTTCCCTTGAATTCTTGATGGAGCATGAATGTTAAAAAGCTAGAATTTAACCTTCGAAATCTTGCTTATAACTAAAGTCAACATCCAATTTGTAGCAGATGCCACTAACTGTACCTCAATATTATAATTATTCCAAAGCAGTGCCAAACCTTCTCCAAGATGAAAAAACCAAATCAGCAAACTCCTTTGACAACTTTGTTTCTTGCAACATAAAAATATCACACTTAATTAGGTCCAGCTGGGACTTAATTAAGAGTCTCTTGTTAGGGGTATTTAAGACCCTTGTTATCACTGTTTAAAAAATGGGTTTTCTTTTCCCATAATTGGCTAAGTTTTTGAAATTTTGAGTTAGACACACTATCAACTACTTCAAGTCTATGTTAGGTCTTAAGGGTTTAGGGTTTTAATTTTAAATCGTTCAATGTTTGATCAAAAAACCCTCTGGTTTCTATTCCTTTGTTACTTTATCCACTTAAGTAATGGGTCTTGGGGTCATAATAGGTGTCCCCCCATGTCATTTGCCTAGGTGGTTATTGAATTAATTGTAAAAATTTAGGCCTTATGTCTTTTCTTCCTGATGTTGTTGGGCTCAATAAGTTGCATACAGCTCTCAGATGGATCTATGGTTTTCGTTGTTTCATTAGGCAAAGTTGCACATGGTTTAACACTCGCCAAATGGCGAAAGGGAAAAGTGTGTTCAATGGCGCATTTGGTCCGATTTAGAAGGCCTTCATCTCATTCAAGATCTAATGGCTGGCATTATTTCACAGCTGAAACTTGCAAGTGAAATACCTTTCATGAAATGGTGAAAGCATGTGGTGGGACCCTGCAGCGAAGACTTTCCAAGCGACTAAAGGGTGATCAAGTCCAATCTAATCCGATAGTTCATGTTGTTTCATAGGAGGAAGATGCTTGACAGTTAGCTTTCGTGAAATAGCGAAATGACATGGCACTCCAAGCAGGCAGTCCAGTTGGTCGAGATGGCGAGTGAGATGATGGCACATGGTAGAAGGTCAAAATAGCCAGCAAGTCGGGTCTAAGGATTAAAAGGTGGGTCCCAGAGGTGAGTCATGCCGCGGGATAAGAAATGACCTAGCAGATACAGGTGTCAAGGATGAGGTGGAATCTAGTATTTTCTTTCAGCAAATGAAAGGTTGACATGTCAGTTTAAAAGTGACTAGACGCCAGGTAGATGGAGTTGAGTCAGAGGGCCCACGTTTGCCGGATTCAATTAAGTTGTTAAGAATCGAGCAAGTCAAATATAATCTAACAGCCTGCGTGAATTTGCAATGGTAAAGTGCTCGTGTTTTATGCCCTGCAAAATAGTGAAAAGGTTTTTGGGCCTCGAAGACAGATAAAGCATGAAGTTAAAAGGGGATCAACTCCGTTTTGATCCAAGGGCTCACGTTGTTTTGTGGTTGCGAACCAACCGAAGGATATGCTTCACGAAATAGCGAAAGGAAAAAGGGTTCATCTAGGAGTAATGCTAGATGGTGACGTGTCAGTTGACATGAGGTTTCAGAAGAAATTGAGGGCCTGCCAAGGTGTAACCAGTGGTTATAAGGGAAAGACACGTTACTGACGTTGAACTAGACTCGAACAGTATTCCAAAGCTAATGGTTGACTACCACGTGGTATTCAATAACCAATGACAGAGTGGCGTAAGTAAAGCAAGCATAAAGGTCTCCCATAAAGGATGGTCATCTCTAATTTGATCCAACACTTCATGTTGTTTCATGGCCCTAAGTTGAAAGCGGTTTAAGCTTCGCGAAATAGTGAAAGACCGCTAGTAGTCAAGATAAAGGCGCAGTTAAGGAAGAAGTTGACAGTCTCAGTAAGAGTTAAACACCGAGTAGTTAAAGTTCCATCTAACGCCTGGTGCAGCTTTGCGAAGGAAAAGTGCTTAGAGGATAAAGCCCGCGAAATGGCGAAAAAGAGGTAGGGCTCGGCGTGAAGGCAAGGTTGTTAAATCAGTGTAAAAGCCGATCAAGTTTTTTTTGATCAAATGGTTGGCGTGATTTCATTTAACGAAGTTGCCCGAAGGTTATGCTTTGCGAAACAGTGAAAGAGTGAAGAGAAAAGATGTGCAGGTATGTTGTGACCTGTTGGAGAGAAAATTTGAATTCTCTCATGAATTCAATTCTTAAGGGACGGCCGAAGCATGCGGTATCAATGTCGCAGTTAAGAGCCTGAGTACCATATATGATCTCCTATCGACTAAGTAAAGGTATCATTCCAAAGAATTGTTGTAGAGGAGCGGTTGTAGAGCTATTTTCTTCAAATACAGTGCAAATTCATTCAGTTGCAGAGCGGATTCCTTCAAGCTAAAACAGGTTTTCTTGTACTTTTGGGTGGTAATTCCTTAGCAGTATGTCCTAATTGAGGTTTTGATTTGTCACAAAACCAGTTGGGGGTAATAATTTAATTTCTTGCATATTTTAAGATGGCACCTAAGAGAGAATTCTTGGGGAAAGTTAATTACCAAGAAAGGGCCATTTGTGATGATTTTCTCGAGCAGTTGACATTGTCAACTAATCAAGCATCAAAAGTGAAAGAACTAGTGCCAAGCGCTCCTCGTTTGAAGATAGGAGAAGGGTTATATGATAAGGGTAATTGGTTGAGAGATCCATAGGTTGGGTTGTCTGGGTTGGGGTTATTCAAAGTTGGATTTGGTATGAGAAATTCTCCAGCCCCGCAGAATAGCATCTGGGAGTTAGATGTAGGGAAATTGGTAGTTCCATGAGTATTCATGGGTACGGATCTCTTGACTCAGATTGCACATAATTATGATCCAGTCACAAGGAGCATTAGGGATATAAATGGGAAAGCCCTCATTGAAATAAATAATGAGGAATTCAGAAGTGCTTTTGGGTTTAATGAGTTTACCAATTTCCTAGAGCCTATCAACTTCAAATCACTAGCTCAAATATATAGTGCACAGAGGAACCATCTTAGAAATGGGCCTCTTAAAGAATTCTTTGTGAAGATAGGTGGGTTGAGAGTTGTAGGCCCCAACACTGAAGAGCCCTTCTCATTGAATCTGTTCACCCTTAGGGCTAAGGGAGTGTATTGGTCACTTTGCCAGATTTTGGGAGAGGATGTTGAGGCAAATATGCCTAATCATTACATGCTAATGATTTCTTAGATTTTGAATCCTTCTCTTGCAGTAACCTTTGATTATGCTTCTTTTATTACTAGTTCTATCCATGGAGGGTTGATAGGAATAAAGAATGGGAAGGTTGATAGGCCTTTCTGATGGTATTCCCTCCTCATGCATCTATTTTTATTCAAAGGTGGTGATTACTTTGCAAGTGGAATGGACCTCATAAAAGAGAAAGATGGAGAAAAGATGCCCCTACAATTATGGAGTACACTGTTGTCATGGGATAGAGATGATGCTAGTTTCTTAAAATTTGATAAATGTTTTACATCAAAGATTAGGACTCTCCTCTGTTCAGAAAATCCAAGAATCCCAAAGGTTCTTTTGGAATTTATTAGACCAAAAGAATCTGCAGAAAATATAAAAATTGTCCATAATTGGGGTGATATTTCTTATACCCTATCTCCACAGTTTTTAGAGTGTTTGGTTTCAGAGGCACTCCATTTTTATTGCCCTATATGGTCCCTCTCAAAGTGGGAACTGCAGAAATCCTCAAACAAATTGGTAGTGTGCAAGAAGAAGAGCTAACAAGCTGGGGTAAAGGGACTATTTTCCCTACGGTTACTATAGCCCACCAATTTGTAATAACCAAGGGAGGTTGAAATTGTTTTGAATATTTTCTTAAACCTTATCATTTGTCAACTGCAGTGTCTAGGTGTGTCGATCCTGAAGATTTCTTTAATGGCATGTTTAGAAAGAGAGCAGTGTGCAGAGGTAGACCCCATCAGTTTGATTTTCCTGAAGACCTCATTACAAATGAGTTTGATCTAGATGAGTAGGAGCTGAGGAAGGAAAAATGGGTGGCTTATAAAAAGGCCTTGGATTTTGTACATTAGTTTGATACTAGCTATGACCCATTGTCTAGCTTTTTCCCTTTTGAGGAGAAAATAAAATTCCTAATTCTTTGCTTTGAGGATGTAATGCAGACTCTAAAAGAAAAGAGGGAGGTTGTGGTTAAAAACAACCCTGAAAAGTCAAGAATGGTTCTAAGTAGGTCTGCCCCTACTAGAGCAATCCCTCCTGGTGACTATACATTGCACAAGAAGTCTAATTATAGTGTGTTGATGCCTACAACAGGGGAGCCCTCTACCTCTAAAGGGAAGAGGAAGATACAAGATGTCATTGACATCCAAGAGAGCCCAAAGAAGTAGAGAGTAGGAAAAGAAGTACAATCTGATACACCCTTGTACTCTCCATCCCAATCCCCTATTCATATAGGAGAACAGGCAGCAACTGAGCAACTGATATAGTTAGGTAGTCTGGGAGAAATAGCTTACACATATGATGAAGTAGAAGAGGGAATGCTAGAAGATCCCCCTACTGCTGAGATGAACATCACTACCAATGAATTCAAGGGCCAGGAGTGGGATCCTAAGGTCAAACAGGCCAATGAGGATTTCTTGGCTGATAGCAATTTTGTTACATTAGGAGCATTTATGCAGTTTGTATGGAAGCAAAACATTGACAAATACAATGCAGGATGTGAGAAGAGAAAAGGTGAGCAGCCTCATAAAGATCCAGCTATGGTTGAGGAGGAAATAAAGCAAGAAATGATAGATGAGTTTAAGACCATCACTCTTGAGTAAGGAAGAGATATGGTGGCACAAGCTGGGGTACTCATTCTCCTTGAGTGGGACATAGCAAATGCCTTGGTATCAGAGTCAGTGAAAAAAGAAACTAAACCCATGGAGGGAATCACTTTTAGCAAAGATAATGCTGCACTTGTCATGTGGTCTCTCAAGAGAGATAAGAATAAGAGAATTTTAGTGTTGCAGTAGCAGAAAGGGAAGCTAAGGAAAAAGCAGACCTCCAAGTCAAGCTGGAGAAAATTTTGAAGGCTTACAATAGTGCTAAGGAAGAGGTAAGGGGTAAAGATAGCATCATTGCTAAGCTGGAAAGCCAGTTGACAGGACAGTACCATCAAGGTGAGTCTTCAACATTGATGATCTCCTATTCCCCTACGAGACCTCCACCTACCAACCCCATCATTAAGTTCCCACCATCTCCAGCACCTTCTAGTTCTCAAATGGTTGAGATTACTCCCCAAGAATTGGAGAATTTAAAACAGGCTCAAGCCTTGTATGCAAAGAAGTATGAAGAAAGAGAAAGGGCTACCATTTCAATTTTTGCAGATACCATGAGTGCCTCACTATTATATAGCAACATAAGCAAGATTTTGGATACATGGAATGAGCTTAATGGAGATAAGGCCATTTTGACGCCTATTTTTGATAAGTGGAAGCCCAAAGAGCAGGACTTGGAGTTTATTTGTGTATCTTATGATGAAGAAGGGGCCGATCCTATCATCAAATCCACTTGTGATACCACCAAGGATCTAGTAAATTTGGCATAAGGGATAGACAATGTTGACAGGAAAATCAACTTGTACAAAAAGGAGTACACTAATCAGGTTTTTGAATTGCTCCCAGGAGTTTTTGTCAGCCCAAATCAATTAAAGGACAAACAAGTGTGGCTTAAGGAATTAGAGGCCAAACTGTCAGCTAGAATAAAAGGAATTGTTTACTTAGATGATGCTTCCTTTTTTGTTGTAACAATTCAAGAGATAGGGAAAATCAAATCTCATTATGGTTTTCTCAATTCAGAGGTTAACAAGATGAGGAATTCATGGAAAAGGTTAACCAAGGCTAAGGAAAAAGTGATTAACTTCATGTGGCCAACTGATGATGTGTATAATGAGTGGACAAGAAAATATGCCATCCAGGATGTAGAGCAGTTAGAAGGTGCTCCTGAATAGTTAGAAGAGGTTGCAATCGGATAGTAAGTAGAAGAAGCCGCTGAAGTTGAAAAAGACTTGTAACCGTTTTTGCAAAAGGTTTTGTAACTTCTTGAGAAGCAATAATTGTAACAAATTCTCCTAGGAAAGTTTGAAGCTATGTGCATCCATATTGTTATAAATGGATACCAGGACTAGTGAAAAAATGATCGCAAAAGAATTGTAAGAAAACGCTGCAGAAATTTATTTGAAAGTTTTTGTAATACTTTCTTGAAGATAGTATCAATATATAGGCCATTGGTTCTGAGTTTAAATTTTGTGTCGTCTTCAAATGCGTTTGCAAGTTTTTACTATTTCATTCTGAATAATCCAAGGTTATTTTGTTTGAATAAGGTTGTAAGGCAACTTTCAGTAGATATTTTTCTTAGCTTTTCTCTTCAGGAGGGGAATTAAATATGTAGGAATTATTTCTACCAGTAAATTCTCTGTAGGATACTTTGAATCTTGATGAACATAGTTTGATGAAGTATGAATAAATTCTTATGGGTGTCAGGCATATATAGGGATATGCAGAAGCCAAACTAATGGAATGTGTAGAGAAATTTTGATTGGGGGAGTATTATTTGAATTTAGATGACTCTTTGACCTTGGATAAGGCACTGGTATAGATCAAGGTTGTTTATTACATGTTTTGTAGGTCAAATACTGAATATGAGTATATTTTTCATTCCTTTGTTTCAGTAAGTTTTAAGGTGATTAGATCCACTGGTTTTCTGGACTGGTTTGTTGTGGATTTATCTTTTTAAAAGTGTGAATTTAGTTCACAAAGGTATACCTGCCTGGACTCTGAGTAGGTCTGAAGTGTAGAAGGTTAAATCAAACCTTGTCATATGTTGTCCTAAGAGTTTCCTTCCCTTTAATATCTCTTCTACACAGAGTTATCATATTATTATAAGGATATTGAAGTGAATCAGATTTTGAAGACAACAAAAGTGGCAACTCTGCTGGGGAGTAAATGAATTGTTAAAAGTTTCTGGTTGAGAAAGATTTTAATTCATATTGTGGTGACCTGGATGGGATAGGTCACATTAAGAATCCAGAAGCAGATTTTGTGCTTAAATTTATAAAGAAAATCATTGTGTTTGTGGAATTGTAGCCCTTCATTCTAAGCTTGTTTCATAAATCCCATAGTCTAGTGGGTGGTGACTCTATTATCTTGGAACCAATCCTTGTAAATTATAAATCATTCTAAAAGGAGAACAAGTGTAATGCAAGGAGGAAAAAACACCAGATCATTCATGAAGAAGCATCCTTGTGAAACCTTGCAAGAGGGTTTGCCAGAGCAATCACGAAGAGGTCAGAAGAGATCAGTGTTACACGAGCCATCAAATGCTACTTGGGTACAAAAGAACAATAATATCAGTAAGATGCCTGATCGACCTATTTATACAAAGTCTAATTCTTCTTCCAGAGATTCAGAACATGATATATTAGGTTTCCATTCTGGATTGTTTGGAAATATTGATAATGCACATGCCTTAAATCAAGATTTATCCCATGTTAGTGTTTCTACAAGAGATAGGACTAGTTCAAATGCAATTAGACACTTTGTGCCTAGAACAATAGATGGAAACATTAGTTTGATTGACATAGATCAAGTCAACATATCTGATTCTGAGGAAAATTTCCCTGATGAAGATAAAGTGTCCCAAGAGATTGAAGATTTGAATAGGAGAGTTCACCATTTAATCTCCCTAAGAGCCCAAAAGGAAGCAAATAAGGAGAAGGAAGTTAAAGCTAAATTAATGGAAAGAGATAGGCTCCTTAGACAAATAGCTGACCTTGAAGTGCTAGCTAAGGAAAAGGAAAAGAGTGATGAGGAAGGCCCTGTGATTAGAGAAATCCTGATCCCCAAAGCCAAGCAAGAATATAAGTCAGTAGTCCAACCAAACAGGGAAGTTCTTAGTGATTATCAACTTCCTAGGACTAATGTGGATAAAGGAAAATAGAAATGGGTAGATGATGGAATCAGATCTAAAAGTGCAGAGGAGATTTCTCATAGGTTGTCAGCACATGAGAGAGAAATGGAAATAATGAGGAAAGAAAAGGAGGATTTACAAATGGAGTTAGAGAAAGCTGAGTTGGAAGCAGCCAATCAGGAAGTGAAAAGAAAAATTAGAAGCTCCCCCTATCATGTTTCCATCAGAAGACCTTAGTAAGCCTGATCCTCAACAAATTCCATTCCCCCAGTTAAAATTCAGCCTACAGTGCCTGCTAATACAACATCAGTGAGTCAAATCCCTGTGAACAGTCAGCATACCCAGATATCTCAGTCTCTAATTCCAAAAGTTAGAATGAATCTAAGAAACAATAATGTTATTACCCCTTTTCAAAGGATACCTATCAATTTAGAGCAATATACACAATTGTTCTTTGATGGGATCCCAGGATATCCCAACCATGTTCCTACTGAGTTAAGAGACAGACTCCATAAATTTGCTGGAAACAATGCAATTAGTGCTGAGGAACACCTAAAATCTTTTGGGGACCTAATAAATGATTATGAAATAGTGGATGAAGATGTCATCATGAAACTGTTTGTTCAACCCCTGGTTGATGATGTAAGAGATTGGTACATAGGTCTTCCAGTTAATAGCATTGGGTCATGGGAAGATTTTAAAAATTGTTTTCAAGAGCAATATGGTGTTAAAACAAATGTGAGCTTTATGTTCAATCAATTTAATAACATCAGAAAATTTGACAATGAAATGGTCACTAATTTCAATGCTAGATTCTAAAAGGCTATGCATGGATTGTATCAGGTGATGAGGTTAGATGATAACATGTGTCTGAATACCTATTACAATGCATTTGACTCAAAGATGGCTTATATCTTGAGGGATAAGAATCCACATAACTTGAGAGATGCTTTTAGAATTGCCATTAATGTAGAAAGTAATAGAAAAGTATCCAGGAAGTTAGGAAGAAGAACAGATGGTAGATTATGGCAAGAAACAAAACAACAACCTAGCAAAGCAGCCAAGGAGGATGACAAGATAGAGAAGTTGGTCATTGCTATAAAGGATCTGACTACCAAGGTAATAAAAAATGATAAACCTCATTATAATTAGCAGAATAGGCCCCTTAGACTGCATGACATGCCATATAATACCAATTGGAAAGACAACAAACCCCAGAATGAGAAGCCCAAAATTGCTCAGAATCAGGACACTCCAGATCCCTTAAAAGATAAAATTGTCCATAATATAGAAAATACTCCTTGGTGTATTTCTTGTGATGGACCACATTCTCCTCATCAATGTGCAGTAGCTCAAGCCCTTGAAGAATCCATGAGACAAGAAGCTGAGCCCGACATCAATATGTTTGAAACCATTATAGAAAGTGATGAGGAGTCTATACAAAGTGAATACAGTGATGTGCTAGATAATGAAATATTTGTTCAAGGACAACTAACCTTGGATTGGCATCCTACATTGAATGTGGTAACAATTGAGGATGAAGAATTTCATCTTAGAAGGCCTAGTGAGGAAGAAGTTAAAAGTCTCACTAAAGCTGCCATTGCCAAAGCAAAACACAACTATAACTTGAGAAGCACCAAGAAGGACACTGATCAGGGTGAACCTGGTTCCATGTTCATAAAAGAGGTCACTCAAAAGGAGGCAGCAAGTAGTGCTACTACTGTTCCTAAAATTGGTCAAGAAAAGAAGGAACGGGTAAAAGATGTACCCAAGGGTACAGTTACTAGTGATATACAAGGAGCTGCCACAGTAAAAAAGGCAATTCAGCTCAAGACAGAAAGAGTTAGAGAGAATACTAAAATAAGCAATAGTTCTAAATTTGACATGGCTCAAGCTCTTACTCAAATGAAGGTCACTATCCCATTAGTAGAATTACTGAAGATTAAAGAACATAGGGATGCAACTTTGTCTTTATTTTCTAGTATACCTAACAGTGACACAATCCTACCCACTGGTTCAGCTAGAATTGGAAAGGATCAAGAATTCCAAACCCCAGAGGTTTATGTTGGAACTACTATTACTCAAGAGCCTTCACAGGTAGATCCTTTCTATGTCACTTTGTTAGTAAACAACCGGTTGATAAAAAACTGCATGATAGATTCAAGGGCTGCTGCCAATGTTATGCCCTATGGTGTTATGAGAGAATTAGGACTATCAATAACCACTGTATATGGAAAATGCTATGCTATGGATAACAAGGAAGTACCTGTGATAGGTACAATGAAAGAAGTTGAAGTAAAAATAGCAGCATTTCCTAAGGCAACTTATAAAATGGATGTAATTGTTATTGATACCAAGCCCCATTATGGTATGTTACTGTCCAGGCACTGGGCAGTAGCAGTAGGAGGAAATGTTCAACTGGATTTGTCTATCATGCCCAAAATTTAGGGCAAGAACGAGATAATTTTTTTTTAAAATAATAACTTAAATGTTAAATTTACGAATATGGAGAAAAACACTAACATGTTTTATCTTAACTATGTTGGGTTAACTTAAACCACTAACTCAAGTAATCAAAAATAATTTAAATCATATGCCGAATTCTAAAAGAAATGTTATATCATTTTCTCAATTTTAATCCATACTTATTTTAAATCATCTCCCTAAAATATATAATCGACGAAGATAGAATTAGTCTCCAAAAATCGTTTACTATTTTGAGGAACTAATTAAATTAGTCCTAGTACTTTGTTTAACATGTCTAAAAGTTTATCTTAATCAATAATCAAAATATGCTTTAAATTGAATTGACAAAAGGGCCAATAAATTTTTATAATGAATACTTACCTATAAGTTTAAATAACTCCCCATAACCAAAATTAATTTTACCCCATTTATTATAAAAGTTCTAAATGTTTAGACCTCGAAAATATTATTATATATATATTTTTTTAACATCTTTAAAATATCCTTATGGCTATCAAAACCATTACTAACCCATATATTTATTAAGACATATATAGTTTATAACACTTAATAAATTATACAATCTAAAATTTGTCTTATTCTCTTACATTTTGACTCTATGTGTAAAAGTATATATATATATATATATATATATATATATATATATATATATTTATTTATTTATTTATTTTAACATTAAACTTAACCTCCATGCAAACCCTAACATTCTTTTATTATTATATAAATGCTCTTTCTTTTATTTATTTTTTATAACATCTTATTCTTCTCTCTATCCTAGCCCTACTCGGCCAGGGTTTTTATTTTCTTGCAACCCTTTTTTTGTGTAGGGGGCGAATCTTTGGTAGGGATGGGCGGTGGCCATGGAAACTCACGGCAAGGGGAGGGCAGGCGGTGGCACCACTGTGTGTCCACACAGTGGAACCCACCGCACCACTATGCATCCACATAGTGGCGGGCACGACACCCTTGGGTGTCCACACAGTGGAAGCCGCGGGGCGACACTGTGTGTCCACACAGTGGAAGCCGCATGGGCGACCACTATGTGTACACAAAGTGGAGACTGCGGCCGACCACTGTGTGTCCACACAGTGGCTTCAGCCCTTTGGCTCTTTTTCCCCCATGTTAATAACCCCCTTTTTTTTTATATAGTTTTTGTTTTCTTTTTTTTTTTAAATAATATTTTTATTTATTTTTGTTTATTTAAATGAAATAAATTTAGATATATAAGAATTTGTATTTATATTTTTTAAACAACCCAGTTTATTTTTTTTTCTTTTATGCATGCTCATAAATTTCTTATTATATATATATTTATAAATATATATATATATATATATATATATATATATATATAAAAATTTATATATATATATATATATATATTTCTATATAAATATAATAGTATTGAATCTAGGGCAATTTCTTCTCATGCATTTATTTTTTATTTTTTTTCTGAACAAATAAAACAGATTAGATATTTTCTGCAAGTTTAGTCATTTTAATTATTTCCTTTTTATTAATATCCTTGTTGTCAAATAGAATTAGTTAGGCTATCTAAATATGGCTTTTCTTTCTGTAAAAATAAAGAAATTAATACTACTAAATATTCTTAGAACAACATCTTTAGAAATTATTTACTTCCATTAAATCTGATTAACTACAGGACTTATTTCTGCAATAAACAAATGACAGAGTTTGATATTTCTTCGGCAACTATTCAAATGACCAAATTTAATAAAATTAACAGCAACTATTTTAACCTATAATTTATTAATTAAAACCTTAGAGATGGCTATAAAATCCTTGATTTCATTTTCTACAAATACTTAAAATAACAGATTTAAATACTAAGTTTAGCATTTCCATGTATAGATCTAAAATGTATTATTTCCAGAACTATAATGTACCAAAATGCATTTACAGAAAACATAATTTAAATGATTTATATGCAGCCTATAATATGCATGCAACTCAAATCTATTTGTTTCTTTTTTTTTTTACTCTCCTTTGAACACATAAGAATTAAATAACTTTCTTGCTATTCAATTTATCATAAACACATCAGATATAAAATTTTCTTTTGAACTTTGGAAAAACAATTTTAGGAATACTCATTTCTTTTCTGCAATAAATAGCATACTAAAATATTACAACTTTTTAACACGTATTTCAAAGACACTATTGTCACTTTACAATGGGTCTCTCATTTCTAATAAATGAGGATGTTTTCAAATAATAATTACATTTACAAATAATTTCTTGCAACAAATAACTCCTGCAACTTTCCACTTGTCCTATTCTTTTCTTCCGACAACCTGCATTTTAAATCAAAGCTATGACCATGGAGTGCTCACCTCCCAGCCTAGGCTAACTGGTAGCCACCCCCGAGCTCAGAGAACTAAACCCTAGATGGGAAACAAACATGCAAACACCAAGGACAGAATGCACACAAATACAAACACACTCCCATCCTAGCTACATTGCACCACACCTTCGTGATGACCTTTTTAAGGGTGGTAGTGGACCAAATACCCTGAGGAGAACTGCAAGTATGGAAAAACATGTAGCCACCTCATGGAAAACCAAATACATCAAGAATAGCAACCCCTTATTCCTTATGCCCCCCAAGGCATTCATACCTTATTTCCCTCCTTATGACCCCCATTGTACAAATAAGCCATGCAGCAAGGGTCACACAAAATCCCTTGTGATCGCTCTCATAATGAGTGTCTCTCACTCCAGGGTTGTCACTTCTACCACCCACAAGATCCTCCTCTCTCCCAAGAGTAAGAGGTCTTGATGACTCCCAAAAACACATACAATATATAACACAAAATACCAAATGAAATTTCCAAAAAACATGCAAGGAAGCAAATCTTTTACAGCAACATTACTTTCAAACACATGCAACAAGAAAGCCATTTTAAGAAGAATGCAACCAACCTTAATCTGCCCAAAGGTAGGTTAGTTTTGTTGAGGATGAGCAACCCAATTCCACAGTTCTTCTCCTTCTACCCTTAGCCAAAATTCTCTATTCAAAATCTAGTCTATTCCTTTTCAAAAATTCTCCTGTCTCCAAAAAAGGAGAGTGGGTGATTACCCACAAATTTTCTAATTCTTTCTTAAGAAGCCCATTGTGAGAGTTCTCACAAGTTTCTAAAAACTAAAGAGGAAGGTAAGATAGAATGGGAAAGGGAACTCTCATTCGAAAAGGAAGGTTTACAACTAGGTTGAAATCTTCTAATTTCAATTTTCGCACAACTTAGAAAAGTCAATTTTTAGGGTGTCTAAAAGGTCACATGGGAGTAGAAACTTTCCTTAAATTACCCCTAACCCTTAGGTATACCTTATGGGCTTTAGGAAACCCTATTAAACTACCCCTAGGTGTCCATTTAGCCCTTTTAAAACCCCTCTGAAGTTTATTTTCGGGTCAAACCTATGTCGACCATCCCAAAGATTCTTTACCCAAGGCATTTATGACATCACATTACATGAATTGAAAAAGCTATAGTTAAACACTTTCCCACGAAGAGACAAAAAATAAAAATTCAAACTTAAATCCACACGTGTCAAGTGACACAAGAAAACACTTTTACAAATTAATACATGAAATTGTCTCTTGTGGATTTTACATAAATCAATTAAATAACACTTAACACACATGCATCATTTACTATTACGAATAAAATACAACACAAATGGGGTTTTATCTCTCCAAATAGACAAACCCTGGCTTACGAACATACATAGGTCTAGGTTTGGTTCTCCGTAATATTTCCATGGTCACATGGATAACTTCCTGTGCATCTGAATTTACACATTAGTAACTTTCAAATAACCACATATAATATAAATCACAGGAATAATAATACACATCATCACTTGCATACAATTTACATCTGAACAATTTAATGCATCTTTTATCCAAGCAATTTCACATAAGCAATTCATCCTAATTCTCATAATGTTGATCCATACTAAACATACATCATAATTCTATTATCATAGTAAGGTCCTGTAAATTCAATAACGACATTTATCACCACAATTTTATCCTATTCAAAAATCATATAGTGTTCTATATCATAAAGCATCCAAATAAATCATCAACATATAGCAGTGTTATCCAAATCATGAAAACATATAAGTTCTAAATCCATAATGCATAAAAATAAAGCATCCATAATAGTCTCAATATAAAAAACACTGAAATGTCAGACTAAGTCGAGGTGGGGCCTCACACCCTCCCCCTCTAGGCATGAACTTCCTCTGGGAGTTCATCAAAGAGGTGGGGATACTCTGATCTCATACGTGCTGCGTCCTCCCATGAAGTTGTAACCTCAGCATAGAAATCCCACCGGACCCTAACCTAGTCTAGCTCTCGACCTCGAAGGGCTAGCGTCCGGCATGCCAAAATGCGAATGGGCTCCAAAGATAGCTGCCCATCTGACTCCACCTGCAAGGCATCCCAATCTAAAATATGAGACTCATTATAGATATATTTCCTCAAAACTGATACATGAAACACATCGTGGATGCGTGACAGGCTAGGTGGCAATGCTAAATGGTAGGCAACTAGGCCTATCCTCTCAAGAATCTCAAAAGGTCCTAAAAAGCGAGGTGCGAGCTTAGAACCCTTTCTGTAACGGATTGGACTCTTATGTGGTTGCACTCTCAAGAAGACTCTATCTCCAACCAAGTAGCTATGATCTATTCTCTTCGCATCAACATATTTCTTTTGTCTTTCCTGAGCCTCTCTAAGATGTTGCCTAATCAAATCCACCTATCGTTCCATATCTTGAACTATCTCAGGACCAATAGCAACTCTGTCCTCTATGCGGTCCCAACTAAATGGTGTCCTACAGGGCCTGCCATTTAATGCCTGATAGGGTGGCATCCCTAAAGAAGTGTGATGCCCATTGTTATAGGCAAACTCCACTAAGGGAAGGTACTCTTCCCACTTGGTCTAATGATCCATGATGTACATGTGAAGCATATCCTCTAACACCTGATTAACCCTCTCTGTCTGACCATCTATTTCTGGGTGATAAGCTGTACTGAAATTGAGCTTAGTGCCCATAGCTACCTATAATGACTTCCAAAAGGAAGAAGTGAAAAGGGAGTCCCTATCAGAAATAATCTTGCATGGCATGCCATGAAGTCTAACAATGTCTCGCAAGAACACGTGTTCTACTGCTGGTGTTGTGAAGGTAGTCCTAACTGGTGAAAAGTGGGCCACTTTGGTCAACTTGTCAGCTGTCACCAAGATAGCATCATGGCGATGAGAAGACATAGGAAGACCAATGATGAAATCCATGGATATAGTATCCCACTTCCACTCTAGTATAGCATGAGACTGGAGCAACCCACCTGGATGGAGGTGCTCCACCTTTACTCTCTGACACTCGAGGCATCGAGCTACTATCTCAGCAATGAGCTACCGCATTCCTCACCAATGATATAACTGCCTCAAGTCAGCATGCAACTTTTTAACCCCAGGATGCGCTACATAAGGAGCTCTATGAGCCTCCATGACAATGAACTCTTGCAATCCCCTGGAGGAAGGTACATAAATGCGCCCTCTATGGCATAATAGTCCATCGGACTCCAAAGAATAATCCACATATTTCCCCTCTAGAGTAACTTGAGATCATATTACCTGACCAACCTCTGCATACCATCCATCCTTTGGCAAGTTCTGTAGTATACAGTCTCTCAAATCCATACCCATAGATATGGTGTAAACCTCGTGACGTCTCCTACTCAAAGAATTTGCAACTACATTTTCTTTTCCTTTGATGTAGTGAATGTCAAAATCATATTCACACAAGAACTCTATCCATCTCCTTTGACGTGCATTAAGGTTTGGCTGAGTGAAAATGTACTAAAGACTCTGATGATCTGAATGCAGCTCAAAGTGATGACCTAAAAGGAAGTGTCTCCACCTCACAAGTGCATGCACTACTGCTATGAGCTCAAGGTCATGGGTAGGATAATTAAGTTCATGAGTCTTAAGTTTCCTAGACTCGAAAGCTATAGCCCTACCATCCTACATAAGAACTGCTCCTAAACCCTCTAGTGAAGCATCTATACAAACCATGAAGTCAGCTGAGGGATCGGGTACAACAAGGATAGGAGCGCTAGTAAGTGCCTTCTTGAGTTCCTGAAAGGCCTTCTCGCACTTCTCTATCCACTCAAATTTCTTCCCTTTACACTGAAGAGAAGTAATAGGATGTGCGACTCTGGAGAATCCCTCAACAAAACATTGGTAATATCCTGCTAAGCCCATGAAACTCCTGACCTCTGTCACACTAGTTGGTGTTGGCCAATCCATAATAGCCCTAATATTTGATGGGTCAACTAAGATCCCATCACTGGAAATAACGCACCCAAGGTACTTGACCTCTGATCAAAAGAAAGCACACTTCGACAAACTGCCAAACAACTGGTTATCTTGCAAACACTACAATACCTATTTCAGGTGCTCCTCTTGCTCCTTCTCATTCCGAGAATATATCAGTATATCATCAAGGAACACAATTACAAAATGGTCCAGAAATGTATGGAATACCCCATTCATGAGGCTCATAAAAATAGCTGGGGCATTCGTAAGACCAAATGGAACTACGGTGAACTCATAGTGACCATATCTAGTGCGAAATGTAGTCTTGTGGATATCACTCTCCACTATTCTCAGCTGATGGTATCCTGACTTCAAATCTATTTTGGAAAAGACTTTGGTGCCCTAAAGTTGGCTGAATAAATCATCAATTCTGGGCAAAGGATATCGGTTCTTGATGGTTACTTTATTTAACTACCAATAATCCATACATAATCGGAAAGATCCGTCCTTCTTCTTAGCGAAGATGACTGGTGCACCCCAAGGGGATACGCTAGGATGAATATGACTCTTCTCAAGGAGTTCCTCAAGCTATATTTTGAGTTCATTAAGCTCATTTGTGGTCATCCTATAAGGTGCTCTAGAAACTGGCTCGGCTCCTGATACAAGGTCTATATGAAAGTCAATGGTGCAGGAGCACCTAGGCCTCATTTTCAACACAGGTTTGAGAATAAGTTTGATTTTTATTAGCTTTGAGTGGGAAAGGTTGATTAAGTTATTTTTGTGTTGCTTTAAGTTGTTTGGATGAGTTTTGAACTCATTGTGTGGTTTTGATTTCCTATTTTCATCTTTTGCTCAAAATTGCCAATTTTGGAGTTGCTTGGCAAAATGTTGTAAAAGTGAGTTTTTAATGTGTTTTTGTTTTTACAAGGTCTAGGCATGTTTTGTGTTTGGTTTGTAGGTGTGAGAAGTGTTCTTAGGAGTTTTGTGGGTTTTGAGATCAACCCTACATCTTCTAGGCACCAAAAGTTGTCATTTAGGCATCAAAAATGTCAAATTTAGTGTTCTTGGACATATACCTGCCCATACAGGAGGCTAACCAACCTAGAGTGGTATTTATTCTCTTGTTGAAACTATTGTAAGGGTTGTTCAATCAGAGTTATCAATCATTATGAAAGTTTGCACTCATTTTACCTTGTTTTTCCCTAGTTTCTAACTTGATGTGAACGGTAGTCTGTACACTTGCTGTACTTGGCCATACTATTCTTGCATTTTCAGTTTCTACTATGTTTTCTTAAACTTCTCCCTTTGATGGCATTCAATTTCATTAAGTTTTGAGTTTGTAGCAAAACTGGTTTGATTTGATAGTTTCACCGCCTTGCCTAGGAATTTGGCAAGGATGCTTGACCAACTTGGCTTCTTCAAGTCCTAAAATGTTCATGGCTTGTCAAGAACCAGTTGGTCAATTTGTAAATTATGTAAATATGTGTTTTGGTTTCAAGAGTGCAGGTGCAAGGAGTTTTGTGGCCATGGAGCCCTAGGCAAGTATGCCATTTGGCTAGGGTCTTGTATAAGTTTGATGCTTTGCTCTTCCATAGCAATTGCATTCTTTTGGTGGACAGACCTGTTTGATGTCCAAGTGTTGTATGCAAGAAAAGAGGCTTCCTAAGCCAGAAGAAGGAGGGTTATATGTTTCAGTTTTGTGAATTGTAAACCAAAATAGTGAGTCACTGTTTGGTAGTAGTTTTTCCTTCCTTTATTTGCTCTCTGCCTTTTATTGGTGTGTGTAACCTTGTTAATATTTATTTGTTTGAAAACAAGAACAAGGAGAGGTGTAAACCCTACCCTTGGGTATTGTAAATGCCAAGATCAAACAATGATCTCTTTAGGCATAATGATAAATGCCCAACAGGTTGTCACAATCATCTAGGACTGATTCTTACACTATTTTGAAGATTGTACATGTAATCTCCCTTTTAGAATTTGTAGGTATGAAGGATACTAAGCATAAAGGGGTAGAGTAATGTTAAGAAAGCACAAAGCAGACCTTTGAAAAGGAGTTCTAACAGTGTGAAATGCAGGTCCAATGTGAAAAAGGCAATGAGGGGGCAAAATGCAGTCATATTTAACTTGACAGTGAACTACTTGTTAATTGTAATTGCCTAATGCCTTTTGTGTAGGGAAAATTTGATTCCTTCTTGTCTCTAATGATGGCCATGTTCACATGCTTCAATTTGTAATTGGAATTCATGCAAAGTTGTGTTTGTAGAAGGCAAAAAGTGAAAAGTTGTCAAATGTTGCATTTTCCTTATGCGCATTTTGTGAAAATCTTGTTCTCCACCCTGTGAGGTTTAAAGCTTCTTGTTTATGGCTTGGTTAGTTAGTAGCAAGGTATAACTAAGTGTTCTTCAGTCATTTGGAGGATCTCAAGTTTGAAATTTGGTTTTTGCCAACAAACCCTACCAAAACCCTCTTTTTATGCCCATTTTTGGGATAGTCACGGAGAAGGCCTTAGGGACCCCTAAACTTGGTAAATCTTCAAGAACTCCCAAAAGGGTATCTAGATATGTGATGCTTTCAGTTTGGAAGTCCATCACTTGAGCAGGGTGAGCACAAAACCCCAAAAGGAGGGCTAATTGCTTGTAGCCTTTTTAGGCCTCAAAATTGAGTTTTTATCAAATCGGGTACACAAATGGTGGATGTAAAACAAAAAAGTCATAAATGCTAGTTGAAACAAGTTGTCCTCACATGAATTTAACACTTTTTGTGTGGTAGACTCCAAAAACTTAGTGTTAGCACTTGAGGAGGACTTCTACATCTCAAAACGTAGAAGACAAAAGGCACCATTGGGAGCAAAACTTGATATCAATGTGTAAACCAATAAAAGGAGATCTTGTGTAGTTAGGGAATAGGTCAGGGATAGAGGAATGAATTCCAAGAGGGTGAATAAGGAGTTAGTTTACCAAGCCAGAGTGATTATGGGGTTGAAGCCCTTGAGTAACCAAGGAAAGAGTTTGACATAGGGAGGTGGAGCATGGTGAGTTGTTAGTCTACCTTTGATCTATTTGCACTCTGATCAAGTTGTTTACACCTTGAAATAGCAAGGAAATTTTGCCAAGTAAACATACTAAACACCTAACAAACACCTAGCACTTACCTCCCTATCAGTCAATCTCTCTACGGGGTGACATTCCAGGTAACTCTGAAGGAAACACATCTGAATATCCCTTAAGGATAGGATGGTCGTCAAGCGATGTTTCATTTTCTTCCTCTTCTCCTCTATCACTGATAGTGATAGCAAAAAGTTGACATCCCTTGTGCATGCTCTGCTTAAGCTGCATTGTGGAGATCATACGAAGAGACACGGGTCTCTAAATCCCAGTGATAACTATGGGTGAACCATGATCATCCTCACACTCAATCTTGGCTCTATGGGCATAAAGCCAATCCATGCCAAGTACAATACCATAAGATCCAAGTGGTGTCACTCTAAGGTCTACTAAAGTGGTGGTCTTGCCAATCTACAGCTGGCATGCCCTAACCTCTGATTCCACTAACACTCTAGCCCCTGAAGCTAACTCCACTTCCCAACTGACACCCTGTCTAGTTGCCACTAGCCTGCAACGCTCCACAACCAATGGAGATATAAAGGAGTCAGTAGCTCCTAAATCAAACAAAATAGATACATTGTTACCTTTGATCATACCTACAGACTTGATGACCGTGGCCCGATGCTCAGCCTGGCGGTTGTCAACCATTGCGAATACTCTATGGGACCTGCCCATATCACTAACTGTCGGCTTTGAAGCAGCCATCCACTGATTCCCTGCCATCTGACCTTGAGGGCAATCCCTCGCCATATGCCCCATGGATCCACATGTAAAGCAAGCACCCCATGCCTGAAACTGGGTGCCCTGAGGCCTAGAGAAAGCCTGTCCTCCTATCCTATTGGATCCACTGTACCCACCACTAGAGGACTATTGAGTCCTCGCTAGAGGTGTGTAAGGCACCTGTTCTCTCTGATCTCACCTCTATCCCTGAGACTACCACTGCTTGGGCTTGGTGCCCTGCTGATATTATGGAGGCTTCTGCCTTTGGTTCTGTGGTGTTTGTTGCGGAGGAGGGGGTTTGGAGAACCCCTGTGAGTTTCGGTTGTTTCCCTTCCAATGTGGTTTCTGGAATCATAAGTCTGAGATGTGGGGTTTCGGTTCTGAAACCGATCCCTATTGTCCTGTGGTCTGACCTGAATTTCCTCAGCTATTAGTGCCTTCTCCACGGTAATCCGAACGCTCTCTGGAGCGGACATCCTAACTGGCTTGGCTATACTGACATTTAACCCTCTGATGAAGTGGTTTACAAGAAGTTTCTTGTCCTTTAGATAATCTACATAAGGCAACAACTCAAAGAATTGTCTCTCATATTGGGTTACTGATAAGCCCTTTTGTTGGAGGTCGTGAAACTCATCTATACAATGCTATCTGAAATGTTCTAATAGGTACCTCTCCCGGAACCTTTCTGTGAAAATCTCCCAAGTGAGAGTATCAAGAACTAATCCGCATTTGTACTCTTCCTGTCTCCACCAAGTGGAGGCCGACCCTCTCAATAGATGGACTGTGACATGTGCTTTTAGGTTTCTCTCGTAAGAATGCAATGCAAAGCACCTCTCAAGACTCAAAAGCCATGCCTCAGCCTCTACCCCATCGGTAGAACCTCCAAAAGATGGTGGCTGGAGGTGCATGACCTCCCTGATAAGATCCCCTGGATCCTGACCAGCTCTCTCAAAATAAACTGGTTCCACCACTGGAGGTGGTCCTAGTATGTGCATAGACTCTGGCTCATTTCCACCCTGACTCTCTACAGGAATAGGAGTTGGGCTCCTACTTCATTCTCTATCAACTGATCTATGACTCCCAGAGTCCTGATTTATAACCTGAGTGTTCTCTACTGGAATCCTTTCCTAAACTATGCCAATTAGGTTCTAGATTGCTTCTAAGAGGTTTCAGTTAGGTTCATTTGGCTGTTCGGGAGGTGTTTCTGGGTTCTCTTCTAGAACCAATTCCTCCCTAGCTACCTCTTCACGTGCTATGCACACACACCTAGGACCCCTTCCGCACTTGCGAGCTTGTCGCGTCGTCAGAGGCATCCTAAGAGGAAAATAAAGTAAAATAAATAACTAATTTCTTTTAGAATAATATTTAATCAATTAAATTTAAATTTCTTATAAAATCAATTTAACAAAAATAATTTAAATAATCTAAAGCGAAAAGTAAGTGGAGTAAGGTTCCTAGTGTGGAAACCTTGCTCTTATACCAAAATGTCATGCCCAAAATTGAGGGCAAGAACAGGATAATTTTTTTTTTAAATCATAACTTAAATGTTAAATTTATAAATATGGAGAAAAACACTAACATGTTTTGTCTTAACTATGTTGGGTTAACTTAAACCACTAACTCAAGTAATCAAAAATAATTTAAATCATATGCCGAATTCTAAAAGAAATGTTATATCATTTTCTCAATTTTAATCCATACTTATTTTAAATCATCTCCCTAAAATATATAATCGACGAAGATAGAATTAGTCTCCAAAAATCGTTTACTGTTTTGAGGAACTAATTAAATTAGTCCTAGTACTTTGTTTAAATTGTCTAAAAGTTTATCTTAATCAATAATCAAAATATGCTTTAAATTGAATTGACAAAAGGGCCAATAAATTTTTATAATGAATACTTATCTATAAGTTTAAATAACTCCGCATAACCAAAATTAATTTTACCCCATTTATTATAAAAGTTCTAAATTTTTAGACCTCGAAAATATTATTATATATATATTTTTTAACATCTTTAAAATATCCTTATGGCTATCAAAACCATTACTAACCCATATATTTATTAAGACATATATAGTTTATAACACTTAATAAATTATACAATCTAAAATTTGTCTTATTCTCTTACATTTTGACTCTATGTGTAAAAGTATATATATATATATATATATATATATATATATATATATATATATATATATATATATATATATATATATATATATATATATATATATATATATATATATATATATATATATTGATAACATCTTATTCTTCTCTCTATCCTAGCCCTACCCAGCTAGGGTTTTTATTTTCTTGCAACCCTTTTTTGTGCAGGGGGCGAATCTTTGGTAGGGATGTGCGGCGGCCATGGAAACTCACGACAAGGGGAGGGGAGGCAGTGGCGCCACTGTGTGTCCACACAGTGGAACCCGCCGCACCACTGTGCATCCACACAGTGGCGGACGCGACACCACTGTGTGTCCACACAGTGGCAGCCACGACCGACACTATGTGTCCACACAGTGGAAACCGCGGGCCGACACTATGTGTCCACACAGTGGAAGCCATGGGGCCGACCACTATGGAGACCACAGCTGACCACTGTGTGTCCACACAGTGGCTTCAGCCCTTCGGCTCTTTTCCCCCCATGTTAATAACCCCCTTTTTTTTTAAATAGTTTTTTATTTATTTATTTATTTTTAAATAATATTTTTGTTTATTTAAATGAAATAAATTTAGATATATAAGAATTTGTATTTATATTTTTTAAACAAGCCAGTTTATTTATTTTTTTCTTTTACGCATGCTCATAAATTGGTTATTATATATATATATATATATATATATATATATATATTTAAATATATATATTTCTATATATATAAATTTATATATATATTTCTATATAAATATAATAGTATTGAATCTAGGGCAATTTCTTCTCATGCATTTATTTTTTATTTTTTTTCTGAACAAATAAAATAGATTAGATATTTTCTGCAAGTTTACTCATTTTAATTATTTCCTTTTTATTAATATCCTTGTTGCCAAATAGAATTAGTTAGGCTATCTAAATATGGCTTTTCTTTCTGTAAAAATAAAGAAATTAATAGTACTAAATATTCTTAGAACAACATCTTTAGAAATGATTTACTTCCATTAAATTTGATTAACTACAGGACTTATTTCTGCAATAAACAAATGACAGAGTTTGATATTTCTTCAGCAACTATTCAAATGACCAAATTTAATAAAATTAACAGCAACTATTTTAATGTATAATTTATTAATTAAAACCTTAGAGATGGCTATAAAATCCTTGATTTCATTTTCTGCAAATACTTTAAATAACAGATTCAAATACTAAGTTTACCATTTCCATGTATAGATCTAAAATGTATTATTCCAGAACTATAATGTACGAAAATGCATTTACAGAAAACAACATTTAAATGATTTATATGCAGCCTATAATATGCATGCAACTCAAATCTATTTGTTTCTTTTTTTCTTTTTATTCTCCTTTGAACGCATAAGAATTAAATAACTTTCTTGCTATTCAATTTATCATAAACAAATCAGATATAAAATTTTCTTTTGAACTTTGGAAAAACAATTTTAGGAATACTCATTTCTTTTCTGCAATAAATAGCATACTAAAATATTACAACTTTTTAACACGTATTTCAAAGACACTATTGTCACTTTACAATGGGTCTCTCATTTCTAATAAATGAGGACGTTTTCAAATAATAATTACATTTACAAATAATTTCCTGCAACAAATAACTCCTGCAACTTTCCACTTGTCCTATTCTTTTCTTTCGACAACCTGCATTTTAAATCAAAGCTATGACCATGGAGTGCTCACCTCCCAGCCTAGGCTAATTAGTAGCCACCCCCGAGCTCGGAGAACCAAGCCCTAGACAAGAAACAAACATGCAAACACCAAGGATAGAATGCACACAAATACAAACACACTCCCATCCTGGCTACACTGCACCACACCTTCGTGATGACCTTTTTAAGGGTGGTAGTGGACCAAATACCCTGAGGAGAACTGCAAGTATGGAAAAACATGTAGCCACCTCATGGAAAACCAAATACATCAAGAATAGCAACCCTTATTCCTTATGCCCCCCAAGGCATTCATGCCTTATTTCCGTCCTTATGACCCCCATTGCACAAACAAGCCATGCAGCAAGGGTCGCACAAAATCCCTTGTGATCGCTCTCATAACGAGAGTTTCTCACTCCAGGGCTGTCACTTCTACCACCCACAAGATCCTCCTCTCTCCCAAGAGTAAGAGGTCTTGATGACTCCCAAAAACACATACAATATATAACACAAAATACCAGATGAAATTTCCAAAAAACATGCAAGGAAGCAAATCTTTTACAGCAACATTACTTTCAAACACATGCAACAAGAAAGCCATTTTAAGAAGAATGCAACCAACCTTAATCTGCCCAAAGGTAGGTTAGTTTTGTTGAGGATGAGCAACCCAATTCCACAGTTCTTCTCCTTCTACCCTTAGCCAAAATTCTCTATTCAAAATCTAGTCTATTCCTTTTCAAAAATTCTCCTGTCTCCAAAAAAGGAGAGTGGGTGATTACCCACAAATTTTCTAATTCTTGCTTAAGAAGCCCATTGTGAGAGTTCTCACAAGTTTCTAAAAACTAAAGAGGAAGGTAGGATAGAATGGGAAAGGGAACTCTCATTTGAAAACGAAGGTTTACAACTAGGTTCAAATCTTCTAATTTCAATTTTCGCACAACTTAGAAAAGTCAATTTTAAGGGTGTCTAAAAGGTCACATGGGAGTAGAAACTTGCCTTAAATTACCCCTAACCCTTAGGTATACCTTATGGGCTTTAGGAAACCCTATTAAACTACCCCTAGGTGTCCATTTAACCCTTTTTAAATCCCTCTGAAGTTTATTTTCGGGTCAAACCCATGTTGACCATCCCAAAGATTCTTTACCCAAGGCATTTATGGCATCACATTACATGAATTGGAAAAGCTATAGTTAAACACTTTCCCACCAAGAGACAAAAAATAAAAATTCAAACATAAATCCACATATGTGTCAAGTGACACAAGAAAACACTTTTACAAATTAATACATGAAATCTTCTCTTGTGGATTTTACATAAATCAATTAAATAACACTTAACACACATGCATCATTTACTGTTACAAATAAAATACAACACAAACAGGGTGTTGTCTCTCCAAATAGACAAACCCTAGCTTACAAACATACATAGGTCTAGGTTTGGTTCTCCGTAATATTTCCATGGTCACATGGATAGCTTCCTGCGCATCTCAATTTACACATTAGTAACTTTCAAATAACCACATATAATATAAATCACAGGAATAATAATACACATCATCACTTGCATACAATTTACATCTGAACAATTTAATGCATCTTTTATCCAAGCAATTTCACATAAGCAATTCATCCTAATTCTCATAATGTTGATCCATACTAAACATACATTATAATTCTATTATCATAGTAAAGTCTTGCAAATTCAATAACGACATTTATCACCGCAATTTCATCCCATTCAAAAATCATGTAGTTTTCTATATCATAAAGCATCCAAATAAATCATCAACATATAGCAATGTTATCCAAATCATGAAAACATATAAGTTGTAAATCCATAATGCATAAAAATAAAGCATCCATAATAGTCTCAATATAAAAACCATTGAAATGTCAGACTAAGTCGAGGTGGGGCCTCACATTGACTTATGCCACCATTCCAATCAATGAAAATTAGGTCAAGTTGTACAGAGAGCCACGTGCTTCTAGGGTAATTCAAAATGTAGACCCTAATATGCTCAATTGTATGATTGATGTAGATCTTGATAACTTTAGACTCCAACCAATTTTGCCTCAGTTGAAGAATATTGACCCCATTGAGGTCGAATTAGAATCACAATAGTGTGGTTTATGGTAGATGTATTTTGATGGAGCTTGCTCCAAAGAAGGATCTAGAGCAGGGGTTCTTTTTGTATCTCCATCAGGTATAACCTTTAAGTATTCTTTCTTATTGGCTTTCCAGTGCACAAATAATACTACAGAGTATGAATCTCTATTGCTAGGGCTGGAAGTTGCAAAAAAGCATGGAATCCAGCTATTGACAGTGTTAGGGGATTCAGAATTGGTGGTTTCTTAGGTAAGATCTAAATATGCATTCAAGAATGATAGATTAAAGAGATATAAACATGCAGTTTGTGATGTTATTGAGCATTTTAGTGCATTTTCTATTAATTAGATAGAGTGGTCAAAGAATATTATGGTAGACTTCCTAGCTAATGTTGCCTTGAAAAATGATGATGCAACACTAACCGGTATTTCCACTGTGGAAATAAAATCTAGGCTTGCTATTCCTGATAATGTGTATAATTGGCAAGTTTTTGCTGATGATGAAGATATTCTTAGGTTCATCCAATGTGTTGATGATTATGATGGATAGAAGATTGATTGCAATACACTTGTGGAGGTGGTTGACAATACGGAAACAGTGTTTGGAAATGATGTGGTCCAGTTGGAAATCAATGAAATACCTAAAGGGCTAGTAGAGCTGGAAAGCATGTTCAGTTACAATGACAGTCACTTACATCAGCAGTCTACCACCAAGTTGGAAGAATTAGAGGAGGTAAACCTGGGGACTGAATCATCCCCTAAGTTAGTTTACATTGGGAAGAAATTACCCCCTCATGTCAGGACTAACCTTATTAGTTTATTGAAGAAATATAAACATGTTTTCGCTTGGTCTTATGAAGACCTAAAGGCGTATAGACAAGATCTTTTTCAGCATGAAGTTCCTCTACTTCCAGATGCTAAGCCTTTCAGACAAAAACAGAGACCTATTAATCCCCTGTTAGAAACTAAGATGCAGCAAGAGTTGACTAAGTTAATAGAAGGGGGGATTATCAAACCTATAAGGCATTCTTCATGGGTCTCTAATCTGGTCCCAGTAAGAAAGAAAAATGGGGACATTAGATTGTGTGTGGATTTTAGAAATTTAAATGTTGCTTCTTTAAAGGACAATTATTCTTCTCCTAATATGGAAGCCATGCTACAGAGAGTAATAGGTTGTGATCTTTTATCCACGATGGATGGTTTTTCAGGATACAATCAAGTGTTAGTGAAGGAATCTAAATAGTTTAAAACTGCTTTCACTACCCCATGGGGGACATATGTCTATGTGAGAATGCCATTCGGATTGAAAAATGCTGGAGCTACATTTCAGAGAGCCATGGATGTAGCCTTCAAAGAATTCATTAATATCATCATGGTGGTTTATCAAGATGATCTAACTTGTTTCTCCAAAAGGGTTGATGATCATTGTGGACATTTGGAAAAGGTGTTCAATAAAGCCTTGGAATTTGGTGTGTCATTAAATCCCAAGAAATGTCATTTTGGGGTCACTGAAGGAAAATTATTGGGACACATTGTTTCCAAGGAAGGGGTAAGGATAGACCTTGAAAGAATTGAAGAAATAAACAAAGTGCCTAAACCAAAGAATATTAAAGGTATTCAATCCTTTCTAGTCAAAGTGAATTTTGTTAGGATATTCATTGCAAACTTTGCAGAGATAGTGAAACCCATTGTCAAGCTACTCAAGAAGGATACCAAATTTTGTTGGGATCAAGAAGCCTCAGAGGATTTTGCTGAAATTAAAAGGGCCATTCAGGAAGCACCAGTGTTAAAGTCTCCTGATTACAGTAAGCCCTTCTCTCTATTCTCTTTTGCTTCATATCATACAGTAGCTACAGTATTGTTACAAAAGGATAATGAGGGATATGAACATCCCATAGCTTTCTACAACAAGTCTTTGCAAGCAGCAGAATTAAAATATGAAACCATGAAGAAACAAGCTTATGCTTTGGTTAAAGCTATCAAGGCTTTTAGGCCATATCTGGTAAATGCAAATATCATTGCTTATGTCCCACATGTTGCAGTTAAGGATATCCAAGAATTTGACTTGGAAATAAAGATGACCAAATTGGTGAGAGGTTTAGGTCTGGCTAAGCTCATGACTAAGTCTAATCTTCTGAATGTTGAAATACATAATGTTGAAGTCAAAAGTACTTTAGTCACTAGCATTGAGAGACAACTTTGGTACTCAGAGATAGTCCAATTTTTAAGAGATGCTGAATTCTCAGAAGGAATGACACATAATCAGAAAAGAACTCTAAAACTCAAGTCACAAAAATATGTTCTCATTCAAGGTGATCTGTTTTGGAGAAAAAGAGATGGAGAATTGCTAATGTGTTTGGATGAATTCCAGGCAAAATGAGTGTTGACTAAAATGCATGATGGAGTATGTGGGGGTCATTACTCTACAAAGACAACTGCTGGTAAGATAATCCGGGTTGGATACTATTGGCCTACCTTATTCAAAGATGCTCATGTACATGTCTGAAAATGTGACCCATGTCAGAATTTTTCATCCAAGCTGAAATATGAAGGAGCCTTACCCCTAAATCCAGTCACAGTGGAAGCCCCTTTTGTTCAGTGGGGCATTGATTTTATTGGAGAGATTGTTGAGAGATCAGGAAGAGGTCATAGATGGATCATAGTAGCCACTGACTATTTTACTAAATGGATTGAAGCTATTCCTATAAGAAGAGATACAAGTAAGGTTGTCATTGATTTCCTGATAGATAATGTAATAACTAGATATGGAATACTTGCAAAATTGGTAATGGATAATGCCATGAGTTTCAGGTCGGAAGAGTTTGTAGGATTTTGTACTAGTCATGGAATAATCATGTCTTACTCTTCACCCTATCACCCTCAGGGGAATGGACAAGTAGAATCCAGTAATAAAAGCCTTTTGAACATCATCAAGAAAATCCTGGAAGAAAACAAGAGATCTTGGGATTAAAAATTGAAGTTAGCTTTGTGGGCAGATAGAATAATAGTTAAGAAGGCCATTGGAATGTCACCTTTTGAACTGGTTTATGGTACACAAGTCAGGTTGCCAGTGAATAATCTTCTTCCAGTTTATAAATTCTTGCAAGATGAGGACACAGAGCTGTCTGAACCTATGGAAAACAGAATGATCCAAATTGTGGAGGTGGAAGAGCTCAGAAATTTGGCTTATAAGAGAAATCAGAAAATTCAATTGCAGTCCAAATACCTTTTTGATAAAAGGACATCATTAAGGAAGTTTCAAATTGATGACATTGTTCTTCAGTGGAATGCAAAAGGATAGGATAGGGGAAAACATAAAAAATTTGAATCATTATGGGTTGGCCCTTTTGTGGTCTGTGACTTAAATGGTAAGGATTCATATTTTGTGAATAATATGAATGATGAAGTATAGGAATTTCCAGTGCATGGACAATTCCCGAAACATTATTTCTCTTGATGTCCATGCACAGTAGGTCCTTTGTTTGTATATATTTTGTTTCCTTCCTGTTGTTTTGTTTGCGTCTGTATTTTGGTCTGTTTCTCCAGAGTTTTTGAGTTTTCTTGTGTTGACCTTGCGATCAACCATCCCCAGTCAAAGCCGTTGTTATCACTATTTAAAAAATGGGTTTTCTTTTTCCCATAATTGGCTAAGTTTTTGAAATTTTAAGTTAGACACACTATCAACTACTTCAAGTCTGTGTTAGGGCTTAAGGGTTTAGGGTTTTAATTTTAAATCGTTCAATGTTTGATCAAAAAACCCTCTGGTTTCTATTCCTTTGTTACTTTATCCACTTAAGTAATGGGTCTTGGGGTCATAAGAGGTGTCCCCCCATGTCATTTGCCTAGGCGGTTATTGAATTAATTGTCAAAATTTAGGCCTTATCTCTTTTCTTCCTAATGTTGTCGGCCCAGTAAGTTGCATAGAGCTCTTAGATGGATCTATGGTTTTCGTTGTTTCGTTAGGTGAAGTTGCATGTGGTTTAACACTCGTGAAATGGCGAAAGGGGAAAGTGTGTTCAATGGCGCATTTGGTCCGATTTAGAAGGCCTTCATCTCGTTCAAGATCTAATAGTTGGCGTTATTTCATAGCCGAAACTTGCAAGTGAAATACCTTTCGTGAAATGGCGAAAGCGTGTGGTGGGACCCTGTAGCAAAGACTTTCCAAGTGACTAAAGGGTGATCAAGTCCAATCTGATCTCACGGTTCGCGTTGTTTCATAGGAGGAAGATGCTTGACAGTTAGCTTTTGCGAAATAGAGAAATGACATGGCACTCCAAGTAGGCAGTCCAGCTGGTCGAGATGGTGAGTGAGATGATGGCACGTGGCAGAAGGTCAAAATAGTCAGCAAGTCGGGTCTAAGGATTAAAAGGTGGGTCCCAGAGGTGAGTCATGTCACGGGATAAGAAATGACCTGGCAGATACAGCTGTCAAGGATGAGGTGGAATCCAGTATTTTCTCTCAGCAAATGAAAGGTTGACATGTCAGTTTAAAAGTGATTAGATGCCAGGTAGATGGAGTTGAGTCAGAGGGCCCATGTCAGCTGGATTTAGTTAAGTTGTTAAGCATCGAGCAAGTCAAATATAATCTAACGGCCTATGTGAATTTGCAATGGTAAAGTGCTCATGTTTTATGCCCTATGAAACAACGAAAAGGTTTTTGGGCCCCGAAGACAGATAAAGCATGAAGTTAAAAGGGGATCAACTCCATTTTGATCCAAGGGCTCGCATTGTTTCATGGTTGCGAACCAACTGAAGGATATGCTTTGCGAAATAGTGAAAGGAAAAAGGGTTCATCCAGGTGTAATGCTAGATGGTGACGTGTCAGTTGACACAATGTTTCAAAAGAAATTGAGGGCCCGCCAAGGTGTAAGTGATGGTTATAAGGGAAAGACATGTGGTTGATGTTGCACTAGACTCGAATAGTTTTCCAAAGCTAATGGTTGACTGTCACGTGGTATTCAATAACCAATGACAGAGTGGCGTAAGTAAAGCAAGCATAAAGGTCTCCCGTAAAGGATGGTCATCTCTGATTTGATACAATGCTTCACGTTGTTTTGTGGCCCTAAGTTGAAAGCGGTTTAAGCTTTGCGAAATAGCAAAAGACCGCTAGTAGTCAAGATAAAGGTGCGGTTAAGGAAGAAGTTGACAGTCTCGGTAAGAGTTAAACGCCGAGTAGTGAAAGTTCCATCTAACGCCTGGTGCAGCTTCGTGAAGGAAAAGTGCTCAAAGGATAAAGCTCGTGAAATGGTGAAAAAGAGGTAAGGCCTGGCGTGAATGCAAGGTTGTTAAGTCAGTGTAAAAGCTAATCAAGTTTCTTTTGATCAGATGGTTGGCGTGATTTCATTTAACGAAGTTGCCCAAAGGTTATGCTTTGCAAAACAGCGAAAGAGCGAAGAGAAAAGATGTGCAGGTATGTTGTGACCTGTTGGAGCAAAAATTTGAATTCTCTCATGAATTCAATTCTGAAAGGACGGCCGAAGCATGCGGTATCAATGTCACAGTTAAGAGCCTGAGTACCATATATGATCTCCTATCGATTGAGTAAAGGTATCATTCCAAAGAATTGTTGTAGAGGAGTGGTTGCAGAGCTATTTTCTTCAAATATAGAGCAAATTCATTTAGTTGCAGAGTGGATTCCTTCAAGCTAAAACATGTTTTCTTGTACTTTTGTGTGGTAATTCCTTAGCAGTGTGTCTTAATTGAGGTTTTGATTTGTCACAAAACTAGTTGGGGGTAATAGTTTAATTTCTTGCATATTTTAAGATAGCACCTAAGAGAGAATTCTTGGGAAAAGTTAATTACCAGGAAAGGGCCATTTGTGATGATTTTCTCGAGCAGTTGACATTGTCAACTAATCAGGCATCAAAAGTGAAAGAACTAGTGCCAAGAGCTCCTCGTTTGAAGATAGGAGAAGGGTTATATGATAAGGGTAATTGGTTGAGAGATCCACAGGTTGGGTTGTCTGGGTTGGGGTTATTCAAAGTTGGATTTGGTATGAGAAATTCTCTAGCCCCGCAGAATAACATCTGGGAGTTAGATGTAGGGAAATTGGTAGTTCCAGGAGTATTCATGGATATGGATCTCTTGACTTAGATTGCACATAATTATGATCTAGTCACAAGGAGCATTAGGGATATAAATGGGAAAGCCCTCATTGAAATAAATAATGAGGAATTCAGAAGTGCTTTTGGGCTTAATGAGTTTACCAATTTCCTAGAGCCTATCAATTTCAAATCACTAGCTTGAGTATATAGTGCACAGAGGAACCATCTTAGAAATGGGCCTCTTAAAGAATTCTTTGTGAAGATAGGTGGGTTGATAGTTGTAGGACCCAACACTAAAGAGCCCTTCTCATTGAATCTGTTCACCCTTAGGGCTAAGGGAGTGTATTGGTCACTTTGCCAAATTTTGGGAGAGGATGCTGAGGCAAATATGCCTAATCATTACATGCTGATGATTGCTTAGATTTTGAATCCTTCTCTTGCAGTAACCTTTAATTATGCTTCTTTTATTACTAATGCTATCTATGGAAGGTTGATAGGAATAAAGAATGGGAAGGTTGATAGGCCTTTTGGATGGTATTCCCTCCTCATGCATCTATTTTTATTCAAAGGTGGTGATTACTTTGCAAGTGGAATGGACCTCATAAAAGAGAAAGATGGAGAAAAGATGCCAGTGCAATTATGGAGTACAGTGCTATCATGTGGTAGAGATGATGCTAGTTTCTTAAAATTTGATAAATGTTTTGCATCAAAGATTAGGACTCTCCTCTGCTCAGAAAATCGAAGAATCCCCAAGGTTCTTTTGGAATTTATTAGACCAAAAGAATTTGCAGAAAATATAAAAATTGTCCATAATTGGGGTGATATTTACTTATACCCTGTCTCCACAATTTTCAGAGTGTTTGGTTTCAGAGGCACTCCATTTTTATTTCCCTATCAGGTCCCTCTCAAAATGGGAACTGCAGAAATCCTTAGACAAATTGGTAGTGTGCAAGAAACAGAGCTAACAGGCAGGGGTAAAGGGACTATTTTCCTTATGGTTACTATAGCCCACCAATTTGTAATAACCAAGGGAAGTTGGAATTGTTTTGAGGATTTTCTTAAACCTTATCATTTGTCAACTATAGTGTCCAGGTGTGCCGATCCTGAACATTTCTTTAATGGCATGTTTAGAAAGAGAGCAGTGTGCAGAGGTACACCCCATCAGTTCCAATTTCTTGAAGACCTCATTAGAAATGAGTTTGATCTAGATGAGTAGGAGCTGAGGAAGGAAAAAAGGGTGGATTATAAAAAGGCCTTGGATTTGGTACATCAGTTTGATACTAGCTATGACCCATTGTCTAGCTTTTTCCATTTTGAGGAGAAAATAAAACTCCTAATTCTTTGCTTTGAGGATGTAATGCAAAATCTAAAAGAAAAGAGGGAGGTTGTGGTTAAAAACAACCCTGAAAAGTCAAGAATGGTTCTAAGTAGGTCTACCCCTACTAGAGCAATCCCTCCTGGTGACTATACGTTTCACAAGAAGTCTAATTATAGTGTGTTGATGCCTACAATAGGGGAGCCCTCTACCTCTAAAGGGAAGAGGAAGATACAAGATGTCATTGACATCCAAGAGAGCTTGGAGAAGCAGAGAGTAGGAAAAGAAGTACAATATGATACACCCTTGTACTCTCCATCCTAATCCCCTATTCATATAGGAGATGAACAGGCAGCAGCTGAGCAACTGATATGGTTAGGTAGTCTAGGAGAAATAACTTACACATATGATGAAGTAGAAGAGGGAATGCCAGAAGAGCCCCCTACTGCTAAGATGAACATCACTACCAAGGAATTCAATGGCCAAGAGTTGGATCTTGAGATCAAACAGGCCAATGAGGACTTCTTGGCTTATAACAATTTTGTTACATCAGGAGCATTTATGCAGTTTGTATGGAAGCAAAACATTGACAAATACAATGCAAGATGTGAGAAGAGAAAAGGTGAGCAGCCTCATAAAGATCAGCTTTGGTTGAGGAGGAAATGAAGCAAGAAATGATAGATGAGTTTAAGACCATCACTCTTGAGCAAGGAAGAGATATGGTGGCACAAGCTGGAGTACTCATTCTCCCTGAGTGGGACATAGCAGATGCCTTGGTATTGGAGGCAGTGAGAAAAGAAACTAAACCCATGGAGGGAATCACTTTTAGCAAAGATAATGCTGCACTTGTCATGTGGTCTCTCAAGAGAGATGAGAATAAGAGAAGTAAGGACACCCCAGGGTCAAGCTACGTTGGTGGAATGATAGTAAAAAGAGTGCAAAACATAGGGGTAGTGGAAGCTACTAGCACTATGCTACAAACTGTAAAGTTTAGTGTTGTAGTAGAAGAAAGGGAAGCTAAGGAAAAAGCAGACCTCCAAGTCAAGTTGGAGAAAATTTTGAAGGCTTACAATAGTGGTAAGGAAGAGGTAAGGGGTAAAGATAGCATCATTGGTAAGCTGCAAAGCCAGTTGACAGGATAGTACCATCAAGGTGAGTCTTCAACATTGATGATCTCCTCTTCTCCTGCGAGACCTCCACCTACCAGCCCCATCATTGAGTTCCCACCATCTCTAGCACCTTCTAGTTCTCAAATGGTTGAGATTAATCCCCAAGAATTGGAGAATTTTAAACAGGCTCAGGCCTTGTATGCAAAGAAGTATGAAGAAAAAGTAAGGGCTACCATTTCAAGTTTTGTAGATACCATGAGTGCCTCACTATTATATAGCAACATAAGAAAGATTTTGGATATGTGGAATGAGCTTAATGGAGATAAGGCCATTTTGACACCTATTTTTGACAAGTGGAAGCCAAGAGAGCAGGACTTGGAGTTTATTTGTGTATCTTATGATGAAGAAGGGGCTGATCCTATCATCAAATCCACTTGTGATACCACCAAGGATCTAGTAAAATTGGTAGAAGGGATAGACAATGTTGATAGGAAAATCAACTTGTACAAAAAGGAGTACACTGATCAGGTTTTTGAATTGCTCCCAGGAGTTTTTGTCAGCCCAAATCAATTAAAGGACAAATAAGTGTGGCTTAAGAAAATAGAGGCCAAACTATCAGCTAGAATAAAAGGAATTGTTGACTTAGATGATGCTTCCTTTTTTGTTGTAACAATTCAGGAGATAGAGAAAATCAAATCTCATTATGGTTTTCTCAATTTAGAGGTTAACAAGATAAGGAATTCATGGAAAAGGTTAACCAAGGCTAAGGCAAAAGTGATTAAATTTACATGGCCAACTGATGATGTGTATAATGAGTGGACAAGAAAATATGCCATCCAGGACGTAGAGCAATTAGAAGGCGCTCCTGAATAGTTAGAAGAGGTTGCAACCGGACAGCAAGTAGAAGAAGCCGCTTAAGTTGAAAAAGACTTGTAACCATTTTTGCAAAAGGTTTTGTAACTTCTTCTTGAGAAGCAATAATTGTAACAAATTCTCCTAGGAAAGTCTGAAGCTATGTGCATCCATATTGTTATAAATGGATACTAGGACTAGTGAAAAAATGATTGCAAAAGAATTGTAAGAAAATGCTGCAGAAATTTATCTGAGCTTTTCCGAGTTTTAATGGAGAATATTTGAAAGTTTTTGTAATACTTTCTTGAAGCTAATATCAATATACAGGCCATCAATTTTGAGTTTAAACTTTGTGTCATCTTCAAATGCGTTTGCAAGTGTTTACAGTTTCATTCTGAATGATCCAGGGTTATTTTGTTTGAATAAGGTTGTAAGGCAACTTTCAGTAGATATTTTTCTTTGCTTTTCTCTTCAGGATGGGAATTAAATATGCAAGAATTATTTCTACTAGTAAATTCTCTGTAGGATATTTTGAATCTTGATGAGCATAGTTTGATGAAGTATGAATAAATTCTTGGGTGTGTTGGGCATATATAGGGATCTGTAGAAGCCAAACTAATGGGATGTGTAGAGATATTTTGATTGGGGGAGTATTATTTGAATTTAGATGACTCTGTGACCTTGGATAAGGCACTAGTATAGATCAAGGTTGTTTATTGCATGTTTTGTAGGTCAAATACTGAATATGAGTACAATTTTCATTCCTTTGTTTTAGTAAGTTTTAAGGTGATTAGATCCACTGGTTTTCTGGACTGGTTTGCTGTGGATTTATCTTTTTAAAAGTGTGAATTTAGTTCACAAAGGTATACCCACCTGGACTCTGAGTAGGTTTGAAGTGTAGAAGGTTAAATCAAACCTTGTCATATGTTGTCCTAAGAGTTTCCTTCCCTTTAATATCTCTTCTGCATAGAGTTATCATATTATTATAAGGATATTGAAGTGAATCAGATTTTGAAGACAACACCCCTAACATTCCAGGAAATAATTCTCATTGTCCTCAAGGGGAAGCTGAAGCTCCCCTCTTCCCATTAATCAGAGAATTTTTTCTTTCCCCAAAGCAACCTTGCAAATTACATTTCATAGCCCCTGATCTTGTCATAGGAGGACTAGTCATAGATCTTTTACTCCTCTTTCTTTTTACACTTACAAGAGTTAGGAATGTTTTCTTAGGCCTACCAAGAGAGACCAAATTCCTCCCTTGCCCACCAGCAGGAGAAAGGGACAAAGTCTTTTGAATTCCAACATCAATTTCCATTTGATTCTTAAGATTATTTGGAGGCCTACCTCTCCCAAGAGAAACCATTGATGGTGAAAAAACTAGAGCTGTTTGGACAATTGGTAAACTCTTGCATGACTTTGGAGAAGCCAAGATAATTGGATTATCTTCAAAACCCAACTCTGTTGTAGCCAAAACCGCAAAAGGATTAGCAGATGCAGAAATTGAAGGGTCAAGTTTATACCCCCCAAATCATTCTTAATTGAACAAACAACTCTTTCAGTAATACCCTCATCCGTCTGATGTGCATGATTGTTAAAAATATCATTTACTTGTTGAACCAGATTCTCATCTAGCATAATAATAGGGACAACCTCTGATGGATTACAATTCCCTAAGGAAGATTCATTAGCCATATTAATTTCAACATTCAAAGGGGAATTATTAGAAACCAAATTCTTAATTTCTTGAACTAAAGAAGCATCATTAGGAAAACCTATGGCAGGTACCTGTTTAATAGTTTCCATATCAACCACTACATTTTTATCTAAATTCACATTCTTTGAAGAATCCAAAACCTCCTTATGAGTGCATGAAGACAAATTGTCATCCTTACCCTTTATGTGATTCTCTAGCATCTTAGGGTAATCTATTGTCAATGGATGATCTACTCCATTTATCGAGGGATTACCATCCATCACTATACCCCCGCTATTAGAATATGTCTTCAGTAAAGATGAAATTGAGATCGAACTCAAAGTGTGATCATTTGGTTTCCCAGAACTATGACATAATGGATTATTTTCAAGATTAATGTGACCTGTTTCTACCAATTTATGTGAAGAGACATTTCCACATCCTTCAACCGAAGGTCCCGCTGATAAACTATCTTTATTAAGGGATTTAGGGATAGAGCCAACAACCTGCTAGTTTTTCTTAAAATCAATAAGTAATGGAGAATCCAAAAGTAAAGGAGACTTAAGAAGCTCCGTATCTAATTTCTCAATTGATTGGCACCAAATACCATCATGAGACTTGATATTACAAGTATGGGGGCAAACATTGTTAGGGTTAATAAGAACACAATTTTTACTAGAACCTCCCCCTCCACAAAGTCCATTTTAGATGTTAAAAAAGTTCCAATAGTATTTCCAATTTTCTCAAGAACATCCGGATCCATAAATTCAAAAGGAATTTTAGGTAAACCAAACCAGAAAGGAATAAGTTTCAAACTAGCAAGAAGAAAAAAAAGATTTCCAAGCCGCAATTGAAATTAAATGTTTTCCAAACCAATGATGTGAAGTTCGTAATACCTCATCTCTAAAAGAAGGAGAATCAAAGACAATAATAAAAGCATTCATAGACAATAATTGAAAATAATGCATATCCCCCCATCTTTTCTATAATTTATAATAAAGCTTTAATAAACTAATTTGATCACCACAAATTTCCCCAGAAATAGCATTTGTATGCAAACAATTCACTTTCTTATCAACATCGGAACCCATAAGATCGATAAAAGGGATAGGATCCCAAACCTATGATGAAGAAACCCCCAACAAAATAGGATCAGTAGGTATCTTACTTACCTTTTCCAGACTAGCTTCCTTGAGGTTCACATTTACCTTATTTCCCACTTGTTGTGAAGAAACAAAAACCCTAGCCACAGTCTCCTCATTTTCCAAGCCAACAACCCTAGCAAACATTCACTGATTGCCCAGATCCAAAGACCATTTCCCTAAAAAAACCTTCAATTGCTTCTCAAAATTCCCTTGATTTGTACCATTATTAAAACGCCCTCAAGTGAATCTCCTTCTATTGTTATTCTGCCTTCATGCCACACTGCGTCTGTTCCGAACGAAGCCTTGAAAGTATTTTGAAACTCACCAAAAAACCTTGTTATTTCTGCTTTGGTTTACTTGTATCACCATGTCCTTCCATTTGCCATTCATGTAGACCCACTGCAGAACATGAGGTGGGTCTTCCCAACCCACATCCGCCCATGAACCCAAATTCCTTCTATCGGCCATTTCTGATCGCAAATAAGTAATAAATATATTTACTGTATATTGATTCATGGGGTATTCTATATATTGAGTTTTAGGGTGTTTTGTATATTGAGCAAAATTGTGGATTTGTAATGGAAAGGATGGTGGTGATAAAATTAGCAGCAGTTGTAATCTTGGTGTTTTGTCAAGTAGAAAGCAACCAAGGAAAATGCGAATATACTACAATTTTCAATTTTGGGGACTCCAATTCAGATATAGGTGGTTTCTATGCTGCATTTCCTTCGGAGTCACCACCCTACAGAATGAATTTCTTTCAAAAACCCTTGGGCCGAGCATCTGACGGGTGCCTTGTTGTAAAGATCAGAATAAAATAATAAAGATTGAATGGATGAATGAGAAATATTTTTAATAACTTCAACAAGGGAAAACCAGTCTTTCCAATCGCTTCTCAAGATCAGACCTTCTGCAACGTTAGAACAAGTATTTCTTATCGCACCATTAATAGTAATGGCATCCCTATTCCTTGAGTCATTCAAATGGCAGGTGTGTTATGAATTTCGATATTGATCTTATGTGTTATGGTATTAAAGTTTTAATTGCTCAAGGTTCCTGTAATCTGGTGACAATTGATTCACCCCCCCCCTCTCAGTTTTTTTCTAGTTATTTGAACTACCTAACAATTGGTATCAGAGCTCTGGTCCTCTCTATAGAATCTTAACCGCTCGAGGAAGATTCTATGGTGACTATTAGTTCATATGTTGTTATCTTTCAGAGAAAAATTCCTAGGCTTGATGGAACAATTAACAGAGTATGGAAGATTCAGATGGAGACTCATCTGATGTGTATTGGTAAGGAAATTTGGGAAATCATAGAGAATGGGGTTACTCCTTTTAATTTGGCATCTGTAAATCCTCTGACAAACTTGGATAAGGAGCTTGAGAATGATTGTAGAGCTAGAGAAGCCCTCTTGTGTGCACTTTCTGATAAACAAATAATGGGATTAACTAACAAATCATCAAGAAATGCTATATGGGATAAGTTGGAGACTCTTAATGAAGGTGAGCCTTCTGTTAAGATTTCTAAACTTGATGGTTACTAGGCGAGATTATAAAATTTGAAGACGGAAGAAGATGAAAGGATTATTGCATTCATGGAAAGGGTAGATGAAATTGTCATAGGAATTCAATGTTGTGGTGGATCTCTGAGTGAAGATGAAATAGTTTCTAAAGTTTTGAGAGCTTTACCATCAGCTTACAAGATGAAGGCTATTGCAATTAATGACTTGAGAACAATGGCTAATACCTATATCAATAAGGATACCTTGGTTGGGAAATTATATGCTTTTGATCTTGAAGAATTTGGACCTTCTAGAGATGTGAAGTCTAAACCTTCTTTTCATGCATTTACATCATCAACTAGTAAGCAAGATTGGAAAGTTTTTTATGCAAAGGAATTGGATGATATGAAGAGAGAAGATAAAAAATTTGAGAAACTTGAAGCCCTATTTGCTAGAAGAGTACCTAAAGGACCGGTAGGAAATAAGTATGAAAGAAAATCACCATTTAAATTTTTTGCATGTAATAAGGTAGGTCATTTTGCATCTAAATGTCCTGAAAGGAATTCAAGATTTGAAGAAAGAGCTAGAAGATCTTGTAAGCCTAACCCTGGATATCAAAACAAGCATAAGTACAGGAAAAACAAAGATAAATCATGTTGCTTTGTGGATGAGAAAGGTGTGATTGATTCTGATGATGAACCTATTAGGATTCCCAAAGATACTAAGAGGGGGGGTGAATTAGTATCTTGCTGGTGAACAAATTTTCTAATCTTATTAAACAAATTGCATTCCAAAACAGTGTACCGGTAAACTAGAAATAATGCAGCAAATAAGATCAATAACCACAACATAGAAAGCACAACATAACACAACATTTTTAACAAGGAAACCCGATGTGGGAAAAACCTCGGTGGGATTTGTGACCCACAATATTCACTCACTGGCCAATAAATGAATATTACTTACAATAGGGGCCTGCACATGCAGGAAGGCCAACTGCCTAAAGCTCACTGCTTAATTACAAAAAGGGAAGTCTCACTGACTTACAAAAAAAGGATTATACAAATCCAATATCATTTACTGCTTTGGTTCAGCATCTGCTATGCCAGGTTCAGTACTGATTTAAGCTCATACAACTTCCATAAACCTTATTCCAAAATCTGCCTTATTATTCGCATGTTCGCATCTACCTATTACATTACATATATACCATACATACATAAATGATCTACAAGATCTCATACTTATATATGAGTCCTATTACAATTCACCTTGTTGGCTTTACAAAAAGATTTTACAATTAAATACAAAATAAAATCCTATCAGCTGGGGTGTCGGTAATCATCTTGTCATTGCTGGTAAACTATCTGCCTGTGCCAGTGTCTGTGCTTGCCAGTGCCATAGGATTGTAAGGTTTCCATCAATGAAAATACCTTTAATCACCTACAATTTCTCATTGGAGTGTGCATTTTCAACAATCTCCCCCTTTGGCATTGATGTCAACACTCATGAGAAAAAGTCAAAATTGTATCCAAAAAAGTGTTTTCCAAAAAAAATCTACCAAAACTATGTGCTCCAAAATTGTGTGCTCCCCCTGAGTAGATGATCTCTTCTGTCAATCATTTTTCTCATTCTACTACTCCCCCCCTGGCATCAATGACAAAGGTTGTCAATTAATGTCAATTGAGTGTAGTTCTTGTCAGGATCCCTATAACTGATGGGTGACAATCTGATATAGATCCGTTAATGAAAAATTCAAGTTGTTAGTGAACCTCTCACTATCCTTCAATGCTGCTTCTGTTTGTTGGATGGTACCGGTGAGTATGTGCATTTTCTCTTTTGGTGTCTTAAGTCCAGGAACAAGAGCCTCTGAAATCTCTTTTCTCAAAGAGATGAGAATGTCAAGTTTCAGACCTACTCGACATTTGAGTTCCTTAGCCTTGTGTTTTATACTTTCCTTTTTCTTCTCCAATTTCTCAAGTTTCTCCTCAGATCTAGCCATCTCATGTTCTATAACTGATATGGGTTCTAATAAACCAATAAGATTGTCAACTATATCATTTATTTCTTTTTATGCTTTGCTGATTTCCTTGTCAATATCCACTATCAGAAGAGCAGTCTTGCAGGTGTCTTTGTACAGTTCCTTAAATTTCATTAAAGTTTTGTTTAGTGCTGATAGAAGGGTGTCAATGTGTTCTATGCACTTCTTTATTGTCTCTTCAAAGAATTTTTCTTTTTCCTTGTTCATTTTCTCACTGAATGTCTCCTGATTAATCTGATCAACTGCCAAAAGATTGTCAGTGATGTACTTAGACAATGTGTCTAATTGACTCAAATAATCTTTATTTTCCACATTGCACTTGGGTGCAATCAATTTCAATAAAGGAATTGTGTCATCAATAGATTTATATGCCTGTGCATTACACTCTGTGATTTTCTTGATAGAATCCAATAAAACCTCTGTCACATTTGTCGATCTGAATTCTATTAAGGAGGAACCAGAAGATTGTCCAACTACCTTAACAATCTGCAATCCACCGGTGTGAGTAACCTCTTTGCTTATGTTGACCTCTGGTAGGTCAGTTTGAGTTTGCATTTCTACTAGAAAAGGTTTGGGTTTCTCAGCTATTGCCAGTGGCACTGTCTATGTCTGAACCTTTTCCTCTTCATGTTTCTTAGAATGTACCTCTATAGGTTTCTATGTGCTTTCCATTGCCAAGTTTTTCTGATTGTGTCTTAGTGTTTTCTACTGGTTTTTTTGTAACTACCTCTGAACTGCTAGTATCTCAATAGAATTTATCAGTAGTCGGTTGCTCAATAGGTTTTTTAGTGTGTACATCAGTGGTATCTATCTTTCCAGTATCCAGGAGATTAGTTAATAGTTCAATGTGTGTTTCAATCCCAATCTCAATGTTTCCAACTGTATCCTCAACATTTGTCTCAACTGCAATGTTTTTTGTTGGTGGCTTAGTTGCCACATCTCTCTTCTTAGTTGTTTCCTTATCAACCACAATGTCGACTTCTTGTGTGTCAATATTCATGGTATACAACACCTCTAAATCAGGATTATGATCCTCATGTGTAGTTTCCATACTCTCCTCATTATCTGTTACCGGTGGTGTATCAATAGTTTGTGCCGGTGGAGTATCAGAAGGAGGTGGGGGCAAGTTATCTATTACTTTTATGCTCGGAGGACCACCTACCTTGCCTTTACCTTTATCTTTTTCTTTTTCCTTTTGATAGACTTTGAAAGTCTTTGTTCATTTAAGTTCTTCTTTCTTTTCCTTCTCTACAAAGAAGATATCCCATTTGTTCGTTGTCTCTCTAGTGATCTCATTTACTCTACCAGCCATTAATGCTACATATCAGTGACCGGTGGAAAATACAGTCCTGTTTGCTTCACTTATCAATTCATCATTCTCTTCTACTGATCTTACTGGGTGAACTGCAAGTAACTTCTCTATCTTTATCTTCTTGTCTAGTTCAACAATTGCTAGCCTTTTTGCATCTAACCTTCTGTACAAGTCACTAGGTAGATCATCTACAACTTCTATCAAAAATTTCTTATAAATATCTAAGTATAGAATAACACTGTTTTCTATGCTTTCCTTTTCTTCATTTGTGAACATGTTATACAACTTGCTAACATTTAACAAGTTACCATCTTCAGTTATTTCATTCAAAAGGTTGTCTAAGGGAGGGACAACTTGTTTTACCTTTTTCTTCTTGGGTGTTATTTTCTTTGCCGGAGGCCTTACTGCCTGTTGTTTATGTCTTGTTCTCTTAGGTGTAGGAGTAGGTACCGGTGAAGGTTTTCTTTTTCTTACTACCCTTTTGAATTCAGTATGTATTTCACTATTAGAGGAGGTACCAATCAGTGAAAGATGTGTTTCCAATTGTAATCATTCTAATTCACTTTCCTTAATACTAGTTTTATTCAACATATCTTCCTTGATTTCTTTTGCCTATCTGGTTGCCTTTCTAATTGTTTGTTCTATTTTCTTTATTCATTTCTGTGATTGAACTTTGCTTTCAATGATTTCTGCATTTCTAAATACTTCTTCTATTGGTTCTTTAGGGGCTTCTAGAAGAGCTTTTGCATAAGTTTCTATTATGTTTTCATCTGCCTCATAACCCATCTCTGTAACCCAAACTGTTCTCAGAATCACTGCCTCCATCCAGATTTCATTCTTCTTTATAATAAAACATATCTCTTTTTGATATTTATCAACTATGGATTGAGATAGTCATTCCCTTTTTTCATTCTAGCCTTCAGTGCCTTAAAGTGTTCAATTATCTTCTTCTCCCTATCATCTCCCATGTTATTAAGAATATCCAAAAGTTGTTTTCCTACCAGAATGTCAATTCCAAAATCCTTTCTACCAATACAGGTATGATCCTTGGTGATATACAACAATAGACATACAAGTAGGTTACCAAATCTGAATGTGCCTTTCTTGTCACCCTTAAGTTTCTTTAGATTGTCTATTAGCTCATCTTTTAACCATTCGCATATGTCAATCTTTGCATTACTGTTTACTAAGTCATAAGAACTCTTGATACATAGACTAGAAATAGAGTTTAATTTGTTGGCATGTGTACCTGTGTATCCAAGAATCATGCTAATGGATCTTACATTGATATTATTTACATCATTGACTCTTAGGGATCTCTTGTCATAGGTTACACTGGTTAGGGTCATTACAGTGTTGTTTGGAACCTTTTTAGTCTTGTCAAGCCTGCTACTGGTGGAAGGTAAGCCTATCACTACCCTAACTACTTCTTTTGTTATCTTATGAATGGAATCTATCCAAAAGAACTCCCCATGAACTCTGCTCAATACAATCCTTATACCCTCTTTGGGAAAATCAAGAATGCTAAGTATCTCCACAAAACCTAGGGTTTCAACTATCTTGTGTTCCAGTTTTACATTACCATTTTCATCACATATTACTGTCCTATACATATTCATAATCTCATCAGCACCTAGTTCTTCAATATTAAAATGTATGTAAATTCTAGGATCCTCAACATAAGCAACTCCTTTGGGTATTTTAGAAAATTCTCCTAGGGTGTCATCCTTCTTTGCTACTTCGGGAATGATTTTAAATATGGGCCTAGGGATTTTAATCACTTCAATTACTGTAGGGTTTGCAATGAATTCAGGTGCAGAGGAGGAAGCCATTTTATAAATACCTTAATCTACCTTTAGGTTTGAATGCTTGAATGATTTGCTTCACTTCTCGCTGGGGATGCCTTCGCTCGGGTTTATCGCACTCTAAGGAAGTTTGAATGCTTGGTGAATGGAAAAGAGTAAAAATCACTTGCTTTATAATGTGATTTCCTTCAACTACCACATTAAATGCCTGTCAGTTAAGTGAGACTTAACACATCTTTTGGAAAAGAAGTAATTTAACTTCTCACCATCAACCGAGGGTAAACTAGCATGTTTTTCAATTTGTTGCCATACCCCCAAGGGATTTCTTTTCAGTTAGATGAATAATCTCCTACTGGTGGAGTGATACTTTGTTCTACCGGTGAAGGAATAGCTTCATTAACATTCTGATCTGACTTTCTAATCCATTGTTTTGAAAATTCTTTCTTTACTTCTTCAACATTCTCTTTACCTTTCAAACTGGGTCCTTTGTTATTTGTCGATGATGCCTTACTTCTACGAAATTTTGTAATATGTCCAATCTTGTTACAAGCATAACAAGTCACATTATTTTTTTGAATAGCTTTTCCATATCCTATGCTGGTATGTGTTCTGCATTGATTAGATAAGTGTCCAAATCTTCCACAAACATAATATCTTACATTCATTCTACAGTTTTTTGAATTTTGACCAATTTTTTTGCATTTAGAACATTGACCGGTGGGTGCACTGGTGTTCTCATATTTTCTAGATCTATAGTGATTTTCTCTATGACCATACTTGTTATAGTTAAAGCATTTCCCATTAAATTTGTAGGCATTAGGTTGTCTTACTGGTTTATTGTGATCATGATTGTTTGCAGTACCAGAGCTTTCACCAACTTCAAAGCCGAGACCATTAGTATCTCCATTAGGTTTCTAATTTTTTAGCATGTCATCAAGTTCTTCTGAGATTTTCTTGAATTTCTCCTTGTGTTGATTTGTAGTAGCCAACTCATTTTCCAAGAAATATTTTTGTCTCATGAGTTAAGTTTTATCATGCTCCAAGTGAATCGTATTTGTCTTCAACATATCATTTTCATGACTGAGTCTTAGATTTTCATTTCTAGCATCATTGATTCTCCTAGTCAATTCATCTTCATTCTTCTTTCGGTCTTCAATATCTTTACAAAACCTCATAGTCATATCTTGCATCTCATTCCTCAAGGTCATGTTTTCTTGCTTCATCTTGCTTACAAGATCATTAAGAGTTTCTTTTTCATCATCATCACTCTATATCTTCTCATGAAGTTCTCTCCTTTTGTTCCTAGCAATAGTGAGATTTTCTTGAAGTCCTTGAATGATTTCCTGTGCAGCCTTCAGATCATCTTCAAGTTTCATATTTTTCAACTTTTTTGCATCATAATCTGCAAGAGTTGTTTCCAGTTGCTTTCTCAGGTTCTCCATCTATACCGATGTTAGAATCTTCCTCAAGCTATTAGGCTTTTGAAAATAGAGGACTAGGCTTTGATACCAATTGTTAGGATTCCCAAAGATACTGAGAGGGGGGTTGAATCAGTATCTTGCCAGTGAACAAATTTTCTAATCTTATTAAACAAATTGCATTCCAAAATAGTGTACCAATAAACCAGAAATAATGCAGCAAATAAGATCAATAACAACAACATAGAAAGCACACCATAACACAATATTTTTAATGAGGAAACCCAGTGTGGGAAAAACCTAGGTGGGATTTGTGACCCACAATATTCACTCACTGGCCAATAAATGAATATTACTTACAATAGGGGCCTACACATGTAGGAAGGTCAACTACCTAAAGCTCACTGCTTAATTACAAAAAGGGAAGTCTCATTGACTTACAAAAATGGATTATGCAAATCCAATATCATGTACTGCTTTGGTTCAACATCTGCTATGCTGGGTTCAGTACCGGTTTAAGCTCATGCAACTTCCATAAACCTTATTCCAAAATCTGCCTTATTATTTGCATGTTTGCATCTGCCTATTACATTACATATATACCATACATACACAAATGATCTACAAGATCTCATACTTATATATGAGTCCTATTACAATTTGCCTTGTCGAGTTTACAAAAAGATTTTACAATTAAATACAAAATAAAATCCTGTAATCATCTTGCTACTGTTGATAAACTATCTATCGGTGCTAGTGTATGTGCCTGTCGGTGCCATAGGAATGTAAGGTTGCCATCAATGACAATACCTTCAATCACCTACAATTTCTTATTGGAGTGTGCATTTACCAACAGAACTAGCACAAAAATCTGCTAGTGGTTCTAACAATAGAAAGGAATGGGTGTTCTTTGATAACAAGGAAGATGATCTAACACTAGAAGAGAAGGCCCTAGATGCTAAAATTGAAGATAAGGATGAATGGGTAAAATGTTCACATCATATGACTAGAGATAAAAGGAAGTTTCTATCTTTGCAAGAATTTGATGGTGGTCTGGTTAGATTTGGAGATGACAAAGCATGCATGATCAAAGGAAAAGGAACTATATCATTGGATGGTAGGCACAAAACTGATAATGTTTATTATGTTAAAGGTTTAAGGCATAATATTTTGAGCGTAGGACAATTGGTGGATAAGGGATTTCAATTACAATTCAAGGATGGAAAATTAAAAATCATTAATAGATCTAGATTGGAGATTGAAAGTGGTACTCAGACAAAAGGTAATATATTTCATTTGAATTTCAGTGAGAAGACATGTTTGATTACACAAATTGATGAGAGTTGGCTTTGGCATAATAGGCTATGTCATGTGAATTTTGATTTCATGGTAAATATTAGTTCAACTATGGTAGTTAGAGATATACCTAAGATTTTGAAGCCCTATAATATGGTATGTAAAGAATGTCAAATGGGAAAACATGTCAAAACCTCTTTTAAGAGTATACAAGACAAATCTAATGATGTTCTTGATCTTATTCATACCGATTTTTTGTGGGCCTACTAGAATCAAAAGTTTTCAAGGTGATAGATATTTCATGTTGGGAAAAATGGTGTCTCAACCTTGCATTTATGTGAGGTTACTATTTATAGTAAGTTTTCATTTGAGCACGAAATGGTGCGAAACTCTCCCTGAAGCTTCTGGTTGGCTAGATAAGCATTCCGGTAAAGTTTCGTTGCAAGGTCACAGCTAGTTTTGAAGATATTAAAGTTTTTGTCTTGGAGGGGTGCAATAAAATGTTTAAACTTAATTTTGGGGACTTTAGAGGCTTTGAAATGCCCTGAAAAGTTTCTGTAACCGGCGAAGCAGGTTATGAGGTGATAGAGCACTTCGCGAGCTTTCCGGCGCTTCAAACGGTTCGTCAATCGGACACCCGGTTCTCAAGTTATGGCCTCCGGAAGTTTGTACTCCTGAAATAGGAAAAATAATTTGTATCGAATACATAAATGAGCTGTAAAAGGGAGCGACACATGTTGATGTGTGCTTTAACATGTCATAGGGCATCTAGAAGGGAGATAAGGTCAGCTACACCTTATTGGGTGGTTTTAGCCCATGGTTTTGTAATACTGTTTGACGGTTTCTTGTATTGTATCTCCTATTTATGAGGTGTGTGAGATAGAGGTTGTGTGTAAGAGTCTTATGGATATTGAGTTGCCTCTGAATCTCTGTTTAGTGCTACTCCTACGAAGAGCTTGCTCTGCAAGTATTTTGTAATCTGTTTTTGATTGCTGAATAAAATATTGAGCTACTTTTGGAGGGTGGGGTTTTTCTCCCGAAAGGGTTTTCCCCACGTAAATCATTGTGTTGTGGTATGAATGTTATTATATCTATTTCTATTTTCTGTAACTGTTGTAACGATTTGAAAAAGTTTTGCATTACTCTCCTCTCAAGGTTAGTGTAGGAAGTTGTTTCCGCTACTTAACTTCCTTACAAGTGGTATCAGAGCCTGATCACCTTTGGTTTCAATTGTGGGCAGTTGGGTTTTTTGAACTAATCCAGATTTGAGTGGGAGCTTGTGCAGAAGACACTTTTTGATCTTGTTGCAGGAATATTCAGATGGCGAGTTCGTCAGGGAGAATAGAGGTGGAGAAATTTAATGGAAGTAATTTTGAGATGTGGAAGCTGAAGATGGAAGATCTGCTAATAGATCGAGATCTTTGGGATGCTATTGATGCGAATGTCCAAAGACCCTCAAATCCTACTGCAACAGCTCAGTATGATGTTATGGACCGAAAAGCCAAGGGTCTAATCAGACTGTGCCTGGCAGACTCTGTTCTAATCAATGTCCATGAAGAAAACTCTGCAAAGAAGCTATGGACTAAGCTTGGTGAGATGTATCAAGTGAAATCTTTATTAAATCAAATTTTCTTAAGAAAGAAATTATATTCCTTGAAGATGGAAGAGGGTGGACGAATTGCAGACCACCTAGAAGCATTCAATATGATTGTGGCTCAATTAGTATCCGTCGGTGTTAAGATGGATGAGGAGGAGAAATGTCAGATCTTGCTTTGTTCTTTGCCTGATTCGTGGGATTCTCTTGTTATGGCTATCGGTAGTACTTCTGTTGTTTTGAAATCTGAAGACGTGGTGGGTGCCCTACTCGGTGAAGAGATGCGAAGGAAGGTATCCATCAGTTCAAAGGAAGCCCTAACTGTTCGTGGAAGACCTAAGGAGAAAGGCAAGAAGAATGAGAAGCGCGGCAAGTCCAAATCCAAAGGGAGATCGAAATCTCCTGGAAAGTCCAAAGTCATTTGCTGGAATTGCGGTAAACCGGGTCACATCCGTAAGGACTGCAAAGAAGAAAAGAAGAAGAAAAAGAAAAAGTTCGATTCTGATTCTGAGTCCGACAAGGAAGATGGCGATGCATTTATTGCGGCTTTGGCGACTCATGCAGGTAATGATGCATGGTTAATTGACTCAGGTGCATCTTTTCATATGACTTCCAATAAAGATTGGTTTTCTGAATATGAAGGATTTAATGGAGGTAAGGTGTACTTGGGTGATGATTCACATCTAGACATTGTTGGTCGAGGTAAAGTTAGAATCAGGTTTTCTGATGGTAGAATAAAAGGAATTAATGGTGTGCTGCATATCCCTAGATTAAAATGAAACCTGTTATCTGTGAGCAAACTAATAGATGCAGGTGTGCAGGTAGTCTTTTCTGAAACAGGATGTAAGATGATTAAGGGTGCTATGGTAGTTGCTAGAGGTGTCAGGTTTGGCACTTTGTATAAGCTTGAAGCATACACTGTTGAATGTAATAGCACTTCTGTAAAAAGAAAATTTGCGGATACTTCACTGGAAGATTTGAAGGTTTCACCTTCAGCAGATGGAAATGGTTTTTGGGTACCTAAGGGTGCTCTTTCGTCTGAAGCAAAGTTACCTGCAGAGAAGACTATGTTATGGCACCAGAGACTTGGCCACATTGGAGAAAAGGGTCTAAGGACCTTGAAAAATAAAAATCTTGTTGAAGGTTTGAATGATTGTAATCTTGACTTTGATTTCTGTGAGCATTGCATTTATGGAAAACAAAACCGCGTTCAGTTTTACTCGAGTTCTCATAAAACTTGTGGTGTTTTGGATCTTATCCATTCTGATGTGTTTGGTCCAGTAGATGTCTCTTCGATTGGAAAATCCACATATTATGTTTCATTTATTGATGATTTTAGTAGAAGGACATGGGTATATTTTCTAAAGAGTAAATCTGAAGTTTTTAGTCATTTTAAAGAATTTAAAGCAATGGTTGAGTTGCAGACTGGAAAGAAAATAAAATGTTTGAGAACTGATAATGGCGGTGAGTTTTGCTCTAATGATTTTGATAGATTCTGTAAAGACTGTGGAATTAACAGGCAGAAGACAACTCCGTATTCTCCACAGCAGAATGGAGTTGCAGAAAGAATGAACAGGACACTGATGGAGAAGGCTAGGAGTATGCTGAGTGGTGCTGGTCTCGAACAAAAGTTTTGGGCTGAGGCTGTTGCCACTGCTTGCTACCTGATTAACAGGTCTCCTACATCAGCTCTTGTTGATAAAACGCCTATGGAAGCATGGTCAGGTCACAAGCCTTCATTGAGACATCTTAGAGTTTTTGGTTGCGAGCCATATGCACATGTGCCAAAGGAGAAGCGAACAAAGTTGGAGAACAAGGCTGTGAAATGTATCTTCATCGGGTATAGTTATGGTGTGAAAGGATACAAGCTTTGGGACCCTGTTGCACAAAAGGTAATTCATAGTAGAAGTGTTATTTTTAGAGAAATTAAGTCTCCTTCTGTTACATTGCAGCCAGAACAGACTAAAAAAGAAGATGTGATTCAACTTCCTTCTACACCTGAAAGAGTTGAATCGAGACCCCTAGATAGGCAAGAATTTGAGGAGAGCTCGTCTAGCTCTGAATCTTCAGAAGAGGAGGAAGAACCTCCAACTCAGCTTGTTCGAAGGTCTACAAGACATAGATAACCACCTGAAAGGTATTCACCTGATGATTGGAGATGTATTTTTGCTCTGAATACTAGTGTGGATGAACCAAAATCTGTAGAAGAGGCATTAGGTATGAATGATGCAGAATCCTGGAAGATTGCTATGGAGGAAGAAATGGCAGCTTTGAAAAAGAATGATACATGGGATCTTGTACCATTGCCTGAAGGACGAAAACCTGTTGGTTGTAAATGGGTGTTCAAGAAAAAGATTGGTTCAGATGGAAGCATTGAGAAGTATAAAGCAAGGTTAGTTGCAAAAGGCTACTCTCAGGTTGAGGGTGTTGATTACGGTGAGATATTTTCTCCTGTTGTAAAAATGACGTCCATTAGATTTTTGCTTTCTATTGCTACTACTTATGATTTAGAGGTTGAGCAAATGGATGTGAAAACTACTTTCCTTCATGGTGATTTGGAGGAAGATATTTATATGACACAGCTGGAGCACTATGTGGTGAAAGGCAAAAGTAATTTGGTCTGTAAATTGAAGAAATCTTTGTATGGCCTCAAACAAAGTCCTAGGATGTGGTACCAGAAATTTGATACATATGTGTTGAGTTTGGGATTTGAACATTCTAAATCAGATCACTGTGTTTATTATAAATCTTATGGTGATCATTTCTTATTCATTGCATTGTATGTTGATGATATGTTATTCATTGGTAAAGGGAAAGGTATGATTTCAGAACTGAAGTCTCAGCTCGCTGCTAAATTTGAAATGAAAGATCTTGGTGTAGCAAAGCACATTCTTGGGATGGAAATTAGAAGAGATAGGGCGAACAGAAAGCTATGGTTAGGCCAGAGTAAGTATGTGAATTCAGTGTTACAGAGGTTCAACATGCAGAATTGTAGACCATTGAGTGTTCCTTTTACAGTTGGAACGAAACTATTTGTTTCAGATTGTCCTACATCCCCATTGGAGATGGAAGACATGAGCAGAGTGCCTTACCAGAGTGCGGTTGGAAGCTTGATGTATGCTATGGTCTGTACTAGACCAGACATTGCCCAAGCAGTGGGAGTACTTTCTAGATATATGTCTAATCCTGGTAGAGTTCATTGGGATGCAGTCAAAAGAGTCTTCAGATATTTGAAGGGTACTTCAGAGTATTCTTTGTGTTATCAAGGTAATTCAGTTGGAGATATGACTTCCCTTGATATCCATGGTTATGTGGATTCAGATTGGGTAGGTGATATTGATAGCAGAAGATCCACCAGTGCTTATGTGTTTACTTTGTTTGGTGGTGCAATTAGTTGGATGAGTAAGCGACAGGCTGTGGTTGCTTTATCCACTACTGAAGCAGAGTATATGGCAGCTACTCATGCTTGTAAAGAGGCCATTTGGCTTAAGAGACTGTGTTCGGATATTGGAATAAAACAAGGTACAGTGACAGTTTACTGTGACAGTCAGAGTGCAATTAGCCTAGCTAAGAACCCGACATTTCATGCCCGGACCAAACATATTGATGTTCAGTATCATTTTGTTAGAGATATGGTCAAAGATGGTAGGGTGAAGCTGGTTAAGGTGGACACTTTGATGAATGTTGCAGATGCTTTAACTAAGGCTGTGAGCACAGAGAAGTTCAGATGGTGTTCAGAGTCTATGGGCCTTATGGCCCCTAGCAATTGATTCATTGTGTTGACATTCCCTTCCGCTCATGCAAGGTGTTCGACAAGTGGGAGATTTGTTGGGAAAAATGGTGTCTCAACCTTGCATTTATGTGAGGTTACTATTTATAGTAAGTTTTCATTTGAGCACAAAATGGTGCGAAACTCTCCCTGAAGCTTCTGGTTGGCTAGATAAGCATTCTGATAAAGTTTCGTTGCAAGGTCACAGCTAGTTTTGAAGATATTAAAGTTTTCGTCTTGGAGGGGTGCAATAAAATGTTTAAACTTAATTTTGGGGACTTTAGAGGCTCTGAAACGCCCTGAAAAGTTGCCGTAACTGGCGAAGCGGGTTACGAGGTGATAGAGCACTTCGCGAGCTTTCCGGCGCTTCAAACGGTTCGTCAATCGGACACCCGGTTCTCAAGTTATGGCCTCCGGAAGTTTGTACTCCTGAAATAGGAAAAATAATTTGTATCGAATACATAAATGAGCTGTAAAAGGGAGTGAGACGTGTTGATGTGTGCTTTAACATGTCATAGGGCATCTAGAAGGGAGATAAGGTCGGCTACACCTTATTGGGTGGTTTTAGCCCATGGTTTTGTAATACCGTTTGACGGTTTCTTGTATTGTATCTCCTATTTATGAGGTGTGTGAGATAGAGGTTGTGTGTAAGAGTCTTATGGCTATTGAGTTGCCTCTGAATCTCTGTTTAGTGCTACTCCTGCGAAGAGCTTGCTCTGCAAGTATTTTGTAATCTATTTTTGATTGCTGAATAAAATATTGAGCTGCTTTTGGAGGGTGGGGTTTTTCTCCCGAAAGGGTTTTCCCCACGTAAATCATTGTGTTGTGGTATGAATGTTATTATATCTATTTCTATTTTCTGTAACTGTTGTAACGATCTGAAAAAGTTTTGCATTACTCTCCTCTCAAGGTTAGTGTAGGAAGTTGTTTCCGCTACTTAACTTCCTTACATTTCATACTAATCATTGATGATTATTCTAGAATGATGTGGGTTACTTTTCTAAGGGAAAAATCTAAGGCCTTTGAAAAGTTTAAAATCTGTAAAGATAAAGTTGAAACGGAGACATGATTAAAGATTAAGTTCTTAAGGTCAGATCATGATGGAGAATTCACATCCAGACACTTTAATAACTTTTATGAGAAGCATGGCATAAGGAGACAATTTTATGCTCCCTGGGCACCTTGACAGAATGCAGTTGTGGAAAGAAAGAACAAAACTATCTTGGATCCTGCTAGAACCATGATGATGAAAGCTAATCTACTTCATATCTACTAGAGAGAAGCAGTGAGCACAACAATATATGTACATTCAATAGAGTTCATATCAAAGGGGAAACCGATAAGACACCTTATGAATTATGGTTTGACAATATAGATAAGTACTTCAAAATCTTTGGTAGTAAATATTTGGCAATACCTTAGAAAATATGATCTTAGATATAATCAAGGAATAGTTCTTGGTTATTCTAATGAAAGAAAAGCATATAGATGTTATAACAAGAGATTGCAGAGAATTGAGGAGAGTGCTAATATCAAGGTGGATGAGAAAAATAGAAGTCAAATCAAAATTTATGAGAAAGAAATGACAATGGAAATGATTATAACTAAACCGGTAACACCTTTACTGGAACAAAATGTTGAACCAGTTACTCTGATAGTATCAGAAAATTCAACAATAACTGAAGAACAGGAAAGAGGAATAGAGAGTCAGAAGACTCCTAGGTATGTAAGGTTGAACCATTCAAAAGATTAGATCATTGGGGATAAGAACAATGGAATGATGATAAGAAGAAGATTGACAGCTAATGAGGTATGTTTAATTTCTCAAGCTGAACTAGTATCAGTAATTGAAGAATGTAAAGATGAATGTTGGATGAAAGCTATAGAAGAAAAATTAGATTAGATAAAAAAGAATAACACATGGATTTTAGTTCCTCAACCTAAAATAAGAATGTTATTGGAACTAAATGGGTATTTAGGAATAAATTAAATGAAGATGGACAATTTGTGAGGAATAAAGCTAGACTGGTTTGTAAAGGATATTCTCAGAAGGAAGGAATTGATTATTGTGAAACTTTTGCACCTGTATCTAGGATTGAAGTTGTAAGATTATTTCTCACCTATGTTGCACATAAAAACTACAAGGTTTATTAGATGGATGTTTAGTGTGCTTTTCTTAATGGGCATCTTGATGAGGAAGTTGATATTGAGAAACCTGATGGTTTTTCACTTCCAGCTAATAAAAACATGGTTTGCAGGTTAAAGAAAGCCTTAAATGGATTGAAACAGGCACCTAGAGCTTGGTATGCAAGGTTGGACAAATATCTTTTAAATCTTGGTTTCACTAAAGGTAACACTGACAATAATTTATATTATAAAGTCACTAATGATGATATACTAATTATTCAGGTCTTTGTTGATGACATCATTTTTGGAGGTAAAGATAAGTTGTGCATGGAATTTTCTAACAATATGGAGAAAGAATTTGAGATGTCTATGATTGGGGAAATAAATTTTTTCTTAGGTTTGCAGATTACTCAAACTGATAAAGGTTTTTTCATCTCTCAAACTAAGTATGCTAGGGAGATGTTGAAGAAATTTGATATGGAAGATTCTAAACTGGTTGGTACTCCTATGGTTATAAGTGATAAATTGACAAGGAAAGATGAATCTGCATCCGTAAATCCTACAAGATGCAATTATATGATTGAAGGCCTATTATATTTGACTTAGACTAGACCGGATATAATGAATGTTGTTTGCATTGCATCAAGATATCAAAGTGATCCTAGAGAAAATAAAGAGAGTGCGGTGAAAAGGTTTTTTAGATACTTACAAGGAACATCTAAATATCATTTGTGGTACCCTAAAGATGATGAATATAATTTATGTACATATACAGATGCAGATTGGGTAGGTGATGTTGATGTCGGAAAAGTACTTCCTATGGAGCTTTCTTTCTTGGAAATAAACTTATTTCTTGGATTAGTAAGAAACAATCATGTACTTCTTTATCTACTATTGAAGCTGAGTATTTTTCTACTGCTACTAACTGTACACAAGTTATATGGATGAAGAAAATGTTGAAGGACATAAAAGTGCATTGCAATGGACTTGTATTTATTCACTGTGATAACTCTGTTGCTATTGACATATTAAATAATCTGAAATTTCACTCTAAGACAAAGCACATATCTATCAAGTATAACTTTTTGAAGGAGAAGGTGGAAGAAAATGAAGTTAGATTGGTTAATGTGAACACTAGAGAGAAGATTGTAGACATCTTCACTAAACCTTTTCCTAAAGACACATTTGAGTACCTCAGAGACAAATTAGGGGTTTCTATACCTCCGACATAAAATTGTTTGATGCTATTTGGCATCATTCTGATATGCACTATTAGAGATATTATTCATTTTAGATTGATGTGGTGATGCTACTACTCAGGGGGAGTCGTTAGTCTTGTGATTTAGTGGTTTATGTTTTTCTTTGATATTTTTGTCAGGTTTCTGGCATTGATGTCAATGGGGGAGAGATATTCATGTGAAAAAATTAAGGACATATATACATTAGAGGGAAAAATTTGCAGAATTTAACTGAGATATCATCTACAGGGAGAGTATGGATCAGAACTTCATTGCTATATTCTTGTGTGGGAGATTTGTTTGGTTTTTCTTGGCACTTGGATGTTTTTCACATCTAGTGTTGCCATCAACGCCAAAGGGGGAGATTGTTGGCCATTTAGAGGAATTGATTATGTGTTGCATTTATGTTTTGTCATTGATGTCAACACTAGTTGTTTTGGGCTCCTTTACTAGTATATTTTGGTCCTGATAAGTTGTTTGGCTTCTTGTTGGTTAGATCATGATGATCTGGTATACTCCGGTATGCTTTGGCTTTTGGAATTGGCTTAGATATTCTATTCATGCTACTCAGATTTATGTTCAGTCAGTTGGTTTTGATTTGGTGATCAGATTCTATCTCATAAGATGGTAAGCTTGGTTTGTTGATTCGGTGAGGGTTTCACCGACAAAGCTTTGTTGAAGATCTTTGATGTTATGCATAAGTGGTGTTGTTGTGTCTTCTAATAGAGATTAAGGATTCTAATGGTGATCATGTTCAAGACTTGGCTGATTGGGATTATTTCTTTAGCGTGTGGACCTAAATTGAGTCTGGATCTATCTAGGTTATGGACCGGCTTAATGTAACGTGTTGTTTGATCTTCTCAATGTGTTTTTTGGGATTTCTTATGGGTTGGATATTATTTGTTTGGTGTCAGGACAACATGTTTTGTAATTATATAATTTCTTTATTGTCTGGTGGCCGACCTTATTGTTTATGGTCAAGGGTTTGTATATATATGATGTAAGATCTTACTGTAGATCATGTATAGAATGTAAGGGATAAGGAAATGATCTATAGGAGCGAATAATGTAATAATCATTAATGTAGAGGATTTGGTTGATCATTGGTGATCGAATTGTGTTTATGTAAGAGGATTAAGACCTCTGGTATTGAGCTTAACCATAATTGTATTCAGGCATAGGAGATGCTATCATTAAAGTTCATTCCCTCTTCCAAAATGTAGTCTAGATTTTTATATAGTCAGTGAGACTCCTTTTGTAATGAGAAGTGTGCTCTAGATTGTTGGCCTTCCTACAAGTGCAGGCCACTCAATTTGTATTGACATACTTATTGCAGAAGTATTATTTGATTGTGGGTAGGCTTCCCACTGTGGTTTTTCCCTTTACCGTGTTTTCCACATACAAAGCTTAGTATCATATGGATGGTATTTATTCTCTAATTGTTGATTGTGCTTAATAATTATATATGCTATTTTGGTAATTGGTTTATGCATTTCGGTATTGATCTTATATGTTTCGATATTAAAAAGATTTAATTTCTTAAGGTTCTGATAATCTGGTGACAAGAGATTCACCCCTCCCCCCTCTCAGTTGTCTTTTGGTTATTTGAATTGTCTAACACTTTCAATGTCAAAACTTTGATTCACTAAGATCTCTTATAATAAAGAATTTATGAAGTTATATTAATTCCTTATGGAGATTAAAAGTTCATCTTAACCTACTTGATCAACTTTACCATTTTAATTGGTTCACTTGAAGATCTTTGCATGTTGTACATCATTAATGTCATTATAATGTCTGGTAGTGCTTCTGTGAAATTTAGGGTTTCTTTAACTGTGTGATGGCTTGTTTGTTCCCTTTGTCTTAAACCCTAAACCTTGGCATGGGTATGTTTTTTTTTGTTCTAATTTTATGTTGACTTACTCGTTCAATTTCTCCATGTTGGCAATATGTGTTGTCATTGTTATCAACCTAGTGTCTAACAATATGTGTTGTTCTTGATGATGGGTAGTTGTTGTGTGATCATTGATGTTTTTGAGTTGTCATGGTTTATTTTTTATATTAAAAAGAAACAAAATGAAGGTGTTGTCCCAATTACATCCACAACTAGATGACATCAAGAACTAAACATCAGCACAACCAGAACAAAATAATACCAAAAATAGCTAGATAAACAGTAGTTTGTAAGCAGTCATAAATCACCAACCAAAATGATAGACCATATCCCAACAATAAAACAATAGGTAACAAAGGACATATTGTAGCTAACCAAATTATTGAACAAGGGAGCTAAGCCTCGTAAGACATAAATAACAAAAAGCAGTAAAACTTAAAGTAAACCCTATAACTCTAAACATGACTAGATTGTTTAACACCATATCTCGCTTGTTGCAACACATTGATCCAATCTTATGTCAAGAACTTGCAGGTTTCCTTGTGAATGTCTTTCTCCTCAGCCACTTTGCCTAGAACCTTTTCCTATGTAAGACAAAGGGAGGTCATAGAACTATGCATCACCCAAAGACTGAACTTGGAGATGTTACTCATCTTCTTTTTAAGGTTGATAATCCTAGCCTTCAATATCCACAATGTAGTTCCCACTACCTTCAAATTTTTGTCTACAATTTGACAATTTGTGCAACTACCTCTAGCAGTAATCACCTTAACATCCTCCTCTTCCATTTTGACTTCACTAGCTGGATTCACTTGCTCAGCCCACACCACAAGAAGCATGGGTGGAGCTATTATTAACCGATTTCTTAGGGTTATCATCCAAATCATCCCCGCCACCATTTTCCTCATCCTCCTCCTCATTTCCCTTCCCTTATTCCTCCTCATCCTCCTCTAAATCACAATCAACCATTTTCATTTTTCTCTCTTTACCAGTACTACAGGAGGCTAGCATGTTAGACCTTCATCTACCATCCTTCTTACTATTACTCTCCCTCATCTCATCCTCTTCCTTGCTCGACTCTTCCAAAATGGTAATGCTTTTACAATGGTCGATACTTTTGCCTTTCCTCTTAGAATCTAAAGGCTTTTGATCCTTATATGTACCTAGCTCAGTAATAACCACCGAGGTAGAGGGGGTTTTAGGAGAAGTGGTAATTGTGGCCCTAGGGTGATGAATACACTATTTTTTACTAGATCCAAGAGTGTCAATTATAGTAGCAAGAGGAGGGTACTCGAAACTAGGGTTTCTAGCACCATAATATTTTTAGGCAAACATGGAGCCAAATGGAAGGAATAAAGGCTATAAAAAGACCTTGGTGCAAGGGCACATGTTTTTTGCCCTAATTTTTGGTGGCTTTAATGACTTCCTTAACACAATGTTCTATGGAATGTAATAGATAGAATGAGCAAGAAATAAGGTCACTATTTGTAAAATAATTTAGAAGTAACATGTGATATAAAAAATATAGTTTGAAACAACCCTCCAAAGTAAAGTATTTCATGATCATGAAACATACCTTTTTCTATAGGTTAGGAAACTTTTGTCTAGAATAAACACCCTATAATTTAACCGAGGCTTGCTTCCCTCTAAAAAATCAATTGAGAATCTCACTATTTGCTAAATGACTAGTCCTTTTCCACTTTTTTCCTTTCATAGAAAGACCAGTGTCTTGCACAATCACCTCCTTGCTAATTTCAAAATATATTCCATCCACCATGACTCTTTTGTTGCTCCAGGAAGTAGAAAATTGCATAGATAGCTCCTTGTCGAGCCCCTTCATATGTGTGATGTACTGATCAACCCCTCCCTCCTTGCAGATATGCTACACAGTGTCATCACTTCTAATTCATCTAGTTTATCAAGCTCATATCACACACAATCCCCACCCATATTTAGAATAGTCTCATAAGTATAACAAAGAGGTTTATCCATAAAACCAGAAAAATTCAAAAAGTTTTACTAGAAATTATCGCAATAAACTAGTGGTAAATTAGAAAGCCAAAAATGTGCAAACAATCAAGGTCATAATTGCACCTCCATCCTCTCTTAACCCACCACATGTTTTGATGGCACACCATGTAGTGTGATGGGATAGTTATGTTAGTTTATGTGGCCCTTCTTCTAAAAGGATTAAATGATCATTATTACTTGGACTTCCACACATCTCACTAGAATGATGTGAATGTATCATAACATGGCTATCCAAAATGCTCATGTGACACACATGATCCAAGCCCTTCCACATCAATGAAAGGAAATTTCTATTTTCATCATGCCATTTCCACACATACCAAAGAGTCCACATCACTTGACTTTGATTCCACACCATTCCAAGTCTACTCAGCCCCTTATTCAAACTTTCCTAGCACGGACATTTAAAATTGTAGCCCCAAAACCACAACACAGTTAAGTGCTGCAAAATCCAGTTCTAAAAGAGGAGAATATCACACATGGGAATCAATCCCCAGAGACTCTTCTCTCAGGAATAACTAAATATTACTTTGGAGGGAATCCATTTTCCTCTAGTATCTCAAACCTTCGATTTGAGACCTAACACCACAATAGCGTCAAGTACCATGTTGCCTTCTCTGTAGACATATTTGATTTCAAAGAACTCCAACCTCAAAAGGAATTTGTGAATATCTATAACTATCCCTTCAATAGAAAAGTTAATCTTATTCAATCCCTTGATCACATTAATTATGAGTTAAGAATCGCCTTAAATGGGTAAAGTCCTCGAATCAATTGAAAGGGCAATTTTGATCCCCCAAAGTAAGGCCATCCTATCAACTCGATTATTTGTATTTCCCTTCAAATTCCCAGAGTAGGCTACCATCATCTCCCTTGAATGCATCCTCATAACCCCCCGTAGTTGCCATTCCCTAGGATTTCCTTGCATTTGTTGTCTTGAAGGATTGTACCCATGATGCTAAGTACAAAACCAAGCAATCCTGTGAAACATGGAAACACCTTTGAGCTTGTGGGTTGCTCAATTTGAAGCTAAATCTCTAGGTTATGGGTCGACTTCCCTTGAATCCCTCCTAAAACTAAATGACTAAAGTGGAAAAGAGAGAAGTAATCTAAAACTACTGAAAGTTGCAACTAAACTAGGAAGTGATACACCAGAATTATAATGATAATAGCCAAAAAACCCCCAAAAATATGACAAAACTTCGCCCACACAAAATAATTGTACTCTTCAACCAAATAAATATCTCCCAAGAAGGCTAAGGGAATCGTAAACTTGGAAGGAAAACTAGTTTCACAACCAAATTGACAATTATCTCTTTTACACAACCTAAAACCTGTGATTATATGAAAAGCAAGAATACATACACATAAAAGAGACAAAAGTTCAAAGGTTTTTGGATCAAAACATAGTAAATATCTATCAGATCTGTAAATGAACATGCACAATTACCAAGGCAAACACATGAAACTTCGTAATATTAAAGGAACCCTCCTATATAAAACTGAAAAACTGAAGTGCTGAGATACAATGTTTTTTTTGCAAAAATGTGTATGCAAAAAATAAAGAACTATAGGGAAAAAAGGAGGAGAAATGAATATATAGAAAATTATCCTTCTAAAAAAACCCAAATAGGAAAAAATGCATGAGAAAAAGCCTTAGGCGAATTTACCCAAAATAGCCTTAAAAACTCATGTGAAACCGCACTTAAAATAGCCTCCAATGCTCAAAATAGGACTCCAACTGATGCTGCATGAAAAAGACATCCCCTGATATAAAAAGAACCGACAATCTACTGTCAAAAATAGGACTGAAAAGAAAACTCTTCTTCTGCTATAATTTTGCATGTCAAGTGATAAAAATAGCTTTTATATAGAAAATCCCGTTTTTCTTGAAGATATATATGCATTCTTCTTTTTGCTTTTACCCTTAGGATAATTTTACTTCACCACTTAATTAAAACAATTTGCTTTAATTAAGTGATAGAGTAAGAATTATCTATTTCCCTTTTTATTTTAATTTTATAACTTAACATAATTTTATTAAGATTATTCATTAAATTTTAATCTTAATAAAAATTATGTTAAGTTATAAAATTATTCCCTTTCCATATAATTTAATATGTTTTAATTAAGATTTTATTTATTAAATCTTAATTAAAACATATTAAATATAAGTCACAAATTAGAAAAACAATAAGAAAAATAAAAGGTTTAGCCCTTTGCCCCTAATATATGGGCTTACAAAGAATTAGGTTACATGACATTAAGTCTTGTCCTTGGGACTTCTTCACATGCATATTTGTTTGTAAAAGAAAAAAGAAAAAGAATTAGGGCATTCAAGTAGATAGGCAACTCAAGCCCTAATATTTTCTATTTTTACTGTCTTTGCAAGTTGTTTTTTGAGAAACCAATCTAGCAGTCGTCATGCATGGGAAAAGAACTTGAACTAGGCCTTGAACAAGAGTTTCAACAGTTTTTTTTGCAAGACATAAAGCATGGGTATGTGACTGATTTTTTACCTTGCTGTTGTCGTGAATCATTTTCTTTGTTGTAGAAGGTTTATTTTTAGGGTTTTTTATTTAAAACATAGCTCTGCCATTATCTTGTATAGATATATTTAGGGTTTCACCCTTGAATGATTTTTCTTACATGCAGACTATAGTTTCTTTTATCTAAAATCAGTGACTATTGATTTATTGACCATGGTCATGATGTTTGTTATGGAAGTTCGAACTAGGGTTTCTTTTAATGGATTTATAACAGTGAAAAGAGTGATTCTTTCATTCACTATTTATCTTTGTGCATGCTAAAAGATTGCTTGATTGTTGAACACCTTACACACTAAATCTTCTCTTTGATGTAGTTACCTCTACTCAATAGTAGTGACAAAGAAACTTATTGTCATTGATTATTACTCTTTGTCTTCTTCTAAGCTTGATCCTTTCATGGAGCTTACTATTTATAGAGTTATGACCATCCCTGCCATTCACACAAAACATAATGGTAGCCATTATTGTGATGCATGATGCTCATTATGCCCTATCGTTGTCACTACACACTCCCTAAAAAAAATCATTATAGTTAGTGTGCTCTAAGTTTATGAATTTTTGACAGTGACTATTAATCTACCTTTCTATTGCTATTTTGATCACTGATCATTTATGGGAATTTGACTGTATTTTCTTTCTTGGACTGATCTTACTATGCTGAATTCACTTCTAGGATTGATAATGTCCCAGACACTTGACAATGAGCAATTATGATAACCTTATTGTCTTTTACTTTTTCATCCTCATGAAAACTGATCTCTATGTGCTCATTAGTGTCAAAAGTTGGTGCTCTATCAATTTGTATATGACTGATTTTATAACTATATATTGTTCTATGTGAGTGCACTTTTCAAAGTGTATGTATTGCCAAAAACTATTATTTAGAACAATATGTTTTGTGAATTAGATTTTGTGGTTATTATATGTTGCTATGTCCAAGTTGTCATGCCTTGTTTTTATTAGTTGTGTAATAGATCTTAAAGAGATGATAATCCTTCCATTTATGCTTTAATAGATACACTTGGGTAACCTTCATTTGTCAAATGTTATCTAATCTATGCTTCCTAGGCACTATTATTGACTCTATTGAGACAAATTTTATCTTTTCTTTGAACTGAAACCCTAGTCGATCTGATGACTTCACCTATCTCACTCACTCTGACTTTGTATTTTCACTCTGTTATTCTTTCATCTTTATTTCATCTTCAATGTTGATCAAGATCCATTTATTTATGGTTGTTCACTGTTTATGTTATAGCTGCTATGATAAATACATTGACTATCTTTGTTCTATTGTTGTCAAATGATCCTGCTATTGTTCTTGAAGAATATATTCCCCTTAGTTTGTGATGTTGCATTAGTGGTGCTAATATAATCTGTCATTATTGGATTATTACTTCATTACTATTGGATCTATTATTTTGATTACTGACCTGTATACATTGCTTATCTACCAGCTATTAGAACTATTTGTTGTTTACTGGATGCTTTCATTTCTTTTTCCCTAGGAACTACTAATGGCTTAACAATGCCTTCCTTTAGAGCTTAATGGCTGACCTAAATCCTTCATAATTGGGTGTACTCCCTACTTGTCTATGTTTGATCATGCTATCACACTTATTTATGTTCTTTCCCCATGCACTTTATGTGAGGATTGGATCTTTGTATGGGACAATGACTATGTATCTTTGATCTACTATTCCATATTTGTGTATTAGCTTTTTATTCAGTTTTGTCCATGATTGTCTTTATGCTAGAAAGCATAGACTATCACCTTGGTTGATAACTAAAACCACTATTTCTCCCATCACTGTGAATGGCTATAGCAATGCCTTCAACTGCCCATAACTGTATTTTGAACATATAGGGCTACAACTATTAGGTTTTTATTCTTGTTTAAATATATGAAAGTGACTATCCCTTTCATAGTTTGAGCCTATATTTGACTATGTAGCTCTACTTTTAGATTTATAACCAATGAATGTCTTAATTTTGTGTTAGTTTCTGACTATGTATTCATTACTCAGACTCATGAAGTCCTATGGTGGAATGGATTGTCTGGCAACTTGGGTTGTCAAGGTTAAATCTGAGTTACTATTCTTTATCACTGTCTAATCTCTGATCATGTCTGAAGCTTTATGCTATTCCCCAGCTCAAATGCAAAAATCTGTTTTGAATGACCTTTAGTCATTATTGCTAATGATGTGACTTCACATGTCATTAAAGTTTCTATTTCTATAACTCTTACAAGGATTGCAACCTTCAATGATAATGTCTACCACATGCTTATTATATCTATATGTTCACTATATTCACCTTACTCAATGGTGACTTCTTTGAGAAGTAGACTCGTGAGTGTTAAATAGTCTCATGCTTTGGACTGCTAGTCTTGGATCCATGACTGCAAATAAACCTATCAATACCTCTTTTATTGTATTCTCCTTTAATTACATGTTGATTGTGATATCAAATGATGCACTAATTATGATTACAAACTCAAGTATGCTTGACAAATGATGACATGATTGCTCAGTATTTTTGCCATAGCTTTTATTACCTATAGACTGCTCTTTATTTTAAAATTGTTGTGATGAGCTTCTAAATGATATCATTATTTGATGAAGCTTTGTGACTACATTCCTTATTTGGATAAAGGAAGCATTGTTAAAATGAGAAACATTTGTACTCATGCTCTATACTTTGACCATCATATTTATTTGGAAACTAGGATTCTTGTGCTTATCTTTGTATCTGTGCATTAGTGACCATGAACTTTGATGGCTCTTGATTATCCTATAAATGCTCATATTCTCACTGATAATGAGTTGAATCTAGGGCTCTTCACTATTTGGGTTGTTTTGATCTGTGCTTCTCAAGGGTTTGATATTTTAGGTTCCATGACTGGCTTTCTCTTGTTATGATCTCATGTATCTTGCAAGATTGATCATTTAAGTCTGCTCTAGGAATATAGCTTCTTCAATAAGCATAGGATAGAATTTATTTTATTTTGATACAAAACTCTTGCTTACAATTATTTATATCACTTACTGTCCTATATTTCTGCATTTTTATGACTTTATACAGATTATACATTCCCATCTGTTAGAGATTGTTTCTAGTGGTAGTGATTGCATCTTTAAAGGATGGTCCTAGAATGTTTATGTCATGGCCTTATTCTCTTCATCTTATTTGAAATTTGTACTTTCACAATGAATCTATTGACTATTATTTTCTTGTATGCATGTATTGGATCATGTGAACTATGCAATGTGGCTACTCACCTTTTGATGATACTTAATGTCCTTATGCTTCACTGAGACCTCTTTGTCTTATTTTTGGGAATGCATTTCTATGGTGACTATATCTCTCTATCATTTTGTCATCTTTGTATCTTTTGTGACTGCCCTAACATGAAATCTATGATTTTTGCCTTATGCATTTGGATAGTCATTATAACCGAGTGATGTGTTTTTGACACTATTATTGGACTGATTGACTGAGACTTTGAATTTATTACTTTGTCTATATTATCTTGCCTTAGAATACTGTATTAGTTACTTCACAAATCTTTTATAGCAACACTTTCTCATCAACTCCATTTCTATTATCTTAAGGACCTCACATTAAAGTTATTGAATTGTTTATGTTTTTTGGTTCTTGTTCATGAAACTAAACTTTAGCCCTATTATGATCTCACATATTTCCCCTAGTCAGAGGATGATATTAATCATTTATTGACTAATGAATGCATTAAGTACATGTTTTTTCATATTTCCATTGGATTACAGTCCCTTTGTGTCATTTAGTGAGCATGTGAGATCATGGCTTAGTGTACTTAGTATTTAGATAGTTGGCTAGCGTCACCCTATGAATAGTGACATGTATGCTGAGCTCAACCCCTTCCCTTTGGGAGCCCATTTTACCCACATACATGATATTTTTAAATGAAAACCTATATTTGCACATGAAACAAACAAGTTAGATAAAAACATGGTTCTTGCTGATATCTCATGGCATCTTTTATGCATTGATCTGATCTGATTTCTCTAGGTCTAATGTAGCATTGTAAGTATATTGGGAATAATAGTATGTATGTTAGGGCGAGGTAAGTAACCCTAAGCTCTAACAAATCTTTTTTCTCACATTTCAGGTGATTCCTCGGAGCTGGCAATGAATCACTTGGATTCCAAGAGATGTCGATCAACTATCCAAAGGAACTTGTCAACCTTTTTAGGAAATGAAGGGTTCCTTATCTCTTCTTCACATACCCTTGTTATTTCTTATATATTTACAGTTCTAAGTTGGTGTGCTTTTCTCGGCTATTACCATGGCTTGTGTGGGATCTTGTGAACAATTTATTCTTTATAAATAAAAAATGCATTAAATACATATGTTTTATTCATGTATATCTTTCTTGATTCAAACATTGCATGTTTGGGAATAAGATACATGTATGGCATACATGTTTATTTAATAAAGATAGAAAACTTGAAAAAACAATTGTGTACCTTTTATCTGCAATACATAAGACTTGTAATAGGTCACCAAAATTTTGGTAACATTTTTGGCAACCTCTCAGGGGTGTTTTCCTACTAAACAGTAGTATCTAGTAGCCTAGCATATCCATTGGGCATTGAGTCAAATTTGCCCTCTTCAAAATCTGAAACTACATCTCAGCACACTAAACAAAATTAAAAATAAAACTACAATGGCTCTGGATATAGTTGAGCCTGCACACTATGCAATCTTCTCTTATGGAAAACTGCAAACAAAACTGAACTGAAACTCAAAACTGAAAAAACAACAATGTACTGAAAGCACTTATTGAACTGAAACTTGTTGAAAACTGAAAAATAAACACTAAAATCGGGAAAACTGAAACTCAAAAGTGTTAAACAATACTTATTCAAATCAAACTACTACAACTTGACTTGTAGTTGGGCTTAGCAAATTGGTGATAACAAAACTGCAACTACTCTACTATGTACATAGGCAAACTGTTGGTACTCGATAGAATTGTTTGAGGTGAATCCCATTGAAAGGGATTGGCAATACTTCTCCATCCAACTTAGCAAGATGGAATGCATTATTTTGTTTACATTATGTGATAGCATATGGGCCATTCCACATGGAAATCAAACTTAGTATGCCTACCCAATCTATTCTTTAATTCATCCCACTTGAAAACAAGATCACCTTGATTAAATATGCGTGGTGCAATTTTTCTATCAAAGGTCCTCTTCATCTAAACATGGTGAACTTCTAACTTCCTATATGTTTCGTTGCAAGTTTCTTCTAACTCCATAAGCTGACCAAGCCTAATTTGCATTGGTTGTTCTTCAAGTAGCTCTAGCTCTTTTACATAGTTTAAAGTTGGCAATTCAACTGAAATAGGTAACTTGACTTCTTTTCCATAAGTCAAAACATAAGGTGAGTTACCTGTTGATCTCTATGGTGTAATTCTATCATCCCAAAGGGCTAACTTGAGCTTTTCATGGCAAGTTCTTTGATTCTTAACAATGGTCTTCTTAATGATATTGATCAAGTTCTTGTTAGTTGATTCATCTTATCCATTACCTTGAGGGTAAAAATTGAACAAAGTATTCAAATAGATATTGTGCTTAACTGACCAATATGAAACTCTAAGACCAATGAAAGCTAAAGCATTATCATAAATAATTGAGTTTGGGGCACCAAACCTTGACACTAAGTCTTGATAGAAGTTCAAGGAAAAAATTTCATTAGCTTCTCTTAATGGTACTGCTTCTATCCACTTTTTGAAATAATCAGTTACTGTAAGAATCCACTTGTGGTATGCACTAGAAGGTGGACTAATAGGTCCTATAAAATCAAGCCACCACTTTACAAAGGGTTGTTCAACTGCAATTGGTTGCAAAGGCAAGGTTGGGAGCTTTTGTTTGCCTACAAACAATGAACACTTTTCACACTTTCTCACCCATGAGTGAGCATCCTTAAACAAATCTAGCCAATAATAACTAGCTCTCATAATTTTCTGAGTTGTTCTTGTTGCAAAGTGACCTCATGCAAGACCTTCCTGAAATTCTTGCAGAATTTTATCAATCTGATATGGCTCAATGCATCTTAAGAAAACATTATTGAAGTCTTTTTTAAACAAAATACAATCAATCAAAGCATAAGGAATGTCCTGAAGCCTGGAATACCTTCTTTTTGACCTATCCAAACCTTCTGGATAGTCACCTATTTGTAGATAATGAGCAATCTATTGATTCCAAGTCATTGGTACAACTGGGTCAACATGTTCTATATTATTTAACAGTATTTCAACTTGTTTCTCTTCTTCTTTGATGTTTTCTATACTTCCAACAAGTTGTTCACATTAACCCTTACCTCTAACCAGCTATGTAACCTTGGTAGAGATGTCATATTCCATTTCTTTAGTAACCTAACCTGCCCTTTTGTCATTTATGTCTTTGCTGAGTAGAGAATCCTTCACTATTGGATGAGAAACCATAAGCTGAATTTTATTGTTAGAAAGCATGTGCATGAATTTCTTAAGGTTCCTTATAACAACTAACATGTGTTTCTCTACAAAGAACACCTCGTTTCATAATCATGTAAAATATGACTAAAGAAGGAGATTGGTTGTTCAAAGCCTTCATCATTTTGCTAGCACAACATTGCAAAGATTGTATCTTCACTCCCAATAGCATATGGAATAAAAGATTTCTTAAAATTGGGATTTATGAGAGTAGGGGCTAATTCAATTGCTTCTTTAATCTCTTCAAAACTGTTTTTACCTTCTTTTGTCCACTAAAAAGGTATATTATTCTTAAGTATGGTTGTTATTGGCTACACTAAAGCTGCAATATTAGGAATAAACCTTATGATAAAGTTAATCCTACCTATGAAACTTTGAAGTCCCTTCTTATGTGCTGGTAATGGTAGTACAAGTATGGTTGTTATCCTTTCTGGATCAATACTAATTCCATATTTAGTAACAATATATCCTAGTAATTTTCCTTCATGGACAACAAATATGTTTTTCTTGGGATTCAATGAAACTCCATACTCCCTGCATCTCTCAAATACCTGTCTAAGGTGGTCAAGATGTTCATTATATTTTTTAGAAAATATTGTAACATTATCTAAGTAAACCAAAACAAACTTGTTAACTAGACCTTGAAAATCCATGTCCATTGCTCTCTGGAATGTTGCCCCTACATTGGAAAATCTGAAGGGCATTTTGTTATAAGCCATTGTACCCCACTTAGTGGTAAATGTTGTTTTGTACTGGTCTTCTTCTTTGACCAAAATTTGGTTATATCCTGAATAACCATCAAGCAATCAGAATCTCTCTGAACTTGATACAACCTGCAAAATTTGCTCCATAAAGGGCATCGGGTAATGGTCTTTCAGAGAGGCTCTATTTAGGTCTCTTAAATCAACACATAGTCTAAGTTCTCCATTCTTCTTCCTAACAGGAACTAGATTGGAGACCCAAGATGTGTTCTTTATGGGAAAAATAATGTTTCCCTGAACAAGCTTATCCAATTTAGTCTTCATAAGATGTTCTAATTTTGGGTTTAAAGGCCTTTGTTTTTGCTTGAGTTCTCAACCAGCTCAATGGTATGCTAAGCTAAGTGAGGATAAAAAGCTTTAAAATATTCATATCTCCATGCAAAAATATCATTAAACTCTTGACAAAGAAGTATGAAAGCATGTCTTTCTTCAGGAGTACATACCTTGCCAATTTTCAACAGCTTGTCTTTGAAAATCTGAATTGATTCATAGTGTTCCTCCTTTATGAATAAGATTCCTTTATCCTTTCTAACCTAATCATCTACATTAAAAATGTTCTCAAGGGTTACTAAACCTTTGGGCAACTTATGAGTCTTCAATTGTAAGAACTGATTCTCATATTGTTGATTGAACTTATACTGATTTCCAATAGAAAACTCGGCCTCTTCAATCAGAAAATTTAAAATTTGCTCATCTGATTCAAAAACCTGCAAATTAACATTATTATTTGGGATTGAGGGTCTGACATAAATCTTCACATAATTTTGTCTTTTCACATTTTGAAGCTCTTTTGGGATATCAATTTGTGCACCTAGGGCTCCAAGCCTATCTTCTTCCTTATTTTGACTTTGGGTATGGACAATAGGTAAATGCATTAAAATATTCAATTAAATCCCAAATTCTATGATTATACATCATCAAAACATAATTCTTGGTGACATTAATGTTTCTAACTTGATTCACCACTAATTCATTGTCACCGAAAGCCTTTAAACATTTATTATTTTTCTTTCAAGTCCATTCTAAACCATGTGCAAGCGATTCATATTTTTCTTTATTATTTTTGCAGCTAAAAGAAAATCTGAAAGTAGTAATATATTTCATACCTTCAGGTGAAAGAAGCATAACACCACCTCCAGAATCATTTTTTACCTCTTGAACCATCAAAATAAAGTTGCCAAACCTGATTTTTCTATTGTTCTGATTGTTGGCCCAATGGAATATCTTCCTTTTCAAGATTAGGAATAACAAAATCCTCCTCATGAATCATATAAACACCAAGAACTATTTCATCCATATTGATGAAAGGATCTTCTTTAGTATTCTGAGTTTCCCACTCATCCAAGTTCACATCAGGTATGCCTTGAACAGGTGTATCTGGACCTTGAATAGGTGGTAATTCTTCATGGCCTCTGATAGTAAGATCTGTTGGCATTCTACACTCTTATGAGAATAATGGTTTTGTCATTGATGGCAACCTTCTGGAAACCTTCTGGCAACCATATGGCAACCTTCTGGCACTCATCTAGTAAAGCCATCGATAGGCACTGACACCAGCATAGACATCTACATACACTAGCAGACACTTCACCGATAGTGACAACAATGCATACCGGCACCCTAGCCGACAAGGAATAAACTTTTGTTTATTGTATTTAATTGTATTTATATTTTGTAAAGCCGACAAGGCATATTGTAAAAGACTCATATATATGTATGAGATCTTATAGGTCATTTTGTGTAAGGTATGAAGAGAGTTGTGAATTATGTATAAGGTGATATAAGTGACAACGAAGGTTTTGGTTATAGAATGAGCTTAAACCAGTACTGAACCTGGCATAGTTGATGCTACTTTGAAGCAGTACATTGTATTGGATTTCATAATCCACTTTTGTAGTCAATGTGACTCTTATTAAGCAGTGAGCTCTAGGCAGTTGGCCTTCTGGCATGTGCAGGACCCTCATTGTAAGTAATATTTATTCATTGGCTAGTGAGTGAATATTGTGGGTCACAAATCTCACCGAGGTTTTTCCCACACCGGGTTTCCTCGTTAAACATCTTGTGTTATGGTGTATTTTCTATCTTGTCTTTATTATTTTTGTTTACTGCATTAATTCTTATTGACCGATACACTGTTTTGGAATGCAAAGTTCTTAATAAGGTTAAATATTCTGCATACCGGTTAGATATTGATTCACCCCCCCCCCTCAATATCTTTGGGATTATCATTAATCCTAACAGTTAGTATCAGACCCTAGTCCTCTATTTTCAAAAGCCTAACAACTTGAGGAAGATTTTGACACTGGTATGGATGGAGAACTTAAAAAAACAATTGGAAGGAGCTCTTGTAGACTATGATTCAGAGAAGTTGAAGAATATAAAACTTGAAGATGATCTAAGGATTGCACAAGAATTCATTCAAGGACTTCAGAAGAATCTTACTATAGCTCGAAATAAAAGAAAAGAACTTCATGAGAAGATGCAGAATGATAATGATGAAAAAGAAACTCTTAATGAACTTATGAACAAGTTGAGACAAGAAAATAGTACTATGAGAAATGGAATGCAAGATATGACTATGAGATTTTGTAAAGACATTGAAGATGGAAAGAAGAATGAAGATGACTTGACTAGGAGACTCAATGATGCCGGAAATGAAAATCTAAGACTCAGTCATGAAAATGATATGTTGAGGATAGATCTGATTCACATGCAACATGATAAAACTGAACTTATGAGACAAATGGGAATTATGGAAAATGAGTTGGCTACTGCAAATCAATACAAAGAGAAATTCAGGAAAAGTTCAGAAGAATTTGATAATATGCTGAAAAGTCAGAAACCTAATGGAGATACAAATGGACTTGGATTTGAAATTGGAGAAAGTTCTGGTACTGCAAACAATCATGATCATAGTAAACTGGTAAGACAACCTAATGCTTAAAAATTTATTGGGAAATTCTTTAACTGTAACAAGTATGGTCATAGAGAAAATCAGTATAGATTCATAAACAATCAGAACATCAATGCACCCACCGGTCAATGTTCCAAATGCAACAAAGTTGGTCATAATTCATGAAAACTACAGAATGAATGTGAAATGTTATGTTTATGGAAGATTTGGGTACTTATCTAATCAATGCAGAACACAAACTGACATAGGATATGGGAAAGCTATTCAGAAGAATAATGTGACTTGTTATGCTTGTAACAAAATTGGACATATTGCAAAATTTTGTAGAACCAAGACTTCACCGGTGAATAATAAAGGACCCAGTTTGAAAGGAAAAGAAAAGGTAGATGAGGTAAAGCAAGAATTTTCAAAACAATGGATTAGGAAGACAGATCAGAATGTTGATGAGACTATTTCTTCACTGGTAGAACATAGTATTACTCCACCGGTAGGAGATTCTTCATCCAACTAAGAAGTAACCCTTGGGTGTATGGCAGCAAGTTGAATATCATACAGATTACCCTTGGTTGATGGTGAGAAGATAGATTTCTTCTCTACCAGTAGATGTGTTAAGTTTTCACTTAACCAACGAGCATTTAATGTGGTTGTTGAAGGAAAAGTCATTATAAATCATCGATTTTCCTTTATTTTTGATTCACCGAGCATTCAAATTAGAAGAGAGTGCAAAATCCAAGCAAAGGCATTCAAGAAAAAGGTGTGAATCGATTTCTTTCAAGCATTTAGACATTATCAGGTAGCTAAAGGTATTTTTCAAATGGCTTCTTCTTCTACTCCCTAATTTATTGCAAACCCTACTATCATGGAAAATATAAAATGCCCTAGGCCTGTATTCAATATTATTCCTGAAGTAGCTCAGCAAGATGATTCCATAGGTGCATTTTTCAAAGATTCCTAAAGGTGTAGCTTATGCTAAAGATCCTAGGATATATATTCACTGCAACATTGAGGAATTAGGTTTTGAGGAGTTGTTAAAAATGTTTAGAACCATAATTTTTGATGAAAATGGCACTGTCCAACCTGAGCACAAGATTGTAGAGACTTTAGGTTTTGTGGAAATTTTGAACATCCTTGAATTTCCGAAGGAAGTTGTGAGAATTTTCCTAAGTAGGGCACATGGAGAATTTCTTTGGTTAGATTTAGGCTGCTAATTCACCCGTCAAGTAATTAGGGTAGTAACAAGTTTACCCTCAACCAACAACAGACTAGACAAAACTAAGAAGGTTCCTAACAACAAAGTCATGATCCTAACCAGAGCAACATCTGATAGTAGATCTCTGAGAGTGAATGACATCAATGTGAGATTCATAAGTATGATTTTAGGTTACAAAACTACTCATGCAAACAGACTTAATTTAGTTTCTAGTCTTTGCATTAATAGTGCTCATGAAATGGTCAACAATAATGCAAAAAGTGATGTGTGTGAATGGCTAAAGGATGAACTCATAGATAACTTGAAAAATATAAAAGGAGACAAGAAAGGAACATTTCATTTTGGTAATCTCTTGGTATGATTAATGTTGTATTTCACAAAACAAATCCCCGGTATAGGACAAAAAGACTTTGGATATGACATACCGGGAGGCAAACAATTGCAAGATTCTTTCACCGACATGGGTACTGCTAAGGAAAACAATATAACTAAATATTTCAAAGCTTTCCAAACCAAAATGAAAACAAGAGAAAGACTACCACAAAGTTCAGTGGATAAATATGATAAAGAAATCTATTTTGTAATCAAGAAGGATGAAACATGGATGGAAGTTATATTACCTGGGACTATATGGGTAACAGAAATGGGTTATAAGGTAGATCTCAAAATAATTGAGACTTACGCAAAAACCTTATTAGATGCACCTAGAGAACCAACAAAAGAAGTTTTTGGTAGCACTAAAAAAATTGAAAGCAATGTGAAAACAATGAAGGAAAAGAAGAAAAGAGAGAAATAAATAAGAGATGCTTCTAAGAAGGTAAAGGAAATCAAAGAAAATGTTATGAACATTACTGGTATACAGGCTAGTGAACAGGAAGGACTACAACCGGAGGCACACATTTCACCAATTGGTACATCTTCTGATAGTGAGATACTAGCTGAATTCAAAAGAGTTGAAAGGAAGAGAAAACCTTCATCAGTACCCTCTCCACCCAAGAGAACAAGGAGTTTAAGGAAGAAACAATAGGCAGTAAGGTAATCGGCAAAGAAACTGACTCCCAAGAAGAAAAAGAAACATGTTATATCACCATTGGATAATTTTCTAAATGAAATAACTGATGACAGTAATGTTGGTCTCAAATTTTGATCCCCTTCTTATCCCCTTTGATGAGAAAGAATAACTTTGTATGTGAATGGAGAAATCAAGGAACAAGAACCTTAGAGCAACATATGACAAGGTTTTAATAACCTTCTACACTTCGAACTTATCCAAAGTTTAGGCGAGTATACCTTATGTGAATACTTTCACACTTTTAAACAAAATCCATAGTAACCATTGTCCAAAAACCAGTGGATCTTATCGCCTTAAACAAAAAAATATATATATATAGGAAAACTTAGGCTCATTTTCAGTGTTGATCCTCAAGAGATTTAGAAAAGGAACATTAATAGATACAAGTGCCTTTTCCAGGCTATAGAGTCATCTATTTTAAACAAGAACTCCAGAATTAAACATATCCATGCATCTCAATCGCTTTGGCTTCTACCAACTCCATACATGCCTAACATGTATAAGAATCCTCCCTTGTTATACTAAACCGTACTTATCAAATTCAAAGTTCCCAACAAAATAACCTACTGATAAAGATATTTCTCACGTATTTAATTCCCCTCCTGAAGAAGAAAGCTAAGAAACATATCTATAAAGATTTCATTACAATCCATGTTCAATTGAAATAACCCTAAATTACCCAACTAAAACTAGTAAAATATTTGAAAGCATACCAGAAGACAACACAAATTTTAGTCTCAAAGTTAATGGTCTGTATATTTATATTCAATTTGGAAACTCTTACAAAACTTAGATAGTTTTCTCTGAAACACTAGAAAAAATGCAGATAAATTTTTGTAGAGTTTCTTTACAAATTCTTGTGATCCCTTTTTTACTAGTCCTGGTATCCATTTATAATATTATGGATGCATACAAGCTTCGGACCCTTTTCAAAAAGGTTTGTTACATGCACAATCCTTCTCCAAGAAGCGGTTACAAGTCCTTTTCAACATCCACAACCTCTTGTGCCTTTTGTTCTGTTGCAACCTCTTCTAACTGCTCCGGAGCATCTTCTTTCTGTCTGACATAATTATCCTTCCATTCTTAAAAAACATCATCACTTGGCCAAGAAAAACTAATGACCTTCTATTTCATGTCTTCTAGCCTTTTCCAAGTGAATCTTAAATGCCCAATTTCTATTTCTATGAAACCGTAATGAGATTTCACCTTTTCAATTTCTTCAATTGTTTGGACAAATAAAGATGTGTCATCAGTGTTGATAATTTGATTGACCCTTTGGGACAAATTGTGGTCCAACTCCTCTAACCAGGTCTTCTCTTCTTTTAACTGAATTGGACCAATGAAACCTCCTAGAAACAATTCAAATTTGTGATCCGAATATTCTTTTCTATATAGCTGGGCTTTTCTTTCTATACCTGCTCTTTCCTCTGAGAGAATATTCATCTCTTTTATAAACTCACTGGTCGAACTTAGAAGGTCATTCTCCTCTACATCTGCATGGGATGAACACATGAGCTCCAACTCCTTACCTCTAGGCATCCACTTATAAAGGATTGGTTCCAAAGTGGCTTCATCTTCTCTGAATTTGATCATAACTGTTGACATTTTTGATGTTTATGTTGTGATTGTCATTGATGGACACACACTTGTATTGAGATCCCCTTTATATGTATGAGCTCATACTCAATTGGTATTTTTTCCAACTGGTATGTTGTATTCTAGTCTTTAGAATAGTAGTGACTTTGCTGAATGTGTTTCCCGGTCTGAAGCAGCATGTCGACCCCAAGCGGTTTATAGATCACAAGCGGTACGAGGGAGAAAAGTGGCACAACACATTCTTACCAGTCTTCATTTTTGTCAAACCGACAACCGGTATTTTGTATGAACTGGTAATACTCTATGATGAGTTACCAACCGACATTCTGTGATGAGTTACCAACTGACATTTTGTGATGAGTTACCAATCCACCGATTGTTTGACGGTGCTGACACACTAACGGTGATTCCTGTGTCGTGTTACTAAGTATGTCTAGGTTCATTGAACCTAGGAAATTGTAAAGAAATCCCATTGGACTGACATGAAATCAGATTCCTTTAAAAGGACATCATATCTAGGGTTTTAGGTTGTTGCAAAGGGTTAATGTTGAGCTAGGGTTTAAGGTGGATGTTGAGTTGTTGGAAGAGCGATCTTATTTGAGAAGATCGAGCTGTAACTGAGAGAGAGATAGAGAAGACTGAAGTAATGCTAGAATGCATTAGCTGCTAGCATACTGGATCTAACCAAGCAGTTTGTGCTATCAAATAGGTCAAGCACTTGTTGATTACTCACATCTTTAACAAGTCAGTAGCCCCTAACTAGGTAGGCCTCAAAGCCTTTGTAAAATCCTCTAATAAGGTGGTTCACACATGTGAATCTAAAATCCTCTAACAAGGTAGTCTTTAATCGGACTTATCTCCTAATAGAGATTGAGATTCCTAATAGGATCTGTTCTAGTGAAGAACATTGTAAGACCTTAATCGGTCTAGTTTCTATTCTGCAGATAGTGACTTGTGAGTTCCATCTCACCATGGTTTTTCCCAGTTGGGTTTCCACGTCAAATATCTTGTGTTATGGTTGTATTACTTTTGTGGGTGAATGTTTTATTCGCATTTTGGTTTGTATGTGTGGTAACCGGTTTGACTGTCAAACTGCTTTACTAGTTTATCTTTAGACTGTATAAGTGTTTTAGTGCAAAGATTTTTGGCATACTAATTCACCCCCCCTCCTTAGTATTCATCAATTAGTATCAGAGCCAACCTTTCTATAAGTTTAACCACTTGGAAAGAAATATGGGGGAATACACCTTTAGGGAACTTACTCAATAGCTCACTAAGTCTGAGCAAGCCTATGATGATCTTATCGTCAAATACAAGGCATCTCAAGCAAAAAGAAGAGAACATGCAGAGAAGCTGATGGAACTATCTGAAAGTAGTTCTAAAGATGAAGCTAACATGGAAGCTATGATTGCTGAAGTGAATAAGCTGAATGATTCAAACTCCAATCTGAGAAAGGAGTTTGAAGGACTGACTATTTGATTCAGTCAAGAGCTTGAGAACCGGAGAAAAGGTGAAGATCTAGTAAAAGACAGAGATCATGAGATCTCCAAGTTGAAACATGAGATTAGTGAACTAACTGCTCACCTTCATGAGAGTAGAATGGAAAAAGAAGACATGCAAGGAGAAATGAATATTGCCATCTCTGAAAATGCAAGTCTTATGGAGACAAACACTGCTATTTCCAAAGAACTCTTTGAGTCAAAGGAAATACTTGCTAAGTTTGGCAAAAGTACAGTCAAGCTAGAGCAAAAGCTTGAGTCATCTAGACCGGCGAAGAATACCAATGGTCTTGGTTTTTCTGGACATGAGGAAGGAGAATCCTTAGGAACAAATGCTGAAGCATCAAAGAAGCAACTAGCACTCAAAGGAAAAGGTAAGCAAAAATTCAAACCTGTTTGCTTTAATTGTCTTAAAGAAGGACACACTACCAATGTATGTAGGAGCAAAGCCTACAATAATTTTCCCTATTTTATCAACAATGTACCTATATTCAATAAGTTCAATGGTCATTGTTATGCATGCAACAAGTTTGGGCATAGAGAATTTGAATGCACATCTGTAGTGGATAACACTAGAAGATATCCTCAGAGGACCCAAGGAACTGGTCCTGAATCTTTTATGAACCAGAACCACAACCGGTTTAATGACTTCAATCATCAGTCAAGAAGCGGTGGTCATCAAGCGGCAACCAGATGGAGAGAAAGTTGTATGATCTATCATGGTCATGGTCACACTACTACAACATGCAAAAGGAAGAATGGAAACATGTACAATGGACCTTGGAGAGCACCTAGACTTGTTTGCTATCACTATAACAAACTGGGTCACATTGCAAGATTCTGCAGAAGCAGAAAAAGTATATCTGATGATATACCAGTCACTCAGGAAGGAGAAATAGATGTTGAAAAAGTTCAAGGAGACATGAAGAAAACATGGAAGAAGAAACCAACAATTTCGGAAGAGGAACTAGTTTCTACACCTAGTGTGGAAATATTTGAACCGGCAAACTAAGCCTCAAAGGCTTAGGGGGAGCAAATGGCAAAATGCTTTCCAACCCCCGGTTAACACCGATAAAAGACCTTAACCGGTATGCTACACTTGTCGCTAGGCAGAAGACCGGAAATAGTAAAAAGGCAAATTAGGGTTTACGCCCTAATAGAGGAGCATTAATGTTGGTAGGTGAGAGACATGTATAAATGCATTTTTCAAATCATTTCTCACTATCTATTTTCGAGCGAAGAAAAGGTGATTCAAGCTTAGATTTCAAGAAATTGGATAACTTTGAAAGAGATTCAAATCTAGTTTGCAAGCGGTAGTGGAGAACTCAAAGTGGCAATTTGGCATCTGACAGAGAGCAAAGTAAAGCAGAATCAGGAAGCCCTAAATTCGTGTTTGAAAGGTATTTTTTTGTACTTGAAATACTCTTTAATGGCTTCCACATCTCATACCAGTTCAAGCACATCCATTGAGTCAAAAAGTTTCATTCCGAGGAAGTCCAAGTATAATGCTTTGTCACAAGTTCCAGTTGGAGTCATAGTCGAAGAAGGAATTTCAGATTATATTGATTGCAAGATAGAAGACCTAGGGTCCTTAGCCATTCATTCTCAACTAGGTCTATTTTGCGGAAAGGACAAAAGAATCAAACCGGAGTTCAACATCTTAGAGAAGAAGAAACTCCATAATGTAGTATATTTTTTGGAAGACTTCATAGAGGATCACATCAGGATCATCTTGAGCAGAGTCCATGGTGACAAGATGTACCTGGAGAGAACACATGATATCACGCCTGAGGCAATTCATGCAGTCACCAGTTTCTGCAACACAGGGGAAGTGTCAGCCCTGAGAATGGTAAGAAAAATAGAAATGACCAAGCTCACCGGTTCGACAAGTGATTCACGAGGTATGATAGTTAATCCTATCAAGGATGAACTGGTAAAATATGCCTGCATGGTGATAGGCTACAAAACATTCTCAGCCAGCAGGATTAATTCTGTATCTACTACAAGGGTAAATGTCGTCTACCAGATGATTATAGAGGATAAATCATTTGACTTATGCACCGGTATGTAGAGGCAACTCATGTTAAATCTTAAGGCAATCAAAAAGGACAATTCACTGAGATTTAAGTTTGGACAACTACTAGTAGGGTTGTTTTTCTATTTCCAAGGATACTTTTGAGGTGTAGGAGATGTCCAATGGTCCCCTGACCAACCGGTAACCAAGCAGATAAAGGAAAGTGTGCAAGCCATTGGAACCGGCTACCCTGAGGTACTGAACAATTACTTTGATGAGTTCAAGAAAAAGATGAGTCAGAGGGTACGAATCTTAGGTGACATAGTGAAGAAGTATGAAGATGACATCTGTTTCACTATGCAGGTGGACAAATGTCTAATGGAGGCTGTTGAGCCTAGAATGGAGGAAGTGGAGCCTATGGGCTATGAGGTCATGTTTGACATGCTGGAAGGGTATGCTTCAAGCCTTATTGCCTTGCCTCTTGATCCAAAGGCTAAGCCAACCGGAACCTACTTAGAGAGGATCGCACCGGTTGAAGAATCATTGGTGAAGAAGGGAAAAGAACCAGCAGCCAAGAAAGCTAAGGCAGTGCCTGCAGCATCAGCACCAACTACCACTGTGACTCCAAGAGTGACCAAGCGGTCACCAGAAAAGAAGAAACTGGAGGTAACACCGGTAAAAGTCTTCGAAAGAAAGAGGAAGACTAAGGCAAATGAACTGGACTTTGAAGAAACCGAGTCTGATGAACAACCAAAGAAGGCAAGACAGACTAAGAAGATAAAGAAGAATGAACCGACAACATCCGCACCTATAAATATAGATATCTCCTCTTACAAGCCTTTGACACATTGTCAAAGAATAGTAAAGAGTATTAGGAGAAAGTTACTTCATGATTTAATAGATTACTATGATGAATTCAATAGTGAAGAAAAAGATGAAGTACTGCAGGAAATCATTCTTTATTTATGTAAAATTACCGGTCACCATCAGAGATTAAATCTCAGACATCGGATTCATTATTTAAAGAATTGGATAATAAATGGCACATTACCATTGAAAAGGAACAAGAGATTAGGGAGAAAGTTTTTGCACAGTACTTCCCTGAACTCTCAAATTCAGAATTATTTGATGTATTGGATCAAAATAAAGGTCTCTTCTTCACAAGGGGAAGAAGACTCTGGTTGCTAGAGGGGAGAGTTGATGATGTAGAAAAGGATACACATCAACACATGGCCCATGCTATCAACTTTCACAAAGCTCAAATGGCCAACCTCCAAGTGGAAAAGGAACCAGTTATTTCCAAACCGGATGAGGTTTTTGATGAGGAAGGAAACCTGGTGGAGGAATCAATCGACACCATAGATGTCGATACCCTGGATATAGAAGATGTCACTCAGGACATACCTTCTAAGGGAACTGAATAGGGGAAACATGCTGATCAGGGTGGTGAACAAGTTGTGGACACACAACAAGTAGCAAAAGAACAGGAAGAGAAAAAGAAGAAGGATGAAGATGAGAAATAGAAAAAAGAGGAAGAGAAGAGAAAAGAGGAAGAGGAGAAAAGAAAAGATGAAGAAGAAGCAAGAAGAAGAAAGGAAGAAGAAAGAAGGAGAGGACAAGGAAGAAAAGAAGAAGAAGGAAGAAGAAGAAAAGAGGAAGAAGGAAGAGGAAGAAAAGAAGAAGAAAGAAGAGGAGAAGAAGAAGAAGGAAGAGGAAGAGAACAAGAAAAAGGAAGAGGAAGAGAAGAAGAAGAGGGAAGAAGAAGAAAAGGAAGAACAAAAGAGGAGAACAAAGGAGAAGAAAAAGGTAGAGGAAGACAAGGAAGAAGAGAAGAGAAGAGAAGTGGAAAAGAAGAAAGCTAAAGAAGCCAAGGAACAAGAAGCGGCAAAAAGCTCTCAGGTGGAGACTCCGAAGGCAACTGGAAGTCAACCCTAACCGGTTGATCTCTCTAGTCCTATCGATCTCCAATCTATAAGTGAGTTGGAGCTTATGTAGAGCATCAAGGTTGCTCAAGAGCGCCTTGAGATCATTCACAGGAAAAAGGAACAGGACATCATTTAGGCAGTTGTAGACACACTTACCAGTTTAATCCCTGGTACTAATCTTCCTAACACTGATTCATCACTAGCACAACTCAAACTTTTGAGTACTTTAGTGGATGATTAGGTGCAGGGTTTAGAAGAAGCAGCAGAGGCCAATGTAAAGAAAGAGCACCAAAAGGCTCTTAATGTTTCTCTCATGAAGAAACTAAATGAGCTTAGGACTAAACTGCTAAAGGATCAAAAGGACATAAGGAGTGCCTTGGATGAGGGAAACTTGCTACTCAACAAAATCTGTCAACCTCATATGTTCTGTGATGATGTGCTAGACAAGAAGCAACAACTTCAAATGGACTTACAGTCCTACTTAAGCACATTCAAGACTCCTTATGACTCCTTTGTAGCATATGGGCAAACCATTCACCGATTCCAGATCCAGTCAGCCAAGATAGAGCAAGAGATCAGCACAAGGTCTAATGATTTGCAGGAGCTTCAACTGGTATTACTTCCACGACTGCAAATTCTCCAGAAATGCTATTTGAACCTGGATGCCCTGATAGTCACACAAGAATTGAGCACAACAGATGCCATGGAGGAACAGGTATCACAAATGCAGACAGAGAAGGAAGTGGTGACCTCCCTACTTGAGTCCCGGTCTCTTTCCATGAAACAATTTTTGTAGGACTATAAAGTGGTTTTTGACAAGTATTATTCATTATTGTCATAAACTCTTTTATATATATATGGAAAAGGGCTTTTTAGCAGTACTTTGTAATTGTTGGCAAAGGGGGAGAAGTTTATGGTTTTAAAATTATGAAATTTTGATATATGCTGTGGTATATGCTATATGATCTGATGATTATGCTCTGAATGCAAAATTGCTATACACTCTGTTGATTAAGGGATAGTGTATATGCTTAGGGGGAGCAATTTTGTTAATGGCAAGCTTTTGTTGTAAAACACATAGATGTCAAAATTTTATTTTCCTAAGTGTTGCCATCAATGCCAAAGGGGGAGATTGTTGGCATTTTTGATGTTTATGTTGTGATTGTCATTGATGGACACACACTTGTATTGAGATCCCCTTTATATGTATGAGCTCATGCTCAACTGGTATTTGTTCCAACTGGTATGTTGTATTCTAGTCTTTAGACTAGTAGTGACTTTGTAGAATGTGTTTCCTGGTCTGAAGCGGCATGTCCACCCCAAGCAGTTCACAGAACACAAGCGGTACGAGGGAGCAAAGCGGCACAACACATTCTTACCAGTCTTCATTTTTGTCAAACCGGCAACCGGTATTTTGTATGAACCGGTAATACTCTGTGATGAGTTACCAACCAACATTCTATGATGAGTTACCAACCAGCATTTTGTGATGAGTTACCAATCCACTAATTGTTTGATGGTGCCGACACATTAATAGTGATTCCTATGTCATGTTACTAAGTATGTCTAGGTTCATTGAACCTAGGAAATTGTAAAGAAATCCCATTGGACCGACATGAAATCAGATTCCTTTAAAAGGACATCATGTCTAGGGTTTTAGGTTGTTGCAAAGGGTTAATGTTGAACTAGGGTTTAAGGTGGATGCTGAGTTGTTGGAAGAGCGATCTGATCTGAGAAGATTGAGCCGTAACTGAGAGAGAGATAGAGAAGACTAAAGTAATGTTGGAATGCATTAGCTGTGAGCATACTGGATCTAACCAAGCAGTTTGTGCTATCAGATAGATCAAGCACTTGTTGATTACTCACATCTTTAACAAGTCAGTAGCCCCTAACCGGGTAGGCCTCAAAGCCTTTGTAAAATCCTCTAACAAGGTGGTTCACACATGTGAATCTAAAATCCTCTAACAAGGTAGTCTTTAATCAAACTTATCTCCTAATAGAGATTGAGATTCCTAACAGGATCTATTTTGGTGAAGAACATTGTAAGACCTTAACCGGTCTGGTTTCTATTCTGCAGATAGTGAGTTGTGAGTTCCATCTCACTGTGGTTTTTCCCAGTTGGGTTTCCATGTCAAATATCTTGTGTTATGGTTGTATTTCTTTTGTGGGTGAATGTTTTATTCACATTTTGGTTTGTATGTGTGGTAATCGGTTTGACTATCAGACTGCTTTACCATTTTATCTTTAGATTGTATAAGTGTTTCAGTGCAAAGATTTTTGGCATATTAATTCACCCCCCCTCTTAGTATTCATCAATAACCTCCAGAATCCTTTTCATATTTAAGTATACAATGGAGGTTTTGACTGAGTCAACAAACTTCAAGATTGTGGCTTTCACCTTCTCCTCATATTTGTTTGCAAACAAGGCTTGAGCTTGTTTCAACCTTTCCAACTCATGTTGGACATTTTTAGGTGATTGGGAACCAGAAGGCATAGGAGAAGGGGGGTATTCTAAAATGGGACTAGTAGGAGAGGGTCTTGCTGGAGAGGAGGCTATCATGAGTGTAGAAGATTCACCTAGATGGTGCTGACCTACCAACTGACTCTGGAGTCTAGTAATGATGTTGTCGCTATTGGCTATTCCTTCTTTAGCCTCATTGTAAGCCTTTAAGATAGTCTCCAACTTCAATTGGAGATTAGCTCTTTCTTGTGCCTCTTTCTCTGCTACTACCACATTAAACTTTGTAGTTTCCAAAACTGTGCTTGCAGCTTCCACTACCCCTATATCTTGGACTCTCTTAACAATCATGCCTCCTAAGAGGCTAGAATCTGATGCATTTTTCCTCCTTTTGTTCTCATCCTTTTTTAATGTCCACATGACAAGAGCAACATTATCCTTGCTGAAGGTCACCCCTTCCATTGGCTTTGTTTCCTTCCTTACTGCATCAAGAACTAAAGCATTGGCTATATCCCATTCAGGGAGGATTAGAACACCAGCCTTTTACACCATCTCTCTTGCAACTTCAAGAGTGATAGCTTTGAATTCGGCCATCATTTCTTGTTTAACCTCTTCTTCCACTAAATTTGTATCTTTGTGAGGCTGCTGACTCATTCTCTTTTCACATCTAGCCTTGAATTGTTCCATGTTCTGTTTCCATACAAATTGCATGAAAGCCCCTGTTGTAACAAAGTCACTATCATCCAAGAATTCTTCACTGTCTTGTTTAACAGTAAGGTCCAATTCTTGGCCTTTTAGCTCACCATCAGTCAAATCCCTTTCAGCACTAGGTGGCTCTTCAGGCATCCCCTCTTGGGTCTCCTCATAGGTATAGGAAATCTCATCGAGACTCCCTAACTCTAATAACTATTCAGCCACCGCTTGCTCATATCTAATGTGGATAGGGGACTGAGATGGAGAATATTGAGGTTCAGCAGTTTCAACCTCCTTTCCCACTCTTTGCCTTTTAGGGGAATCCTGAATGTCAATGACATCTTAAATTTTCCTTTTCCCTTTTGAAGTGGAAGGCTCACCTATCATTGGCATCATCACAGTGTACTTTGACTTCTTATGCATTACATATTCACCAGGTGGAATAGCCTTAGCAAAGGCAGGCTTAGCCAAGACCAGCTTAACCCTATCAGGATCATTCTGCATTATAGCCTCCCTTTTTTCTTTTAAGGTCTACATGAGGTCTTCAAAATAGAGAATTAAGAATTTGATTTTCTCCTCAAAAGGGTTGAAGCTAGAAAGAGGGTCATAACTACTATCAAATTGATGGATAAAATCAAGTGCCTTCTTATATGCAACCCACTTCTCCTTCCTTAGTTCCTGCTCATCTAATCTGAATTCATTCCTAATTAAATATTTGGGGAACTGATATTGGTGAGGCCTACCTCTACACACTACTCTCTTTTTGAACATGCCATTGAAAAAGTCCTCAAGGTCTGCACATCTTGAAACTGCAGTTGACAGCCTATATGGCTTAAAGAATTCTTCAAAATATTTCCATCCACCTTTAGTGATTACAAAATGGTGGGCCATGGTAATAGTTGGGAAAATGGTCCCTTTACCCCTATTTCAACTAGGGCTGATCCCTTTATATTTTTGATACATCTTGCTATATGGTCATAATTCTATGCAATTAGGGTCAATAGATCTACATCCATGAATACACCAGGGACCACAAGTTTTCCTACATACAGTTCCCATATGCTATTTAAAGGAGTTGGGGAATGTCTTTGCCCAAAACTAACTTTGAACAGTCCTAAACCTGATATCCCTATCTCAAGGTCCCTTAACCAATTGCCTTTATCATACAGGCCATCCCCAATTTTCAGATAAGGGTTCTTTGGTACTAACTCTTTAGCCTTAGCCCCAACATTGGTGGACATGGTTAACTGTTCTAAAAAATCATCACAGATGTTCTTGTCCTAGTATTTCAATTTTCCTATCAACTCTCTTCTTGGTGCCATTCTGAATAGGCAACTATACCACTTGAAACTAGCACAGACCTCTAATGAAATAATTCACATAGCAATGATTGGAAATAGACTAGAATTATCAAGAAAAGCACAAAAAACGTGATTATTCGCCTGAAGAGAATCGCTCCGCACTAATTGCTCTACAACAGACTTCAATGAAACAATACTAACAATCAAGTTGATGCGGACTCTAAAGGACAAGTTGGCATTGAATTTTTAGAAATTAACTCCACGTGCTTAGGCTATCTTTTCAAAATTGAATTCACCAAATCGAATTCAAAACTGGCTCCAACGGGTCATAACTTCTCTGAGTCTTTCCTCTATTTTGGAGTGCATAAAACCTTTGTAGCTTTCTTTCGTGAAACAACGCTGGCTGTTGGATTACAAGAACTTACACTGCCTTTACCTTTGTCTAATCTTTCTTTGTTAATATCGGGCCCCACCTTCTTTTCGCTATTTTGTGGGCTTTAACACTCGTGTACTTTTCCTTCATGAAGCCATGCCAACCATTAGATCAAACTCTAATCACCTGGTCTTTAACTCTAACCAGGACCATCAATCTTACTAACTAACTGTGCCTCATCTTGATGGCTAACGGTTTTCACCATTTCGCAGAGATTAAGCTGCAGGCATCTTTGGGCCACGAAACAACGAGAACCGTTGGATCAAGAACAAGGTGAATATGTTTTAACAAACGTTAAACCTTTCAAGTGGGCCCTTTATTTTTGGAGATCACTTACTTTACCTAGTCACCGGTTAACAAATGCCACATGGCAATCATCCATTAGCTTAGGAAGCTCCTCTAGGTTCCATTCTGAATTCGCCATGTGTTTTGCTTCACTATTCTCCACATAACTACTAGTTATACCTAGGCGGGCCCTCAACTACCCTTTAGAGCCACATGGCATTCAACACATCACTATTAAACTCTATGAAATGCACCAACTATCATGCCACATCATGCTTTCATGTGATTTCCACCTCATTTCGCTACTTCATGAAAAATAATCTTTGTTTAGCTTGCAGCTACGAAACCATGAGGATCGTTGGATCAAAACAAACTTGATTGGCTTTTAACTTCATGCCCTGCCTGTCCTTTGGGCCCACCAGCCTTTTTTGCCACTTCACGATGACTAACTTACTAGCATCTTATCTTCGCGAATCCACATGGGTCATCAGATCTCAGGAACTTACTCATTGTTTATTCTTTCTATGACCACCTTGCCCGGGCCCACTGTGGATCGCCAATTGAGCACCCCGTCACTGCTCTATCATCTCCAGCTGGACCTACCACCTTTACTGCCACCTTTTTGCTACTTTGCGAAAAGTAGAACGTGTGCATCTCCCAGTCACAAATCAACGTGAGTGGTTGGATCACAATCAAGATGCAATTCTTTTATCTGATGGTCAATCCATCTAGTCACCAAGTTTATTCTTTGATTTACTTAACCTCGAGGCCACGTGTGACTTTCTAATTTGCCACCTAAACCATATGGACCGCTAACTGGACTACCATGTCTTTTTGCTACTTCACGAAGGCTAAATCTTGAGCACCTTTTGGCTGTGAATCAACGCGGGCCATTGATCATTCTCTGAACCAACCACTCTTACTTTTTGGAAAACCTATCTACTTTTGGGACCCACCACTTTTCGCTATTTCGCGGAGGGTAACTCATGATCATCTTCATCCTATGAATCAACACGGGCTATTGGATCAACAAAGAGTTGCATGACACTTACAGGGCCCGATAAACATTAGAAAAAAGGCAAAGTAATAAGCTTATAAAATTTAAAATATTTAAGGGACCGCCTAGGTAAAAAATAATGGGGGAACACTTCTCTTGACAAACGGACCCATCACTTAAGTGGTAAAAATTAACGTAGAATTAGAACCAAGTTTTTACTCAGACACCTTGAAGGTTAAAAATTAAAACCCTTAAACCTTCTCATTGGCTTACAACAAAACAAAGGTAACAAGGCCAATACCAGACTCAAAATTTCAACAAAATTATCCAATTATGGACCAAGAACATCCATTCTTAAAACAGTGATAACAATGGCTCTAACTGGGGATGGTTGATCACGAGATCAACACAAGAATCTCAGGAACTCTCTGGAGGAACAGACCAAAACAAGCCCAAAAACAACAATAAAAGCAAAACCAAATATATACAAACAGGGACCTACTGTGCATGGACATCAAGAGAAGTTATGCTTCAGGAATTGTCCATGCACTAGAAATTCCTGTACCTCACCATTCATATTATGCAAAAAATATGAATCCTTTCCATTTAGATCACAAACCATAGAGGGGCCTATCCATAGTGACTCAATTCTTTTGTGTTTCCCCTTATCTTGTCCCTTCGCATTCCACTGAAGAACAATATCACCTATTTGGAATTTTCTCAGCAATGTTCTTTTGTCAAAAAGATATTTGGACTGCAATTGGATCTTTAAATTTCTCTTGTGAGCTAGAGTTTTGATTTCTTCCACTTCCACTATCTGAATCATTTGGTCCCCCATAGGTTCAGACAACTCCATGTCTTCTGTAATTCCCCACCAGGAAACCCCGAAGGGATAAGCCAAAACACAAGAATAGAGTGCAATAATTTTAAATTTTTTTTAAGTTACACCACAATAAGATACAACAAGATATCAAAGATTCAGATTACATAGCGGAAGACATCAACTAACACCTAAAGAGTTTCCCAACGAGATTACTTAAATTTCACAATTCACTTAACTTACACAATTAATCCAATAAGTTGATTATCTTATAACGAGAAAATTCTTAAACAAGGATAATTTCTTTCAGAAGATGGAAATATAAATCACAAGCAAAGATACATCCATTAAGATCTATTCATAATCTTCACTCAAGCTTTTCATTAAAATATGAGCCATACATCTAATATTCTAACACACTAGAATTTCATCATAAACATATGAGATCTTTTCAAGAATACTTAATTTCCTTAACAACAACTGAATATATTCCATTACTCTAAGTTACATTCTTTCATATTCCAATTAATTGCATTTAAAAAAGATGATTGCATACATGCATCTACGATAAATCTCATCTAAACCACTTATGCATTTGATCAAAATGGCATTCAAGAAAGAACTGCATATAAACATTTAAAGTTAATTCCATCTTATCCACTTATACATTCTAACATAAGCGATTCATACATGATAAAGTTGAATAAGGGAAACATAAGAGAATAACATCACATAACACCATAATGATCTCGGAGTTCACCCCTAAAGGGCTACATCTTCAGGTCTACTCAACTACAAGACCCATCTGATAATTAATAAAGTTAAGAATACAAGAGGTTACACCATTACAATCCTGCCATCAAGGCGAAACATAAACAATATACAAGCAACTGCATCGGTCAATTAATACATAAACAATCCCTAAAAAGAAAAGGATCCAGCTGAACATAATCAAAGCTAATACAAAGGTCCAAGAGAGCATCCACAAAACTGAGTCATCACCACCCAAGGTCTAACATGAAACCAAATACTCACAAGGGTATAAATCATAGGATGACTCCACAAAAGGTGGTCCTATCAAGACCATATGACAACACACTAGCGAAAGTAGGGACAAGTGTCATCACACAACCTGGTAAGGTTACCATGGCAGGTCTTCATAGGTCCCGGCCCCATACACTGGGTTACCCTGGCAACCTAATCCGAGCCTCTGGCCCATCCAAGCCTCATGTGGACCCACACATCCTCTCGCGAAGACAAGGATGATGGATTGCCATTTCAGGCCTTCTCACAGCATGTCGGGTCTATGTTAGCACTCGTCCCATGTGTGAGGCACATTTATCTTACTTAGAGATTTCATCCTAATCTACTGTTAGGTTATCACTTATTAGACTCACTTTCGACGGGTTACCCAGCAGCCATTTTGGGCGCAGCCCCCAATCAAAAGCCACTTTCCCATATGACACTAGACTATACTCAGACGAACTCAAAAACCAAGGAATAGACATGGTCAGATGAACGGAGTTCAAAATGGAGAAATCCACCATTTGGTCAAACATGACTTCATACGAGGTGCACTGATAGACGGTACTCTAACTAGAGACTTGACCAACTAAGGTCAACCACGAATCATCATTTGACACCCACACAAAGGATATGACCAAATATGACACTACCACAAAACAACAGTCAACTCAGAACCGAGGACTGAAACAGGTACCCCAAATCAATCCATACGACATGGTCCTATCAAACAAAGCACGACTTGCTATTATTTAAACAAAAGCGAATACAAAAATTAAACTCGCATAGGTAATATTCAGCAGATACAATCTTTTCCGAATGGATCTAAACATTAAAAGTCGATCAAGTTTTCTACATGATCTATGTTTCCAAAAATACACTAGCAGGAAATCATCATTGCAAGGTGAATACAATATCACAATTTGCAATAGTACCATTGTCTATTTCTCAAACAGAGGAAAAATATAAATTAACCATTCATTTTACTAAATGAGAATATCAGTAACTAAACAATTTTCCCAAATGATACTTAATTAAATTTCCAAAAGCACATCATTTAAATTCATAATGTCCAAGGGTTAAATATTCATTTCTAACATTTCCAGATGGCCTATATCATTAAAATCTTCAAACAATATATATTCTTGAATAAAGTATGTTTTATCTCAAAAAAATTTCCAATAGAAACAATATTTCATCTTTTTCAAAAGATGCTCCCCTAATAACAAAGGTCCAAAAGGATTAAATATTAATTCATAAATATTTATAACCCTACGGTTAATAAAATATACACAATTAATATTTAACATTGCATAATAATCAAATTAAATATTAATCAACATATATACATTTATTTCCATTGATAAATATATATTAATATTATTTAATAATTAATTAAACACTTTATAAAAAAATACTTTTAAACTAATAAATTTATTTATTAATTTTATTTTTTTTAAACTAAAAAAAAAATAATAAAAAAAAATACAACTTAAAAGGGAGGGCAGGGGTTTCCACGTGGTCCCCATGGGAGCTCACGTAGCCCCAAAGGGGAAGCGCTGCTTCCCAAGGGAGCACGCAACATTCCCATAGGGAGCGCTGTTGTTCCCAAAGGGAAGCACGCAGCACCCCTTGGGGTGCGCTGCTATCCCAATGGGATACGCAGCTCCTTAAAAAAAAGCAATTATTTTATTTTTTTATTTTAAATTTTTAAAAAAAAAAAATCAACAGTTCCAGCCAGTCTCAGCAGAGACTAAAATAATTAAATTTATTTTATTCTTCAATTGCAATTTCAAAGAAAACCCAGATTCTCTTAAATCAACAGCATATTTGCCAAATAAGATCTATTAACTTCCATAAATTCAACCACAAATAGATATCTCTGATTTAAAGCATGAAGTTGAAGGTATTCATATGGAACTTAATTTTTTTATTTTATTTTTAAAACAACCCAGAAATTTCCAGAATATGAGAGGTTTTCAAAATTGAAAGGATAATTCTTTTGGTCATAAGGAAGCTCATTTTCCATGCAAGGATGCAAACAATAAACCAATACCAACTAATTCCACAATGATTCATAAGCTTGAGGCAATCAATGGAGAAATTAAAACCAAATAGCATGAAGAACATCCAATGCCCATTTTTTTAAAATTTAAACAATAACTAACTGATAACCAGAATTCCTACCTCAGTAAGCATTCCTGGAAAGGATCTGATGAAGAGCCCCAACCTGCAGCTCAAGGAATCCTTCTCCTTCCAAAACCCCCAAATTTCATCCCAAAAATATTTTTCCAACCAAACATTTTTCCAAAAATATCCATCCTCCAAAAATTTTCCAAAAGTCTAGGTTATAAGGAAGAGTTGACCAAAATTTCATTTTTTTGGAATTAAAATTTTTATTTAAAATAATTCCCAAAATTTACTATTTTCCAACTATATCAACAAATTAAATTGTTTTTTAGTTCAAAATTGATTTTCTCAATTAATTCAATTTAACCTTTCCATTTCAAAAATGCCAAGAAGATTAAATTAATCCTATTGCAAATAAATTTAAATCTTTCTTTTTCAATAGCATATACAAAATGCATTTAATATTCAAAATCAACCATTTAATTGAACTTACTCCCAATTTAAGACGAGCAATCCAATATCAACGATAATCACATAAAGAAATCCCGATTAATTTAGTCCATTAATCTTTAATGCACAAACACATATTTAATCAAATTAAATACTAAGGACTAATTAATCAATTTAACCATACACACCAAGCACGCAAACCAAGAAAGTCAACCAGACAAACAACTCGCAAACCCAACCAAAAGGGAATACCGACGACGACCGACGATGCTCACTTGAGCATGACTATGGTCAACTAGGGTCTTACGACCACCTAATCCAACTCTAAGGATTAAAGAGGTACACTCAAACCTGCAAAACTAGGTGAGGACGAACCTCGCACTCATGCGGTGTTGTACCTGAAATTTCCTGCAACCAAGAGTCATACATCCATATATATATAAACTTAATGAAAGCGTTAGCCCGATATTAATACCACGAAATAGGAACACTAAACAACTTGCATACAACTAGTGTGAAAACCACATCAACAGCTATGCATTAAATCAAACATCTGACTATAATCATTATATTATGATAAACTAACTAAGATAAAACTGAGATTAGAAATTGATTAGGGCAGGGGTACTACATCTTCAGCTTGCAGGAATTTATATACTGGAAGAAGATTATTTATTGGCACTCTGGCTTGTGTACCATAAACTAATTCAAAAGGTGAAACTCCAATAGCCTTTTTGACAGTAACCCTATCAGCCCACAAAGCCAATTTCAACTTTTGATCCCAAGACCTCTTATTTTCTTCCAAGATTTTCTTGATAATGTTCAAGAGGCTTTTATTACTAGATTCAACTTGTCGATTTCCTTGAGGATGATAAGGTGAAGAGTAAGACATAATTATTCCATGACTGGTGCAAAATTCAACAAACTCTTCTGACCTGAAACACATGGCATTATCCATCACTAATTTTGCAGGGACTCCAAATCTAGTTACAACATTATCCATCAGGAAATCAATGACAATTTTACTTGTAGCTCTTCTGGTGGGAATAGCTTCAATCCACTTGGTGAAATAATCAGTCGCTACTATGATCCACCTATGACCTCTTCCTGATCTCTCAACAATTTCTCCAATAAAATCAATGCCCCATTGGACAAAAGGGGCTTCCACTATGACCGGATTTAGGCATAAAGCTCCTTCATACTTCAATTTGGATGAAAACTTCTGACATGGGTCACATTTCCTAACATGTTCATGCGCATCTTTAAATAAAGTAGGCCAATAATACCCAGCCCGGACTATCTTGCCAATAGTTGTCTTAGCAAAGTAATGACCTCCACACACTCCATCATGCATTTCAGTCAGCACTTTCTTAGCCTGGGATTCATCCAAACACATTAGCAGTTCCCCATTTCTATTTCTCCAAAATAGATCACCTTGAATGAGAACATATTTTTTTGACTTGAGTTTTAATGTTCTTTTCTGATTGTGGGCTATCCCTTCTGAAAATGTTGCATCTCTTAAGAAATGGACTATCTCTGAATACCAGGGTTGTCTTTCAATACTGGTGACTAGGGTGTTATCAACTTCAACATTATTTACTTCCATATTAAGAAGATTTGATTCAGTCATGAGCTTTGCAAGGCCTAAACCTCTTACCAATTTAGTAATCTTTATCTCTAAATCAAACTCTTGAATTCTGTTTATCCATCTGCACCTTTTACCGATGACCTCAGATTGGGATAAAATGTCTTTGACTATAGCATGTGAAACATAAGCAACTATTTCTGCATTTACCAGATATGGCCTAAAATCTTTGACAACCTTGACCAAAGCATATGCTTGCTTTTCCATGATTTCATACTTTAACTTTGCAGCCTGCAAAGATTTACTATAGAAAGCCATGGGATGCTCATACCCTTCATTATACTTTTGTAAAAACACAACAACTATTGTGTGATATGAAGAGAAAGAGAACAGAGAGAAAGGCTTACTGTAATCAGGGGATTTCAACACTGGTGCTTCCTGAATGGCCCTTTTTATCTCATCAAAAGCCTTTGAAGCTTCTTGATCCAAGCAAAACTTGGTATCCTTCTTGAGTGGTCTAACAATGGGCTTGACAATTTCTACAAAATTTGCAATAAACCTTCTTACAAAATTTACTTTACCCAAGAAGGACTAAATACCTTTAACACTTTTGGGCTACTATGGCTTCAATTCTTTCAAGATCTATCCTAGCCCCATCCTTGGAGACAATATGCCCTAGCAACTTTCCTTTAGTGACAACAAAGTGACACTTCTTTGGATTTAGAGAGACACCATATTCCAAAGCCTTACTGAACACCTTTTCCAAATGCCCACAGTGGTCATCTACCTTCTTGGAGAAACATGTCAGATCATCTTGGTATACTACCATGATGATATTTATAAATTCTTTGAACGCTACATCCATTGCCCTCTGGAAGGTAGCTCTAGCATTTTTTAAACCAAAAGGCATTCTGACATAAACATAAGTTCCCCAAGGGGTGGTGAAAGCAATTTTAAATTGTTCTGATTCTTTCACTAGCACCTGGTTGTATCCCGAGAATCCATCCATCATAGACAGTAAATCACAACTAGTCACCCTTTGCAACATAGCTTCCATATTTGGGGATGAATAATTATCTTTCAGGGAAGCAACATTTAAGTTTCTGAAGTCAACATAGAGCCTTATGTCTCCATTTTTCTTTCTACCGGGACCAAATTGGAGACCCATGAAGAATTCCTTATAGGCTTAATGATCCCCCCTTCTCTTAGCTTTGTCAACTCTTGTTGCATCTTAGTTTCCAGCAGAGGATTAATAGGTCTCTACTTTTGTCTGAAAGGCTTAGCATCTAGAAGCAAAGGAATTTCATGCTGAAATAAATCTTGTCTATATGCCTTTAGGTCTTCATAAGACCAAGCAAAAACATGTTTGTACTTCTTTAATAAGTTAATAAGATTAATCCTGACATGAGGAGGCAAATTCTTTCCAATATAAACCAACTTAGGGGATGACTCAGTCCCTAAGTTTACCTCCTCTAGTTCATCTAACTTAGTGGTTGACTGCTGGTGCAAATGACTGTCATTGTAGCTAAACATACCTTCAAGTTCTACTAACCCCTTAGGTATCTCATTGGTTTCTAGATGGACTAGTCATTTACAAATACATTTTCTCTGTTATCAACCACTTCTACCAATGCATTGCAATCAATTTTATGTTCATCATAATCATCTATGCATTGTATAAACCTAAGGATATCTTCATCATCCTCAAACACTTGCCAGTTATAAACATTCCTAGGGATAGCGGGCCTAGATTTTATCTCTATTGTGGATACACCTGTTAGTGTTACATCATCATTCTTCAATGCAACATTTGCTAAAAAATCAGCCATGATATTCTTTGACCTTTCTATCCAATTGATAGAGAATGCACTAAAATATTCAATTACATCCCACATTGCATGCTTATATCATTTCAATCTCATTCTTAGATGCATATTTAGCCCTAACTTGAGAAATGACTAGCTCTAAATCTCCCAACACTCTTAACAGTTGTATCCCATGCCCTTTTGCTACTTCAAGCCCCAATAACAAGGCTTCATACTCCGTAGTATTGTAGGTACATTGAAAAGCTAACAAAAATTAATATTTGAAAGTAATACCTGAAGGGGACACAAAGAGAACTCTTACCCCAAATCCTTTTTTAGAGCAAGCTCCATCAAAGTACATGTGCCACAAAGCATGCTGCTGAGACTCCAATTCAGTCACAATACTGTCAGTATTTTTCAATGGAGGTAGAATTGGTTGTAGTCTAAAGTTATCAAGATCCACTTCAATCATACAATTTAGCATACTAGGATCTACTTTTTCAATTACCCTAGGGGCACGTGGCTCTCTATACAACTTTACTTGGTTTCCATTAATGGGGATGGTAGCATATGATAAATCCAACTGAACATTTCCACCCACTGCTACAACCCACTGCCTAGATAACAACATACCATAATGGGGTTTTGTGTCAGTTACAATGACATCCATTTTGTATGTTTCCTCAGGGAAGGCTACTATTTTAACTTCAACATCTTTCATTGTACCTATCACAGGCACTTCTCTATTATCCATAGCATAGTATTTCCCATACACTGTATTCACTAATAATCCTAGTTCTTTCATAACACCATAAGGTATTATATTTGCAGCTGCACCAGAATCTATCATGCAATTTTTTATCAACCAGTTATTAACCAACAGAGTAACATAAAAAGGATCAACCTGTGAGGGTTCTTGTGTAATGGTTGTTCCTACATACACCTCTGGAGTTTGCAGTTCCTAATCCTTTTCATTCTTATTAGAACCGGAAGGTGAAGTTGTATCACTGTCAGACAATTGACAAAATAAAGATAAAGCAGCTTCTCTATGTTCTTTTATTTTTAACAACTCTATTAATGGGACAATGACCTTCATCTGAGTAAGAGCCTAAGTCATATCAAATGTGGAATTAGTAATCAACTCAGTACTGGCCTTAACCTTTTCTGCCTTTGGTTGACCTACCTTCTTTATTGTGGCAGCTCTTTGTATATCACTACTGGGTTTATCATCTATTTCCTTAGCCTCTTCTTTGGTTTGATTTTTCTTTTCTTCACCATCTTGAGGCAAAGGAGTATTACTTGATGGTTTCTTCTAGGATATTTCTTTTATAAACATGGAACCAGGTTTACCCTGATCACTATCCCTTTTGGTACTCCTCAGATTATAATTGTGCTTGGCTTTGGCTATAGCAGCCTTAGTGAGATTTGTTACTTCTTCCTCACTAGGGCTTCTAAGATGAACTTCTTCATCCTCAATGGTTACCACATTCAAAGTAGGATGCCAATCAAGTGTTAGCTATCCTTGAAAAGACCTTTTACTATCTGACACATCACACTCACTAAATTCACTCTGTAAAGACTCCTCATTAGTTTCTATAATAGTTTCAAACATGTTTATATCAGGCTCATCCTCCTGTCTCATGGATTCTTCAAGGGCTTGAGCTACTACACATTCATGAGGAGAGTGTGGTCCATCACAAGCTATGCACCAAGGAGTATTTTATACATTATGAACATTTTTTCCTTTTAAGGGATCAGGGGTATCTTGGCTCTGAAAATTCTTAGGCTTCTCATTCTGAGGCTTACCATCCTTCCAATTGGTGTTGTAAGGCATATCATGCAATCTAGGAGGTCTATCTTGCCAATTATAATGAGGTTTGTCATTTTTGTTCACCTTGGTAGTGAGATCCTTCATGGCGGTCACCAACTTTTCTATTTTATATTCTTCCTTAGCAACTTTGTTTGGTTGCTATTTTGTTTCCTGCCATAGCCTACCATCAATTCTTCTTCCCAATTTTTCAGATGTCTTTCTATTTCTCTCTACATTGATAGCAATTATGAATGCATCTCTTAGGCTATGTGGATTTTTATTCCTCAAAATATATGTCATTTTAGAATCAAAGGCATTGTAGTAAGTATTTAGGTAGATGTTATCATCTAATCTCATTACTTGAAATAATCTATGCATTGCTTTCTGAAATCTAGCATTAAAATCTATGACCATTTCATTATCAGATTTTCTAATATTGTTGAACTCATTGAGCATGAAGCTCACATTTGTTTTGTCGCCATACTATTCTTGAAAGCAATTTTTAAAATCCTCCCAAGACCCAATGCTATTAACTAGAAGACCCCTATACAAGTCTCTTGCATCTTCTATTAGGGACTAAACAAATAATTTCATTATGACATCTTCATTTATGATGTCATAATCATTAATCAAATCACCAAAAGACTTCAAATGCTCTTTTGCACTGATTGTGTTGTTCCCAACAAATTTATGAAGTCTATCTGTTAACTCGGTTGGAACATGGTTAGGATATCTAGGGATTCCATCAAAAAACAGTTGCCTATATAGTTCTAATTTGATAGGTCTTCTCTAGAATGGGTTAATGGCATGGTTATTACCCATGTTCATTCTTACATTGGGGATTTGAGTTTGAGAGATCTGGTTATTTTTGTTAATAATAGGGGCTTGACTGGATGTTGCTATATTAACAGAAAAAGTTGGCTGAATTTTAACGAGAGGGAGGGAAACTTGCTGAGGAACAGGTTTATTTATATCTTCTGATGGAAAGATGATGGGGGGAGCTTTTAGATAGCCAATTTTTCTTTCAACTTCTTGGTTAGCTGCCTCTAACTCAGCTTTCTCGAACTCCATTTGTAGATCTTCTTTCTCTTTCCTCATCCTTTCCATCTCCCTTTCATGTGCTGATAATCTATGAGAGATTTCCACTATAGTCTTAGATCCTGACCCACCTCCCATGCATTTCTACTTTCCTTTGTCTACATCTTTTCTAAAAGGTTGTGGGTCACTGAGAATTTCTCTGTTTTGTTGCACTTCTAACTTGTATGATGATTTGGTCTTAGGGACTAAAACTTCTCTAATCACAGGACCTTCATCATCACTCTTTTCCTTTTCTTGGGAAAGCAACTCAAGATCAACAATCTGTCTCAGGAGCCTATCTCTCTCCATCAATTTTGCCTTAACTTCTTTCTCCCTATTTTCTTCCTTTTGGGCTCTTAAGGAGATCAAATGATGAACCCTTCTATTTAGGTCCTCTATTTCCTGGGATACTTTATCTTCATCGGGGAAGATTTCTTCAAAGTCTGATATGTTAACTTGGTCAATATCAATTAGGCTAATATTTCCATCAATTGTTCTAGGTACAGAATTTCTGATTACATTTGAACTACTTCTGTCTCTCCCAGAAAAACTAGTATGAGATATATCTTGATTTAAGACATGAACATCTTCTATATTTCAAAATAAACCAAAATGGAAACCCAAAACATCATGTTCAAATTCTCAAGAAGAAGAATTTGACTTTGCATAAATAGGTCTTTCAGATATCTTACCAGTATTGTTGCTTTTTTGCACCCAAGCAACATTTGATGGCTCATGTAGTACTGACCTTTTCTGACCTCTTCGTGACTGTTCAGGTAATCCCTCCTGCAACATCTCATGAGGATGCTTTTTCATGAAAGATCTGGTGTTCTTTCCTCCTTGCATTGTGCTTATTTTCTTTTCAAAATTTTACTTTTCTCCAAAAGGACTGGTTAAGACTAATAGAGTCCCCACCCACAAAGACTATGGGAAAAATGAAAACAAGCTTCAAATAAAATATTTGTCAATCTTCAAACCAAAATCACTAAGATTTTTTAGAGAAAGAGGGAACACTAATCAAAGATCATGAAAATTTCTAAATACAGATATCCAGACAACATTCATAGTTCATTGAACCACCAATCTGCAACACAGACACACCTTGGCTCTCCCCAGCAGAGTCACCACTTTTGTTGGTCTCAAATTTTGATCCCCTTCTTATCCCCTTTGATGAGAAAGAATAAATCTGTATGTGAATGGAGAAATCAAGGAACAAGAACCTTAAAGCAACATATGACAAGGTTTTAATAACCTTCTACACTTTGAACTTATCCAAAGTTCAGGCGGGTATAGCTTATGTGAATACTTTCACACTTTTAAACAAAATCCACAGTAACCATTGTCCAAAAACCAATGGATCTTATTGCCTTAAACAAAAAAATGAAAAAATATAGGAAAACTTAGGCTCATTTTCTGTGTTGATCCTCAAGAGATTTAGAAAAGGAACATTAACAGATACTAGTGCCTTTTCCAGGCTGTAGAGTCATCTATTTTAAACAAGAACTCTAGAATTAAACATATCCATGCATCTCAATCACTTTGGCTTTTACCAACTCCATACATGCCTAACATGTATAAGAATCCTCCCTTGTTATACTAAATAGTACTTATCAAATCCAAAGTTCCCAACAAATAACCTACTGATAAAGATATTTCTCGTGTATTTAATTCCCCTCCTGAAGAAGAAAGCTAAGAAACATATCTATAAAGATTGCATTACAATCCATGTTCAATTGAAATAACCCTAAATTACCCAACTGAAACTAGTAAAATATTTGAAAGCATACCAGAAGACAACACAAATTTTAGTCTCAAAGTTAATGGTCTGTATATTTATATTCAATTTGGAAACTCTTACAAAACTTAGATAGTTTTCTCTGAAACACTAGAAAAAATGCAGATAAATTTCTGTAGAGTTTCTTTACAAATTCTTGTGATCCCTTTTTTACTAGTCCTGGTATCCATTTATAATATTATGGATGCATACAAGCTTCGGACCCTTTTCAAAAAGGTTTGTTACATCCACAATCCTTCTCCAAGAAGCGGTTACAAGTCCTTTTCAACATCCACAACCTCTTGTGCCTTTTGTTCTATTGCAACCTCTTCTAACTGCTCCAGAGCATCTTCTTTCTGTCCGACATAATTATCCTTCCATTCTTGAAAAACATCATCACTTGGCCAAGAAAAACTAATGACCTTCTGTTTCATTTCTTCTAGCCTTTTCCAAGTGAATCTTAAATGCCCAATTTCTGTTTCTATGAAACTGTAATGAGATTTCACCTTTTCAATTTCTTCAATTGTTTGGACAAATAAAGATGTGTCATCAGTGTTGATAATTTGATTGACCCTTTGGGACAAATTGTGGTCTAGCTCCTCTAACCAGGTCTTCTCTTCTTTTAACTGAATTGGACCAATGAAACCTCCTAGAACCAATTCAAATTTGTGATCTGAATATTCTTTTCTATATAGCTGGGCTTTTCTTTCTATACCTGCTCTTTCCTCTGAGAGAATATTCATCTCTTTTATAAACTCACTGGTCGAACTTAGAAGGTCATTCTCCTCTACATCTACATGGGATGAACACATGAGCTCCAACTCCTTACCTCTAGGCATCCACTTATTAAGGATTGGTTCCAAAGTGGCTTCATCTTCTATGAATTTGATCATAACCTCCAGAATCCTTTTCATATTTAAGTATACAATGGAGGTTTTGACTAAGTTAGCAAACTTCAAGATTGTGGCTTTCACCTTCTCCTCATATTTGTTTGCAAACAAGGCTTGAGCTTGTTTCAACATTTCCAACTCATGTTGGACATTTTTAGGTGATTGGGAATTAGAAGGCATAGGAGAAGGGGGGTATTCTACAATGGGACTAGTAGGAGGGGGTCTTGCTGGAGAGGAGGCTATCATGAGTGTAGAAGATTCACCTAGATGGTGCTAACCTGCCAACTGACTCTGGAGTCTAGTAATGATGTTGTCCCTATTCGCTATTCCTTCTTTAGCCTCATTGTAAGCCTTTAAGATAGTCTCCAACGTCAATTGGAGATTATCTCTTTCTTGTGCCTCTTTCTCTGCTACTGCCACATTAAACTTTGCAGTTTCCAAAATTGTGCTTGCAGCTTCCACTACCCCTGTATCTTGGACTCTCTTAACAATCATGCCTCCTAAGAGGCTAGAATCTGATGCATTTTTCCTCCTTTTGTTCTCATCCTTTTTCAATGATCACATGACAAGAGCAACATTATCCTTGCTAAAAGTCACTCCTTCCATTGGCTTTGTTTCCTTCCTTACTGCATCAAGAACTAAAGCATCGGCTATATCCCATTCAGGGAGGATTAGAACACCGGCCTTTTACACCATCTCTCTTCCAACTTTAGGAGTGATAGCTTTTAATTAAACCATCATTTCTTGTTTAACCTCTTCTTCCACTGAATTTGTATCTTTGTGAGGCTATTCACTCATTCTCTTTTCACATCTAGCCATGAATTGTTCCATGTTCTTCTTCCATAAAAATTGCATGAAAGCCCCTATTGTAAGAAAGTCACTGTCAGCCAAGAATTCTTCACTAGCTTGTTTAATAGTAAGGTCCAATTCTTGGCCTTTTAGTTCACCATTAGTCAAATCCATTTAAGCACTAGGTGGCTCTTCAGACATCCCCTCTTGGGTCTCCTCATAGGTATAGGCAATCCCACCGAGACTCCCTAATTGTAATAATTATTCAGCCACCGCTTGCTCATATCCAATGTGGATAGGGGACTGAGATGGAGAATATTGAGGTTCATTAGTTTCAACCTCCTTTCCCACTCTTTGCCTTTTAGGGGAATCCTAAATGTCAATGACATCTTCAATTTTCCTTTTCCCTTTTGAAGTGGAAGGCTCACCTATCACTGGCATCATCACAGTGTACTTTGACTTCTTATGCATTACACAGTCACGAGTTGGAATAGCCTTAGCAACTATAGCACTTGAAACTAGCACAGACCTCTAATGAAATAATTCACACAACAATGATTGGAAACAGACCAGAGTTATCAAGAAAAGCAGAAAAACCTGATTATTCGCCTGAAGAGAATCGCTCGGCACCAATTGCTCTACAACAGACTTCAATGAAACAATACTAAGAATCAAGTTGATGTGAACTCTAAAGGACAAGTTGGCATTGAATTTTTAGAAATTAACTCCACATGCTTAGGCTATCTTTTTAGAATTGAATTCACCAAATTGAATTCAAAACTGGCTCCAACGGGTCATAACTTCTCTAAGTCTTTCCTCTGTTTTGGTCTTTCGCTATTTTGAAATGCATAAAACCTTTGCATCTTTATTTTGTGAAACAATGTTGGCCATTGGATTACAAGAACTTACTCCATCGTTACATCCGTCTGATCTCTCTTTGTTAATGTCGAGCCCCTCCTTCTTTTCTCTATTTCATGGGATTTAACACTCATGAACTTTTCCTTCACAAAGCCAAGCCAACCATTAGATCAAACTCTAATCACCTGGTCTTTAACTCTAACCAGGACCGTCAATCTTACTAACTAACTGTGCCTCATCTTGATGGCTAACGGTTTTTGCCATTTCGTAGAGATTAAGCTGCAAGCATCTTCGGGCCACGAAACAATGAGAACCGTTGGATCAAGCACAAGGTGAATACCTTTTAACAAACGTTAAACCTTTCAAGTTGGCCCTTTATTTTTGGAGATCTCTTACTTTACCTAGTCACCGGTTAACAAATGCCATGTGGCAATCATCCATTAGCTCAGGAAGCTCCTCTGGGTTCCATTCTGAATTTGTCACGTGTTTTGCTTAACTATTCTCCACATAACTGTCGGTTACACCTAGGCGGGCCCTCAACTACCCTTAGAGCCACATGGTATTCAACACATCATTATTAAACTCTATGAAATGCACCAAATATCATGCCACATCATGCTTTCATGTGATTTCCACCTCATTTCGCTATTTCATGAAAACTAATCTTTGTTTAGCTTGTGGCTACGAAACCATGAGGATCATTGGATCAAAACAGACTTGATCAACTTTTAACTTTGTGCCCTGCCTGTCCTTTGGGCCCACCAACCTTTTTCGCCACTTCGCAATGACTAACTTACTAGGATCTTATCTTCGCGAATCCACATGGGCCGTCAGATCTCAGGAACTTACTTGTTGTTTATTCTTTCTATGACCACCTCGCTCGGGCCCACTGCGGACTGCCAACTGAGTGCCCCGTCATTGCTCTATCATCGCCAGCTGGACCTACCACATTTACTGCCACCTTTAGTGAGACCCACCACCTTTTTGTTGCTTCATGAAAGGTAGAATGCGTGCATCTCCCAGTCGTGAATCAACACGAGCGGTTGGATCACAATCAAGATGCAATTCTTTTATCCAACGGTCAATCCATCTAGTTGCCAAGTTTATTCTTTGATTTACTTAACCTCGAGGCCACGTGTGACTTTCTAATTTGCCACCTAAATCACCTAGACCACTAACTGGACTACCATGTCATTTCGCTACTTTGTAAAGGCTAAATCTCGAGCACCTTTTGGTCACGAATCAACGCGGGCCGTTGATCATTCTCTGAACCAACCACTCTTTACTCTTTGGAAAACCTGTCTGCTTCTGGGACCCACCACTTTTCACTATTTGGCGGAGGGTAACTCACGATCATCTTCATAATACAAATCAACATGGGTCGTTGGATAAACAAAGAGTTGCATGACACTTACAGGGCCTGATAAACATTAGAAAAAAGGAAAAGTAATAGGCATATAAAATTTAAAATATTTAAGGGACCACCTAGGTAAATAACAATGGGGGGACACTTCTCATGACAAATGGACCCATCACTTAAGTGGTAAAAAGTAACGCAGAATTAGAACCAGGTTTTTACTCAGACACCTTGAAGGTTAAAACTTAAAACCCTTAAACCTTCTCATTGGCTTACAACAAAACATAGGTAACAAGGCCTATACCAGACTCAAAATTTCAACAAAATTAGGCAATTATGGACTGAGAACATCCAGTTTTAAAATAGTGATAACAGGTAATTTGTCTAATGTGAACAAATTGTATAACACATTCAAGGATTCAGAGAAAGAAAGCATTGAAAACAGTATCATCTTACATCTAGACATATATAAGAAATTCTTAATTGAAGTTGTGGGTGACTTGCCTAATGAATTATATAGAAGGTTAGATGCAAAGAGGATTGTAGTAATGGAATTGGACAAGGAACTTAAAGTTGAAAAACTTCTAGTTGTACATCCAGTTAACTCAAAGGAAGAGATTGATGACCTGATTTGTTAAGCTAACAGATCCATTTTTGTTAGTGGTCACCGACAAGTGAGTTTGATGGCAGGTAGAGTAAATGAGATTGTAGAGGAAACTGCTGATAAATGGGATCTTTTTTGTTGAAAAATAAAAACAAGAAGAATTGAACAGGCTAAAGAAAACATTCAAAGTTTATCAAAAGGATAAAGACAAAGGGAAAGGTAAAGTTGGTGGAATACCAAACATCAAAATAACTGACAACTTACCACCACCCTTGGATACTGCACTAGTACATATTGATGATCCACCAGTTACTGAAAGTGTAGGTATCACACATGATGACACTAATTTTGATTCTGAAATTCTATTCACCATGAATGTAGATACTTAGGAAGTGAACATTGTTGTGGATAAGGACAATACAGAGGTTAAGGATAACATTGCTTACAGTGGAAACATTATTGAGCAATCGACAGAGACTATTGAAGTTGAGATCCAAACAGACCAAATAGAGCAAAAATTACAAACTGACCAACCCTTGGATACTGGAATGAATACTGATGGTATAGATGCTAACACAGAGAAACCTTCTGAGACAAAGATATCAGTAGTTGTGCACATAGAGAAACCAATAGAGGTATAGGTACATATTTAGGTACTGAAACTGGTAATCACTGAGAAACCCAAACCATTACTAGTTGAAATGCAAACTCAGACTGATCCACCGAAGGATAATACAAGAAAAATAGTTACAAATGTTGGAAGCATAGAGGTAATAAAGGTAGTTGGCCAGACATCTGGTACTTCATTAAGTGAGTTTAGGCCTACTAATGTGACATAGGTACTCCTAGACTCTATCAAGAAGATAACTGACTGTAATGCATTGGCTTACAAAGAAATTGATGACACAATACCAATACTTAAGTTGATTGCACCAAAATGTAATATAGATCATGTAAAGGATTCTTTAGGTTAATTGGACACATTGTCCAAATTCATTACCAACAATGTAATAATAGTTGATAAGATAAATGAAGGCACATTCAAAGAGAAAATTGAGAAGGAAAAAGAAAAATTCTTTGAGGATACAATAAAGAAATGCTCAGAACACATAAACACACTTTTATCGGCACTTAATATTATAATTTTGGAATATAAAGAGCTGTACAGAGAAACACGCAAGCCACATTTTTTGGCAAAGGACATAGAAAAGGAAATAAGCAGAGTATGGAAGGAGATAGATGACATAGTTGATAACATAATTGGTCCATCCAAACCTATATCAGTTATTGAGCAAGACATAGCAGGTTTTGAGGAAAAGTTGGAGAAATTTGAGAAAGATAAGGCAAGGATTAAGGCTAATGCCAGAGAGCTTAAGTATAAAATTGGTCCTAAGTTGGACAATCTTATCTCTCTGGGGAATGAGATCTCTAAGGAATTACTTCAAGGAGAAAGATCACTAGAAGAGAATATGCAACATCTCACCGGCACAATCCAACAGAATCAGGCAACCTTGAATGACAACAACAGATTCATGTAGAGTTTAAATTTGGTTTTGGTAGACATATTTCAGATTGTAACCAATTGTAACCAACCGGTTACAAACTTTGAGGTGAATTTTTTGCACTCATTTGACAATTTTTGATAACCTTTGTCATTGATGTCAAAGGGGGAGTAGTGGACAGAGAAAAATGATTATTCAGAGGAGATCATCTGCTCAGGGGGAGCACTTATTTTTGGTAACCTTTTGGACTTCACTTTTTGGAAACAGTTTTTGGATTTTTCTCATGAGTGTTGCCATCAATGCCAAAGGGGGAGATTGTTGGTATTCTACACTCTTATGAGAATAATGGTCTTGTCATTGATGGCAACCTTCTGGCAACCTTCTGACAACCATCTGACAACCTTCTAGCACTCATCTAGGAAAGCCACCGGTAGGCAACGACACTGGCATAATGCACCGACAGACACTTCACCGACAGCGGCAATAATGCATACCGACACCCCAACCGACAGGGAATAAACTTTTGTTTATTGTATTTAATTTTAATTATCTTTTGTAAAGCCGACAAGGAATATTGTAAAAGACTCATATATATGTATGAGATCTTATAGGTCATTTTGTGTAAGGTATGAAGAGAGTTGTGAATTATGTATAAGGTGACATAAGTGACAGCGAAGGTTTTGGTTATATAATGAGCGTAAACCGGTACTGAACCTGACATAGTTGATACTAATTTGAAGTAGCACATTTTATTGGATTTCATAATCCACTTTTGTATTAAGTGTGACTCTTATTGAGTAGTGAGCTCTAGGCAGTTGGCCTTCCTGCATGTGCAGGCCCCTCATTGTAAGTAATATTTATTCATTGCCTAGTGAGTGAATATTGTGGGTCACAAATCCCACCAAGGTTTTTCCCACACCGAGTTTCCTTGTTAAACATCTTGTGTTATGGTGTGTTTTCTATGTTGTCTTTATTATTCATGTTTACTGCATTAATTCTTATTTACCGATACACTGTTTTGGAATGCAAAGTTCTTAATAAGGTTAAATATTCTGCATACCGGTTAGATATTGATTCACACCCCCCCCTCTTAGTATCTTTGGGACTATCATTAATCCTAACAAGATATGCATTTATAGGAATCGGGTTATATGGTTCCAAGTAGCAAGTGGCTTGAGGTTCTTATTTAATGGTCACCTTAGTGCCATATCGGGCTCTAAAAAAAATGTGACCAATCAACAGAATGGCAACCTCCTAATTTTGTTGTGAAATCTCTAGATAGGAAAATAGAAAAGTGTGGAGGTAAGTCATCTATGTACATGTCTTGAGGTATTATAAAATTAGGACAAGTATGCAAGGTTAAACCAAGATCTTTGACCACTCCAACTGACTTAACTATTGTTCCATCTAACAGTACAACTCCTCTAGAAATAGGCTCATATATTAGACCAAGTTTATCTACAAGGTCTTTGGGCATAATTGAACTACTACCTCCTGAGTCTATCATGCAATTGTGGACTAGGTGATTGCCAATTATCAACGTTACAAAAAATGGAGGAGGTTTTTTTGTTTGGATTGGCTGAGCTTTTTTTACTAGAATATCATCAACTAATGCAACCTTGAGCTGATCTTTCTGAGGCTCATTGGTCAAGGGAAGGTCTGCTAATTTGTCTCTTAGCAATTCTTTTTGCACAGGAATTTGTAATGCATCAATCATTGTCATGGAAATAGTGGTTTTTTTTCATAGATTCAACAATATTAAAGAGAATACCACTAACCTTTTAATGTACTTTTGGAACAGGAAGCTCTGGCTGAGTTGGTTTTAGCTGAAAGTGAACCTTTGGTTGTTCCTTAGGTACTGCAGGTTGTCCTCTTGGTAAAATATACATATTTTGGATAGGTGGAGGTGTATAAACAACCTGTTGGCTTATAGAAGCTTGTTTTTTTAACCTGTCTTGCTATTGTTTGGACTTATCTTGTTGGTGCCCGTTGGTTCCAAATTTTTGTCCATTATTTGCAAATTGTTGTTGATGATTTGCAGTTTGTTGTCCAATGTCAATAGCACATTTTTTATAGCTTGTATTAGCTGCAATAGGTGAAAAGGGTCTATTTTATACTTGTGGATGATTAACTCCACAAAATTCCTCACCTTGTCAATTCATCATAGCCACCTTAGGACCTTCTGGTTCCTCATTCGTACCTACTATAATACCCTAAAAAATGGTCATCTAAACCATGAGCCCCTAATCTCTACAACGTCACTAAGGTCCTAACCAAAGGCAATTAAATTAATCTTGAGCACACAATTAATTTCTTAAATCACCAATGTCACATGGCAAATTAATCAACCAATATTAATTAAATATTTTTTTTATTAATTAACTCATTTCAAGTAAATCATTTTTGAATAATTTTCCTATTTATTTTATTGAATGTCCTAGCATATTTAATTAAATAAATCAATTTGCCATTAAATCATAAAAAAAGGAATTAATTGACAAAAAGGAATTTAAAATTGGGAAAAGAAATCAAATGGAGATAATCTTGAAAATCAAATTAAAAATTGAAGAAAAATCTCAAAGAAAGCAATTAAAACATTTAAATATCAAAATTGAATGAAATAGAGAATAAATCAGTTTTTTCTGATTTTATCTTAATTTTAGTTCAATTTCCTTTAAAACTGAGAAAAGCAGCCAATCACATCAATTCACCTAGATTGTGTTTCTTCTTGGAAAATCTTGACCGTTCATCATCATTTGATCTCAGCCATTGGTTTCTTTCTAATTTTTTTATAAATTTAGGCTCTCATCTCTCATTCAAGGATCCTATAGATTATATTGTCATCATGTTGTTTTTCTCTAGGTTCATTGAGATTTGTGCATTGAGATATTTTCATATTAGTTATTGCATATTTATTAAATCATTAATCTTAAATATTCATTCATATTCCTTAAATCATGTTAGATTAAATCTTGCATATCTAGCTTAAACCTTGTATTCATCTAGCTTAAATCTTGCATTCATTTAGCTCAAAATTCATGCTCATATAGATTAAAATCCTTCATTTAGGTGTCGTCTAGTCATTGGTATTGCATATGAAATATGAGAGCAAGAGTAAACTTGCATCTACTAGAAAACAATAGGTCTCTTTGTAATGGTTTATTGTTCATCATTATTGACTGATTTACTAACCACGCATCTAATTACTTAATTGAAGTGTTGTGTATTCCAAATATAGATATAGGTCCACTTTTCACACACATTTTTGGCGCCCACCGTGGGACTTGAAATTCAATCCTTCGGCTTCAAAATCACTTTTTTATCTTTCAGGTCTCTCCCGTACAACCTCTGCTAAATATTGTATGAGTATAAGCCCTTCTTTGTATGGAATTCTATCAAGACCTATGTTTTATCATGCGGATCAGAAAAGGAACTCATACGAGTTTCTGCTTTGACAATTTATGTATTTATTTTTCCGTTCGGGATACTTGTGTGAAAAAGCTATACTCTGTCATACAAACTTTTGTTTTATCGTTTCAAAAACAGTATACTTTTCAAGGTTTTTCATAAATTGAATTTAGCTTTTGCTAATGCTGATGCTAACCTTGGTTTGTCTTATGTTTGCCTAAGATTTTTATAGTCTAACCAGTTTCTTGCAGAATGCTTGACAGAGAATTTATCAATCAAACACATGCCTGTCAAAGAATTGAAAACAAAATTACTATTGATGCATTGGTTTTGCAGGTTGCCTAAAGAAAATAGACCAAACATCATGTATTCTTTAAATTCATTTTTTTAGGCACTTAAATTGCTATCTAGTTAAAGACCAAATCTATATTTTGGGTTTTCAAAAAAATCAGAGAGGTAGGAGATGATCGACAAAATTGTGCAACACAATGGTAGGAGTACACTATCAAGATTATTTATGCTCAGAGTTATGATAACTAGTTTTATTGTAGGAGATGATCGACAAAATTGTTATCAGAGAGGTAGGAGAGTATCAATTACTTATAAAACCTAAGTAACTTAGATAACATCTTACATAGAATAGATCATTCCTAAAACCAGACCAGATCTAAGTTACTTTTCTCAAATCACTATGTTAAATGAACAACTAGCTTCAATTTGATCTAGACTTCTGCATCACATCTAGCTCTCCGTCCCGTCGATTGTAAATGCCTGCTCAAACTAGAAGTTCTCGCAAGAAAGCTGACAAAGGTAAAGGAGTATCCTTTTCATCAAATGACAATCCATTCTTTGTAGAAGAACTTGTCCCAAATAAACCTTCATCATCACAAATCCCAATTTTTTATCAGCCCCTATGTCCCACCATGTCTAGAGAAAGGCAAGAAAGACAAGCTACTAAATGCGATAGTTATGACAACCTCGACAACCATGCTACTAACAGTGATTCCTCATGAGACGAATCTGTAGTCTCTGAACCTACAGATACTATTATAAATAAATGTCTAAATAAACATTTATGAAAGATGATGAAGATCATCATGTCTAGAGAAAAGGAAGAGCATTTTCTAGAGCTAGCAAAGCAAGGCGCCAAACTTCCTATTGATTATAATATTGAAAACCTCATCACTAAAGAGGAAGAGACACCTTTAGTGTTGGTAAACAAACAATTACAAGCATTACAGACAGAAATCATAGAACTGAAAAACAAGAATCTAACATCAAAGCAATATTATTTGGACATGATATGCCCATTTTCATTTGACAAAAACCTTTACATGCCTCCATTCCCTTCAAGAGTGGAGATTCCTAAGTTTGACAAATATGATGGGAATGTAGATCCTCAAGACCATGTCAAAGATTTTTGTGTTTTATGTATGGAATGCATGCACAAACAAACATATCTCATGCGCCTCTTCCCAAGAATCTTAGGAGGACAAGATATGTAATGGTTTTCAAGCCTACCTATGGGAATAAAATTTTTTGAGGAATTAATCAAATTGTTTCTAAAAGAATACTCCTACCAAATAGAAAATAGGAGAACTTTTTCTCACCTTTCTTCAACATTGGAGAAAGATGTTCTCTAAATATTCACGGTCTATTCCAGATTCTGAGAAGATGGATATCTTCATCAATAACCTGATTCCTAAATTGAAATAAAATATCCAAATTCAAGTGTACCCTTCATTCAACCAAATGGTAGATAGTGCCCTCAGAATGGAAGATGTGCTTATAAAGAAAGGAGATATATCACTTTGGAAAGAAACATCGCAAGTTTCTAGTTCTAAAAAAAAGAACAAATACTGGAAATATGGCAAAGATAACAACAGAAACATTGTTAATGACAGAGTGATAGACAATGTTAAAGAAAAATCAAAATCCAAAATATTTAACTTGGCTAGCGGAACACAAGCACTCAAAGCAGCTAAAACTATAGAAGAAAATCTTCCCAAAAAATCAAAATAATGGTTTAAAGAGAAACCTTGGCTTTCAAACCCTAAACGTGATTTTAGTCCTCTAGACAAATCATATGAATCAGCTTTTAACAATTTATTGACAAATGATCTGATAACATTGCCAAACAATTCTAGACCATATGATCTAGAAATTAAACCCAAATGGTGGAGAGAACATGAATACTATGAATACCATCTAAAAAGGGTCATACAACAAAAAACTGCATGAAGCTCAGACATCAAATTCAAAACCTCATTGATGCTGGAAAAATTGTTGTTGGAAATCACACAACTAATGTTGATCACAAAGCTTTTAAAGATCCCTTACCTGCTTATGAACGAGGTGATTCCTCAAAATCAAAGGGAGGTGCCAAAGTTAATTACACCTACACTAACAATGACAACGTGATCAACATGATTGAATCTTCCCAACCTGCATATTTCAATGTGATCATAATCAAAGATAAACAAAATCAAGCACAACTTGTGAATGTTGTGACCCGCGCTCAAAAGAAGGTTACTCTCCAAGGAGCTAGTTCCTCAACTTCTGCTCAAACAACATCAAACCTACCAACTTCTTTAAACAAACAAATAGATACAATCACAACTAAATCTAACCAGTTGGATTCATCATCCTCTACTGGTTATAGCATTGTCAAACAATTGAAAAGAACTAACGCTCAAATCTCCATTTTAGAACTGCTTAAGATCTCTTCGGTTCATAGAGAGATCCTAGACAAAGCTTTACTCACTACTAATGTCCCTAAAGATTTATATGTAAATCAGTTTCAATCTATGGTTGGTCACCTGACTTCACCTCATTACCTCACTTTCTCTAAAGAATATGATAACTCACTGAATCACCCACATAACCAGCCATTACACATCGAAGCTATAATCCATAAACATCGAGTTAAACATGTTTTGATAGATGGAGGCTTTGGGTTGAATATTTGTACCTACAATCTACTGACATAGTTGGGATTTTCTGAAAATGTTATTGATCCAACAAAGAAAATAATGATCAAAGCTTATGATGAAGAAGAAAGAACCTCTAAAGCTCTAGTACTATTACCAATTAGGGTAGGACCTGTGGAAAGAGATGTTATCTTTCAGGTGCTCAAAATTCCTCTTTCATAGAACATCTTATTGGGCAGGCCATGGATTCACAAAATGAAGGCGGTACCATCTACATATCATCAGTACTCAAAATTTCCTTATAATGGAGTTGAAGTTAGTATTCCTGTTGATACAAGCTATACCTATAATGCATTAACGTAGAGTGTTGATGCTTTTGTTCCTCATAATAGAGCAGCCTCTACAGCTAAAAGTTCAGAAACTTTGATGAAATATTTAGAAAAGAAATTGAAAATCACAAATACTGGCATGGATGGATACAAAATAGAACCTGTCCTTTCACTAATGTCTCTTCCTCCATCACTAAGATAGTTAGGAAAACCATCAGAGTTTATGAAGCCAGAAACTTCAACTCCAAATGTGATTTATGATGGTCTCTTTATACAATCCTCTACTTCCCTTGCAGATGAAATAGAAGAGGATGCTATTCTCAAATGGCTTTTCAAAGAAGATAGTACAAACAAAGAATTACGACATCATGAAATTTCCCTGACACAATATGGTCGAGGCTATAAGATGATTTAACATATGGGATATTCAGGTACCAGTCCTCTGGGAAAGCATCAAGGTGGTATTGTTAAACCTATTCATCTACAAACTGAGTCTGCAAATGATAAAGTTGGACTCAGGTACAATTCAAGAAAGTCATCAGATCAGAAACATACTTCTCACCATAAACCTAAGTGGACAAAAAATATACTACCTTCAACATCATAGGAAATCAATACTCGGCAAACTTGAGAAGAGTATGAAAATGAACAAGAAGAATCGACAATCAAGAGAGAAGAAGCAGTTGGTATGCAAGTTCCAATTGTATCAGCAATAACACTACAAGGAGTAGAAATCCCAGAAGATATGAGGGAAGAAATTGAAGGAATCCAAGAGTTGTTTGCACCACTGAACATCCCGGTTGTATATACTGATAGACAGCAAGTAGATGATTCAAAAATTGACTCGAATGAGTATGAGTGGGGTCCAGATCATCTCTCAGATACACCTACTACAGAAACTCCCAAATAATCTAGTGATATCATATATGAAACACAAGAGGAAATCTGCTTAAAGTTGCAAAAGAAAATAGAGGAAATAAGACTACAAAGACAAGAAGACTATGAACAAAAACTAAAAGAAGGAAGAGCACAAGCAAATTCTTCCTCTAATGAGATAGGAAAAATTAGGTATGGAACCACAAAAGAAGAATTAGAAGCTATAGAAGTAGGACCAATCATCATTCGAGAGGATCCTAAATGGAAAAGACGACAGGGACTAATAGAACCATCAAGGTTATGTCAACAGGTATGTCAAATACAAGTGATCAATGAACCAAGTCATGAAGGAACTTGCAGCATCAAGGATGTAGGTATTAATACTATACATACTTTTACTAAATCACTTGAAGAAGAGTCAGAAACTTCATCTTATGACTCTGATAACTCTGACAGAAGCTCTATTTATGACAACTATTCGACATCATATTATGACTACTCTATCATGAATGTTGAGATGTTGCTTGCTAACCCTGTTACTGTCACACCATGATATGTAGTCTAGTTTGAAAAAGAGGATGATGCTAGGAGTAGGTTGGTTGGGTTAGGTCCACTAAATATTAACATGAAATTTGATTATCATTTTGTAACTCATCCTGGTCTTGTGACACCTACGCAAGGTAGTTTTATGGAATTTGACTTGTCGGTTCGAAGTTATAATGATAATACCATGAACTCCCTTGAACCTATTCAACTTTATCCTTGATACATCTTGAACTAATTGATTGTACTCTTTACAACCAACCTTTGAATATACCTACCTTCGCCAATGACTACACATTAGCTTTCTATCTTAATGCAGTTGAACCAATGAACTCTTCCACCAATGAGAAAAGTGAGAACATGACTGAGACAGACATCAAGTGTCTTAGTCGTAAAAATAAAAATAAAAAAGTTATGATGATGAAAACTGCACTGTGGCAGTGTCAGAACAAAGAAAAGTAAAAATAAAGGACGTACCTAAGGGTGAAAACCTCTTTGAGGCACCTGAGGGTGAGATACTTGATATGCTGCCAAGTCACTTCCAAGAAAGGTCTTCCATATTGACTAAACCAAATCAACCAGTAACAATTGGAAGTCAAGAGACACCACATATCATTTATTTAGCTCAATCACTATCGACATAAGAGTTAAAAGATTTCAGCAACCTCTTTTTAGAATAGAAGATCAACTTTGCATGGACATACTCTGATATGCCAGGCCTAGATCCTGATCTCATCATGCATCATTTCTCTATTACACTAGGAGTTAACCCAGTCAAGCAAAAAAACTATAAGATGCATCCTCAGGTGGCACTGCTAGTCAAAGCTGAGCTAGAAAAACTGCTAAAAGCTAGATTTATTAGAGCTATAGACTATGTAGAATGATATCAAACATCGTACCTATATCAAAGGTAGACAAATCTATTAGGGTTTGCATAGACTTCAGGGATCTCAACAACGCATGTTCGAAAGATAATTTTCTATTTCCCAACATTGATATGATAGTAGATATGATAGTTGGATATGAGATGTACTCATTAATGGATGGATTCTCTAGTTATAATCAAATCAAGATAGCTCTTGAGGATCAAGAAAAGATAGCCTTCACATGTGCATGGGGAACCTTCTGCTACAACATCATGTCATTTGGACTAAAGAATGCATGAGTGACTTACCAGAGAGCATTAACCACTATCTTCCATGATATGATGCACAAAAACATGGAATATTATGTTGATGATATACTAGTAAAAACTATAAAGAGATCCACACATATCCAAGAACTAGGCCTCATACTAGATAGAATGGAAAGATTCAAGCTCCGGCTAAATCCTAAAAAGTGTGCATTTGGAGTAACATCAAGGAAATTTCTTGGTTACATAATGTCAAATAAAGGAATTAAGGTTGATCCTGAAAAGGTCCAAGCCATAATGGAAATGCCTCCACCCAAGAATATCAGTCAAATGAGAAGTTTACAAGGATGTCTCCAATCAATAAGGTGCTTTATATCTCAGCTAGTAGACAAAGCTCAACCCTTCAAAAAAGTATTAAGGAAAGGAGTACAATACACCTAGGATGAAGATTACGAACATCTAAGAAAAATCAAAGACTATCTTTCTAATCCACCCATATTGATACCACCAATTGAAGGTAAACTATTGATTCTATACATATCAGCTACCGATACATCATTGGGGGCACTTCTAGCACAACATGATCAAAATAAAAAAGGACGAGCTATATATTATATTAGCAAGACCTTCGTGTCCTATGAAGTGAACTATACAATCATAGAAAAAGCTTGTTTGGCATTAGTCTTTGCATCACAAAAATTAAGACACTACATGTTAGCACACTCTATTAAGCTGGTGGCTAAGATTGATCTGCTCAAATATCTTCTCAGCAAAGCAACACTTATAGGAAGATTGGCTAAATGGATCATGGTTCTTACAGAATTTGATATTGAATATGTAGAACGCAAAGCCATCAAAGGACAGGTTATTGTAGATCAACTTGTTGATGCTCCACTTGAAGACAGTCAAACTTTGCACATAGAATTTCCAGATAAATCAATCATCCACATTACTCAATGATCATGGAAGATGTTCTTTGATGGGTATTTCACTCAACATGGTTCTAGTGCTAGAATACTTTTTATTACTCCTTGAAAATATTCAATCCCAAAAGCTTACAAGATTCTCTTCCCTTGCACAAACAACATTGCAAAATGGGATCAAGCTAGTCATCAAATGGGATCAAGCTAGTCATCAAATGGAAGGTTGAGGAGTTACACATCTATGGAGGTTCTCAACTCATCATCAACCAAATAAATGATATATATCATACTAGAGATGAGAAACTTATGCCTTAAGAGAATGGTGGATGATCTTAAGAAATACTTTACCTTTGTATCATTTCAGCAGATCCCCAGTTCAACAAATAGAGTAGTGGATGCAATGGCCACCTTGGCATCTATACCACAGCTACAAGAATCTAATTTTTTCTTTGAATTCCTAGTGGAAGAGTTACATTATCCTGCCTATGATTCTCCTAAGTCATAGATGGTTTGTTCTATTATTGGACATGACTCATCTCGCTACAGCCACATTTACTCTTACCCACATGACCAGGTTATCCCTACTAATATTTTCCATAATGAGAAAAAGAACCTAATTCAAAATGCTTCACGGTACATCATCATTGCTAAAGACCTATTTAGGTGAGGTTTGGATAGTACTTTTATTAGGCATCTAGAAACTGAAGAATCACAATGTGCATTATCTGAAGTTCATGAAGGTATTTGTGGATCCCATTCAAATGGTCTAACTTTAGCATGGAAACTACTAAGGGTTGGCTACCACTGGCCAAACATGGAGAAAGATGCTATAAAATTTTCTAAAACTTGTGAGAAGTGTCAGCTACATGGGAACCTCATACATGCTCCAACAAGGGATCTCATTGGCCAAATATATCCCGCATCATTTAACAGACATAAGTTTATTATAACTGCCAATGAGTACTTCACTAAGTGGGTAGAAGTGGTTCCGCTCATCAAAGCAACCGGTAAACAAGTAGCTCTGTTCATCCTTAACTATATAATATGCAGGTATGGTGTACCTTCATCTATTGTAACTGACAATGGAGGGAAGTTCAAGAACAAAGATCTAGATGAACTCTGTGAAAAACTCAAAATAAAATAGCACTAGTCATCCATATACTACCCTCTGTTGGCATTATGGATATGTGTGGCATTGATTTTTTTTCATTGATGTCAACACTAGTTGTTATCGACAGATAGATTTACATTGGCCGATATGGATGGTTATCGACAGATAGGTTACCGGTATAAGATCTAGTGTTACCGCTAGAAGAGATTATCTGTTGGACACTTTTGGCATGTTTGGATCAGTAAAATATATTGGAATTCATGAGTTATATGCTCCATAAGCATGTTTTGGTCAGTTGGTATTGGCTTGGTAATTGGATGTTATCATACACACTAGTAAACCCTTATTGGCACTGGTTTAAGGCTTTACCGGTAGAGATTTCAATGAGGAATCATGACAGGATGCACAATTGGTGCTGGTGTAGCTTCTTTGAGGATTTCAGGATGCTGAAGATGTTTGTTGATTGTGCTTCAATTGCTTGAAGACATTGCTTTCGCATGGTGGACCCAGAATAGGTCTTGTACCTATCTAGGTTATGGACCAATATCATGCTAGCATATACTCTACATAATACCTAAATGATTCAAGATGTTTAATGGATTTGTTATTATTGTTTTGGTCTGAAGCCGACGTGTAATATGATTGTAATAAAGAATTATGTAATGGCATTATCGTAATATCTTTAGGTGGCCGACCTAATTGGTTTAGGCCTTAAGGTTTGTATAAATAAGAGGTAGAAACTCTTTGTAATGTATCATGGCTATTGAAAAAGGTCATGGTCAAGGAATGTAATGTGTGAATATTGTAATATCATTTAGGTAGAGGAGTTGATCGATCATTGGTGATCAGATTAGTTTCAGAAGAGGATTTAGTCCTTCGGCATTGAGCTTAATTAGGACTGTAATCAGACATAGTAGATACTATTTCCACTAGTTCACTCTATTGGATTGTTGTCCATTTATCTTGAGAAGGTTGTAGCCTCTTTGTAGTTAGTGAGACTCCTTTTGTAATGAGCAGTAGGCTCTAGGTAGTGTGCCTTCCTGCAAGTGCAGGCCCTTCATTGTAGCACATACTTTCTGCAGAAGTATCATCTGACTGTGGGTAGGCTTCCCACTGTGTTTTTTCCCTTTCCGGGTTTTCCATGTACAAATCATGGTTTTATGTGGTATGATTTCTTTGCATTGATTATCTGGTTAATTGTTAAGTTGTATTGTTTATCGGTATCTATTTCTACCGGCATCTATTTGTGCTTTACCAGTACTTGATTTGGTTAAGGTCGTATTGTGGATTAAAAGTTATAATCTGTTAACAACCGATTCACCCTCCCTCTCACTTGTTCACCGGTTATCCTAACAATTAGTATTGGAGCTTTGGTCCTCTTTTGTAGAAGCTTAACCACCTGAGGTAGATCCTATGGCAGCTATTTTCAGAAGAGAAATCCCTAAGCTTGATGGAATAAATTATGGGATATGGAAAATTTGAATGGAGACTCATCTTATATGTCTTGGAAAGGATATTTGGGAGATCACTGAGAAAGGATACACACCTAATGATCCAGCATCTGACAATCCTGCTCCTATAGACCTGGACAAGACTATTGAAAATGATTGCAAAGCTAGAGAAGCCCTCTTGTGTGCACTTACTAATCAACAGATCATGGGATTGACTAACAAATCATCAGCTAAGGTTATATGTGAAAAAATTGCAAACTCTGAATGAAGGTGAACCTACTGTCAAAATTACTAAACTCGATAGTTACCGGGTAAGGTATGAAAACTTGAAAATGGAAGAAAATGAATGAATTGTTGTGTTTATGGAAAGAGTAAATGAGATTTTTATGGGAATTCAATGTTGTAGAGGATTTCTAAGTGAAGATGAAATAGTTTCCAAAGTCTTGAGAGCCCTTCCATTGGCTTACAAGATGAAGGCAACTACAAATAATGAGTTAAGAATAATGGAAAACACTTCAATCAATAGAGATATTCTGATTGGGAAATTATTTGCTTTTGAGCTTGAAGAATTTGGATCTTCTAAAGTTGTAAAGTCTGAACCTTCTTTTCATGCATCATCATCAACATCTACCGATAAAAGTGATTGGAGAGCCCTATATGCAAAAGAATTGGAAGACATGAGGAAAGAAGATGAAGATCTTGAGAAAATTGAAGCCTTATTTGCTAGAAGAGTACCTAAAGGTCCAACTAGAAGTAAGTATGAAGGAAAAGTGCCTTTTAAATATTTTGCATGTAATAAGATTGGTCATTTTGCATCTAGATGTCTTGAAAGGAATGCAAGGTTTGAGGAAAGAGTTAAGAAAACTTTTAAACCTAACCCAAACAGATACAAATTCAAGAAAAACAAACATTGCTACATAGTAGATGAGGAAGGAGTAACTGATGACTCTGGAGATGAATCGACAGAAGACTCAGCTAGTGGATTTGGAAATGGAAAGGAATGGGTGTTCTATGCTTTGAAGGAAGATGAACTAGAACCAGCTATCAAAAATGAAGAGAAGGCCTTGGTAACAAAAGTTGAAGATAAGGATGAATGGGTAATTGATAGTCGATGCCCACATCATATGACTAGAGATAAAAGGAAATTTTTGTCCCTGCAAGAATACAATGGTGGTCAAGTCAGATTTGGAGATGACAAGACATGTATGATCAAAGGTAGAGGTATTATTTATTTGGATGGCAAGCATAAAACTGACAATGTCTATTATGTAGAAGGTTTAAGGCATAATCTTTTTAGTGTTGGTCAATTAGTTGATAAGGGTTTTCAACTTCGGTTTAAAGATAGAAAATGCAAAATCATTAACAAGACCGGTTTGGAGATTGCAGCCGGTATTCAGATAGGAGGTAACATCTTTCACCTAAACACTAGTAATAAGACATGTTTGATTTGTCATATTGATGAGAGTTGGCTATGGCATAAGAGGTTGTGTCATGTTAATTTTGATTTTATTGTTAAGATCAGTTCAACTAAGGTAGTCAGAGATATACCTAAGATTATGAAGCCTCATAATCTAGTATGTAAGGAACATCAATTGGGTAAGCAAGTCAGAAGTTATTTTAAAAGCATACATGATAAATATAATGATGTACTTGTTTTGATTCACACTGACTTATGTGGTACAACAAGGACTAGAAGCTTTCAAGGTGATAGGTATTTCATGTTGATTATTGATGACTATTCTAGAATTATGTGGGTGACTTTTCTAAGGGAGAAGTCTGAAGCTTTTAAGATCTTTAAAGTGAAGGTTCAAACAGAAACTAAATTAAAAATTCAATGTCTAAGATCAGATCATGGCGGTGAGTTCACTTCTCATGAATTTAACAGTTATTGTGAGACAAATCGAATCAGGAGACATATATTTGCACCTAGGACTCCTCAGCAAAATGGAGTAGTTGAAAGAAAGAACAAAACCATTTTGGATGCAACTAGATCTATGATGATGGAAGCCAAATTGCCTCATATCTACTGGAGAGAAGCAATGAGTATGGCAGTCTACACATTCAATAGAGTTCACATTAAAGGTGAAATCAGTAAGACCCCTTATGAACTATTGTTTGGACATACACCTACTATTAAGTATTTCAGAATTTTTGGAGGTAAATGTTATATCAAAAGAGATGATTCAATTGGAAAGTTTGATCCTAGATGTGATGAAGGGATATTTCTTGGTTATTCAATTCAGAGAAAGGCATATAGATGTTATCACAAAAGATTGTAAGAAATTGTGGAAACTGCTAATGTGAAAGTGGATGAACAGTACATAAACCATTTTGTATCATATGACAGGGAACCAACAATGGAAATGATCATAACTAAACCAACAATGCCTCAACTGGTACATGAAACTGAAATAGTTACACCAACACAGTCTGATCATTCAACTGTGACTGAAGATCAGAGTGGTGAACTTGAAGTTCAAAAGACACCTAGGTATGTAAGATTAAATCATTCTGAAGATCAAATTATTGGAGATAGGAACAAGGGATTAATGACAAGAAGAAAAGTGGAAAATGAAGAGGTATGTCTTATTTCTCAAGTTGAACCAGCAACTATTATTGAAGCTTGTAAGGATGAACATTGGTTAAAGGATATGGAAAATGAATTAGATCAAGTAGAGAAGAATGAAACTTGGTCTTTAGTTTCTCGGCCTAAAAATAAGAATGTTATTAGAACTAAATGGGTTTTTAGAAATAAACTAAATGAGGATGGTCAAGTTATAAGGAACAAGGCTAGATTGGTTTATAAAGCATATTCTCAAATGGAAGAAATTGATTATGGTGAGACATTTGCACCTGTAGCTAGAATTGAAGTTGTTACACTATTTTTTGCCTATGTAGCTTATAAGAACAATAAGGTTTATCAAATGGATGTCAAATGTGCATTTTTGAATGGTGAGATTGAGGAAGAGGTCTACATTGAGCAACCTGATGGATTTTCACTAACAGATGACAAAGACACAGTTTGCGGATTGAAGAAAGCTTTATATGGTTTGAAACAAGCTCCTAGAGCTTGGTATGCAAGGTTGGATAAATATATTTTGAAGGTTGGTTTTACTAAATGAAGTGTTGATATTAATATATATTATAAGATCATTGATAATGATATTCTGATTATTGAAGTTTTTGTTGATGATATCATTTTTAGAGGAGATGATAAACTGTGCATGAAATTTGCTAACAACGTGAAAAATGAATTTGAATGTCCATGATCGGTGAGATGAAATTTTTCTTAGGTTTCAGATTACTAAAACTAACAAAGTCATTTTTATCTGTCAAACTAAGTATTTGAGGGAATTGTTGAAAAAGTTTGGTATGGAGAATTCCAAACCGGTAAGTACTCCTATGGCTACAAGTGAGAATTTATCTATCAAGGATACTTCTACACCGGTAAATCTGACAAGGTATAAATCTATGATTGGCGGTCTATTATATCTAACTCAAACTAGACCTGATATTATGAATGTAGTAAGTATTGTTTCAAGATATTAAAGTAATCCTAAAGAAAATCATGAATGTGCAGTAAAGAGGATATTCTAGTATTTGCAAGGAACCACATAAAATGGTTTATGGTATTCTAGAAATGATGATTTCACTTTATGTACATATACTGACTCGGATTGGGTAGGTGATACTAATGACAGGAAAAGCACTTCTGGTGGAGCTTTCTTTCTTGGAAAGAAATTGGTTTCATGGATAAGCAAAAAACAGTCATGCATTTCTTTATCTACTCCAGAAGCTGAGCATGTTGTAGTAGCAACTAATTGCACTCAAGTTTTGTGGATGAATCAAATGTTGAAGGATAGCAGGGCAAATTGTAGTGAGCCGATAGTTATCTACTATCATAGCTCTGCAACTATTGACATGTCTAAGAATCTGGTATTTCACTCTAAGACTAAGCATATTTCAATAAATTATAACTTTCTGAAGGACAAGGTAGAAGAAAAGGAAGTCAAATTGGTTTATGTGAACACTAAAGAACAGATTGCAGACATATTCACTAAACCGTTATCTAAGGAATTATTTGAATACTTGAGAGACAGGTGATGGGTTTCTGCCCTTCCGGTAGAGACTTGATTGATGAAGTTTGTCATCAGTTCAATGTGTATTATCAGAAACATTATTCATTCTGGCATTGATGAGTGGTGCTACTACTCAAGGGGAGTAGTCAGCTTTGAGATTCAGAGGTTTATATCATTGCTTTGATATTTTGTCAAGTTTCTAGCATTGATGCCAAAGGGGGAGATTGTTGGCATTATGGACATGTGTGGAATTGATGTTTTGTCATTGATGTCAACACTAGCTATTACCGACAGACAGATTTACATTGGCTGATATGGATGGCTACCGACAGACAGGTTATCGGTATAAGATCTAGTGTTACCGGTAGAAGAGATTAATTGTTGGACACTTTCGGCATGTTTGGATAAGTAAAGTATATTGGATTTCATGAGTTATATGCTCCATAAGCATGTTTTGGCTTTGTAATTGGATGTTATCATACACACTAGTAAACCCTTGCCAACACTAGTTTAAGGCTTTACCGGTAGAGCTTTCAATGAGGAATCATGATAGGATGCACAATTGGTGTTGGTGCAACTTCTTCAAGGATTTCAGGATGGTGGAGATGTTCATTGATCATGCTTCACTTGCTTGAAGACATTTCTTTGGCATGGTGGACCTAGAATAGGTTCGGTACCTATCTAGGTTATGGACCAGTATCATGCTATCATGTACTCTACACGTTACCTGGATGATTTGAGATGTTTTAAGGATTTTTTATTATTTTTTTGGTCTTAAGCCGACATGGCATATCATTGTAATAAGGAATTATGTAATGACATTATTGTAATATCTTTAGGTGGCCAACCTAATTGGTTTAGGCCTTAGCATTTGTATAAATAAGATGTAGAAACTCTTTGTAATGTATCATGGTTATTGAAAAAGGTCATGCTCAAGGAAAGTAATGTGTGAATATTGTAATATCATTCAAGCAGAGGAGTTGATCAATCATTGGTGATCGGATTGGTTTTAGAAGAGGATTTACTCCTACAACATTGAGCTTAACTAGGACTATAATCAAGCATAGTAGATGCTATTTCCAATAGTTCACTCTATTGGATTGTTCATTTATCTTGAGAAGGTTGTAGCCTCTCTATAGCCAATAAGACTCCATTTTTAATGAGTTGTATGCTCTAGGCAGTGTTCCTTCATGCAAGTGCAGGCCCCTCATTGTAACACATACTTTCTGCAGAAGTATCAGCTGACTATGGGTAGGCTTCCCACTGTGGTTTTTCCCTTTTCAGGTTTTCCATGTACAAATCATGGTGTTATGTGGTATGATTTCTTTGCATTGATTATTTGGTTAGTTATAAACTTTTATTGTTTACCGGTATCTGTTTCTACCGGCATTTGTTTGTGCTTTATTGATACTTTATATGTTTAAGGTTGTATTGTAGATTAAAAGTTATAATCTATTAATAATTGATTCACTGCCCTCTTAGTTGTTCACCGGTTATCCTAACACCCTCAAGGAAATGGACAAGCCAAAGCTTCTAACAAGAATTTGTTGACTATCTTACAGAGAACAGTAAATAAATCTGGAAAGGTTTGGCATTTGCAGCTTAATCCTGCACTATGGGTTTATAGAACAAGTATTAGAACACCTAATGGGGCTACACCTTTTTATTTTATGTATAGGTCCGAAGCAGTCTTACCTATTGAGGTGGAAATACCATCTTTAAGAGTTTCTTTGCAAGGTCTTGTTACTGATGAAGACTACAGGATATCTAGATTGCAAGAACTCGAGTTGCTGGATGAACATCGGCAAGTGGCATTTGATCATCTGAGAGAATATCAAAAGATAATGTCTAGAGTTTATAACAAAAAGGTTCGACAACAAGAATTTCAAATTGGTGACCTTGTTCTAAGAGAAAATCCTAAGAATCAATAGTTTCGAGACAACAAAGGGAAGTTTAAACCCAAGTGGTTGGGTCCCTACATCATTACTACAATCTTTGGCTCTGGTGCCTATCAACTCTCAACATTAGAAGGAGAACAACTTTGTGAACCAATCAACACCATCCACTTAAAGAAATTCTTCACCTAGTATTCTCTGCTCTAGCAACCTGTACAACTAAAATGTCCTCAAGAAATCCTAAAAATCATAAAAAGTCCTGAAAAAAAAAAAAAAAATTTGCCAAGAAGGTGAAAACCTAGTAAACAGGTGCCTCTTGTACTCAAGTGCTCCATCTATCAACGCAATGTTGGCATTTCCCATTTTCATTTCCTCTTTCCTGCATTTTTTCTTTCGCTTGTACATATCTTTTAGTCACTTTTGTGACATCCTGGTTCTTTAGGAACCCTCGTGGCTTGAAACCGATCAATGTCCTAGTCTTAGGGTAATCGATTGAGCAATTTACATGTCCTAAGCAGTATCAGCCAAGTCATCTCTCAGTCAGTGGTACCCAGTCATCCACTTAGAGTCAGGCACCTATCTCCCAACTACTAAAGAGTTTTATCACTAAGTACACAAGAAAAACAAGACTACTAAAAACAATCACTAAACTGTTTGAGATATGTATGAAATTTTCTTTGTGTGTTGTCTTTTACATTGGATTTTGCTTATTATTCCCTCTAAGTAACTTGAGGAAGTCTATTTTGACTAAGAGGAGCAAGGATCGGGGGCATAATACTTTTCTTTGTTTTTTGCTTATAGGAATGAATCCGATGATATGGAAACATCTAACCAGTTGGGTGTCTGTGATAAGTGCCTTCACATCAAGGTGAAATCGCCACACATACCTCGACTCTACTTATTTGTATGCTATAGGGAGGTTGGCATCATTTCTTTGTCTATTTGAGGTAATTTATTTAAGGTGCAATCTGGAAGCATGCGTAATCTATCCAAGGATATGAATGAAACAAGGGTCATTGCGAACAAGATAATTAAAATTACATATGAAAAGGAAGGAACTCTATTTTGCCTATTCTATTTGTAAAACACTCAGTGATGAAAATTAAGCATTCCAAATCCAGTGACTAGGTTTAGGTTGCATTCATTCTAAATCTTATGCATTTCGAGTGATTTAGACATGATAACAATGATCTCTTTATCTTTTGAATGAGTTTGAAGCATCATCATTTCTCTGCTAAGTGGTCTCTTTTTCATCATCATTTCTCTGATCGATTATTTGTGTATTGAGATGTTAGGTGCATACATGAAAATCTTATATAGATCCATACATTTCATTATTACTTATTTGCATTCATATTATTGTATAAAGAAAAATAAACATTTGCATTACTCTTTACTCATTTTCACCATTTATTTGCATATGGAAAAGAAATGAAAGTAAACATCCATATTCATCTACATTACATACATCCATACTAAAAAGATATGCATACATATAGAATAAAGCATATTGAAAGACATCTCATAATCAATCAACACAAGCACGATGAAATCAAATCAAGATCTCGTATATATCATCATAAAAGTCTCAGAGTACAAATGATATCAACTATCAAATACAATGTCTCATCGGGGTAAGAATCATATAGGCTACAAAAATGGGATATATAACAAAATCTAAGAGATATAACAAGCTATTTCTCTACCTCTCCCTCATCATCGGGTGGAGCAGGTGGTTCCTATTGACCGACATCTTGTCTAGGTGCCCTAGCTCCCTCTGATCGAGCCATATATTGAGAATATGGAACAACCTATTGTGCCACTAGGACTGCTACACTATACACAACAACATAATAGGTTGCTCGACTTGTCTGATGCCAAACCTCTCGCTGGAGAATATCTCACTCTTCTCTGACCTCAACATGTTGTAGGTCCCTCTCTACAAGCTACATTTGCACCACTATCAACTTTGACTGCAAACCTACAAATCTAGTCCTCAAAGACCATGCTACATCTGTTGTCCCCTGCTCTCTCCTAGCCCCTCCAACCCCTTCTCCACCTCCCTCTCTTCCTCCCTGCTCATCCCTCTATTTCCTCACCTGCCTAGGATCTTCTCTCTCCTCCTCATCTCCACCCTCTACCGACCTAGCACTACCAGTCTCAACCTCAATATCCCCTAGAGATCCACCCTCCTCTCTCTTCCGCTGTCTCACTCCAGCTAGTATCCTATTTCAACTAGCCCCATGATAACCTACTACCTACCTAGGTACATCCGCACTCTATCTCGGCACCTATCCTTGTCCCTACACTTATCCCTGTCCCTATACCTAAACTGGTATGTGTGCCTATGCTGGTACCTCATCCTCAACCTCCTCTATGAGAGGCACATGCTTTGCAGGATCTTTGAATCTAGGAAATGGATGTCTCTAGAACCAATCCCTATACTGGGGCAATACCCCCACATCTGCAACATCCTCCAAATAATCCCATCGTTGTAAACCGACTAGCTCCTGCATGCTCAGCTCGTAGGATAACCTCAAAGCCCATCCTCATCTCTCCTCATCTCCATATCGGGCATAGGTTGTAAACTACTATGATATACTTATGATCTGTCATATTGCCTCATAACCCTAGAAACTATGAACCACTCAATGATGGACATCGACTTGCCAATAAGAAGACCAGTAATAAACATATCCTTCCTCTACCCTCGCCAATCATCCCATAGCTCTAGACCCCTATACGGTCTCCATACTACCATGATCAAATCATCGAGCTATCTCCTCCAATAATCCATGTTGTCTAGATGGGGCTGAGTGACATAACCTGAATAGCAATATACAATAGGCTAGTGTGGCTCTCTAGCATCATCTACTATCAGCCTGTATATTGGGATGTGCTCCCATGCCCATATCTGCAAAACTAAGACTCTTTCTGCCATGCTCTTCCCATCCCTATATTTAACCTCGTGCATCTCATGATACATGTGGGCTAACAAACAAGATCCCCATCCTAATCTCTCAGGATGAGTCAATAGTCTCTTGAGCATCCTAGCCCAGCCACACAAAAAACCCTGTTGTCCCCTATTTGACATTAAAAAACACCCAATGATACCTGCTAACATGCATGCCAATGGAAACTTCTCACTATACTTGCTCATTATAACATCCCATGTGATGGACCGCTCAAGGATAGTCTCATTGTGGAATATCCATCTCAAAGCTAAGATACCTGGTCGCTGAGAAGAATCATAATCAACCTTGTCACCAACGAATGGAATCCTGAAAATCTGATAGACATCCTCAGGTGTGATCGTCATATCTCCTAAAGGTAAATGGAAAGTATTTTGCTCTAAATAAAACCACTTTGCTAATGCAGTCAGCATCTCATGATTTACACAGATATCCAACATCTAAAGAAGGTGTCCAAACCCACACAACTCAATGTGTCCCATATTTGCATCTGATAAACCGTGAGCTAATCCCATCGTAGGCAGATAAACACATTGAAACAAGATATCTGGCAACCAAATCTGCAAAATCAAACATAAACACTGTCAGCACGTGATCCAAATTGCACTACAAATATGCTAAACATGCTTGCGAAGCCAAATATACAAAATGCAAAATCAAAATTTGATATTTTGACCCTAAAACATGCTTGTTGTATTTTATATGAGTTTTCACAAAAGGGAAGAATTTCATATGAATCGGGATTATACATAGCACGACAAAATATCACAATACGAAAAAACATTATACATCACACGACAAAATGGGCACTCAAGCACGAGTTTGTACAAGACATGGGCCCACATCATACGACAAACACTATATGCCCATATGAGAATGTTAGATACTTGATCAGTCCCAAAGACACTGATCAAGTATCTAAGGGGGGGTGAATCAGTGTCTTACCGGTAATAAGAATATTTAAACTTGTTTGCAACTTTAACCCAAATTAATGTATCGGTAAACAAGCAATAAAGAAATAAAGAGAAATAATAGTATAACCATCAATGCACACCATTACACAAATATTTTTGGTGAGGAAACCCAGTAGGGGAAAAACCTCTATGGGATTTGTGACCCACGATATTTACTCACTAGCCAATATAAATAAATATTATTGATACAATAGGGGCTTGCACATGCAGAAAATCCAATAGCCTAGAGCTCACTGCTCAATACAAAATAGGAGTCCCACTGACTACAAAATTGGATGATTAAATCCAATGACAATATACTACTCTAAATAGCATCTGCAATGCTAGATTTAGTACCGGTTTAAGCTATGCCAAATACCTCTACCATAAACCTTGCTTCTCTCTGCTCTTCTCTTATTCGCTCATAAAATAATTACATCAAAATGCATATACAGATATTTGCTCTCATATTCAGCTTGCATTCATTACCTAATTATATTCCTTTCATACATTTCACACTTACAAAATGACCTATAATATCTTATACATATATGAGTCTTTGCAATACATCATGTCGGCTATACAATATAATTACAATACAAAGCAATATAATTTCCATGTCGGCTAGGGTGCCGGTGTGAATATCCTATAGTGCCTATTAGGGTCGGTAGATGATGTATGTTGCCGGTGTAACCTGTGAACCATGTTACCAGTTGGTTTCCATCAATGACAACATCAACTATTCTCATCTGAGTGTATAATACCAACAATCTCCCCCTTTGGCATTGATGGAAAAACACATAAGAAAAATCCAAAAACCTTCTATCCAAAAAGGAAGTCCAAAAAACTAATCCAAGAAATAAGAGTGCTCCCCCTGAGCAAATGATCTCTTATGTCTTTTCTCATACTAGTACTCCCCATTTGACTTCAATGAAAAAGGATGTCAAAAAGAATCAAAGAATTCAAAAATTGTACAATTTGAAAGATATCTGCCAATATTAGATTAAGACTCTGCATGAATTTGGTGTTGTCAGAAATAATGAATTCAGTCTGTTGGATCATCTCGGTCAGACAATGCATTTGTTGCTCTGGTGATCTTTCTCCTTGAATTGTTTCCTTAGACAGCTCAATCCATTGAGTTAAAAGTGTTGGCATATGTGCAGAGCGTGATGATATTGTATGTTGTCACTGATGTCAATATGCTGAAGTATGAACCGATATGTTGTAATAAGCAAATTGGCAAGAGAACCGGTATGATCCGGTAAATCGGTATTTGTGATAAAGGTGAACTAGTATGTTGGAATGAGAATTGGTAAATGGAAGTTGTGTATCAGGGTTTCATTTGGCATGACTATCGATTGGTAGTCTCAGCTTCAGGGTTTTTGGTTGATGCATTCCAAGATTGTGTGATTCAACCAATGACATCTTGTGATGAGTTAGCATTGTAATGAAGACCAAATAAGTGTTGTCACGTCAGCCTTGTGTGTGTGAAGGATTTCCATGAGGATCTTGCATGGAGATTGATCCTATCTACCTCGGGAATGTGTGAAGTCTCTGTAAATGGTGGAGAGCGCATGATGAATTATCATCTTCCTAAAGCGGAAAAGAATGAATGTTGGAGAGCATCTTGAGATCTGTTCAAGACTGTTGTATTCGATGTAGTATGATTAACGGTTAGGATTGAACCAACTGGATTGTAAAAACCTAAATGTTTAGGGTTTAGGGTTTATGCTACCGACCTATTTGTTTCCTATAAGGTCAATGATGTTTTTCATTTTGAAGTTGTTGGCAAATGTTATGTGTGTATCTTAGTGAGTGATACTTGATTCTTGCTAGACCAGAGAAGTGTGTTGATACCTGCAGAGTGTGATTGCAGAAGAAAAGGAGCTAAAGTGGATCTACCTTGGCATTGAGTGATGTTATCAGATCAGTGTATTACCTGTTGAATTCTAACCATTTCAGCTGTTGGAAAATCCCTTAACCGGGTAGCTTTAACAGGCTTTTGTGTAAATCCTTTAACAAGGTGACTCAATTCAATGAGTTCTTCCAATCCTCTTGCGAGGTAACCTTTAACAGTGTTCTAACCTTTAACTGGGTATTTAGCCATCCCTTAACCAAGTGATCCCTAGCAGGATTGGTTCCTAGCAGAACCTATTGTAATAGTCTTTAACCGGACTATGCTCCTAATAGAGTGGACTTCAAAAGAGTTGAAAAATAGCTTGTGGGTATTCATCCCCACCGTAGTTTTTCCCAATTGGGTTTCCATGTGAAATATCAGTGTGTCATGTGTGATGCCTTTCATGTGATGGTTTAGTGTTTTTTGTCAAACTGGTAAAATATGTTGAACTAGTAGTCATTATATTTTTGTTGATAGATTACATGTTTATGCATAAGGGTGAAGTGGAAATGAGGTATTAGATTGTATGGAAAGCTAAGGGTTACTAGTTTATGTCTTTGACATCCTCGCTGTGTTTTACTGGTAGTAATCTATTTTAGACCAGTGTTATTGCTTGCTAGTTAAAGTTTAGTGTTTACAGTCAAACCGGTTTGGGAAAAGTGGTTTTTCCTATACTGATTCACCCCTCCCCCCACTCAGTACTGGTTTGGTACTAACTGTTCATCATTTGTTCATCAATTGGTATCAGAGCCTCTTCTAGGTCCTCTATGTTGTAATCTTAACCACTTGAGGAAAAGATCCTACTCTAATGATGAAGAGGGAACGTCCAAAGTTCAATAGAGACAACTTTAAAATATGGAAGGATGGAATGAAGATACACATCAGAAGCATGGGTGCTCAACACTAGAGTTATGTTGAAAATGCTTATGTTATCCCTAACGGTACTCTCATCGATGATCAAAAGAGAGATTCAGGAGAATGGGCAAGTCATGGAAGCTCTAATTAGGTGTCTATCTAGCATTGAGTTTATTGATGTTCAGGATAAAGACAATCCCAAAGAAGTATGGGATGCTTTTGAGAATATCTATGGAAGTGATGAGCATGTGAAACAATCTAAGTGTTATCATTGATTAAAAATGGGCTTTTCTTTTCCCATGATTGGCTATGATTTGTTGAAATTTTGAATAGGGTACAGTTTCAAATGCTTTAGCTTTGTTCTAGACCTCTAGGGTTTAAGGGTTTTTGATTTTAGATACTCTTGTGTTTGTTTTAAACCCTCTGATTTCTAATCTTTCATTACTTTATTCACTTAAGTAATGGGTTGTGGGGTCGTAGGAAGTGTCCCCCCTTGTTGTTTGCCTAGGCGGTCATGTTAATTAGTCAAAAAATTTATGCCTCATATGTTTTTCTCCTAAAGTTGTCGGGCCCAGTAACTAGTGTGCATCTCGCGGGTGGATCCATGGCTCGTGTTATTTCGCTAGGCAAAGTTGCGCGTAATTTAAAACTAGCGAAGTTGTGAAAATGACATGGCATTCCACATAGACGGTCCAGCTGGTTGATGATAGTGAGTAAAATGGCGACATGCGGTGTAAGTTACAACAGTCAGCGGGTCAGGGTTAAAGGCTAAAAGGTGGGCCCAAGAGTTGAGTCAGGTCACAGTCAGGAGATGACCTGGCAGGTATAGCTATCAAGAGTAGATTGTGGCCCCGTGGTTTCATCTCGGCAAATGAAAAAGTGACAAGTCAGCTCCGACGGTGACTGGATGCCAGGTGTTCACAGTGAGTCAGCAGGCCCACCCCTCCCGAAAGCCTTTTTAGATGATTAAAAGCCGATCAACTTAAGAGATGATCCGACGGCCCACGCTATTTCGTAGGGGTAAGATGCTCGTTCTTTATACCCCACAAAATAGTGAGAGTGCATGAGAGCCGTCCACATGTCATGATGACACGTGGTCTAAGAAGAAAGTGTGGGCCCACCAAGGTGGAACCGGCGGTATAAAGGAAAGACATGCGGCCAGCATTAAGTCGAATGCGAAGGAAATTTCAAGGCCAATGGTTGGGTACCACGTGGTATCATATAGCCAATAGAGAAGCAGGACCTGGCATGAAGCAAAAGTTGTTAGTTAATCTAACGCTCGATCAAGTTTCTTTTGATCAAACGGTCGGCGCTATTTTGCAGGACTAAGCTGCCCGATAGTTATGCTTCGCAAAGCTACGAAAGAGAAAAATGAAACACTTGCAGGAATGTTGTGACCCATTGGAGCGAAAAAATATGAATTCTCGTATGAATTCAATTTTGAAGGGATGGCCGAAGCATGCGGAATCAATGTTGTAGTTAAGGCCCTGAGTACAATATTTGATTTCCTATCAACCGGGTGAAGATATCTTTTAAAGGATTTTGTAGAAGAGCAGATGCAGAGTTATTTTCTTCAGGTACAAAGCAAGTCGGTTCAGTTGTAGAGCAAATTCCTTCAAGCGAAGAACAGGTTCTCTCATATTCTTGTGTAGCAATTCCTGTGTAGTGTTTTAGATAAGATAATTGATTCATCACAGAATTGTTTAGGAGTGGTATTCATTTCTTACGTTTTCAAAATGGCTCCTAAAAGAGAGTTTTTTGGCAAAGTTAACTATTCAGAAAGGAGTGTATGTGATGATTTTTTAGAACAGTTGATGTTGTCAACTAATCAGGCTTAAAAGGCAAAAGAGTTAGTGCCCAAGGCTCCTCGTTTAAAGATAGGACAAGGATTATATGACAAGGGTAACTAGTTGAGAGACCCATAGGTTGGATTGTCTGGGTTGGGGTTGATTAAAGTTGGATTCGGAATGAGAAATTCTCCTGCCCCACAAAACTGTATCTGGGAAATTAGTTGTCCCAGGGGTATTTATGGACATAGATTTGCTGACCCAAATTGTGCTCAACTATGATCCAGTCACAAGAAGCATTCAGGATGTAAATGGGAAAACCCTTGTTGAGATTAATGTTGAAGAGTTTAGGACAGCTTTTGGGCTTAATGAGTTCACCAATTTTCTAGAACCTATAAATTTCACATCACTAGCCCAAATTTATGGTGCACAGAGGACTCATCTCAGGAATGGGCCTCTCAAGGAGTTTTTGGTGAAAATAGGAGGGTTAATAGTTGTAGGACCCAACACTCAAGAGCCCTTTTCATTAAGTATGTTCACCCTGAGGGCTAAAGGAATGTATTGGGCACTTTGCCAAGTTTTGGGAGAAGATGCTGAAGCAAATATGTCAAATCATTACTTGTTAATGGTTGCTCAGATTTTGAATCCTTCTCTTGCAATTACATTTGATTATGCCTCTTTCATTGCTAATGCTATTCATGGAGGGTTAATAGGAATCAAGAATGGAAAGGTGGATAGGCCTTTCGGATGGTACTCTCTCCTGATACATCTTTTTCTCTTCAAAGGTGGTGATTACTTTGCTAGTGGACTGGACCTTGTTAAGGAGAAGCAAGGAGAAAAAATTCCAGTACAATTATGGAGTACTGTGTTGTCATGGGATAGAGAGGATGCCAGTTTTTTGAAGTTTCATAAATATTTTGCATCAAAGATAAGGATTCTCCTTTGCTCTGAGAACCCAAGAATCCCCAAAGTTCTTCTGGAATTCATAAGACCAAAAGAATTCGCAGAGAACATAAAAATTGTTCATAACTGGGGTGACATTTACTTGTATCCAGTCTCCACAGTTTTCAGAGTGTTTGGTTTCCGAGGCACCCCATTTTTTCTACCTTACCAAGTCCCTCTCAAAGTAGGAATCATAGAGATCCTTAGACAAATTGGTGGCTTACAAGAGGCAGAGTTGATAGGTAGGGGTAAAGGGACTATTTTCCCTTCAACGACCATAGCTCAACAATTTGTAATAACAAAAGGAGCTAGAATTGCTTTGAGGATTTCCTCAAGCCTTATCATTTGTCCACTACAGTGTCCAGGTGTGCTGATCCAGAAGGCTTCTTCAACGATATGTTTAGGAAGAAGGTAGCATGCAGAGGTAGGCCTCATCAATTCCAGTTTCCTGAAGACCTCATCAGAAATGAGTTTGATCTAGATGAGCAGGAGCTAAGGAAAGAGAAGTGGGTGGGTTATAAGAAAGACTTGGATTTTGTCCATCAGTTTGATGCCAGCTATGACCCATTGTCTAGCTTTTTCCCACTGGAAGAGAAAATAAAGTTTTTGATTGTTTGCTTTGAAGATGTGATGCAGACACTGAAGGAGAAGATGGAAGCTATAATCAAGAGCAACCCCGAGAAGGCAAGAATGATCCTAAGTAGGTTAGCTTCCAGCAAGGCAATCCCTCCTGGTGATTATACACTGCATAAGAAATCCAGTTATAGTGTGCTAATGCCTACAAGAGGGGAGCCCTCTACCTCCAAATGAAAGAGGAAGATACAAGATGTAATTGACATCCAAGAAAGCCCAAAGAAGCAAAGTGCAGGGAAAGAAGTGCAATCAGATACACCTTTGTATTCCCATCCCAATCCCCTATCCATATAGGAAATGAGCAAGAAGCAGCTGAGCAACTCCTACAGTTAGGTAGTCTAGGGGAAATTGCATACACTTATAATGAAGTGGAGGAAGGAATGCCAGAAGAACCCATTGCTGCTGAAATGGATATCACTACTACTAAACTCAAAGGCCAGGAGTGGGATCCTGAGATAAAATAGGCAAGCAGTGCCTTTTTAGTTGATAACAATTTTATTACATCAGAAGCATTTATGCAGTTTATATGGAAACAACACATAGATAAACATAATGCTAGATGTGAAACAAGAAAGGCTGAGGAAACCAATAAAGATCCAGTCCTGGTGGAAGAGGAAATAAAGCAAGAGATGATAGAAGAATTCAAAGCCATCACCCCTAAGCAGGGAAGAGATATGGTAGCAGAAGCTGGGGTGCTTATCTTACCCGAATGGGATATAGCAGATGCCCTGGTACTAGATGCAGTGAGAAAAGAGACTAAACCCATGGAGGGGATTACTTTCAATAAGGACAATTCTACACTCATCATGTGGTCTCTCAAGAGAAATGAGAGTAAGAAAAGCAAAGACACCCTTGAGTCAAGTTACCTTGGTGGAATGATGGTGAAGAGAGTATAGAGTACAGGGGTAGTGGAGGCTGCTAGCACTATGTTAGAGATTGCAAAATTCAGTGTTGCAGTAGCAGAGAAGGAAACCAAAGAGAAAGAGGCCCTCCAAGTTAAGTTTGAAATAGTTTTGAAGGCCTATAACAATGCCAAGGAGGAGGTAAGAGGTAAGGATAGCATCATTGCCAAGCTGCAGAGCCAGTTGACTAGACAATACCATCAAGGTGAGTCTTCAACACTGATGATCTCCTCTTCTCTTGCAAGACCTCCACCTACTAGCTCTATCATTGAGTTTCCACCATCTCCAGCACCCTCCAGCTCTCAAATGATTGAAATCACTCCCCAAGAATTAGAAAACTTGAAACAGCCTCAGGCCTTATATGCAAAAAAGTATGAGGAGAGAGTAAGAGCTACAATTTCCAATTTTGCAGATACAATAAATGCCTCATTGCTCTACAACAATGTAGGTAAAATTATGGATATATGGAATGAGCTCAGGAGAGACAAGGCCATTTTGACACCTATTTTTGATAAATGGAGGCCTAGGGAGCAAGATTTAGAGTTTATGTGTGTATCTTGCGATGAGGCAAGGGCCAATCCCATCATCAAATCCACTTCTGATGTCGCTAAAGTCTTAGTACAATTAGTAGCAGAGGTGGATAATGTGGATAGGAAGGTTAATTTGTGCAAGAAGGAATACACTGATCAAGTTTTTTAGTTGCTCCTAGGAGTTTTTGCTAGCCCGGATCAATTAAAGGACAAACATATGTGGCTTAAGGAGATAGAAGCCTAAATTGTCAGTGAGAGTTAAAGGAATTATTGATCTAGATGATGCTTCTTTCTTTGTTGTGACAATACAAGAGATAGAGAAAATTAAGTCACATTATGGTTTTCTCAATTCAGAAGTCAACAAAATGAGAAATTCTTGGAAAAGGTTGACTAAAACTAAAGATAAAGTGATTAATTTCTCATGGCCGACAGAAGAGGTGTATAATGAGTGGACAATTAAATATGCCATGCATGATTCGAAACAATTGGAGAGCGCCGCTGAAAAAGTAGAAGAGGTTGCAACTGAACAACTTGTTGAAGAAACTGCAGAGGCCGAAAAGAGCTTGTAACTACTTTTGCAAAAAGCTTGTAACCTCTTTATTTTGAAAGGAATGATTGTAACAAACTCTCCTCGAGAAGTCCGAAGCTTTGTGCATCCATGTTGTTATAAATGGATACCAGGACTAGAGGAAAAGGGATCACAAAAAATTGTAAGAAAATGCTGCAGAAATTTATCTAAGCTTTTCTAAGTCTAATGGAGAATACTCAAAATTTCTTGTAATATTTCTTGAACTAAATATCAATATATAGACCATCGGTTTTGAGTAAAGCTTTGTGTTGTCTTCAAGTGTGTTTACAAATTTTTTTACTGTTTTCATTTTGAGTAATCCAGGGTTGTTCTGTTTGAATGAAATTACAAAGCAATTTTAGTAGAAGTGTTCATTAGCTTTTCTCTTTAGGAGGGAAATTAAAGATGCGGGGATCACCCGAAGAGACTTTGAATTTTGATGATCATAGCTTAATTTGGAATGCGTAAATTCTTGTCGGTGTCAGGCATATACAAGGATTAATAGAAACCAAGCCAACGGGAAGCATAAAGATGTTTTGTTTGAGGAGTCTTATTTGAGTTTAGATGACTCTGTGACCTTGGATAAGGCACTGGTATTAATTGAAGTTGTTTATTGCATGTTTTGTTGATTGAAATACTGAATTTAAGTATAATTACCATTCTTTATTTTCAGTTGATTTCAAGGTGAATAGATCCACTGGTTTTCTGGACTGGTTTGCTATGGGCTTATGTTTGAAAGTGTGAATTCAGTTCACAAAGGTATACCCACTTGGGCTTTGAGTAAGTCCGAAGTGTAGGAGGTTCAATCAAACCTTGTCATATGTTGTCTTGAGAATTTCCCTATCTTTGATGTCTCTTCTGCACTGAGTTTAATCATATTATTTTAAGGATGTTAAAGGGAATCAGATTTTGAAGACAACAAAAGTGGCGACTCTACTGGGGAGTAAATGAACTGTTAAGAGCCTCTGGTTAAGAAAGAATTAATTCATATAAGGTTGAGATTATCCCATCCGAGTCACCACAGCAAAAGTGGCGACTCTACTGGGGAAAGTTACAATAAAGATATAAACATAGATCTGTGTTGAGGCTTGTAAAGAAAATTTTTGTGTGTTTGTGGATAAGACTACTTGTTTTCATTATTCCCATAGTTTTGTGGGTGGCAACTCTGTTACTTTTGAACCAGTCCTTGTGAGATACAAATTTTTCTAAAAGGAAGACAAGCGAGATGCAAGGAGCAAAAAACACAAGATTATTCATGAAGAAACATCCTCGTGAAACTTTGCAAGAAGGTCTGCCAGAATAGTCACGGAGAGGCCAGAAGAGATCTATGTTGCATGAGCCATCAAATGTTGCTTGGGTGCAGAAAAACAATAATACTAGTAAGATGCCTGATCGACCTATCTATGCAAAGTCTAATTCATCTTCCAGAGATTCAGAGCATGATATTTTAGGTTTCCATTCAGGATTGTTTTGAAATATCAATGATGCACCTATTTTAGATCAGGATCTATCTCATGTTAGTGTTTCTGCAAAAGATAGAACCAGTTCAAATGCAATTAGGCACTCTGTTCCTAGGACAATTGATGGGAACATTAGTTTGATTGACATAGATCAATTTGATGCATCAGACTCCGAAGAAAACTTCCCTGATGAGGATAAAGTGTCTCAAGAAATTGAAGATTTAAATAGAAGAGTCCATCATTTAATATCCTTAAGAGCCCAAAAGGAGGCAAATAAGGAGAAGGAAGTTAAAGCCAAACTAATGGAAAGAGATAGGCTTCTTAGATAGATAGCTGATCTTGAAGTACTTGCTAAAGAGAAAGAAAAGAGTGATGAGGAAGGCCCTGTGATTAGAGAAATTCTAATCCCCAAAACTAAACAAGCTTGTAAGTCAGTAGCCCAGCCAACTAGGGAAGTATTTAATGACTCTCAGTTTCCTAAATCCAATCTAGATAAAGGAAAATAGAAATGAGTAGATGATGGAATAGAATCTAAAACTGTAGAAGAGAATTCTCATAGGATTCTATCACATGAGAGAGAGATGGAAAGGATGAGGAAGGAAAAGGAAGATCTCTAAATGGAATTGGAAAAGGCTAAGTTAGAAGCAGTGAATCAGGAAGTTAAAAGAAAGATTAATTACTTAAAGGCTCCCCCTATTACATTCCCATCAGAAGATCTTAGCAAGCCTAATCCTCGACACATTTCCTTTCCTTAGGTTAATACTCAACCTGCAGTACAAGCTAATATTGCGTCAGTAAGCCAAATACCTGTGAATAAACAGTACACCCAAGCACCTCAATCTCCAATCTCAAAAGCTAAAATGATCATGGGAAATAATAGTGCTATTACCCCTTTTCAAAGAAGACCAATCAATCTGGAACAATATAGACAATTGTTCTTTGATGGGATCCCGGGATATCCAAATCATGTTCCCACTGAGTTAAGAGACAGACTCCATAAATTTGCTAGGAACAATGCAATTAGTGCTAAGGAACATCTGAAATCTTTTGGGGATCTAATAAACGATTATGAGATAGTAGATGAAGATGTTATTATGAAACTATTTGTTCAATCCCTGGTTGATGATGCAAGAGATTGGTACACAGGTCTTCCAGTCAATAGCATAGGTTCATGGGAAGATTTTAATAATTGCTTTCAAGAGCAGTATGGTGACAAGACTAATGTGAGTTTCATGCTAAATGAGTTCAACAATATTAGAAAATCTGAAAATGAAATGGTCACTGACTTCAATGCCAAATTCTAGAAAGCCATGCATAGATTGTATCAAGTGATGAGGCTAGATGATAACATGTGTCTTAATACATATTACAATGCATTTGATTCTAAAATGGCCTATATCTTGAGAGATAAAAATCCCCATAACCTGAGAGATGCTTTTAGAATTGCCATAAATGTAGAAAGTAACAGAAAAGAATCTAGAAAATTAGGAAGAAGGACAGATGGTAGATTATGGCAAGAAACCAAACATCAACCTAATAAAGTTGCTAAAGAAGATGATAAAATAGAGAAATTGGTTACTGCTATGAAAGATTTGATTGCCAAGGCTAACAAAAATGATAAACCTCATTATAACTGGCAAGATAGACCCCCTAGATTACATGATATGCCATATAATACCAATTGGAAGGATGGTAAACCCTAAATTGAGAAGCCCAAAATTACCCAAAGTCAAGACACACCAGATCCTTTAAAAGGGAAATCTGTTCACAATATAGAAAATACTCCTTGGTGTATTGCTTGTGATGGACCACATTCTCCTCATCAGTGTGTAGTGGCTCAAGCTCTTGAAGAATCTATGAGACCAGAAGCAAAGCTTGACATTAATATGTTTGAAACCATCATAGAAAGTGATGAGGAATCTGTGCAAAGTGAATATAGTGATGTGCTGGATAGTGAAAAGCTAGTACAAGGACAGTTAGCCTTAGGTTGGCATCCTACATTGAATGTGGTAACAATTGAGGATGAAGAGGTTCATCTTAGGAGGCCTAGTAAGGAAGAAGTTAGAAATCTCACTAAGGCTGCAATTGCCAAAGAAAAACATAACTATAATCTGAGAAGTACCAAGAGAGACACTGATCAGGGTGAGATAGGTTCTATGTTTGTAAAGGAAGTTACAAAAAGGGAGGCATCAAGAAGTGCTCCTATTGTTCCTAAGGTTGGTCAAGAAAAAGGGGAACAAGTTAAAGATGTACCTAAAGGCAAAGATGATAAAAATGTTGGTGATGTACAAGGAGCAGAGACAGTGAAAAGGGCAAGTCAATTCAAAATAGAAAAAGTTAGGGTTAATACTGAAAAATGCAATAATTCTACATTTGATATGGCCCAAGCTTTAACTCAAATAAAAGTCACTGTTCCATTAGTAGAATTGCTAAATATTAAAGAACATAAGGATGCAGCTTTGTCTTTATTCTCTAGTATATCTAATAGTGACACAGTATTACCCACTAGTTTAGCTAAAGTTGGAAAGGATCAAGAGTTCCAAACCCCAGAGGTTTATGTTGGAACCACTATCACTCAGGAGCCTTCTCAGGTAGATCCCTTCTATGTTACCTTGTTAGTCAATAACCGGTTGATTAAAAACTGCATGATAGATTCAGGAGTTGCTGCTAATGTAATGCCCTATGGTGTTATGAAGGAATTAGGGTTATCAGTAACCATTGTGTATGGGAAATGCTATGCCATGGATAATAGAGAAGTACCTGTGATAGGTACAATGAAAGATGTAGAAGTAAAAATAGCAGCATTTCTTGAAGCCACTTACAAAATGGATGTTATTGTTACTGATACTAAACCCCACTATGGTATGTTACTTTCCAGGCAGTGGGCAGCAGCAGTAGGGGGAAATGTTCAGCTGGACTTATCTTATGCTACCATTCCTATTAGTGGTAATCAGGTCAAATTATATAGAGAGCCACGAGCTCCTAGGGTAATTGAAAATGTAGACCCTAGTATGCTTAATTGTATGATTGATGTAGATTTAGATAACTTTAGACTTCAACCAATTTCACCTCTATTGAAGAATACTGACCCTATTGTGGTTGAGCTACAAGCACAACAGTATGGGTTGTGGCAGATGTATTTTGATGGAGCTTGCTCCAAAGAAGGATCTGGAGCAGGGGTTCTTTTTGTGTTCCCATCAGGGATAACTTTTAAATACTCATTTTTATTGGCATTCCAGTGCACAAATAATACTGTAGAGTATGAAGCCCTGTTACTAGGACTTGAGGTTGCAAAAAGGCATGGAATCCAACTATTGAAAGTAATGGGGGATTCAGAATTGGTTGTTTCTCAGGTGAGATCTAAATATGCATCCAAGAATGATAGATTAAAGTAGTATAAGCATGCTGTTTGGGATGTTATTGAGCATTTTGATGCATTTTCTATTAATTGGATAGAGCGAGCAAAAAATATTATGGCAGATTTCCTAGCTAATGTCGCTTTGAAAAATGATGATGCAACACTAACCGGTATTTCCACTGTGGAAATAAAATCTAGGCCTGCTATTCCTAATAATGTGTACAATTGGCAAGTTTTTGCTAATGATGAAGACATTCTTAGGTTTATCCAATGTGTTGATGATTATGATGGACAAAAGATTGATTGTAATGCATTGGTGGAAGTGGTAGACAATAGAGAGACAGTGTTTGGAAATGATGTAGTCCAGTTGGAAACCAATGAAATACCTAAAGGGTTGGTGGAGCTGGAGAGCATGTTTAGTTATAATGATAGTCATTTACATCAGCAGTCTACCACCAAGTTGGAAGAGTTAGAGGAGGTAAACCTGGGGACAGAATCATCCCCTAAGTTGGTATATATTGGAAAGAAACTACCCCCTCATGTCAGGACTAACCTTATTAATTTATTGAAAAAGGTATAAGCATGTCTTTGCTTGGTCTTATGAAGACCTAAAGGCGTATAGACAAGATCTTTTTCAGCATGAAGTTCCTTTACTTCCAGATGCTAAGCCTTTCAGACAGAAACAGAGGCCTATCAATCCCTTGTTAGAAACTAAAATGCAACAAGAGTTGACCAAATTGAGAGAAGGGGGGATTATGAAACCAATAAGGCATTCTTCATGGGTCTCCAATTTGGTCCCAGTGAGGAAGAAAAATGGAGACATTAGATTGTGTGTGGATTTTAGGAATCTAAATGTTGCTTCCTTGAAAGATAACTACTCATCCCCAAATATGGAAGCCATGCTACAAAGAGTGACACGATGTGATCTTTTATCCATGATGGATGGTTTCTTAGGATATAATCAAGTGTTGGTAAAGGAGTCTAAATAGTTTAAGACAACTTTCACTACTCCATGGCGAACTTATGTATATGTGAGAATGTCATTTAGATTAAAAAATGCAGGAGCTACATTTCAGAGAGCTATGGATGTAGCCTTCAAAGAATTCATAAACATCATCATGGTGGTGTATCAATATGATCTAACTTGTTTCTCTAAAAAGGCTGATGATCATTGTGGACATCTAGAGAAGGTGTTCAATAAAGCCTTGGAATTTGGTGTATCACTGAATCCCAAGAAATGTCATTTTGGGGTCACTGAAGGAAAGTTATTCGGACACATAGTCTCCAAGGAGGGGGTAAGAATAGACCCTGAGAGAATTGAAGCAGTCAATAGGGTGTCTGAACCAAAAAATGTGAAAGGTATCCAATCCTTTTTAGGTAAAGTAAATTTTGTCAGGAGATTCATTGCAAACTTCGTAGAGATAGTGAAGCCTATCATCAAATTGCTTAAGAAGGATACAAAATTTTATTGGGATCAAGAAGCTTCAAAAGCTTTTGCTGAGATTAAGAAGGCAATCCAGGAGGCACCAGTGTTGAAATCTCTTGATTATAATAAGCCTTTTTCTTTGTTTTCTTTTGCTTCATATCATACGGTGGTTGCAATATTACTACAAAAGGACAATGAAGGATATGAACATCCCATAGCCTTCTACAGTAAGTCTTTGTAGGTGGCATAACTAAAATATGAAACCATGGAGAAACAAGCTTATGCCCTAGTTAAAGTTGTTAAGGCTTTTAGGCCATATTTAGTGAATGCAAATATCATCGCCTATGTCCCACATGCTGCAGTTAAAGATATTTTGTCTCAGTCTGAGGTTACTGGAAAGAGATACAGATGGATTAATAGAATTCAGGAATTCAACTTGGAGATAAAGATCACCAAATTGGTGAGAGGTTTAGGTTTGGCTAAGCTCATGACTGAGTCGAATCTCATGAATGTAGAAATACACAATGTTGAGGTTAAGGATGCTTTGGTCACTAGTATTGAGAGGCAACCCTGGTATACAGAGATAATCCAAGTTTTGAGAGGTGATACCCTCCGAGAAGAAATGACATACAATCAAAAAAGAACTCTGAAACTCAAGTCCCAAAAATATGTGCTCATTTAGGGTGATCTTTTCTGGAGAAAAAGAGATGGAGAGTTACTAATGTGTTTGGATGAATTTCAAGCTAAACAGGTGTTGACTGAAATGCATGATGGAGTATGTGGAGGTCACTATTCTGCTAAGACTACTGCTGGTAAGATAATTTGGGCTGGGTATTATTGGCCCACCTTATTTAAAGATACCCATGCATATGTTCAGAGATGTGACCCATGTCAGAGATTCTCATCCAAGCTCAAGTATGAAGGAGCCTTACACCTAAATCTATTCTCTGTAGAAGCTCCTTTTGTCCAGTGGGGCATTGATTTTATTGGAGAAATTGTTGAGAAGTTAGGGAGAGGTCATGGATGGATCATAGTGGCCACTAATTATTTCACCAAATGGATAGAAGCCATCACTACAAGAAGAGCTACTAGTAAAGTTGTCATTGATTTCCTGATGGATAATATTGTAACTAGATTTGGAACACCTGCAAAATTGGTGATGGATAATGCCATGTGTTTTAGATCAGAAGAATTTGTAGGCTTTTGTACTAGTCATGGTATACTCATGTCATACTCTTCACCTTATCACCCTTAGGGGAATGGACAAGTAGAATCTAGCAATAAAAGCCTATTGAATATCATCAAGAAAATTCTAGAAGAGAATAAAAGATCTTGGGATCAAAAGTTGAAGTTAGCTCTGTGGGTAGATAGAATAACAGTTAAGAAATCCATTCGAATGTCACCTTTTGAATTAGTTTATGGTGCCTAAGCTAGATTGCGGGTAAATAACCTTCTTCCAGTGTATAAGTTTTTGCAAAATGAGGACATGGAGGTATCTAAACCAATGGAAAATAGAATGATCCAAATTGTAGAAATGAAGGAGCTTAGGACTTCTACCCATAAGAAAAATCAGAAGATCCAGTTGCAGTCAAAGTATCTTTTTGATAAAAGGACATCACTAGGGAAGTTTCAAATTGATGACATGGTTCTTCAGTGGAATGCAAAAGGACAGGATAAGGGAAAGCATAAGAAATTTGAATCACTATAGATTGGCCCTTTTGTGGTTTGCGACTTAAATGGTAAGGATTCATATTTCTTGAAGAATATGGATGATGAAATGCAGGAATTTCCAGTGCATGGACAATTCCTGAAGCATTATTTCTCTTAATGTCCATGCACAGTAGGTCCTTTATTTGTACATATTTTGTTCCTTTCCTGCTTTTCTATTTTGGTCTATGTTTTGGTTTGCTTCTCTAGAGTTTCTGAGTTTTCTTGTGTTGACCTTGCGATCAACCATCCCTAGTCAGAGCCGCTGTTATCACTGATTAAAAATGGGCTTTTCTTTTCCCATGATTGGCTATGATTTGTTGAAATTTTGAATAGGGTACAGTTTCAAATGCTTCAGCTTTGCTCTAGACCTCTAGGGTTTAAGGGTTTTTTATTTTAGATCCTCTTCTGTTTGTTTTAAACCCTTTGATTTCTAATCTTTCCTTACTTTATTCACTTAAGTAATGGGTCGTGGGGTCATAGGAAGTGTCCCCCCTTTTTGTTTGCCTAGGCGGTCATGTTAATTAGTCAAAAAATTTATGCCTCATGTTTTTCTCCTAAAGTTGTTGGGCCCAGTAACTGGTGCGCATCTCGCGGGTGGATCCATGGCTCGCGTTATTGTGCTAGGCAAAGTTGCGCATAATTTAAAACCAGCGAAGTTGCGAAAATGACATGGCATGCCACACAGATGGTCTAGCTAGTTGATGATAGTGAGTAAAATGGAGGCACGCAGTGTAAGCTACAACAGGCAGTGGGTCAGGATTAAAGGCTAAAAGGCGGGCCCCAAAGGTGACTCAGGTCGCAGTCAGGAGATGACCTAGCGGGTATAGCTGTCAAGAGTAAATTGTGGCCCCGTGGTTTCCTCTCGGCAAATGAAAAAGTGACAAGTCAGCTCCGACAGTGACTGGACGACAGGTGTTCATAGTGAGTCAGCGGGCCCACCCCTCCCGAAAGCCTTTTCAGATGATTAAAAGCTGATCAACTTAAGAAACGATCCAACGGCCTGAGCTATTTCGCAAGGGTAAGATGCTCGCTCTTTATACCCCATGAAATAGTGAGAGTGCATAAGAGCCATCCATGTGTCATGATGACACATGGTCTAAGAAGAAAGTGTAGGCCCACCAAGGTGGCACCGGCAGTATAAAGGAAAGACATGCGGCCAGCGTTAAGTCGAATGCGAAGGAAATTTCAAGGCCAATGGTTGGGTGCCACATGGTATCATATAGCCAATAAAGAAGTGGGACCCGACGTGAAGCCAAAGTTGTTAGTTAATCTAACGCTCGATCAAGTTTCTTTTGATCGGACGGTCAGCACTATTTCGCAGGACTAAGCTGCTCGATAGTTATGCTTCACGAAGTTGTGAAAGAGCAAAATGAAACACTTGCAGGAATGTTGTGACCCATTGGAGCGAAAAAATACGAGTTCTTGAATGAAGTCAATTTTGAAGGGATGGCCGAAGCATGCGGAATCAATGTTGTAGTTAAGGCCCTGAGTACAATATTTGATTTCCTATCAACCGTGTGAGGATATCTTTTAAAGGATTTTGTAGAAGAGAAGATGAAGAGTTATTTTCTTCAAGTATAGAGCAAGTCGGTTCACTTGCAGAGAAAATTCTTTCAAGCGAAGAAAAGGTTCTCTCGTATTCTTGTGTAGCAATTTTTGTGTAGTGTTTTAGATAAGATAACTGATTCATCATAGAATTGTTTAGGAGTGGTATTCATTTCTTATGTTTTCAAAATGGCTCCTAAAAGAGAGTTTTCAGGCAAAGTTAACTATTCAGAAAGGAGTGTCTGTGATGATTTTTTAGAATAGTTGATGTTGTCAACTAATTAGGCTTCAAAGGCAAAAGAGTTAGTGCCCAAGGCTCCCCGTTTAAAGATAGGAGAAGGATTATATGACAAGGGTAACTGGTTGAGAGACCCATAGGTTGGATTGTCTGGGTTGGGGTTGTTTAAAGTTGGATTTGGAATGAGAAATTTTCCTACCCCGCAAAACTGTATCTAGGAAATTAGTTGTCCCAGGGGTATTTATGGACACAGATTTGTTGACCCAAATTGCACTAAACTATGATCCAGTCACAAGAAGCATTCGGGATGTAAATGGGAAAACCCTTGTTGAGATTAATGCTGAAGAGTTCAGGACAGCTTTTGGGCTTAATGAGTTCACCAATTTTCTAGAACCTATAAATTTCACATCATTAGCCCAAATTTACGGTGCACAGAGGAGCCATCTCAGGAATGGGCCTCTCAAGGAGTTTTTTGTGAAAATTGGAGAGTTAACAGTTGTAGGATCCAACACTCAAGATCCCTTTTCATTAAGTATGTTCACCCTGAGGGCTAAAGGAATGTATTGGGCACTTTGCCAAGTTTTGGGAGAAGATGCTGAAGCAAATATGCTGAATCATTACCTTTTAATGGTTGCTCAGATTTTGAATCCTTCTCTTGCAATTACATTTGATTATGCCTCTTTCATTACTGATGCTATTCATGGAGGGTTAATAGGAATCAAGAATGGAAAGGTGGATAGGCCTTTCGGATGGTACTCACTCCTGATGCATCTTTTTCTCTTCAAAGGTGGTGATTACTTTGCCAATGGACTAGACCTTGTTAAGGAGAAGGAAGGAGAAAAAATGCCGATACAATTATGGAGTACTGTGTTGTCATGGGATAGAGAGGATGCCAGTTTTTTGAAGTTTCATAAATATTTTGCATCAAAGATAAGGACTCTCCTCTGCTCTGAGAACCCAAGAATCCCCAAAGTTCTTCTGGAATTCATAAGACCAAAAGAATTCACAGAGAACATAAAAATTGTTCATAACTGGGGTGACATTTACTTGTATCCAGTCTCCATAGTTTTCAGAGTGTTTGGTTTTAGAGGCACCCCATTGTTGCTACCTTACCAGGTCAATCTCAAAGTAGGAATCACTGAGATCCTTAGACAAATTAATGGCTTACAAGAGGCAGAGTTGACAGGCAGGGGTAAAGGGACTATTTTCCCTGTAGCTACCATAGCTCACCAATTCGTAATAAAAAAAGGAGGCTGGAATTGCTTTGAGGATTTCCTCAAGCCTTATCATTTGTCCACTGCAGTGTCCTGGTGTGTTGATCCAGAAGACTTCTTCAACGATATGTTTAGGAAAAAGGTAGCATGCAAAGGTAGGCCTCATCAATTCTAGTTTCCTAAAGACCTCATCAAAAATGAGTTTGAGCTAGATGAGTAGGAGCTAAGGAAAGAGAAGTGGGTGGCTTATAAGAAAGCCTTGGATTTTGTCCATCAGTTTGATGCCAGCTATGACCCATTGTCTAGCTTTTTCCCACTGGAAGAGAAAACAAAGTTTTTGATTGTTTGCTTTGAAGATGCGATGCAGACACTGAAGGAGAAGATGGAAGCTATAATCAAGAGCAACCTTGAGAAGGCAAGAATGATCCTAAGTAGGTTAGCTTCCAGCAAGGCAATCCCTCCTGGTGATTATACACTGCATAAGAAATCTAGTTATAGTGTGTTGATGCCTACAACAGGGGAGCCCTCTACCTCCAAAGGAAAGAGGAAGATACAAGATGTCATTGACATCCAAGAAAGCCCAAAGAAGCAAAAGGTGGGGAAAGAAGTGCAATCAGATACACCTTTGTATTCCCCATCCCAATCCCCTATCCATAGAGGAAATGAGCAAGCAACAGCTGAGCAACTCCTACAGTTAGGTAGTCTAGGGGAGATTGCATACACTTATGATGAAGTGGAGGAAGGAATGCCAGAAGAACCCATTACTGCTGAATTGGATATCACTACTACTGAACTCAAAGGCCAGGAGTGGGATCCTGAGCTAAAACAGGCAAGTAGTGCCTTTTTAGCTGATAACAATTTTGTCACATCAGAAGCATTTATGCAGTTTATATGGAAACAACACATAGATTAATATAATGCTAGATGTGAAATGAGAAAGGCTGAGCAGCCCAATAAAGATCCAGCCCTGGTGGAAGAGGAAATAAAGCAAGAGATGATGGAAGAATTAATAACCATCACCCCTGAGCAGGGAAGAGATATGGTAGCACAAGCTGGAGTGCTTATCTTACCCGAATGGGATATAGCAGATGCCTTGGTACTAGATGCAGTGAGAAAAGAGACTAAACCCATGGAGGGGATTACTTTCAATAAGGACAATGCTGCACTCGTCATGTGGTCTCTCAAGAGAAATGAGAGTAAGAAAAGCAAAGACACCCCAGAGTCAAGTTACCTTGGTGGAATGATGGTGAAGAGAGTACAGAGTACAGGGGTAGTGGAGGCTGCTAGCACTGTGTTAGAGATTGCAAAATTTAGTGTTGCAGTAGCAGAGAAGGAAGCCAAAGAGAAAGAGGCCCTCCAAGTTAAGTTGGAAATAGTTTTGAAGGCCTATAACAATGCCAAGGAGGAGGTAAGAGGTAAGGATAGCATCATTGCCAAGCTGCAGAGCCATTTGACTAGACAATACCATCAAGGTGAGTCTTCAACACTGATGATCTCCTCTTCTCTTGCAAGACCTCCACCTACTAGCCTAATCATTGAGTTTCCACCATCTCCAGCACCCTCTAGCTCTCAAATGATTGAAATCACTCCCCAAGAATTAGAAAACTTGAAACAGACTCATGCCTTATATGCAAAAAAGTATGAGGAGAGAGTAAGAGCTACAATTTCCAGTTTTGTAGATACAATAAATGCCTCATTGCTCTACAACAATGTAGGTAAAATTATGGATATATGGAATGAGCTCAGGAGAGACAAGGCCATTTTGACACCTATTTTTGATAAATGGAAGCCTAAGGAGCAAGATTTAGAGTTTATGTGTGTATCTTGCGATGAGGCAAGGGCCAATCCCATCATCAAATCCACTTCTGATGTCACTAAAGTCTTAGTACAATTAGTAGCAGAGGTGGATAATGTGGATAGGAAGGTTAATTTGTGCAAGAAGGAATACACTGATCAAGTTTTTGAGTTGCTCCTAGGAGTTTTTCCTAGCCCGGATCAATTAAAGGACAAACAGATGTGGCTTAAGCAGATAGAAGCTAAATTGTCAGTGAGAGTTAAAGGAATTATTGATCTAGATGATGCTTCTTTCTTTGTTGTGACAATACAAGAGATAGAGAAAATTAAGTCACATTATGGTTTTCTCAATTCAGAAGTCAACAAAATGAGAAATTCTTGGAAAAGGTTGACTAAAACTAAAGATAAAGTGATTAATTTCTCATGGCCGATAGAAGAGGTGTATAATTAGTGGACAATTAAATATGCCACCGATGATCTGGAACAGTTGGAGAACACCCCCTGAAAAAGTAGAAGAGGTTGCAACTAAACAGCTTGTTGAAGAAACTGTAGAGGCCGAAAAGAGCTTGTAACTACTTTTGCGAAAAGCTTGTAACCTCTTTATTTTGAAAGGAATGATTGTAACAAACTCTCCTCGAGAAGTCCGAAGCTTTGTGCATCCATGTTGCTATAAATGGATACCAGGACTAGAGGAAAAGGGATCGCAAAGAATTGTAAGAAAACGCTGCAGAAATTTATCTGAGCTTTTCTAAGTCTAATGGAGAATACTCAAAGTTTCTTGTAATATTTCTTGAACTAAATATCAATATATAGACCATCGGTTTTGAGTAAAGCTTTGTGTTGTCTTCAAGTGTGTTTACAAATTTGTTTACTATTTTCATTCTGAGTAATCCAGGGTTGTTCTGTTTGAATGGAATTGCAAAGCAATTTTAGTAGAAGTGTTCATTAGCTTTTCTCTTTAGGAGGGAAATTAAAGATGCGGGGATCACTCATACCGGTAACTCTTTTCGAAGAGACTTTGAATTTTGATGATCATAGCTTAATTTGGAATGCATAAATTCTTGTAGGTGTCAGGCATATACAAATATTAATAGAAACCAAGCCAACGAGAAGCATAAAGATGTTTTGTTTGAGGAGTCTTATTTAAGTTTAGATGACTGTGTGACCTTGGATAAGGCACTGGTATTAATTTAAGTTGTTTATTGCATGTTTTGTTGATCGAAATACTAAATTTAAGTATAATTACCATTCTTTGTTTCCAGTTGATTTCAAGGTGAATAGATCCATTGGTTTTCTGGACTGGTTTGTTATGGGTTTATGTTTGAAAGTGTGAATTCAGTTCACAAAGGTATACCCACCTGGGCTCTGAGTAAGTCCGAAGTGTATGAGGTTCAATCAAACCTTTTCATATGTTGTCTTGAGAATTTCCTTATCTTTGATTTCTCTTCTACACCGAGTTTAATCATATTATTTTAAGGATGTTAAAGGGAATCAGATTTTGAAGACAACACTAAGGAAGAGAGCCTTATGGGAAAGTTTGAAGACATGTAGATGGTTGAAGGAGAGACTATTCAACAATATGGAATAAGAATCAACACTATTTTTGGAGACATCAAGAGTGCAGGTGGTATAATAGATGATTCCAGTGTCTTTAGCAAAGTCTTGAGATCCTTATTATCGGTCTATGCAATAAGGGTTGCTACTATTCAGGAGTTGAGGTCTATAGACAAGACAAAGGTATCCCTAGACTCCATCATTGCTAAGTTGACAGCTTATGAGCTAAATAATTATGATGGCAGGGTTCAGAAGAATGGATCAGCCTTTAGAGCATCTATTGCACCATCTAGAAAGGGAAAAGAAGCTAGTACTAGTGGTGAACCAAGACAAAGAAGGGAAATGGATGATGAGGAGATCCTGATGGAATTTGAAGCCCTTCTTTCCAAGAGAATTCCTAAGGGAACTGGTAAATACAAAGGTAAGCTCCCTTTGAAATTCTTTTCTTGCAATAGGATAGGACACATTGTTGTAAACTGTCCTAATGATGATAACAAGGACAAACCGCTGAAGTTCAAGAAGTTCAAAGGAGGAAACAGGAGAAACTATTTTGTAGAACTTGATAAAGGTGTCACTGATGAGGAATCAGAAGATGAAGAAAGTGAAGACATTGTGTTTGTAGCAGTTAAGGAAGATGTGTCAGACAAGAAGGCTCTTATCTCCCGCTTTGATATTTCCAATGAGTGAATTATTGATAGTGGCTATTCTCACCATATGACTAGTGACCAAAGTAAGTTTCTATCTCTGGAAGAGTATGATGGTGGTGTGGTTCATTTTGTTAATGATGCACCATGTATGGTAAATGGCAAAGGGTCCATCTCTCTGAATGGAAAAGCAATGTTGATAATGTATACTGGGTAGAAGGTCTTAGACACAACCTTTTGAGTGCTGCCTAGTTGAATGATAATGGACTCACTCTAGAATTCATAGATGGAGTGTGTAAAATAAAAGGTAAGAGTGGTGAACTGATGACCATCGATATGCAAACCAAAGGTAACCTATTTTAGCTGAATGCAAATATCAGTACATGTCTAATGGCTAAGTTTGATGATAGCTGGATATGGCATAGGAGACTCTGCCATGTAAAATTTGATAATATTGTGAAGGCCAGTAAGATCAAGGTAATTAGAGGATTGCTTATGCTGAGCAAACCAGAGAATCCTTTCTATAGAGAGTGTCAATTGGGGAAAATATCTTCCTCAACATTCAAAGGTAAATCTTTCACTGCAGACAATTTACTTGATCTTGTGCATACTGATTTGTGTGGTCCTATGAAAACCAGGAGTGTGTAGGGAGATAGGTATTTTATGATTTTTACTGATGATTTCTCAAGAATGATGTGAGTCACATTCTTGAAGGACAAGTCTGAAGCCTTTGAAAAATTCAAATCCTTCAGAGAAGTGGTTGAAAAAGAAAGTGGTAAGAGGATTAAGTGCCTAAGAAATAATCAAGGAGGAGAATTCACTTCTGGTGAATTCAACAAGTACTGTGAAGAGATCGACATCAAGAGGCAACTGTCTGGCCCCCAGACTCCATAGCAGAATGGCCTAGCAGAGAGAAACAATCAGACTATAGTTGAAGCATCCATAACAATGTTGATCCAAGGAAAATTTGCTCACACTTTTTGGAGAGAAGTGGTGAGCACTGGAGTCTACACAATGAACTGGGTACTCATCAAGAAAGGAAACGATAAAACTCCTTATGAGTATTGGACCGGTAAGACACTTGTACTAAGCTACTTTAGAGTGTTTGGTAGCAAATGTTATATCAAGAGGAGTGAACATTAGAACAAGTTTGATGCAAAATGTGATGAGGGAATATTCCTAGGGTATTCCACAAAGAGCAAAGCTCTCGAATGTTTCAACAATAGGACTCAGAGAATTGTTGAAAGAATCAATGTTAGAGTTGATGAAACCTCTGAGTAACCTGTGGAAACTGGTAGTGAGCAAGTAGGAGATGAACCGGTAGTAACCTTTTGGGAACTGGTTACAAAATAGCCTAGCACTAGTAACAGTGCTCCTACACCGGTAGATGTTGATGATGATGAAGATGAGGATGAAGAAGAAAAGAAAGAAGAAACAACTAAGATCATTCCTAGGTATGTAAAGCTGAATCATGATCCAAAGCAGATCATAGGAGACAAGGATACGGGAATTCTTACAAGAAGAAAGGTCAGAGAAAACTCTTCCATGATCTCTGAATTTGAGCCTAAAACATTCAAAGAGGCACATAAAGATGAAGACTAGATCAAGACAATGGAAGAGGAACTTGACCAGATAGAAAATATTGGTACATGGTCTTTAGTACCCACACCTGAGCATAAAAATGTCATAGGCACAAAATGTGTTTTCAGAAATAAGTTGAATGAAGATGGCACAGTGTTAAGAAACAAAGCCAGACTGGTGTGCAAAGGATATGCTCAAGAAGAAGGAGAAGACTATGGAGAAACCTTTTCTCTAGTAGCCAAATTGGAAGGAGTTCGTATGCTTCTTGCATATGCAGCCTTCAAGGGATTCAAAGTATATCAAATGGATGTAAAATCTACATTCCTGAATGGAATACTAGAAGAGAAGGTGTATATAGAGAAACCAGATGGGTTTTCCCTATCAGAAGATAGTGACATGGTGTGTAGGCTATATAAATCCTTGTATGGACTAAAGCAAACACCTAGAGTATGGTATGAATACTTGCATTCCCATCTTGTGAAGATTGGATTTGAGAGAACAAGTGTGTTGGCATTTTCGATGTTTATGTTGTGATTGTCATTGATGGACACATACTTGTATTGAGATCCCCTTTATATGTATGAGCTCATGCTAAATCGGTATGTTGTATTCTAGTCTTTAGACTAGTAGTGATTTTACAGAATGTGTTTTCCGGTCTTAAGCGGCATGTCAACCCCAAGCGGTTCGCAGATCACAAGTGGTACGAGGGAGAAAAGTGGCACAACACATTCTTACTAGTCTTCATTTTTGTCAAACCAGCAACTGGTATTTTGTATGAACTGGTAATACTCTGTGATGAGTTACCAATCCATCGATTGTTTGACAGTGCCGACACATTAACGATGATTCCTATGTCATGTTACTAAGTATGTCTAGGTTCATTGAACCTAGGAAATTGTAAAGAAATCCCATTAGACCGACATGAAATCAGATTCCTTTAAAAGGACATCATGTCTAGGGTTTTAGGTTGTTACAAAAAGGGTTAATGTTGAGCTAGGGTTTAAGGTGGATGTTGAGTTGTTGGAAGAGCGATCTTATTTGAGAAGATTGAGCTATAACTGAGAGAGAGATAGAGAAGACTGAAGTAATGCTGGAATGCATTAGCTGTGAGCATACTGAATCTAACCAAGTAGTTTGTGCTATCAGATAGATCAAGCACTTGTTGATTACTCACATGTTTAACAAGTCAGTAGCCCCTAATCGGGTAGGCCTCGAAGCCTTTGTAAAATCCTCTAACAAGGTGGTTCACACATGTGAATCTAAAATCCTCTAACAAGGTAGTCTTTAATTGGACTTATCTCCTAATAGGATCTGTCCTAGTGAAGAACATTGTAAGACCTTAACCAGTCTAGTTTCTATTCTACAGATAGTGACTTGTGAGTTCCATCTCACTGTGGTTTTTCCCAGTTAGGTTTCCACGTCAAATATCTTGTGTTATGGTTGTATTGCTTTTGTGGGTGAATGTTTTATTCGCATTTTTGTTTGTATGTGTGGTAACTAGTTTGACTGTTAGACTGCTTTATCGGTTTATCTTTAGACTGTATAAGTGTTTTAGTGCAAAGATTTTTGGCATACTAATTCACCCCCCCTCTTAGTATTAATCAATTGGTATCAGAGCCAACCTTTCTATAAGTTTAACCACTTGGAAAGAAATATGGGAGAATACACCTTGAGGGAACTTACTCAATGGCTCACTAAGTCTGAGCAAGCCTATGATGATCTTATGGTCAAATACAAGGCATCTCAAGAAAAAAGAAGAGAACATGCAGACAAGCTGATGGAACTATCTGAAAGTAGTTTTGAAGATGAAGCTAACATGGAAGCTATGATTGTTGAAGTGAATAAGCTGAATGATTCAAACTTTAATCTGAGAAAGGAGTTGGAAGGACTGACTAGTTGGTTTAGTCAAGAGCTTGAGAACCGGAGAAAAGGTGAAGATCTGGTAAAAGACAGAGATCATGAGATCTCCAAGTTGAAATATGAGATTAGTGCACTAACTGCTCGCCTTCATGAGAGTAGAATGGAAAAAGAAGACATGCAAGGAGAACTGACCATTGCCATCTCTAAAAATGCAAGTCTTATGGAGACAAACACTACTATCTCCAAAGAACTCTTTGAGTCAAAGGAAATACTTGCTAAGTTTGGCAAAACTACAGTCAAGCTAGAGCAAAAGCTTGAGTCATCTAGACCAGCAAAGAATACCAATGGTCTTGGTTTTTCTGGACATGAGGAATGAGAATCCTCAGGAACAAATGCTGAAGCATCAAAGAAGCAACCGGCACTCAAAGGAAAAGGTAAGCAAAAATTCAAACTTGTTTGCTTTAACTGTCTTAAAGAAGGACACACTGCAAATGTATGTAGGAGCAAAGCCTACAATAATTTTCCCTATTTTATCAACAATGTACCTAGATTCAATAAGTACAATGGTCATTGTTATGCATGAAACAAGATTGGGCATAGAGCATTTGAATGCAGGTCTGTAGTGGATAACACTGGAAGATATCCTCAGATGACCCAAGGAACTGGTCCTGAATCTTTTATGAACCGGAACCACAACCAGTTTAATGACTTCAATCATCAGTCAAGAAGTGGTGGTCATCAAGCGGCAACCAAATGGAGAGAAATTTGTATGATCTATCATGGTCAGGGTCACACTACTGCAACATGCTGAAGGAAGAATGGAAACATGTACAATGGACCTTGGAGAGCACCTGGACTTGTTTGCTATCACTGCAACAAACTGGGTCACATTGCAAGATTCTGCAGAAGTAGAAAAAGTATATCTAATGATATACCAGTCACTCAGGAAGGAGAAATAGATGTTGAAAAAGTTCAAGGAGACATGAAGAAAACATGGAAGAAGAAACCAACAATGTGGGAAGAGGAACCGGTTTCTACACCTAGTGTGGAAATATCTGAACCGACAAACTAAGCCTCAAAGGCTTAGGGGGAGCAAATGGTGAAATGCTTTCGAACCCCTGGTTAACATCGATAAAAGACCTTAACCGGTATGCTACATCTGTCTCTTGGCAGAAGACCAAAAATGGTAGAAAGGCAAATTAGGGTTTACGCCCTAATAAAAGAGCATTAATGATGGTAGGTGAGAGACATGTATAAATGCATTTTTCAAATCATTTCTCACTATCTATTTTTGAGCGAAGAAAAGTTTTCAAGTGCAGAGCGAAGAAAAGGTGATTTGAGCTTAGATTTCAAGAAATTGGATAACTTTGAAAGAGATTCAAATCTAGTTTGCAAGCGGTAGTGGAGAACTCAAAGTGGCAATTTGGCATCCGATGAAAAGTGAAGTAAAGAAGAATCAGGAAGCCCTAAATTCGTGTTCTTAAAATGCTCTTTAATGGCTTCCGCATCTCATACCAGTTCAAGCACATCCATTGAGTCAAAAAGTTTCATTCAGAGGAAGTCCAAGTATAATGCTTTGTCACAAGTTCCAGCTAAAGTTATAGTTGAAGAAGGAATTTCAGATTATATTGATTGCAAGATAGAAGACCTAGGGTCCTTAGCCATTCATACTCAACTAGGTCTATTTTGTGGAAAGGACAAACGGATCAAACCGGAGTTCAGCATCTTAAAGAAGAAGAAACTCCATAATGCAGTATATTTTTTGGAAGACTTCACAGAGGATCACATCAAGATCATATTGAGCAGATTCCATGGTGACAAGATGTACCTGGAGAGAATGCATGATATCATGCCTGAGGCAATTCATGCAGTCATCGGTTTTTGCAACACAGGGGAAGTGCCAGCCTTGAGAACGATAAGCAAAATGGAAATGACCAAGCTCACTGGTTCAACAAGTGATTCACGAGGTATGATAGTTAATCCTATCAAGGATGAACTAGTAAAATACGCCTGCATGGTGATAGGCTACAGAACATTCTCAGCCAGCAGGATTAATTCTGTATTTGCTGCAGCAATAAATGCCGCCTACCAGATGATTATAGAGAATAAATCATTTGACTTATGCACCAGTATGCAGAGGCAACTCCTGTTAAATCTTAAGGCAATCAAAAAGGACAATTCACTAAGATTTAACTTTGGACAACTACTGGTATGGTTGTTTTTCTATTTCCAAGGCTACTTTCTAGGTGTAGGAGATGTCCAGTGGTCTCCTGACCAACCGGTAACCAAGCAAATAAAGGAAAGTGTGCAAGCCATTGGAACTGGCTACCCTGAGGTACTGAACAAATACTTTGATGAGTTTAGGAAAAAGATGAGTCAGAGGGTACGAATCTCAGGTGACATAGTGAAGAAGTATGAAGATGACATCTGTTTCACTATTTAGGTGGACAAATGTATAATGGAGGCTGTTGAGCCTAGAATGGAGGAAGTGGAGCCTATGGGCTATGAGGTCATGTTTGACATGCTAGAAGGGTATGCTTCAACCCTTATTGCCTCACCTCTTGATCCAAAGGCTAAGCAAACCAGAACCTACTTAGAGAGGATCGCACCGGTTGAAGAACCATCGGTGAAGAAGGGAAAAGAACCGGCAGCCAAGAAAGCTAAGGCAGTGCCTGCAGCATCAGCACTAGCTACCACTGCAACTCCAAGAGTGACCAAGCAGTCATCTGCAAAGAAGAAACTGGAGGTAACACCAGCAAAAGTCTTAAAAAGAAAGAGGAAGACTAAGGCAAATGAATTGGACTCCGAAGAAACTGAGTTTGATGAACAACCAAAGAAGGCTAGATAGACCAAGAAGATGAAGAAGAATGAACCGGCAACATCCGCACCGATAAATATAGATATCTTCTCTTACAAACCTTTGACACATTGTCAAAGAACAGTAAAGAATATTCAGAGAAAGTTACTTCATGATTTAATAGATTACTATGATGAATTCAATAGTGAAGAAAAAGATGAAGTACTGCAGGAATTCATTCTTTATTTATGTAAAAATGACCGGTCACCATCAGAGATTAAATCTCAGACACTGGATTCATTATTCAAAGCATTGGATAACAAATGGTGCATTTCCATTGAAAAGGAACAAGAGATTAGGGAAAAAAATTTTGCACAGTACTTCCCCAAACTCTCAAATTCAGAATTATTTGATGTATTGGATCAAAATAAAGGTCTCTTCTTCACAAGGAGAAGAAGACTCTGGTTGTTCAAGGGGAGAGTTGATGATGTAGAAAAGGATACACATCAACACATGGCCCATGCTATCAGCTTTCACAAAGCTCAAATGGCCAACCTCCAAGTGGAAAAGGAACCGGTTATTTCCAAACCAGATGAGGTTTTTAATGAGGAAGGAAACCTGGTGGAGGAACCAATCAACACCATAGATGTCGATGCCCTGGATATAGAAGATGTCACTCAGGACATACCTTCTGAGGGAACTGAAAAGGGGCAACAGGCTGATCAGGGTGGTGAACAAGCTGTGGACACACAACAAGCAGCAAAAGAACGGGAAGAGAAAAAGAAGAAGGATGAAGATGAGAAATAGAAAAAAGAGGAAGAGAAGAGAAAAGAGGAAGAGGAGGAAAGAAAAGATGAAGAGAAGAAGAAGCAAGAAGAAGAAAGGAAGAAGAAAGAAGAAGAGGACAATAAATAAAAGAAGAAGAAGGAAGAAGAAGAAAAGAGGAAGAAGGAAGAGGAAGAAAAGAAGAAGAAAGAAGAGGAGAAGAAGAAGAAGGAAGAGGAAGAGAAGAAGAAAAAGGAAGAGGAAGAGAAGAAGAAGAGGGAAGAAGAAGAAAAGGAAGAGCAGAAGAGGAGAGTAGAGGAGAAGAAAAAGGTAGAGGAAGACAAGGAAGAAGAGAAGAGAAGAGAAGTGGAAAAGAAGAACACTGAAGAAGCCAAGGATTGAGAAGCGGAAAAAAGCTCTCAGGTGGAGCCTCCGAAGGCAACCGGAAGTCAACCCTCACCGGTTGATCTCTCTAGTCCTATCAATCTCCAATCCACAAGTGAGTCAGAGCTTATGCAGAGCATCAAGGTTGCTCAAGAGCGCCTTGAGATCATTCATAGGAAAAAGGAATAGGACATCATTTAGGCAGCTGTAGACACACTTACCGGTTTAATCCCCGGTACTAATCTTCCTGACACTGATTCATCACTAGCACAACTCAAACTTCTGTATAATTTAGTGGATGATCAGGTGTAGGGTCTAGAAGAAGTAGCAGAGGCCAATGTAAAGAAAGAGCACCAAAAGGCTCTTAATGTTTCTCTCGTGAAGAAACTAAATGAGCTTAGGACTAAACTGCTAAAGGATCAAAAGGACATAAAGCGTGCCTTGGATGAGGGAAACTTGCTACTCAGCAAAATCTATCAACCTCATCTATTCTGTGATGATGTGCTAGACAAGAAGCAACAACTTCAAACGGACTTACAGTCCTACTTAAGCACATTTAAGACTCCTTATGACTCCTTTGCAGCATATGGGCAAACCGTTCACCGGTTCCAGATCCAGTCAACCAAGATAGAGCAAGAGATCAGCACAAGGTTTAGGGATTTGTAGGAGCTTCAACTGGTATCACTTCCATGACTGCAAATTCTCCAAAAATGCTATCTGAACCTGGATGCCTTGACAGTCACACAAGAATTGAGCACAATAGATGCCATGGAGGAACAGGTATCACAAATGCAGACAGAGAAGGAAGTGGCGACCTCCCTACTTGAGTCCTGGTCTCTTTCCATGAAACAATTTTTGCAGGACTATAAAGTGGTTTTTGACAAGTATTATTCATTATTGTCATAAACTCTTTCATATATATATGGAAACAGGTTTTTCAGCGGTACTTTGTCATTGTTGGCAAAGGGGGAGAAGTATATGGTTTTAAATTTTGAAATTTTGATATATGCTGTGGTATATGCTATATGCTCTGATGATTATGCTCTGAATGCAAAATTGCTATACACTCTGTTGATTAAGGGATAGTGTATATGCTTAGGGGGAGCAATTATGTTAATGGCAAGCTTTTGTTGTAAAACACTTAGATGTCAAAATTTAATTTTCCTAAGTGTTGCCATCAATGCCAAAGGGGGAGATTGTTGGCATTTTTGATGTTTATGTTGTGATTGTCATTGATGGACACACACTTGTATTGAGATCCCCTTTATATGTATGAGCTCATGCTCAACCGGTATTTGTTCCAACCGGTATGTTGTACTCTAGTCTTTAGACTAGTAGTGATTTTGCAGAATGTGTTTCTTGGTCTGAAGCGGCATGTCGACCCCAAGCGGTTCACAGATCACAAGTGGTACGAGGGAGCAAAGTGGCACAACACATTCTTACTAGTCTTCATTTTTGTCAAACCAGCAACTAGTATTTTGTATGAACCGGTAATACTCTGTGATGAGTTACCAATCGACATTTTGTGATGAGTTACCAATCCACCGATTGTTTGATGGTGCCGACACATTAACAGTGATTCCTGTGTCATGTTACTAAGTATGTCTAGGTTCATTGAACCTAGGAAATTGTAAAGAAATCCCATTGGACCGACATGAAATCAGATTCCTTTAAAAGGACATCATGTCTAGGGTTTTAGGTTGCTGCAAAAAGGGTTAATGTTGAGTTGTTGGAAGAGCGATCTTATCTGAGAAGATTGAGTTGTAACTAAGAGAGAGATAGAGAAGACTGAAGTAATGCTAGAATGCATTAGCTGTGAGCATACTGGATCTAACTAAGCAGTTTGTGCTATCAAATAGATCAAGCACTTGTTGATTACTCACATCTTTAACAAGTCAGTAGCCCCTAATCAGGTAGGCCTCAAAGCCTTTGTAAAATCCTCTAACAAGGTGGTTCACACATGTGAATCTAAAATCCTCTAACAGGGTAGTATTTAATCAGACTTATCTCCTAATAGAGATTGAGATTCCTAACAGGATTTGTTCTGGTGAAGAACATTGTAAGATCTTAACCGGCCTGGTTTCTATTCTGCAGATAGTGACTTGTGAGTTCCATCTCGCCGTGGTTTTTCCCAGTTGGGTTTCCACGTCAAATATCTTGTGTTATGGTTGTATTGCTTTTGTGGGTGAATGTTTTATTCACATTTTGGTTTGTATGTGTGGTAACCGGTTTGACTGTCAGACTGCTTTACCAGTTTATCTTTAGACTGTATAAGTGTTTTAGTGCAAAGATTTTTGGCATACTAATTCACCCCCCCCCTCTTAGTATTCATCAAAGTGAAGATAGAAATATCTATCTCAAGTCAGAAGGAGATTAGATTCTAATCTGTGAGGTATTTGTTGATGACATAATTTTTGGAGGAGATGACAAGATGAGTCATGATTTTGCAGATGAGATGAAGAAGGAATTTGAGATGTCACTTATAGGGGAGATTAAGTTCTTCATTGGACTACAGATTCAACAAATGAAAGATGGAATATTTATCACTCAGTCCAGGTATGTCAAAGAGGTGTTGAAGACTTTTGGCATTGAAGATAGCAAACTGGTTGGTACACTGATGGTAACTAGTTGTAAATTATCAAAAGAGGATGACTCAGTGTTGGTAAATGAGAAAGAATAGCGATCAATGATTGGTAAATTACACTATGTAGTACATAGAAGATCGGACATTACACATGCAGTGGGCATTACTGCACGGTTCCATGAAAGCCCAAGAGAATCCCACTTGGTAGCAGTCAAGTGGATTCTTAGATATCTGAAGGGAACTATTGACTATGGATTATGGTATCCATATAGTAATGATTTCAACCTGAAAGTGTTTATAGATGTTGATTGGGATGGTAATGTGGACGACCGGAAGAGCACAACTGGTGGTGCATTCTTTCTTGGTGGTAGACTAGTCTCATGGATGAGTAAGAAGGAGAGTTGTATCTCTCAGTCTATAGCAGAAGCTGAGTATGTTGCAACATTTATGAACTGAACCCAGACAATTTGGATGAAGCATGTATTAAATGGCTTCAAAGTTCCTATATCTAAACCAGTAAGTATATTTTGTGACAACACAAGTGCAATAAATATCTCAAGGAATCAATTTTTACATGCTAGAACCAAGAAATTTGAGCTCAAGTATCATTTCTTGAGGGAAAAGGTTCAGAACAAAGAGATTGTATTGGAACATGTTTCCAGTAAGGAGCAGTTAGCAGAAATATTTACCAAGCCTCTACACAAGGCTACCTTTACCTATTTGAGAGGTGAATTAGGGGGGCTGCCCCTTCAAGAGATGAACTAAAGGTGTGTGCTCCACATCAGTCAGGTCTTACATTGATATATCTTTTTCAGGATTGGTGTGTTGAAGCATGCTACTCCTCAGGGAGAGCAGCATAGTGGAACATAGATGTGTATGCCTCCACTTTGGCATTGTTGTCAAAGGGGGGGAAGATGTGAAGTGGAAAAGATATCTACAGTATTGGGGAGAAGATGAGAAGTACAAGTAGAAAGATATCTTTGTATATTGCCATCAATGCCAAAGGGGGAGATTGTTGGCATATGTGCAGAGCATGATGACATGATGATATTGTATGTTGTCATTGATGTCAATATGCTGAAGTATGAACTGGTATGTTGTAGTAAGCAAATTGGCAAGAGAACTAGTATGATGAGGTAAATTGGTATTTGTGAAAAAAGTGAACCGATATGTTGGAATGAGAACTGGTAAATGGAAGTTGTGTATTGGGGTTTCATTTGGCATGACTACCAGTTGGTAGTCTCAACTTTAGGATTTTCGGTTGATGCATTCCAAGATTGTGTGATTCAATCGATGACAACTTGTGATGAGTTGTCATTGTAATGAAGACCAGATAAGTGTTGCCACATCAGCCTTGTGCGTGTGAAGGATTTCCTTGAGGAACTTGCATGGAGATTGATCCTATCTACCTCGGGAATGTTTGAAGTCTCTGTAAATGGTGGAGAGCATGTGATGAGTTATCAGCTTCTTGAAGAAGCAAAGAATGAATGTTGGAGAACGTCTTGAGATTAGTTAAAGACTATTGTATTCAATGCAATGTGATTAATGGTTAGGATTGAACTAAATGGATTGTAAAAACCTAAATGTTTAGGGTTTAGGGTTTATGCTACCAGCCTATCTATTTCCTATAAGGTCGATGATGTTTTTCATTTTGAAGTTGTTGGAAAATGTTATGTGTGTATCCCAGTCAGTGATACTTGATTCTTTCCAGACCAGAGAAGTGTGTTGATACCTGCAGAGTGTGATTGCAGAAGAAAAGGAGCTAAAGTGGATCTATCTTGACATTGAGTGTTGTTATCAGATATGTGTATTACCTGTTGACTTCTAACCATTTCAGCAGTTGGAAAATCCCTTAACCAAGTAACTTTAATAGGGTTTTGTGTAAATCCTTTAACAGGATGACTCAATTCAATGAGTTCTTCAAATCCTCTTGCAAGGTAACCTTAAATCAGGTATTTAGCCATCCCTTAACCGGGTGATCCCTAGCAGGATGGGTTCCTAGCAGAACCTATTGTAATAGTCTTTAACCGAACTAGGCTCTTAATAGAGTGGACTTCAAAAGAGTACAAGAATAGCTTGTGGGTATTCATCCCCACCGTGGTTTTTCCTAGTTGGGTTCCACGTGAAAAATCAGTGTGTCATGTGTGATGCCTTTCATGTGATGGTTTAGTGTTTTATGTCAAACTGGTAGAATATGTTGAACTAGCAGTCATTATATTTTTGTTGATAGTTTACCTGTTTATGCATAAGGGTGGAGTGGAAATGAGGTATTAGATTGTATGGAAAGCTAAGGATTGCCAGTTTATGTCTTTGACACCCTCGTTGTGTTTTACCGGTAGTAATCTATTTTAGACTGGTGTTATTGCTTGCCAGTTAAAGTTTAGTGTTTACAATGAAACTGGTTCGGGAAAAGTGTTTTTGCCTGTACTGATTCACCCCCCCCCCCCACTCAGTACTGGTTTGGTACTAATTGTTCATCATTTGTTCATCAATTGGTATCAAAGCATCTTCCAGGTCCTCTATGTTGTAATCTTAACCACTTGAGGAAAAGATCCTACTCTAATGATGAAGAGGGAAGGTCCAAAGCTCAATAGAGACAACATTAAAATATCGAAGGACATAATGAAGATATACATCAAAAGCATTAGTGCTCAACACTGGAGCTATGTTGAAAATGCTTATGTTATCCCTACCGGTACTCTCACCGATGATCAAAAGAGAGAGATTTGGGAGAATGGGCAAGTCATGGAAGACATAATCAACAGTCTATCTGACATTGAGTTTATTGATGTTAAGGATAAAGACAATCCCAAAGAAGTATGGGATGCTCTTGATAATATCTATGGTGGTGATGAGCATGTGAAACAAGATAAGGAAGAGAGCCTTAGAGGAAAGTTTGAAGACATGCGGATGGTTGAAGGAGAGACCATTCAATAATATGGAATAAGAATCAAAATTGTCATTGGAGACATCAAGAGTGCAGGTGGTATAAAAAATGATTCCACTATCATTAGTAAAGTCTTGAGATCCTTATTACCGGTCTATGCAATAAGGGTTGCTGCTATTTAGGAGTTGAGGTCTATAGACAAGACAAAGGTATCCCTAGACTCCATCATTGCTAGGTTGACAACTTATGAGCTAAATAATTATGATAGCAGTATTCAGAAGACTGAATCGGCCTTTAGAGCATCTGCTACACCATCTAGAAAGGGCAAAGAAGCTAGTACCAGTGGTGAACCAAGACAAAAAAGAGAAATGGGTGATGAGGAGATCCTGATGGAATTTGAAGCTCTTCTTGCGAAGAGACTTCCTAAGGGAACCGGTAAATATAGAGGTAAGCTCCCTTTGAAATGCTTTTCTTGTAATAGGATATGACACATTACTGTAAACTATCCTAATGGTGATAACAAGGACAAATCGGAGAAGTTCAAGAAGTTCAAAGGAGGAGATAGGAGAAACTATTTGTAATAGTTGATGAAGGTGTCACTGATGAAGAATGAAAAGATGAAGAAGTGAAGACATTGTGTTTGTAGCAGTTAAGGAAGATGTGTCAGACAAGAAGGCTCTTGTCTCCCACTTTGATAATTGCAATGAGTGGACTATTGATAGTGGTTGTTCTCACCATATGACTAGTGACCAGAGTAAGTGTCTATCTCTAGAAGAGTATGATGGTGGTGTGGTTTGTTTTGGTAATGATTCACCATGTATTCTTAAAGGCAGAGGGTCCATCTCTCTGAATGGAAAAAGTAGTGTTGATAATGTGTACTGGGTAGAAGGTCTCAGACAACCTTTTGAGTGTTGCCTAGCTGAATGATAATGGACTTACTTTGGAATTCAGAGATGGAGTGTGTAAAATAAAAGGTAAGAGTGGTGAATTGATGGCCATCGGTATGCAGACCAAAGTTAACCTATTTCAGCTAAATGCAAATATCAATACATATTTAATGGCTAAGTTTGATGATAGTTGGATATGGCATAGGAGACTCTATCATGTAAACTTTGATAATATTGTGAAGGTCAGTAAGATCAAGGCACTTAGAGGATTACCTATGCTGAGCAAACCAAAGAATCCTTTGTGCAGAGAGTGTCAACTGGGGAAAATGTCTTCCTCAACCTTCAAAGGTAAATCTTTCACTGCACACAATTTACTTGATCTTGTGCATACTGATTTGTGTGGTCCTATGAAAACCAGGAGTGTTCAGGGAGATAGGTATTTTATGATTCTTGCTAACGATTTCTCAAGAATGATGTGGGTCACATTATTGAAGGACAAGTCTAAAGCCTTTGGAAAATTCAAATCCTTCAGAGCACTGGTTGAAAAAGAAAGCGGTAAGAGGATTAAGTGCCTAAGAACTCATCAAGGAGGAGAATTCACTTCCGGTGATTTCAATAAGTACTGTGAAGAGAATGGCATCAAGAGGAAACTGTCTGCCCCCCAGACTCCATAGTAGAATGGCCTAGTAGAGAGAAACAACCAGACTATAGTTGAAGTAGCTAGAACAATGTTGATCCAAGGAAAAGTTTCTCACACTTTTTGGAGAGAAGTGGTGAGCAGTGCAGTCTACACAATGAACCGGATACTCATCAAGAAAGGTAAGGATAAAACTCCATATGAGTATTGGACCGGTAAGACACTTGTAGTAAGCTACTTTAGAGTGTTTGGTAGAAAATGTTATATGAAGAGGAGTGAACATTAGAGCAATTTTGATGCAAAATGTGACGAGGGAATATTCCTAGGGTATTCCACAAAGAGAAAAGCTCTCAAATTTTTCAACAATAGGACTCAGAGAATTGTTGAAAGCATCAATGTTAGAGTTGATGAAACCTCTGAGAAACCTGAGGAAACCGGCAGTGAGCAAGTAGGAGATGAACTGGTAGTAACCTTCTAGGAACTGGTCGCAAAACATCCTAGCACCATTAATAGTGCTTCTACACCGGTAGATGTTGATGCTAATGAAGATGAGGATGAAGAAGAAAAGCAAGAAGAAACAACTAAGATCATTCCTAGGTATGTCAAACTGGTAAAATATGTTGAACTAGCAGTCATTATATTTTTGTTGATAGATTACCTATTTATGCATAAGGGTGAAGTGGAAATGAGGTATTAGATTGTATGGAAAGCTAAGGGTTACCAGTTTATGTCTTTGACATTCTCCCTGTGTTTTACCAATACTAATCTATTTTAGACCAGTGTTATTGCTTGCTAGTTAAAGTTCACTGTTTGCAGTCAAACCAGTTCGGGAAAAGTGTTTTTGCCTGTACTGATTTACCCCCCCCTCTCAGTACTGGTTTGGTAATAATTGTTCATCATTTGTTCATCAATTGGTATCAGAGCATCTTCTAGGTCCTATGTGTTGTAATCTTAAGTGCATGAGGAAAAGATCCTACTCTAATGATGAAGAGGGAAGGTCCAAAGTTCAATAGAGACAACATTCAAATATGGAAGGACGGAATGAAGATATACATCAGAAGCATGGGTGCTCAACACTGGAGCTATGTTGAAAATGCTTATGTTATCCCTACCGGTACTCTCACCGATGATCAAAAGAGAGATTCAGGAGAATGGGAAAGTCATGGAAGCCCTAATCAGTAGTCTATCTAACATTGATTTTGTTGATGTTTAGGATAAAGATAGTCCCAAAGAATTATGGGATGCTCTTGAGAATATCTATGGCAGTGATGAGAATGTGAAACAAGCTAAGGAAGAGAGTCTTAGGGGAAAGTTTGAAGACATGTGGATGGTTGAAGGAGAGACCATTCAATAATATGGAATAAGAATCAAAATTGTTGTTGGAGACATCAAGAGTGCAGGTGGTGTAATAGATGATTCCATTGTCGTTAGCAAAGTCTTGAGATCCTTATTACCGGTCTATGCAATAAGGGTTGCTGCTATTCAGGAGTTGAGGTCTATAGAAAAGACAAAGGTATCCCTAGACTACATCATTGCTAGGTTGACAACTTATGAGCTAAATAATTATGATGGCAGTATTTAGAAGACTGAATCAGCCTTTAGAGCATCTGCTGCACCATCTAGAAAGGGTAAAGAAGCTAGTACCAGTGGTGAACCAAGACAAAGAAGAGAAATGGATGATGAGGAGATCCTGATGGAATTTGAAGCTCTTCTTGTGAAGAGACTTCCTAAGGGAACTGGTAAATATAGAGGTAATCTCCCTTTGAAATTCTTTTCTTGTAATAGGATATGACACATTACTGTAAACTATCCTAATGGTGATAACAAGGACAAACCAGAGAAGTTCAAGAAGTTCAAAGGAGGAAACAGGAGAAACTATTTTGTAGCAGTTGATGAAGGTGTCACTGATGAGGAATTAGAAGATGAAGAAAGTGAAGACATTGTGTTTGTAGCAGTTAAGGAAGATGTGTCAGACAAGAAGGCTCTTGTCTCCCACTTTGATAATTCTAATGAGTGGACTATTGACAATGGTTGTTCTCACCATATGACTGGTGACCAGAATAAGTTTCTATCTCTGGAAGAGTATGATGGTAGTGTGGTTCATTTTGGTAATGATGCACCATTTATGGTAAAAGGTAGAGGGTCCATCTCTCTGAATGGAAAAAGTAGTGTTGATAATGTGTATTGGGTAGAAGGTCTTAGACACAACCTTTTGAGTGTTGCCTAGTTGAATGATAATGGACTCACTCTAGAATTTAGAGATGGAGTGTGTAAAATAAAAGGTAAGAGTGGTGAACTGATGGCCACTGGTATGCAAACCAAAGTTAACCTATTTCAGCTAAATTCAAATATCAGTACATGTCTAATGGCTAAGTTTGATGATAGCTGGATATGGTATAGGAGACTCTGTCATGTAAACTTTGATAATATTGTGAAGGCCAGTAAGATCAAGGCAGTTAGAGGATTGCCTACGCTGAGCAAACTGGAGAATCCTTTGTGTAGAGAGTGTCAACTAGGGAAAATGTCCTCCCCAAACTTCAAAGGTAAATCTTTCACTGCAAACAATTTACTTGATCTTGTGCATGTTGATTTGTGTGGTCCTATGAAAACCAAGAGTGTGCAGGGAGATAGGTATTTTATGATTCTTACTGATGATTGCTCAAGAATGACGTTTGACTCTAGATTAGTGTCATCTTGTGTCATTTCCTCTACCTTCTCTTTCGGTTGACTATCAGGTTGTACCGATGCCTCTGTAGTTATTGGTGAGGTGTCATGTGCCGGTGGAGGAAGGTTATCCTTGATCATTATATCAGGTACACTACCAATTTTACCTTTACCTTTATCCTTTTGATATACCTTTGCAAAAGATACATCCATTTTTTGCATATCCTTTTCTTCTTTCTTCTCTCTTTCTACAAAAAATATATCTCATTTGTCTATTGTTTCATCTACAATTTCCTTTACTCGGCTTGCCATAAGGCTAACTTGTCGGTGACCACTCACAAAAACTATTTTGTTTGCCTCTGAAATTAAGTCATCAATTTCCTTTTTGGAGTTAACAGGATGCACAACAAGTAGAGCCTCTACTCTTAATTTCTTGTCTAGCTCCATTACTGACATTGTTTTATCCTCTAACCTCAAGTACAAGTCATTTGGTAGATCATGTACAACCTCAATAAGAACTTTTTTGTATATGTCTAGGTACAAAATGATGCTTTCTTCTACAGTGTCTTTATCTGAATCCTTGAAAGAATGATAAAGCTTATTTACATTGCTAAGGTTACCTTCTTGTGTAATTTCATTGATCAACTCTTCTGGTGTAAGAGTGTCTGGTGCCTTAGGTTCTTGTTTCTTCTTTGGAGTTACCTTCTTCTTTGGACCACTAGGCTCTCTTATAGCCTGTTGTTTCTTTCTTTGTGTTCTTGTCTTCTTGGGAGATGGAGTAGGTGTCGGTGAGGGTTTTCTTTTCTTCCTATCCACTCTCTTAAATTTAGTTGCCCTATCACTATCAGAATCAGATGTAGTAGCTACAAGTGAAATGTGAGTTACCGGTTCCTGTTCTGATTGACTTTCCATCATACTAGCAATACCGCCAATATTCATTAATCCTTTCTTAACATCTTTTACCATTTTAGGTGCATCTTTCATTAGTTTCTCTCTTTTCTTCCTCTCCTTCATCATGGCTACATCACTTTCAATTGTTTCTGCATTTCCAAATATTTGTTTTGTTGGTTCCGATGGAGCATCTGAGAGTATTTTTGCATAAGAGTCTAAGATGTGAGAGTCCACCTCATAACCCATTTCAGTAATCTAGACAGTTCTAGGTTTAACTGCTTCCATCTAGATTTCATCTCTTTTCACTACAAAGCATTTGTTTATCATACTTGTCTACAATGCTTTGGGAAATCCTTTCTCTTTGTTTCATCTTGGTTTGGAAATTCTTAAAGTTGTCTTTTACCAACTCAACATCATTATATCTCATACCAGTAATTGCCTCTTTTATCTGTTTTCCAACAGAAATATCATAGGCAAAATCCTTATGTCCCATATCGGGTATCTCTTTTCAAAAGTAAAGCATTAAACATACTAAAAGATTTCCCAATTTGAAGGATCCTTTCTTATCACCTTTTATCTTATCCAAGATCTCTAGCAATTCATCCTTTAATCATTCACACATGTCAATCTTTGCATTGTTTATAATCATCTCATGTGCACTATGAATGCATGGACTTGACACAGAGTTCAATCTATTTGTGTGACCAACTTTGTATCTGATGACCATGCTAGCAAATTTAACATTTTTATCATTTTTGTCATTGACCCTAAGTGAACGGTTGTCATATGTAACTCTGGTTAAGCTCATAACTTCCTTGTTAGGGATTTTCTTCTTCTTGTCAGGTCTAGAACTGGTGGAGGGTAAACCAGTAATAGCCCTGATAGCTTCCTTGGTAATCTTAAATACTGAGTCCAACCACATGACTTCACCGTGAACCCTGCTAAGGACATAGCGGATGACTTCATCTGAGAATTTTGGCATATGGAGGATATCTATGAAACCTAAATCCTCATCTATCTTATGTTCCAGTTTCACTACCCCATCCTTATCAGTAATTACATTCATGTCCATGTTCATTAAATCTTTAGATCCTAAACTTTCTATTTTGCAATGTATGTATACCCTAGAGTCTTCAGCAAATGTGACTCCCTTTGGGATTCTAGAGAATGTACCAATAGAATCATCCTATTTTTCTATCTTAGGAATGATCTTGAAAATGGGTTTAGGTCGTTTGATGTTTTCCACAATGGTAGGGTTTGCTACAAATTTGGGAACTGAAGATGAAGATGCCATTGCAAAAGATAAATACCTTTTAACTATGAAATCCTTGAATGCTCTAAAAAGATCTTTGTTGCTTCGCCTTTAGAATACCTTTCATCAATTTTTCTCTCTTTGAATGCTTGGATGCTTGGTGGATTGAAATGAGAAGTTATAATGCCCTTATAACCAAAAATTAGCTTACAACTGCAATAAATGCTTTGTCAGTGAAGTTAAAGACTCCACATTGTTACTACTTATCAAATTGCCATTAGTTTTTATAGTCAAAGTTATACTATATACTCTAGTCGGTTAACACTACCGAATCATGCAGTCAGTATACACAGAGAAGTCGGTATGCATAATCTAGTCAGTTACAGAAGAAAGTAGTCAAAGAACGTAGTATACACCGAGCTGTCTACCGAGTATCTTTTTGTGACTACCAAGCAGCAAAGATGACACACTGAGTTGATATACACTGAGTGTAATGTGTTACCAGATACATTGAACCTGGACATGCATATGAAAATGTGTTACAAGATCGAGGCACATCTAACCGATTTTACATTGGAAATTGCACCAAAAGATTGTGTATGATTTTGAGATCAATCTAACCAATGAAATATTTTGTATAGTTATTCATTCGATAAATCATGTTTGTAAGATCGAAACAATGAATTAGATCACCGTCTTAAGAGATCTATTTATACAGCATGAGTAAAAGGTGTATGTATGAATATGTGTGTGTGTAAGAAGACTGTTACAGAGACACAGAGGTCACCAAGAAGGTTTTCAGAGAACAGTCAAAGAACAGAGTAAACAGAAGGGTTTACCAAGTTACTATATGGGTTACCGAGGTATGCTATAAGCAAGGTAATCTATTCTGAGCACATAGAATCTTCTATAACATTTTAGATGTAAAGTTGCAGATATTTGTAATGATTTTATTGCAATATTGTGAAGTTGTAAGAGAAACCTTTAACAGGGTAAAAGACTCTAATCAAGTCTATAAATTGTAAAGCCTCTAACCAGGTGCAGCATTTAGATTAAATGTTGTAAAATCCTTTAGCAAGGTAGATCTAATAGATCTTGTTACTCCTAACAAGGTAAGCTATCAGAAATAGCTAAAATGTAGCTCTAACCGAGCACTCTTTATTATTGCAGTAGTGAAGTTGTGGGTGCCATCCCCACCGCAGTTTTTCTCTCTAACCAAGAGTTTCTGCGTAACCAAAATATATGTGTTATGGAGTGAATCATGTATGATTGTTATCTATTTGTTTTAACTTTATTTTATGTTACTGCACTATTCTGTTTATGCATAATTGTAAAGTTATTAATCAAGAAAATTTTTGGAGTACTGATTCACCCCTCCCCTCTCAATACATTAGCTTTCCATATTGGGCCTAACAATTGGTATCAAAGCTTGAATCTTGGAAAGGGTTTAACTGCCTAAAGAGAAAGATCTTATCAATGGAAGGCTACAAGCAATCTCGGAGGATTGTATATCTACAACAAGAGTTGGATCATGCTAATCAAGTGATTGCAAACATGCAAAGGCAAATGCAAAAATCTCTGAAAGTAAGAAGAAGATTATTTGATGATTTACAAGATTCTCAAGAGTTAGTGGAACAAATTGAGACATCATTTGAGAATAGTATATCTGAAGAGACTGAAGAAATGATTGGAGTATTGAAAGAAAAGAACAAAGCACTGGCTGATCAACTAAAACCTATGAAAAGAGAACATGAACATTTCAGCACACAAATGACTGAAAATCTAGATGCATTAAGGATAGCTGAGGATAAGTCAAGAGATCTAGAAAGAGAGAAACAACAACTTGACATCTTAGTATCTGATAAGAATGATGAAATCATAAGGTTGACTGGGATTCAACAAAATATGACAGATCAAATAGGTTATGCACATCATGAAGCAATTCTGAAGAATGATGAAAATCAAGCATTGAAACTTGAAGTATCAAGGTTGACCGATGAACTTGAAACAAAGAAGAAATCCAAAGAAACACTGAGGAAGAGTTATGAAGCATCAAAGATGTTGGATGAGCAATTGAATACAAGAAGACCCAACAGAGATGTAGGACTTGGTTACAAAGGAAAAGACTTTACCGAGAAAGGAATTCATACTACCGAGAGAGGAGAATCATCTAAGCAAGCTGGAAAAAGGAATAACATCAAAAGAAAGAAGCCTATTTGCTACTACTATGGAAATCAAGGTCACACTGCCAACATGTGCCAAATCAAAAAAGGTAAACAATCGAATGTCACAAAGTCTAATGGTTATTATTACGATTGCAATAAATATGGTCACACATCTAATCAATGTAGGAAAAAGTCTGTTAACAATTATCAAAAGGCAAAATTCAAAGGGTTTTGTAAGAACTACAATAGATATGGACATAGTACCGAGAAGTGCTGGATTAAGGAAAAGAACTACATGTGGTCTTCACACCAAGAAAATGCTAGAGGTTACCGAGCTCACACAGATCCTTACCAACAATATGCAACAATACCATGGGATTAGAATACAAGGATATGGTGCAAATGTTGTGGAAGATATGTATATATTAGTGCCAACTATTTTTTAAGGTTTGGAATGAATAACTGAAGATCATGGAGAAATCCTGCTATGGCATGTTTTCATTGTCACAAAGTTGGACATTTAGCTAGAGATTGCAAAGATCAACCTAGAGGAGACACTGAAGAGATAAAAGGCAAATTACAGATGATTTGGAAAAAGAAGGAAATTGTGTCAAATGAAGAAAGCACCTTACCTATCGAGTTAGGTGCACCTATTCCAAATTAATCAGCAAAGGTATGAAGGGACTGCATTCACTAAAGGTTAAAATCTTAACAGTTCCTATTCTATTATGTGCAAAATTCAAAATCTGCATAGTTAAGATGCGTTAGTGAGTATGAAATTCTATCAAAAGTACTTTACAGGAAACCTGTCAAGTCGGTGTATATAGGAAGCCTGTCAAGTCGGTAAATGAAGGAAACTTGGTTACTTGATTAAATGAGAAAAGAGAGTAAATCGGTTAAAGGTGAACTGAGTGCATTAAATGTTTTTGACCTAACCCACACGGAGCCCAATAAGGTATTTTGTGTACTTAAAAAGTATTTTTGCGGTCATTTACACTTACCAAGTTTTCAAGAGAGCAGAGCAAGCGATTCCAAGGCGATCAAAACCTCATTCAAAGAAAATCCAAGGTATTTAAATCAATCTCATCACACTGTTAAACTAGTTTACCGAACTTGTCAAATTGTTATTATCTGCTGAGTGTGAAGCGTCTTCCATTTGGAAACCATCAAACCCTAAGGATAGTTTGCTAAGTTTTATCTTAAATTTACAAATGGCACCCAAGATCCAAGATCCCATAGTTGTCAAGAATGTAGAGAAGCCCTCACTGAAATATTCTTTGACTCCTAAAGTTGCCTTTGAACCGGATGACAAAACCACCTTTTCACTCATCCCGGATCGAGTCTTGTTAGTTGAAGATGTGAGATTCTTCACCAAATGCCATGTTGAAGAACTTGGTCATGTTGAGATTAGAGACACATATGATGAGCTATGTACCGATGGTAAAATGGATAGCAAGTATGAGAATATTAAGATCAAGGGATTGACTGAAGCCCTAACCTATCCCCATGTGTTCAAACCCCAATGGGTCAAGTTTGTTCTGAGCAAAGTTCATGATGATTTCATGTGGCTAGAAGAGAAACCATTCAAAATCACCAAGGAAATCATTCATGTGATCACCGGTTATCCTATCTATGATCATGCACGAGCACAGAAGATGATATCACAAAAGGAATTAATCAGTTTAACCAGAGTAGAATCTGATTACAAAGGACTGAAACTGAACAATGTCACTAATGCAGAACTTAAGTTTTCTATTAGAGTAATTGGTTACTGTTTCTTCCAATCTGCAAGGGAAAATAGTGTACCCTGTGCCGCAGTTGACTTAGCTTATAAAATTATGAAAATGGGAATGAAAGTTGACTTATGTGAGGTGTTAATGAAGAACCTGTTTGAGAATTTGAACACAATAAGGAAGCCAAAGAAGAACAACTCAGCAAATACACTAAAGTTTGGTTCACTTCTTGTATGCATGTTTTTCTACTTTGAAAAATTCTTTCCATCAGTCAGTAAAGTAGTTTGGGAGCTACACCGACCAATCACCCATCAGATTAATGACTTTATCAAGAAATTAGGAGATAATTTCAATGATATCATGGATGACTATTTCAGCAAATTTCAAGGAAAGATGCACAATAGGTACCAGATTCCACCCTAGCTAGTGGAGAAATATAAAGATGACATATGCTCTGAGGTAGATACTAATTACTATTATGTGAATGTTGTGGAACCAAGGACTCAATCCTTGCCACCTATGGGTTACTAGATTGACTTTGATATCACACAATAGCAAATTGATGCATATCTTTCATTACTAAGGCATGCCACCGAGCTAAGATATGGTACTTATGAAGAAGTGAAGGAAAAGGTAAAAATGAGCATTGTAGTACCCAAAGCTACAAGAAAAGAAACAAAGATGATTAAGGTATTATCAGAGAAATTCAAAGAAGATTCTTCCTCCACACCTATCAAAGGCACTCTTGCCATCACCGAAGAGAAATCTAAAGCTCAAGAGGCAGCAATAACATTGAGCACCAAACTGCCTAAAGGTAAAGTGTTAAAAAGAAAGAAACAAGACACTTCAAAGGCTCTACTAACTCCTCCAACAAAGAGACCTAACACTAGAGCATTAGCTGCATCACCGAGTAAGAAACAAAAGAGTGTTACTGCTCCCAAAGTAACCAAGACCTACAAGAAATCTACTTGGAGACTCATTTTGGCAAAAGAGTCTAGTGATACAGAGTCTGAGGATGCCAACAAATTCCAAATTGTCAAGAGCAAGAAGGTAAATATACATAGTGTTGAAAAATTCTATGCTAATCTAAAAGAATATGGTGGATTTGGAGGATTTAGATATGTCAAGTATGAAACAAGGAATAATGATGAAAAGAGACAAATTGAAGAAGCTGTCATTTGCACACTTCTAAAGTTTCGGCTAGCTCCATTGGAATTAGTAAAGTCACTTCCAAATGAACTTTACTTGCATAATGATAATAGGTGGAAATATGCAATGGACTCAAAGAAACAAATTAGAGAAAGAAGTCTAGTCCATCTATTTCCTGATATGTCTGTAGTGGAAATAAAGGAACATTTGACAACCTACAATTCAAAATTTCTTATCAAACAGAGAGCCTTAAAACTGATGAATGGGCTATATATTGATGTAGAAAAGGAGACAAAAGCAAAGTGGCAGGAAATCTTCAAAATCAAAGATACCGGTGAACAATCTAAAGTTGAAATAGTTGATGTCACTGAGCAAGATCCTAATGTCACCGAGCATGGTCCTGAGGCTACCGAGCAAGACCCGACTGACACTATTCAAATTGATGAAGATGTCATGGATACAGAGGAATAGGAGCAGGAAATGATAGAAGGCACTACATATGCAAAACTTGTATCTAGTTAATATGTTATAGAACAAGTTCAGCCTTATCCACCGATCAATCAACCTATCTCTACCGAAGCTCCTCAAGATACAACATAAGGCACTAAAGGTCACAAGTCTACAATAGGAGAAGATACTACTCTAGACCAGACCTCTCAAGAACCCTCGAGCACTGAAAATGTAGCAGCTGAGACACCTAAAACCGAGACACCAAAAGACACCACAACAACTACAGGTACCGACCAAAGTGTTGCCTCTACCGAGCAACCTACTAGGGTCAGCAAGCCTCACAAGCTATTATCTTGGTACAACCAGCCAAAGGTAAAGAAAAGAAAGTGAAAAAGCATAGTTTCAAAGTTGATTTATCTAAACCAATAGTATTGCCCAATGTGGATATATCAAAATTAAAGGGGCAAGCACTCATTGACTTTTGTGAATTGTACAAAGCAAAGGTCGAACAAGAAAAATAGATGGCCATACAAAAGAAGAATAAAGTACTTCAGAAGGTAAAGACACTACTATCAGATATGCTACCTTCAGCTACAGTGTCAACTGATGCAGCCATCCACATTCAACTAGATGAACTCCTTAATCAAATAGAAACATCTGAAGTTGATGCATATGAGTATTTGAGCAAGCTCAAAGACAAGGAGCTTACTGTAAAAATGATAGAAGAGGTACAAAAATCTCTAGCTATTGGCAAAGTCAAACTTGTCAAATTCATTGCTGAGTTGTCCCCTCAAATCAAGCATATTCATTATTTATTTTAGAAACTTTGTACATTTTCTATATTCATTAAAGATATCAAGAATAAAACTGATGCAATTGAGAAAGAGATCACCGATCTCTCCAATAAGTTGACCCCTGAGCCCAATTCAGTTTAGAATTTTTATACCAAGCTTCAACAGCTTATGGCTCAACAATTGGAACTAAGAAATGAAGAACATAAGATCAGGATGGATATAATGACACTCCAGATATTATTCCTTCCTCATCTTTCATCAGTTCAAGAACAGATTAACCAAGCTACACGCCTATCTACTACACAAGAGGGAAGCACTCTTGACGGATTAATATCACTATTGGTTGATATTTAAACACAAAATTCTTTAATGGAAAGTGTAAAGGATGCACTCTCTTGCTCTCACCGACGTCTGGAAGAAGTATAAATCTATTTTTGATCAGTTACCACCCCCAAATGGAAATTAAGTTTTTGATGTTTGTCAAAAAGGGGGAGTAACATGTTAGTCTTGAGAGTGATACTATATATTTGAGGAGTGATATAGTTTTGATATAAGTATTCGGAGTATTGTATACATGGAGAGTATACCGAACAGAGTATGCAAAGTATCCAAGGACAGTAAGCAAAGCACACAAGCACAAAACCGAGCATGCAAAATCAGAGTTGTGTACAATATAATGATAAGGGGAGTATATCTGAATATACTATTTCATTGACTATTGTATATACTGTCAAGTATAGTCATTTTGCAAAGTATATAGATTTTTGAGTTATAACTTTGAAAGTAGTTTTTGTCAAACATCTCAAATAATGTCAAAAGGGGAGATTTTTACTACTTATCAAATTGCCATTACTTTTTATAGTCAAAGTTATACTATATACTCTAGTTGGTTAACACTACCGAATCCTGTAGTCGGTATACACAGAGAAGTCGGTATGCATAGTCTAGTCAGTTACAGAAGAAAGCAGTCAAAGAATGCAGTATACACCGAGCTGTCTACCGAGTATCTTTTTGTGACTACCGAGCAGCAAAGATGACACACCGAGTGTAACGTGTTACCAGATACATTGAACCTGGACATGCATATGAAAACGTGTTACAAGATCAAGGCACATCTAACCGATTTTACATTGGAAATTGCACCAAAAGATTGTGTATGATTTTGAGATCAATCTAACCAATGAAATATTTTGTATAGTTATTCATTCGATAAATCATGTTTGTAAGATCAAAGCAATGAATTAGATCACCATCTTAAGAGATCTATTTATATAGCATGAGTAAAAGGTGTATGTATAAATATGTGTGTGTGTAAGAAGACTGTTATAGAGACACAGAGGTCACCAAGAAGGTTTTTAGAGAACAATCGAAGAACAGAGTAAACAGAAGGGTTTACCGAGTTACTATATGGGTTACTGAGGTATGCTATATGAAAGGTAATCTATTCTAAGCACATAGAATCTTCTATAACATTTCAGATGTAAAGTTGCAGATATTTGTAATGATTTTATTGTAATATTGTGAAGTTGTAAGAGAAACCTTTAACAGGGTAAAAGACTCTAATCAAGTCTATAATTGTAAAGCCTCTAACTAGGTGCAGCATTTAGATTAAATGTTGTAAAATCCTTTAGCAAGGTAGATCTAATAGATCTTGTTACTCCTAACAGGGTAAGCTATCAGAAATAGCTAAAATGTAGCTCTAACCGAGCACTCTTTATTATTGCAGTAGTGAAGTTGTGGGTGCCATCCCCACCACAGTTTTTCTCTCTAACCAAGAGTTTCTGCGTAACCAAAATATATGTGTTATGGAGTGAATCATGTATGATTGTTATCTATTTGTTTTAACTTTATTTTATGTTACTGCACTATTCTATTTATGCATAACAGTAAAGTTATTAATCAAGAAAAATTTTGGAGTACTGATTCACCCCTCCCCTCTCAGTACATTAGCTTTCCATATTGGGCCTAACACACATATCTATCAGTAAAGAATAAATATAACTTCTTACCATCAACCAAGGGTAAATTCATGATTTTGAATTTGTTGTCGTACCCCTAAGGATTATTCCTTAGTTGGATGAAGAATCTCCTGTCAGTGCAGGATTACCCTATTCTACCGGTGTAGTGACAGATTCATCACTTCTCTAATCTCTCTTCCTAATCAATGTTTTGAAAAATCCTGCTTGATTTCAGTCACCTTCTCTTTGCCTTTATCATTAGATCCTTTATTGTTCATCGATATAGTTTTGCTTCTACAAAATTTTGCAATATGCCCAATCTTGTTACATGCATAACAAGTTACATTGTTTCTCTGAATAGCCTTTCCATAACCTTGACCGATTTGAGTTCTACATTGATTAGATAAATGTCCAAATCTACCACAAACATAGCATTTCACATTCATTGTGCAATTTTTTGAGTTATGACCATTTTTATTACATTTGGAACATTGACCGGAGGGTAAGTTTGCATTCTGATTATTCCTAAATCTGCATTGATTTTCTCTATGACCAAATTTGTTGCAATTTAAATATTTCCCATTAAATTTATAAGCATTAGGTTGCCTTACCAGTTTGTTGTGATCATTATTTTTTGTAGTTCTGGAACTTTATCCATGTTCAAATCCAAGTCTAGCAGTTTCTCCATCAGGTTTCTGATTTTTCAGCATATCATCAAGATTATCTGAACTCTTCTTGAATTTGTCTTTGTATTCATTTGTAGTGACCAATTCACCTTCCAAAGTGCTAACTTGTCTCAAAAGCTCCTCTTTGTCATGTTGCATATGAATCAAATCTGTTTTAAGCATATCATTTTCATAACTAAGCCTTTGAGATTCATCTAATCTTTCATTAAGTCTTCTAGCCAGATATTCTTCATTCCTCTTTCTATCTTCAATATCTTTGCATAGTCTCATGGTTAAACTTTGCATCTCATTCTTCATGTTACTGTTCTCTTATCTCAATTTTTCTGCAATATCTCTAAGAGTTTCTTTTTCTTCATCATCTTGATTTGGTAATTGCACATGTAATTCTTTTCTTTTATTCTTTGCTATAACCAGGTTATCTTGAAGTGCTTTGATAAATTTCCAAGCAATTCTGAGTTCATCCTCCAGTTTGATATTCTTCAATTTTTCTACATCAAAATATTCAAGAGGTCCTTCCAATTGCTGTCTCAAACTTTCCATTAGTATCGGTTTCAAAATCTTCCTCAAGTTGTTAGGCTTCTGTAAATAGAGGGCTAGGCTCTGATACCAATTGTTAGATACTTGATCAGTCCCAAAGACACTGAGAGGGGGGGGTGAATCAGTGTCTTACTGGTAATAAGAATATTTAAACTTGTTTGCAACTTTATAACCCAAATTAATGTACTGGTAAACAAGCAATAAAGCAATAAAGAGAAATAGTAGTATAACCATCAATGCACACCATAACACAAATATTTTTGGCGAGGAAACTCGATAGGGGAAAAACCTCGGTGGGATTTGTGACCCACAATATTTACTCACTGACCAATATGAATAATTATTACTGATACAATAGGGGCCTGCACATGCAGGAAGGCCAATAGCCTAGAGCTCACTGCTCAATACAAAATAAGAGTCCCACTTACTACAAAATTGGATGATTAAATCCAATGACAATGTACTGCTCAAACTAGCAATTGCAATGTTGGATTCAGTACCAGTTTAAGCTTTATCAAATACCTCTACCATAAACCTTTCTCACTCTACTATGCTCTTATTCGCTCATAAAATAATTACATCAAAATGCATATACAGATATTCTCTCTCATATTCCGCTTACATTCATTACCTAATTACATTCCTTCCATATGTTTCACTTACAAAATGACCTATAAGATCTCATACATATATGAGTCTTTACAATACAAAATAATATAATTTCCATGTCGGCTAGGGTGCCGGTAAGATCTTCTGTCGGTGTAGACTGGGTGCCGATGTGAATATCTTGTAGTGCCTGCCGGTGCTGGTAGATGATGTTTGTTTCCAGTGTAACCTATGAACCATGTTACCAGTTGGTTGCCATCAATGACAACATCAACTATTCTCATCTAAGTGTATAATGCCAACAGATAAAACACTAAAGTGATAGTTTATCATACAAGAAATGGTCTTATCCCACACGATAAACCATGAGACACGACTTTAAGCAACTTAAAAATGCAAAAAAAAATGATCAAAATTCAAAATTTAAGAAATTAAATAGGCTTAAGATCGATCACTTACCATCGGGTCGTAGTTTTGCAAACGATTGTGATATCTCTGGCACTCAAAATGGTGCTCCTAGATCGGAATAGCCATTTTTCTTCACATAGGGCTTTTAAAATTTAAAACTTTGAGAGGTGAAAATGACTTGAAAATGACACATGGACCCTTTATATAGCCAAAACCCTAATTCTTCAACTTACTCCGATGGACATGAAAATTGTACCCTAAGCTAATTTTCCCATCTTGATTCCATTTTCAGGATCGAAATCAAAATCTGAGATCATCTTCTTAGTCAATTTTTCACAACTAAGATCGCTTAGCGCTTTCATCAACTGCTCATTCTCCTCTTCAATTTGCGCTCAATTTCTCATTAATCAATGCTAAATCTCAATTTAATTCTCACATTAAATCTGATTTTAATCTTCAACATTAATCTTTGTGCTCAAATAACTTATCATCGCTCAAATAATTGCTTGAAATCACTGCATAACCCTCGCTATCTTTTGATTTTTCTCCCGAGGGAGCACACTCATGACATCATCATCATCATCATCAGTGATCACATCCTCAAAGATGAGAATTTCTTTCAAAATCTTCATTTCAAGTCAAGAAACTAATCTGAACAGAACATCAAACAAGACCTTATTTCGAGGGGCATCTCAGCTTCATTGCTTCATATCAAGTTGAGATTTCTCGATCATCTGAATCAAATCAATCTCTAGGGGCATATTAGTTTTATTGCTTCATATCAAGCTGATATTGTCTTCATCTGAATCAGTCTCTTAACATTAATCAGTTTCATCACTTTTCATCAAGCTGATTATTTGTTTAAACTCAATCAAGGTTTTAAAGAGTATCTTTGATCACACGCTCAATCTAAGAAGGTGTTCAGTTTCATCGCATCAAATCAAGCTGGAAAATGTATCTTTGCTCATCGTGTCTTGATCCATCAAGTTCAAGATCGGTTTTATCTTCTCTCATTGTGTCTAGTTCAATAAAGTTCTAAATCAGTAAGATCTGCTTCTTGATCAATCAAGTTCAAGTTTGGTATCTTTTCTCTTCATTGGTCCTAGTTAAATCATGTTCGAGATCGGTATTTCTCTAATCAACTCTGTTCAATTTCATCACTTCAAAACAAACTGAATACCTTGCTCTTCATTTGGTTTGTGATCAATCAAGTTCAGAATTGGTATCTCCTACACATCAAATTTTCTTTGAATCAATGTATTGCTCACACATTAATTCAAAGAGGGGCAAATGTAATACCCTAAAAATGGTCATCTAAACAATAGGCCCCCTAATCTCGATTTCATCACCAAGGTCCTAATCAAAGGCAATTAAATTAATCTTGAGCACACAATTAATTTCTTAAATCACCAATGTCACAAGGCAGATCAATCAACCAATATTAATTAAATATTTATTTAATTAATAGATCATTCCAAGTAAATCATTTTTGTAAACAATTATTCTATTAATTTTATTAAATATCCTATCATATTTAATTAAATAAATCAATTTTCCATTAAATCGTCAAAAAAGGAATTAATTGACAAAAAAGAATTTAAATTTGAGAAAAGAAATCAAATGGAGATAATCTTGAAAATCAAATAAAAAATTGAAGAAAAACCTCAAAGAAAGCAATTAAAACATTTAAATATCAAAATTGAATGAAATAGAGAATAAATCAGTTTTTTTTTCTATTTTTATCTTAATTTTAGTTCAATTTCCTTTAAAATTGAGAAAAGAATCCAATCACATCAATTCACCTGGATTGTGCTTCTTCTTGGAAAATCTTGACTGTTCATCATCATTCGATCTTAGCCGTTGATTTCTTTTTGAATTTTCTATAAATTCAGGCTCTCATCTCTCATTCAAAGATCCTAGAGAATATATTGTTATCATGTTGATTTTACTCTAAGTCTAGGTTCATTGAGATTTGTGCATTGAGGTATTTTTATCTTAGTTATTACATATTTATTAAATCATTTAGCTTAAATGTTCATTCATATTTCTTAAATCATGTTAGATTAAGTCTTGCATATCTAGCTTAAACCTTGTATTCATCTAGCTTAAATCTTGCATTCATTTAGCTCAAAAGTCATGCTCATATAGATTAAAATCCTTCGTTAAGGTGTCTTCGAGTCACTGGTATTTCATATGAAATCTAAGAGAAAGACTATACTCGCATCTACTAGAAGGCAATAGGTCGCTTTGTAATGGTTTATTGTTCATCATTATTGATTGATTTAATAACCATGCATATAATGACTTAATTGAAGTGTTGTGTATTCTATATACAGATATAGGTCCACTTTTCACACACACATACACACCTACATCATGATAAGACATGTTATTTTGTACCATCAAAGCTTGTGATTGAGCATTCATTGCATTTTGACATGATGCTTGATTATGAGGTTGTTGGCAGAGAAAACACCAATCTTGTGCCTTGTTGTTCTGAATAGGTACAATCTCTTTCGAATTGCTAGTAGTATTCTAATTATATTGTTGTTTTTGCCTGTTATTATAGTTCCTCCTTTGATTTTGAGGGTCAACTTGGTAGTTAGGCCTATTGGGCTGATAAGGAGCTTGATATGGGGCTTGATACCTCTGATTTTGGGTTTGATTTTTCTTGAGGCTCACCAATTCATTATCAAAACTTTGCATAGTCTGCTGAATTTGGTGATTTTCCTCAACATTCTTTATAAACATCTCCTTTAACTCCTGAATTTTCTTTGGCGGATCTGAAACAATACTATTTTGAGAATAATTTTGAAAACCTAATGCTAGAACAATGGGTATGGTAGCTATAGGGGGTACTTGTAAAGGCATTAATGACTGTATATCTGGTAAAATAAGCATAGGAGGCCTAGGGGCAATTTTACTAGCTTGTATAAGGCTATTTTCTTCTCTAATTACTACATCATAAGTTACTTGCAATGTAACCCCACCCATAAAATGAATCATAACATCAATATCATTGTTTAAAGATCTCAAATAGTATAAAAATGCATGTTCAGTAGAGGGTTTTGCCATTGTAGGAATTCTATTCCAGGTTTGCTCAAAATGATAGTTCAAATCAGTCATCTGGTCAACCAATGATAGGTGATCTGACTTATCTACAAACTGCTTTGTCAGCTTATCACCCAAATCATCCCAATCACCAACTGAATTAATTGGCAAACCTCTGAACCAATGGATCGCTTTTCGTATAAAAGATGCTGACAGTAACCTGAGTGCTACATTCTCTTGGGTTATATGGCGTAGTGCACACAGGGATGCCATACCTCTTATGTGCTCAATAGGTGTGACATGGTATTCACTGGTAAAAATAGGCAGACTTTTTAGAGCTGCTCCTGGTATGGGATCATGTTGGGTCATATTTAAAGGGTTGCCTCCATTGAAGATTACAAAAGCATGTGCTCTTAGTATGGCATTAGAAATACTGGAGGGTCTACTAGTGGATTAACTAATAGATTTTGGGTGATGAATGGTTGAACTGGGGTTGTTGCAAAAAGAGGATTTATATGGGTGGAAAAATTAGGTTGAAAACTAGGCAGAGGAGAAGAATTAGACAAAAAATCAGAATTTGGGTTTTCAAGAAAAACTTCAGCTGGTGAATCTGCTAGAAATTCAACTGTTGAATTTGTTGCTTTCTCTATCTTTTTCGCTATCCTTGACCTCCTATGTGATGGTGGTATCTTAGTGTGCTCAACCGGATCCTCGCTTTGTCTTGTCTGATATTTTCTCATATGCTATTAAGACCTGTTCTGCACATAAAACTAGAAAAAAGAGTCACCGAGTACTTAGGAAAATAACCTCCAAAAGGTTGTAATATTGTTGTCAATACCAAAACAACAGCAAAAAAGGAGTTTTTTTGAGTTGTAATAGCTCAAATGCGTCCCACCAAGCATGCCAAAAACTAGTGTCATGAAGGATTTCACCCGCAATGCTAAGTGCAAAACCAAGCAATCCTGAAAAAGAGTGAGAAGTAATCTGAAAATACTGAAAGTTGCAACTAAAATAGGAGGTGATACACCAAAATTATAATGATAATAGCCTAAAAACTCACAAAAATATGAAAGAACTTCACCCACACAAAATAATTGTACTCTTCAACCACATAAATATTTCCCAAGAAGGCTAAGGAAATCGTAGGCTTGGAAGGAAAACTAGTTTCACAACCAAATTGACAATTATCTCTTTTACACAACCTAAAACCTGTGATTATATGAAAAGAAAGGATGCATGCACATAAAAGAGACAAAAATTCAAAGGTTTTTGGATCAAATCATAGTAAATCTGTATCAAATCCATAAATGAACATGCACAATTACCAAGGAAAACACATGAAACTTTGTAATATTAAAGGAACCCTGCTATATAAAACTGAAAAAACTAAAGTGCTGAGATACACTACTTTTTTGCAAAAATGTGTATGCAAAAAAGAAAGAACCAGAGGGAAAAAAGGAGGAGAAATGAATATATAGAAGATTCTCCTTTTAAAAAAACCCTAATTGAAAAAACTGCACGAGAAAAAGCCTTGGGCGAATTTGCCTAAAGTAGCCTAAAAAAATCATGCGAAACCTCGCTAAAAATAGCCTCCAATGCTCAAAATATGACTCCAACTGATGTTGCATGAAAAAGACATTCCCTCCTGTAAATAGAACTGCCAATTTGCTGCCAAAAATAGGACTGAAAAGAAAACTCTTCTTCTTCTATAATTCTACATGTCAAGTAATAAAAATAGATTTGATACAAAAAATCCCCTTTTTCCCAAAGATATATATGCATTCTTCTTTTCTCTTTTACTATTAAAATAATTTTACTTCACCACTGAATTAAAATAGTTTGCTTTAATTAAGTAATAAAGTAAAAATTATCTATTTCCCTTTTTATTTTAATTTTACAACTTAACATAATTTTATTAAGATTATTCAATAAATTTTAATCTTATTAAAAATGATATTATAAAATTTATTCCGTTTCCACATAATTTAATATGTTTTAATTGAGATTTTATTTATTAAATCTTAATTAAAACATATTAAATATAAGTCACAAACTAGAAAAAAAATAAGGAAAATAAAGGGTTTAACCCTTTGCCCCTAATATATGGGCTTACAAAGAATAAGGTTACAAGACATAAAGTCTTATTCTCAGGACTTCTTCTTATTCTCAGGACTTCTTCATGTGCATATTTGTTTGTAAAATAAAAAAGAAAAAGAATTAGGGCATTCGAGTAAAAAGGAAACTCAAGCCCTAATCTTTTCTATATTTACTATCTTTGCAAGTTGTTTTATGAGAAACCATTCTGGCGGCCATCATGCATGGAAAAAGAACTTGAAGTGGGCCTTGAACAAGAGTTTCAACAGTGTTTTTGCATTACAAAAAGCATGGGTATGTGACTGATTTTTTACCTTACTGTTGTCATGACTCATTTTCTTTTTTATAGAAGGTTTATTTTTTAGGATTTTTTATATAAAACCGATCTCTGCCATTTACATCTTGTATAGCTATACTTAGGGTTTCACCCTTGAATGTTTTTTCTTGCATGCATACTGTAGTTGCTTTTATCTAAAATCAGTGACTTGATTTATTGAGCATGGTCATGATGTTTGTTATGAAAGTTAGAACTAGGGCTTCTTTCAATGGATTTATAATAATCAAAAGAGTATTTCTTTCATTCATTATTTATCTTTGTGCATGCTAAAAGATTACTTGATTATTGAACACTTTATGCACTAAATCTTCTCTTTGATGTAGTTACCTCTGCTCAATAGAAGTGACAAAGAAACTTACTGTCATTGATCATTACTCTTTGTCTTCTTCTGATCTTGATCCTTTCAAGGAGCTTACTATTTCTAGAGCTATGACCATCCCTTCTATTCACACAAAACATAATGGTAGCTGTTATTATGATGCATGCTGCTAATTATGCCCTGTCACTATCACTACACACTCCTTGGAAACTATGATTATAGTTTGTGCTCTCTGAGTACTATGACTTTTGACAGTGACTATTAATTTACCTTTCTGTTGTTATTTTGATGACTGATCATTGATGGGAATTTGACAGTATTTTCTTTCTTGGACTAATCTTACTATGGTGAATTCACTTCTAGGATTGATAATGTCTCAGAGACTTGACAGTGAGCAGTTATGATAACCTTATTGTCTTTTATTTTTTCATCCTCATGAAAAGTGACCTATGTGTGCTCATTAGTGTCAAGCAATTGACTACTCTATGTATTTGTTTGTGACTGATTTCATAACTGTATATTTCTCTATGTGATTGCACTCTTCAAAGTGTATGCATTGCTAATAACTGTTATTTAGAATAGTATGTTCTATGAATTAGATCTTGTGGTTATTATATGTTACTATTTCCAAGCTGTCATGCCTTGTTTTTATTAGCTATGTAATAGATCTTCAAGAGATGACAATCCTTCCATTTATGCTTCGATAGATACACTTGGGTAACCTTAATTTGTCAAATTTTATCTAATCTATGCTTCCTGGGCACTATTCCTGACTCTATTGAGATAGATTTTATCTTTTCTTTGAATTGAAACCCTAGCCTGTGTGATGACTTCACCTATCTCACTCACTCTGACTTTGTATTTTCATTGTGTTATTCTTTCATCTTTATTTCATCTTCAATGTTGATCAAGATCATTTTATCTATGGTTGTTCACTGTTTATGCTATAGCTACTATGATTCATGCATTGACTATCTTTGTTTTATTGTTGTCAAATGATCATGATATTGTTCTTGAAGCTTATATTCCCCTTAGTTTATGATGTTCCATTAGTGGTGCTAGGATGACCTATCATTTTTGGATTATTACTTCATTTCTATTTGATCTATCATAAGTCTGGTTTTTGATTACTGACTTGTATACATTGCTTTTCTGCTAGTTGTTAGAACTATTTGTTGTTTACTGGATACTTTCATTTCTTTTTCCCTAGGATCTACTAATGGCTTAACAGTGCCTTCCTTTAGAGCTTAATGGCTGGCCTATATCCTTCACAATTGGGTGTACTCCCTACTTGGGTTTGTTTGATCATGCTATCACACTTATATGTGTTTTGTCCCCATTCACTTGATGTGAGGATTGGTTATTTGTATGGGATAGTGACTATGTATCATTGATCTATTATTACACATCTGTGTATTAGCTTTTTATTCAGGTTGCTCCATGATTGTCTTTATGCTTGAAAGCATAGACTATCACCTTGATTGACAACTACAACCACTATATCTCCCATCACTGTGAATATCTATAGAAATGGCTTCAACAACCCATGACTGTATTTTGAACATATAGGGTTGCAACTATTAGGTTTTTGTTCTTGATTAAATATCTAAAAGTGACTTTCCCTTTCATAGTTCAAGCCTATATTTGACTGTGTAGCTCTGATTTTAAATTCATAATCAATGACTATCTTGGATTCTATGTTGGTTGTTGACTTTGTATTCGTTACTCAGACTCATGAATTTCTATGGTGGAATGTACTGTCTGGCAACCTGTGTTGTCAAGGTTAAATCTAAGTTATTATTATTTATCACTATTTGATCTCTAACCATGTTTGAAGCTTTATGCTATTCCCCAGCTCAAATGGAAAAATCTGTTTTGAATGACCTTTAGTCATTATTTCTAATGATGTGACTTCACTTTATATTAATTTTTTTATTTTTATAACTCTTGTACAAGGATTGCAACCTTCAATGATGATGTCGGTCACTTGCTTATGATATCTCTATGTTCACTGTATTAGCCTTACTCAATGGTGACTTCTTTGAGAAGTATACTCATGACTGTTAAATAGTCTCATGCATTGGACTTTTAGTCTTGGATCCATGACTGTAAAAAATCTTGTCAATACCTTTTTTACTGTATTCTCCCTGAATTACATGTTGACTGTGATATCAAATGCTGCACTAATTATGAATACAAACTCATGTATGCTTGACAAATAATGAATTCATTGCTTAGTATTTCTTCCATAGCTTTTAATTCCTATAGACTTTTCTTTATTTTAAAAGTGTTGTGATGAGCTTCTGAATGATATCACTATTTGATTAAGTTTTTTGACTACATTCCTTATTTGGCTAAAGTAAGCATTGTTAAAATGAGAAACATTCATACTCATGCTCTATACTTTGACCGTCATATTGCTTTGGAAACTAGGATTCTTGTGCTTATCTCTATATCTGTGCATTAGTGACCATGAATTTTGATGGCTCTTGATTATCCTATGACTTCTCATAATCTCACTGATAATGAGTTAAATCTAGGGCTCTTCACTTTTTGGGTTGTTTTGATCTATGCTTCTCAAGGGTTTGATATTTTATGTTCCATGACTACCTTTCTCTTGTTATGATCTTATATATCTTGCAAGATTTATCATTTAAGTCTGCTCCAGGAATATGGCTTCTTCAATGAGAATAGGATAGCATTTATTTTATTTTGATACAAAACTCTTGCTTATAGTTCACTTTATATCAGTTATTGTCCTGTATTTTTGCACTTTTATGACTATATACATCTTGTACATTCCCATCTATTAGAGATTGTTTCTAGTGGCAGAAATTGCATCTTTAAAGGATGGTCCTATAATGTTTATGTCATGGCCTTATGCTCTTCAACTTATTTAAAATCTATACTTTCACAATGAATCTATTGACTATTATTTTCTTGTATTCATGTATTGGATCATGGGAACTATGAAATGTGGCTACTCACCTTTTGATTATACTTACTATCCTTATGCTTCACTGAGACCTCTTTGTCTTATTGTTGGGAATGCTTTAATATGGTGATTGTACGTCTCTGTCAATTTATCATCTTTGCAGCTTTTGTGACTATCCTAACATGAAATGTGTGATTCTTGCCTTATGCATTTGGACTATCATAATAATTGTGAGTGATCTCTTTATGATATTATCATTGGACTGATTGACTGAGACTTTGAATGCATTTCTTTGTCTATATTATGCTGCCTTATAACACCATATTAGTTCCTTCATAAATATTTTATAGCAACACTTTCTCATCAAGTCCATTTCTATTATCTTAATCACCTGACATTAAATTTATTGAATTGTCTATGTTTTTTGGTTCTTGTTCATGAAACTAAACCTTAGCCCTATTATGATCTCACATATTTCCCCTACTCACATGATGATATTATTCATTTATTGACTAATTAATGCATTGAGTACATTTTTTTCATACTTCCATTGGATGTCAGCCCCTTTATGTCATTTGATGACAGCATGTGAGATCATGGCTTAGTGTACTCAATATTTCAATAATTGGCTAGTGTCACCCTATGAATTGTGACATGTATGTTGATCTCAAACCCTTTAGGAGCCAATTTTACCCACATACATGATATTTTTTAAATGAAAACATGTATCTACACATGAAACAAACAAGTTAGCTAAAAAACATGGTTCTTGTTTATATCTCATAGCATCTTTTCTGCATTGATATGATCTGATTTCTCTTAGTCTGATGTAGCACTATAAGTATATCAGGAATAATAGTATGTTAGGGAGAGGTAAGTAATAGGGAGCTCTAACAAATCTTTTATTCTCTCACATTTCAAGTGATTCCTTAGAGCGGGCAGCAAAGCACTTGGATTGTAGGAGATGTCGATCAACTATCCAAAAGAACTTGTCAACCTTTTCGAGCAATGATGGGTTCCTTATCTCTTCTTCACATACCCCTCTTATTTCTTATATATTTATAGTTCTATGTTGGTGTGCTTGTCTCAACTATTCCCACGGCTTGTATGGGATCTTGTGAATAGTTTGTTCTTTATAAATAAAAATTTATAACATGCAGATGTTTTATTCATGTATATCTTTCTTGATTCAAACATTACATATTTAGAAATAAGATACTTGTATGGAATACATGTTTATTTAAAACAAATAGCAAACTTGGAAAAAAAATTGTGTACCTTTTATCTGCAATACATAAGTCTTGTAATAGGTCACCAAAATTTTAGGTGTGATTAAATTTTGGTAACAACAACACCATCAAAATTTAGCTTATACCACCTAGGTTTAGGTGGACACCACCTAGTGTTCTTCCTTTTCATCCTTTTAGAAATATCAAATTTGGCATAAGAGCCAAGTAAACCTCAATTGTTGGCAATTTTTTTATCTAAATGTGAAGGGGGATAGGATGGGAAAGGACAAGTAGTGAAAGAGAGGTTTTCCATGAGTAGTTTGGAAAAGGATCTAAAATCCTCCTCCACAAGTTTTTCCAAATCGCAGAAAATCTTATTGTTAATTTCTTTCCATATAATCCAACCAAGATGGGGTGGAATCTTCTTCCATAATTGTTTGACAAGGTGATTATGTGAAGGCCCTCTCCAATCTATAACTAATTATTGTCTCACCATTCATGACCCAAGGAATATCCAACTTTTACAACACCATTCCCCAAAGGGTTTTTTTGAAGGTACAATGGAACAATAACTGGGAAGTGCTTTCCTTTTCTTTCTTGCATAGAGAATAACAATTAGGGAGTTGGAATCCCCTCTTAGATATATTGTCTTGAGTAAGAATCTTGTTGTGTAAAGTAGTCCACCATAAGAAGTTGATTTTGGGAATTAACTGTGAGTTCAAAACCTTTCTCCACCACCTAAAGGAATTAAATTCTCTAAGGAGAGTATATTAAGCCAACTTGATAGTAAAGTCACCACCAAGGTTCATTGTCTAGATGAATTTGTCCTATCTATGGAAGAGGGGGATTGTACTCCATTTTAGTAGGTTTTACAGCTCTAAAGCCACTTGTAGAAAATGAGGTTGATCAAGGTGTCATTATGAAATATCCCTCCAAGACTTGGTGGGGGAAATGTAGTCCTATACCAACTATCCCAAAAATGCATTAGCACACTCATAAGTGTTTTTAAATGATTGGTAGAAAGATATAGGTTTATCCACCAACTAGATATCCTCTCAAAAGTGGATGTTGCTCACATTCCCAATTTGCCACATCAAGCTAGATTGAATAATATTCATGCATTTGAGAACATTATTCCAAATCTTAGAAGCACTTGGGAAACCTTGAGTTGGAAAAACCCTATAAAACTTCTCATGGTTTAAATACTTATCACTCATTATATTGTACCAATCAGCCTTATGGAGGGCCAACTTCCATCCAACTTTTGCCATGGGGGCCTTATTGAGCAAGGAAATTTTCCTAATTCCCAAGCCTCCTAGGTTTTTTGGGAAACAAACCTTATCCCAACTAACAAGAGTCGTTATCTTCTTCTCTTCCATGATAGCCCATAAGTAATTCCTCTAAATTCTTTCAAGTTTCTCCATCCTGGAGCCTAAAATCTTGAAAAAGGAAAGGAAATAAATAAGGATAACTTGCAGAGAGGTAGCTAAGAGCTAACATTTTCCTACACTACTATGAAGTTGGCCCTTCTTGTTGGATATTCTTGAGAATTTTTCTAGAATGTGTTGTTGTCATTGATGTCAACACATTCCATTGTGTGTTCGTGTTGCAGTCAGAATAAATGAGTTGGTTTTCCTAGTGTGTGACAGATGAGTTGTTGTGGATTAAAGGGTTTTTAGATAAGTATATCTAGTTGATTCAGTTGTAGTTTCAATGTTCCACATGGTATTTGATCGAGTTATGAGATCCAATATTGCGGTTGGTTTCTAGTTATTTAGTGTTTATCGATGTTCTGGATTTTGCTCCACATTGCTTTGCGTTGCAATATCTTGGTTTGCAGATTTGGAAGAATGTTTGGGATGTTCTAGTATGTCTTCAATTCATATGGTTCATGATTTGGAGGTGCCCAATATAATATTTTGGTTTGATAGTCAGTTTAGTTGATGTTCTTGAGGTTTGATATAATGATGATGAAGATTCTAGTAAGTGGTGATGTTGCGGTTGTTGTTGTAGTAATTCATGATGTTTATGGATGTTTCTAGATTGTGTCATATCCATTTTGATGGTCTGCATTGATTGTTGTGCACGTGATTGATGATTTTCCTTGATTTGGTGGTGTTCTTCATGTTTTTGGTTGACGTGATGATTGTAATGTGTTGCAGATGTTCAAGGCATAATTCTTGGAGGTGTTTCTTGTTTGAGGTGTTCATTTAGGTCCATAATATGTCTTCGATGACATTGTTTTGGTTTGCATGTAATTTTGTAGTGTGTATGGTTATAGCTTTGTAATTTGTGATGTGTGTTGGGATGACCTTGAAAGATAGGTTGATGATTTGTATAAATAAATGTAATATTCATGTGAGAGAGGTATTTGTGTCTGAATAATGTTTTGATCTTTTGGAAGCAGTGAAGTAGTGTGAAGAAGTGTGAAGGAGTACTATATGTGTTATGTGCTTAATTGGAACTATAACTAGGCATGAGGAGATGTTATTCTCTCAGTTCATGATCTTCCAGATGTAATCCAAATGTATTTGTAAGACAATGAGTCTTCCAAAGGTTTGTAGCCCTTCCTATTATGTATTTTGAGCAGTGAGCTCCAGGAAGTGTGCCTGAATGTATGTGAATTCCCTATTGTAATATTCCATATACTTCTAATAGGGTATCATCATATTGTGGATAGGTTCCCACCATGGATTTTTCCTTGATGGGGTTTTCCACCTCAAAAATATAGGTGATTTGTATGTTATTAATGTGGTGTTGATTTATGCTTTAATTGTTAATTATCAGATTTGAAATTGTGTTTGAGTTAAGTAAAGTTTGTGAGCAAACTAATTCACCCCCCTCTCAGTTTGCTACCTTGTTGCCAACAATTGGTATCAGAGCTACATCCTTTGAAAGAAGCTTGACCACTTGAGGTGATCCAGGATGGAAACCTTACAAGAATGATAGTTTGAGATTTGATGGAGCAAACTAAACTCTTTGTAGAAACCGGATGGAATGTCACTTGATAAGCATTAGTGAAGATTACTAAAAATATGTATAATGTTCCTCCAAATGGTCCTACAACTCTAGATGAGATAAGGAAGTTGAATTCAATATTAGAGCTAAGGAATAATTGTTGAGTGCCTTTACTGATTTTGAAATGACTAATGTGATGGATTTACAGAGTGCTCATGAGATCTTGAAGAAGCTAGAAACTTTGTATGAAGGTGACAGCCATGTGAAAGTTGCTAAGTTGCAGAGCTTGAAGGGAAAGTATGAGATGTTGAAGATGAGAACATGACTTCTTTTATGTAGAAAATGAATGAGCTTTTGTTGAAGATCAGATGTGTCAGTGGAGTATTGGAAGAATTGGAGATTGTAGCTAAAGTGTTGAGATCCTTGCCTCCTTCTTACAAGAACAAGTCTACTTCTATTGAGGAGATTCAGATGGTGACAATTGTGACTAGAGAAATGTTGATTGGAAAGCTTGTTGCCTTTGAGTTGAATGAATTTGGTGAAACTCTTCCTAAGTCAGAATCTATATTCAAATCTACTGTTTCCGGAAAGTAAGAAAATGATCCAAGAGAAATTTATATAAGGGTGTATAGATATGAGAAGGAGATGAGAGAACTTGAAGAAGAAGAAAGAGAGCTTGAGGAGCTTGAAGCCCTGATTGCCAGAAGATTGTCAAAAGGAGCTGCTAAGTATGAAGGAAAATTGCCTCTTAAATATTTTTCATGTAATAAGATAGGACATTTTGCCTCAAGGTGTCCAAAAAGAGTTCATAAGTCCAAACTATACAAGCCTAAATATCAGAAGAAATGTTATTATGTTGCTAATGAAGGTGTGACAGATGATGAATCTGATAAGGGAAATTCAGGAGATAATGGGTGTTTATTTCTATAAAGGAAGATGATCCAGTGCCTACTGGCTCTACTAGTTGCATTAATGAGGATAAAGATTTGGGTAGTTAAGTTAAAGAGAAATATGAATGGGTTTTTGATAGTGGTTTCTCTCATCATATGATAGGTGATAAGAGTAAGTTTGTGAGTATGAAAAAGTATGATGGTGGTGTAGTAATATTTGGTGATGATAAAGTTGGTATAAACCACGGTAGAGGCTCCATTTCTCTTAATGGTAAGCACAATATTGATGATATCTTAAATGTAGAAGGTCTAAAGCATAATCTTTTCAGTGTTTGACAGATGGTTGACAAGGGATATGATTTTGAATTCAAGAATGGTAAATGTAATATCTTGAGTAGCTATAGAATAGAGATTGAATTAGGTACAAAAACTAAAGGTAATATATTTCACTTGAATGCTAGTGGTAAAAGTTGTTTGATTTCTCAGATTGATAAAAGTTGGTTATGGCATAGATGGACGTGTCATGTGAATTTTGATTGCATGGTTAATATAATTTCTACTCAAGCAGTGAGAGATATTCCTAAGTTGGTAAACCCTACTAATCTAGCATGCAAGGAATGTCAATTAGGGAAGAAGACAAGAGTTACCTTTAAAAGAATATAGTATATTTATAATGGATTATTGGATCTTATGCATACCGATTTGTGTGGTCCTTTTAGAGTGATAAGCTTATAGGGAGAAAAGTACTTCATGTTGCTGACTGATGACTATTCAAGGTTGATGTGGGTTACTTTCTCAAGAGAGAAGTCTGAAGCCTTGGAGAAGTTCAAGATTTTCAAAACTATGGTTTAGACTGAGACTAGACTGAAGATGAAGTGTCTGAGATCTGATAGAGGTGGTGAATTCACTTCCAATGAGTTCAATGCATTTTGTGAAGAGCATGGAGTGAAGAGATAGTTATCTTCATCATGGACCCCTCAACAGAATGGTGTTGTGTAAAGGAAGAACATGATAGTTTAGGAAGATGCTATAACTATGATGATTGAAGCAAATGTTCTGTATAACTATTGGAGAGAAGTTGTGATTATTGTTGTATACACTTTTAACAAGCGCATATCAAAGGTGATACCGATAAGACTCCTTATGAGTTATGGTTTGGTCATGTTCCTACAGTTAGATATTTCAGAATTTTTGGAAGTAAATGTTATATCAAAAGAGATGAAGATCTAGAGAAGTTTGATGCTAGATGTGATGAAGGAATCTTTCTTGGTTATTCCACTAAGAGAAATGCTTATCGGTGTTATAATAAGAGATTGATGAAGATAGTTGAGAGTGCTAATGTGAAAGTTGATGAAAGTGATATGAGACAAATCAAATGCTCTAGATATGATTTAGATGATCAAGATGCTAGTTCAAAGCAAGTGCAGACCCATAATCAAATTCAGATTGTTCTAGAGAAGCCTAAGATTGAAGGAGAAGGAACAAGTGCTAGTGCAGAAGAAAGAGCTCAAGAATATGAAAATTAAGAAAATCCGAAGACTCCTAGGAATGTGAGGTTGAATCATTTAGAAAATCATATCATAGGATATTAGAATAAAGGTGTGATGAATAGAAGAAGAATTGTTGAAGAGTATTGCTTGATATCTAAGATTGAACCTAAATATGTTAGTGAAGCATGCAAAGATAAAAATTGGGTTAAAGAAATCGAAGAAGTATTGAACCAGGTTGAGAAGCATAATAAATTGATTCTTGTTCCTAGACCCAAGAATAAAAATGTAATTGGAACTAAATGGATCTTCTGAAATAAATTGGATGAAAAAGGTGAAGTTGTTAGGAATAAAGAAAGACATGTTTGTAAGGGATATTCTCAGATGGAAGGAATTGACTTGGAGGATACTTTTGCTCTGGTAGTAAGAATTGAAGTTGTTAGATTATTTCTTTCTTTTGTTTCTTACAAAGATTTTAAATTTTATCAGATGGATGTCAAGCCAGCCTTTCTTAATGGTGAGTTGGAAGAGGAAGTTTATATAGAGAAACTAGATGGATTTCAGTTGATAGATCAAGGAGACATGTTTTGCAGATTGAAGAAAGCATTGCATAGACTCAAGAAAGACCCAAGAGCTTGGTATGCCATATTGAATGAGTATTTTATGAAGCTTGAATTTAATAAAGGTACTACTGATAGTAATCTATATTTCAAGATTGATCATGATAACATTTTAATTGTTGAGGTATTTATTGATCTGATATTAGTTTTGGTAGAAATGATGGTTTATACAAGAAGTTTGAGGTGTCTATGATTGGTGAGAGAAAATTCTTTTAGGGATTGCAAATTACTTAGTTGGATAAAGGCATTTTTATGTCTCAATCAAAGTATGTGAAAGAATTGTTGAAGAAGTTTGGTTTAGATGACTCAAAGCTAGTTGGTACCCCTATGGTGACCGGATGTAAGTTGACAAAGGATGATGATTCTCTAAAAGTAAATCAGACTAGATATAGATCTATGATTGGTGGATTGCTATATTTGACTCATACTAGACCGGATATTATGAATGTTGTTTGTCTTGTTGCTAGATTTCAAGTTGATCCTAAGGAATCTCATGTTGTAGCTATGAAGAGAATTTTTTAGATATTTAGAAGGGATAGTTGATTTTGGTTTGTGGTATCCTAAAGATGATGATTTTACTTTGAGTGTTTTTACTAATGTTGATTGGGCAGGTGATGTGGATGACAAAAAAAGGGCTAGTGGTGGTGCAATTTTATTGGGTAAGATATTGGTTTCTTGGATGAGTAAGAAGTAGAATGTTATTTCTTTATCTACTACAAAAGATAAATTCATTGTTGTTGCTAGCAATTGTACTCGGGTGGTATGGATGAAGCAAATGCTGAAGGATATCAAAGTTGTTTTTGATGAGCCTACTTCTATATATTGTGATAATTCAACTACGATCAAGATTTCTAAGAATATGGTGCTGCATTCAAAGACTAAGCATATATCAATCAAGTTTTATTTCTTGAGAGAAAAGGTGAATGAGAAGGAAAATGGATTGGAGTATGTTCCTACAAAGGAATAGATAGCAGATATCTTTATGAAGCCTTTTCCTAAAGATACTTTTGAATATATTAGAGAGAATATATGGGTGATTGCTCCTCCTAATAAGAACTAAGATGCATGGATTTGTATCAGTCTGGTGAACTTCACAAAGATATATTGTGATATGGATTGATGTGTGGTGGCGACTACTCAGGGGGAGTAGTCAATGTTGTAGTTCAGATGTTCATATTTGTGAGCTAGTTTAAAGTGGGAGATAATTGTGATTTGATGTTCATTTGTGGATAGAAAGATTTGCGCAATATGTTCCTTTAGCATTGATGTCAAAGGGGGAGAGAGAGCTATGTGAAAAACTTATGTTGAGTTGTGTGCATGGTCTAAGGGGGAGATGATTATTTTCTTTCTTTCCATTGATTATTTTTCACATTCATATGTTGCCATCAATGCCAAAGGGGGATATTTTTGGTTGTTGTTGAGAAGTTTGTTGGAATGTGTTGTTGTCATTGATGTCAAGATATTCCTCTATGTGTTCCAGTGTTGCAGTTAGAATAAATGAGTTGGTTTGGCCAGTGTGTTGCGGATGAGTTGTTGCAGATTAAAGGGTTTTGAGATACATATCTCTAGTTGATTCAACTATAGTTTATGTGGTCCACATGGTGATTTGATCGAGTTATGAGATTTGGTATTACAGTTGGTTTCTTAGTTGTTTAATGTTGATTTGTATTCTGGATTTTGGTCTGCATTGCTTCGCATTGTAATATATTTATTTGTGGATTTATCAAAGTGTTTGGGAAGTTCTGTGTCCTCAATTCAGATGGTTCATGATTTGGAGGTCCAAAAGCGAATCTTTCAGTTTGACAATGAGTTTTAGTTGATGTTCTTGATGTTCGGTATAATGATGATGAAGATTCTAGTAAGCGGTGATCGTGTCCTATCCGTGTTGATGGTCCGCATTGATCATTGTGTTCGTTATTGATAATTTTCCTTGATTGGTGGTGTTCTTCATGTTCTTAGCCAACATGAAGATTGTAGTGTGTTGGAGATGTTAGAGGCATAACTCTTAGAGTTATTTCTTGTTTGAAGTGTTGATTTAGGTCCATACTATGTCTTAGCCGATATTGTTTTGGTCTGCATGTAATGTTGTAGGGTGTATGGTTATAGCTTTATAATCTGTGATGTGTGTTGATCCAACCTTGAAAGATATATTGATGATTTGTATAAATAAATGTAATATTCATGTGAGAGAGGTATCTATGTTCAAATAATATTTTAATCTTTCAAAAGCAATGAAGTAGTGTGAAGAAGTGTGAAGAAGTGTGAAGAAGTGTGAAGGAGTAGTATATGTGTTATGTGCTTAGCCAGAACTATAACCAGGCATGAGTAGATGTTATTTTATCTAATGATCTTTTAGATGTAATCTGAATGTTTTTTGTAAGACGGTGAGTCTTCCCAAGGGTTGTAGCCCTTCTTGTTATGTGTTTTGAGCAATGATCTCTAGGCAGTGTGCATGAATGCATGTGCATTCCCCATTGTAATATTTTATATAGTTCTAACAGGGTATCATCATATTGTGGGTAGGTTCCCATTGTGTTTTTTCCCTTGACCAGGTTTTCCACATCAACAATATTGGTGATATATGTGTTATTGATGTGGTTTTTATTTATGCTTTCATTATTAATTATCAGATCTAAAATTGTGTTTGAGTTAAGTAAAGTTTGTGAGCAAACTGATTCACCCCCCTCTCAGTTTGTTGTCTTGTTGCCAACACTTCCAACCAGCCAAATTCCTTTGAATTCTTTCTAAAATTGAGTTCCAAAAGGTGCTAGAAACTTCCTTAATCATGAGAGGCAACCCCAAATAGACCCCACAAAGAGCAGCACTCTAGTAGCCTAAGATAGATTTGATCTTGTATTGCAACTTCTCTATGGTATTAAAAAATTAAATGCTTCTTTTATCATAGTTTATATGTTGTCTTGAAGCTTACGCATATTGATTTAAGAAAAAATTTCCATTCTCATTATTCCACCACTAAAGATGCACTAAACATGATGGTATCATCCACAAACTACTACAAAATGACCAGTGGTAAGGAGGAAGAAGGATTAACCCATTGCACCTTTCCCCTATTGATAATACTTAAAAAGTTTCTTCTAAGAACATCAACAAGAATAATGAATAGGTAAGGAGATAGGGGGTCCCCTTGTCTAATACCTCTAGCCACTCCAAAATACCCCCTAGGAACTCCATTAACTAGCATAAAATACCTCACTATGGTAACACACTCTCTAATTAAGTTGATTATTCTATCTCCAAAACCAATTTTCCTAAGGACTTTAAACATACAGTCCCAATTAACTCTTTCATATGTCTTAGAAATATAAAGTTTGAGAACCATACCCAGTTGAGGATATTTGTTCATAGAATGAATAACTTCACAAGTAGTAACCACAACATCAAGAATCTGCCTTCCAGGAACAAACCCCTTTTGGTTGTACAGTTGATGAGACCATCTAGGAAAGGATTAATCCAATTCACCAAAATCTTAGAGAATATTTTATAGATAGTATTGCATAAACTAATAAGTCTAAAGTCTATAAGTTTTAGTGGCTATTGTATTTTGGGAATTAAAGAAATATAAGAATTGTTTAGTCCTTTTAGCAGTTTACTAGTCTATTTGAAATCCTTAGATGCCATGGTCAAATCAAATCCCACAATATCCCAAAACTTGTGAAAAAAAGCAAGAGGGAAGCCATCATGCCTTGGGGCTTTATAAGCCCCCATAGAAAAAAGTGCATTCCTGACCTCATCATTAATGATTAGGGGTAGAATTAGCACATTATTAACATCATCCTAAACATTAGGAAGGCACTGGAGTAATTAGTCCTCCAATAGTGAATTCTTAACTATATTCTCTTCTCTAAAAGTGGTACAAAAATCATTTGAAGCTAGAATTCCCAATTGAGTGTCATCCTTAATTTCTTGATTTGAGTCATCCTCGAGACTTAAAATCATATTCCATCTCTTGTGTTTACTGGCTAACCTATGGAAGAAGGCCAAGTTTTTTTCACCCTCTCAACCATTGCACCTTAGACTTCTACTTGCAATAAATTTCCTCTTGTTTCAGATTTTCTTTCCACTTCTCTCTTAAATTTTCATCCACCCTATGAGTAGACTCCGATGAATCCCCATGTGTCATTTTTTTTTAATTGCAACCAATATGGAATTAATTTCTTTTTTTTTAGCAAATATATTGCCAAATGTGACCTTATTCCAACCTTTCATTATCTTCCTTATCAAATCAAGTTTCTAGGAAACTCTATACATAGGGTTTCCTTGAATTGGGGTATTCCACTAGTTATGGATATAATCTTTGAAGTTCAAATACATTTTTCATATGATTTTGAATCAAAATGGTATGCGTCTATTGATAGGTCTACCAATCCAATCCAAAAGAATAGGGTTATGAACTAACACTGTCCTGGGAAGAGCATAAAGAGTGGAATTATATCCAATGTACCAGTTAGTTGAGACCAAAAACCTATCCAACCAAACATGTATAAGGTGATCCCCCTTCCTATGATTAAATCAAGTTAATAGATGGCACATCAAGTCAACATCAATCATGCCATTCCTACTAATAAAGTCCACCAAATCTATCATACTATCAAAATAATCAGCCAAACCTCCCCTTTTCTCTGAGGGAAAAATAGGGGAATTAAAATCACCCACCACCATCCAATGAGAATCTTGGTCATGTTGGATCGAGGAAGATATCTCATCCCAAAGACCAAACAACCTATCCGAGTGTTGGGGCATACACATTAACAAGACACAAAGAGTTAGATTGAGAGGCAAACTTGATAGTTAAAGAACTAGTCAAGGAAGAAATAAGAGAGCCTCCCAATTTCAAAGGCTCTCACATAGTGACAACTCCCCTAGAGGATTTGTTAGCATTTCTTATATAAAAAAGAAGAGCCTAGACAAATGTTTCCTGCAATAGTGTCGAAAGACCTATTTATCATCTTAACTTCTCGAAGTAACAAAATATCAATTATTTTATATAAAATACAAGCTCTAAGGGCAAACTATTTTTGGGAGTTGTTTGAGCCCCTCATATTCCATGAAAATAATTTCACTTTTTAACTCTGGTTGATGAGTCAAGGGTCATGTACCTTACATTAGTGATTTCCCTTACTATTTCCTTATGTCTAGTGGGCCTTGTTAGATGCAATGACACTCCCAAAGACACTGAGAGGAGGGGGGGGGGGTGAATCAATGTCTAACCATTTAATGGAATATTTGATCTTATTTATAACTTTGCAACCCAAATTAATGTACCGGTAAACAAGCAATAGTGCAGTAAAGAGAAATAATAGAGACAACATAAATGCACACCATAACACAAGATATTTTGGTGAGGAAACCCGGTAAGGAAAAAACCTCGGTGGGATTTATATGAATAAATATTACTTACAATAGGGGCCTGCAAATGCAGGAAGGCCAACAGCCTAGAGCTCACTGCTCAATGAAAGAGTCTCACTGACAACAAAATTGATAGTTAAATCCAAGACAATGTACTATTGAAAATAGCATCTGTAATGCTTGATTCAGTACTAGTTTAAGCTCAGTTAGAAACCTTAACCAAAAACCTTGCTGGTGAATGATATTCGCTTAGATAACCTATCTTCACTTGTTGCAAAATCCTTTCGCTATCTTCTATGATCTATTACATAATCGCCTTTCTTCTATTCTGTATATTTTCTATATCAAAATAACTTATAAGATCTCATACATATATTAGTCTTTACAATACATAATTTCAGCTTACAAATAATTAATTACATTAAAATACAATTCACATAAACAAAAATTGTCTCATGTCGGCCTGAGTGCTGGTATGCTTCGTTTCCAGTGTATACTAGATGTCGATGAATGAACTTGTTGTGCCTGTCAGTGCCGGTAGATGATGTTTGTGTTGTCAGTGTACCTGTAGAATCTTTTTATCACTTGGTTTCCATCAATGAAAACATCAACCATTCTCATTAGAGTGTAGAATGCCAACAATCTCCCCCTTTGGCATTGATTACAACACTTGTGAGAAAAATCCAAAAACTGTTGTCCAAAAATGAAGTCCAAAACTAATCCCCAAAAAAGAGTGTGCTCCTCCTAAGCAAGTGATTTATTCTATGCATTTTTCTCCATACTACTCCCCATTTGGCATCAATGACAAAGGATGTCAAAAAGAATCAAACAATACAAAAGTTCTACCTCATAGCATGTAACCAGTTGTGTACAATTTGAAAGATATCCGCCAAAATTAGATTCAGATTCTGCATGAATTTATTATTGTCAGTAATAATGGTTTCATTTTGTTGGATCATGTCGGTCAGATAATGCATCTGTTGCTCCAGTGATCAGTCTCCATAAATTGTTGATTTAGATAGTTCAACCCGCTGAGTTATAAGGTTGTCCATGTCGTGCCCAAACTTTTGGGCTAAAAACGAAACAAATTTTTTTTTTTTGAAACACTCAACTCTCAAAATAATCTACATTTAAAGTGGAATCAAACAAGTCTTGTCTTAACTAGGATGAAAATGGAGTTGTTTTCTAAGGTTGGTTTTATTAACCAACTCAAATAAGCGACATTAATTAATGGAGGTTAATTAATCCCAAGAGGGTTGTCGCAATTTAGTTAGTTAATTTAACTATCTTAATTAAGTTGTCGTTAATTAAAAATCAAGGGATAATTAGATATCTCAAATGCATATAAAACATTCCCGACCTAAATAATGATAAAGCGATTTAAATTAATTAGTAATTCTCATTTACAAATTTTTCCCAAATTAATTTCCACTTGACGATATATTTAATTAAATACAAAAATTATCTAAGAAATGTCCTTATTATAATTCCTTGATAAAATTCCATTAATAATGCGATAAGATAATTATATAAAATTTAATAAAATAAATTTAAATAGGTCTTCTACTTAACCCCAAATATGTATAATTAATTGTATATATACCTATATGTAGAAAATATAGCATATGTATAAATTATATACATATAAACAATTTGGGTAAACAATCTTTATATTTTAACCTATTTATACATGTATATTTCTTTTAATAAAAAGAACCAACTATGCCCATTAAATATTATCATGCAACTATTAAATAACCTTAAATTTTAAGTTATAATTTAAAAACTTAATTCAAATTCCCCCTCATATTTTACATGCAAACCCTAAGTTTAAAAATTATAATAAAGACTAAAATTCAAATCCTTCTTTTATGTTTCTATGCTAACCCTAACCCAAATATGGGCTAGGGGTTGCATTATTAAAATACTCCTATTATTAAAATGCTAACCCTAACCCGAAATTGGGTTAGGGTTGCATATTCTTTCTCTTTTCCTATTTGCTTATACCCTAACCCAAATTTGGGTTAGGGTTTAATATATTTATTATTTTTTTGAGTGTGTGTTTGTGTGCTTTGTGCGGGGCCAAACTAGGGCAAGGTGGCGGCCATGGAAAGGTGGAGGCTGAAGGAAGGTTAGGCATTCACGGTGTAGGCTCCCCCCGGTCGCCACTGTGTTTACACACAGTGGCGGGTGGTGCCGTCCATTATGTGTACCCAGAGTGGCGGCTAGTGCCGTCCACTATGTGTACACACAGTGGCAGCCAGTGTCGTCCACTATGTGTAAGCACAGTGGCAACCGGTGTCGTCCACTGTGTGTACACACAATGGCGGTCGGTGCCGTCCACTATGTGTAAGCACAGTGGCGGCTGCAGGCTGTCCACTATGTTTACACACAGTGGCGGCACCTCCCGCACCAACCACTATGTCTAAACACAGTGGCTCGACCCATGAGCCATCCACTGTGTTAACACATAGTGGTTCAACCCGATACCGCCCCCCCCCCCCCCAACTTTTGTTTATTTCTTTTTTTGGGGGGGTTTAAAAATATATATATATATGTATGTATATATATACACAATTTGCACAATAGGTTATGAAATATATTTGTATTTATATTTAAATTTATATATATTTATATATATATAAATATCAGTCTCTAAGGGTTAAAAGCTCTGGTTTTTTTTTTTGACAGAACATGTAGGAATAATTTAAAATATAGATAGCATAGAAGATCTATATATTTCATTTCTTGCTAAATAAATGTAGAGTAAGATTTTAATTTTCACATGAATACCAATATTCTTTTAGGTAGGTTATCTAGGCTCTAAATATACAACATTAAATTAATTAGAAATGTCAGATTTAACAGTTAAATATATCAAAGGAAAAGGTTCATTTCTCTGATTTTCTAGATCTGTGAATGCTCCTATATCTCTTTTCATTTTTACAAACATATAACAAAAGACTTTGTAAACTAACAGGTTTATCTACATCAATTTCTTTTCTGGATCTTTCATTTCTTTACTAAAATTGCAGGGATACAAAATAACAGATTTCATTATGAGACAGAATTAAATAAAATTAATAGCAGCCTTATAGATTACAGAACTTAAATAAAATGCAATTTTCTTATAATGGATAGATTTTAGATAAAAGAAAACAAACATTACAACCTTTCATTCAAAAATACTTTTCTCATAGAATATATTTTTTTTATACAATAGTCAACTTTTACAATGGGTGAAATAACCCAACTGGTCTCTCATTCCTAGTAATGATGACTTAAATACAATAATACATTTCTTTATACAAAAATAAAAACAACATAAAGCTCCTCATTTACATTTCTGCAACTAAAGCATAATATTACATGTCCTATTCCTTTTTCTGCAACTAAATAAATCTGCAACTCCTAGCTTTCTTTCCTCTTTCCAAGCAACTTGCATATAATCATAAGGTTGTGACCATGGGGTGGTCACCTCCTAGCCTAGACTTACTAGAAGCCACCCCCGAGATTGGAGAACCAAGTCCTAGATGGGTTACACTCAAGAAAACACTAACAAGCAAAGGGGAATACATAACAAACACAATCCCTTCCCAAGCCGAAACTTCATTACATAATGTGATGTTTTACTAGGGTGGAAGTGGACCAAGTACCCTAGAGGAGATCTGCTAGATAGTAACTCATAGCCAACTCATGGCATCCAAGAAAACACAACAAAACTCATTTAATCCCCCATATTCTTATGAACCCCAAAGGCAAACATGCCATATTTGCTCCCCTTATGACCCCCGAATGCATAAACAAAACTATGCAGCAAGGGTCACATGGACAAACCCTTGAGATCACTCTCATGATGAGAGCCTCTCACTCTAAGGTTGTCAAACTCCTTCCACCCCCAAGACCATTCTTCCCTCCCAAGGGTAAGATGGTCTTGGATACTCCCAAAACACAACAAATGCATAAACAGAAAATAGGAATAGATTCACATAAAGCTTTCACAATTTCAATACAATAAAAAAATACAATATTTCCATTTAAGCATTCTACCAATAGATTTTCAAATAAACAAATAAGAAGAAACTCCAACCTTGAATCTGCCAAGGGTATACTAGGGAGAGCTTGGAGAAGAGCACCCCAATCCACAAAACTTTTCTACAACACTTAGCCAAATTTTCCTATTCTCAAATTGGTTTTCCTTCAAAAATTGTCCAAAATCTCCAAAGATGGAGAATGAGTGATTAGCTCACTAAGCCTCAATCTCTAGCCTAAGAAGGCTTCTCTCACTCCTTCCAACCTCTTGGTTAGAGTGAGGGACTCCCATTGGTTGGTCTTCCCTAGGTCTTACAGACTCCCTAACCAAGGCACCTCAAGAAGAGGAATGAAATGGGGGAGAGGAATTACACCTATCAAGAAGGTTATCTAACCAAAGATGGCACTCCTATAGATGGAATTTGTCCATCTTGGGAAAACCACTTTTTTGGGTGGTTAAAAAAGCCCTAGGGGAAAGACACATGGCCAAATTTGGCCTTCACCCATAGGTATCCCATGAGGCCTAATAAAAATGCTCTAAAACTGACTCTAGGAGTTGATTTAACCCTTAAAAAGTCCACTTAAAGTTAACCTACGGGTCAACTCTGAGTTGACCCTCCTTGTGGCTCTCTAACCTAGATTTCTTGGTACCTTCAAGGATAATTAGGAGATATAACAATTAAACAAAAATAAAACTCTAAAAAAAGTGACATGACAATTGTCAACACAACATACAACATATGTGTCAAGTGACACTGCAAAATAATTCCACATCACAAATACACACATGGCAATTGTCCCTTGAATGATTTAAACAAATTTAATGAATACAATTTACACACATGAAAACAATTATGTTTACGAATAAAATACGATACATATGGGGTGTTGTCTCTCCAAATAGACAACCCCTAGTGCCTAGGCTTGATTCTCCATAATATTTCCATGGTCACATGGATAATTTCCTGGGCATCTCAATTTAAACATTAGTACTTTCCAATAGCGTCATATAATATAAAACACATAATTAAGAATATAATTCAATCATTCTACATAGAATTGACATTATACAATACAATTGCCACATCTCAAAGCAATTCACATAAGTAATTCATCATAATCCTCATAATTTAATCCATTTATAAGATATGCAAACATATTTCTAGCATCATAGTAAAGTCCTACAAATAAATTAATGACATACATCGTCTCAATGTTACCCTATTCTAGGATCATATAAATTCTATATCCATAAAGCATAGAAATGAAGCATCAATATATATCAATGTTATCAAATTTGTGGGATCATATAAAGTTCTATATCCATAATGCATAAAAATAAAGCATCCATAATAGTTCCAACATGAAAATCACTAAAAAGCTAGGATGGATCAAGGTAGGGCCTCACAATCCAATCTAGGACCAAGTTTTTATTTCAGCTCCCGGGCCTTCATCCTTATCCTTGCTTTTTCTTTTTCCAAATTCTCAATCTTTTCTTCAAAAAATGCCATTTCTTGATCAAAAACTTGTTAGGATTCCCACAGATACTGAGAGGGGGGGTGAATCAGTATCTAACCGGTAATAAGATTTTCTTAACTTAAAACATGTAGAGCATATTAATACTGTGTACTGGTAAATAGAAAGTAATGCAATAAACAGAGATAAAAACAACCACATGAAAAACACACCATAACACAATATTTTAACGAGGAAACCCAGTGTGGGAAAAACCTCGGTGGGATTTGTAACCCACAATATTCACTTACTGGCCAATAAGAGAATAATACTGCTACAAGAGGGGCCTGCACATGCAGGAAGGCCAAGTGCCTAGAGTTCGCTGCTCAATTACAAAATGGGAAGTCTCATTGACTTACAAAATGGATTATACAAATCCAATGTCTTGTACTACTTCAAAATAGCATCTACTATGCTAGATCTAGTACCGGTTTATAGCTCTGCTTCTTACATAAACCCTTAACCTATAATTCGCATAATAGGTTTGCTTTATTTTGCCTATATGTTTTCTTCCATCTATATATATTTGTTCTACAATGATCTCTTATATATATGAGTCATTTTACAACTTTCCAAGTCGGCTTACAATGATTTTACAATAATAAACAAAATATATTAACAACAAAATTCGGCTTCTGTGTCAGTGCTTTCTTTCACTGCCGGTGCCGGTGGTTTGTGTGCTGGTGTAGAATCTGTTTTTGTTGGTGCCGGTGTCATAGGATTGTAAGGTTGCCATCAATGACAAAACCTTCAATCACCTACAATGTCTCATTGGAGTGTGCATTTTCCAACAATCTCCCCCTTTGGCATTTATGGCAACACTCATGAGAAAAATTCAGAAGTGTATCAAAAATTGAAGTCCAAAAATTGTTACAAAAAATGTGTGCTCCCCTTGAGTAGATAATCCCTAAGTTATTGGATTTTTCTTATACCACTACTCCCCCTTTGGCATCAATGACAAAGGTTGTCAAAGTGTCAATAGAGTGTAGTTTCATGTTTCAACCTTGTAACCAGTTGGTTACAATTTGAAAAAGTTCTGCCAAAACCAAATTCAAGTTCTCAGTGAACTTTTTACTGTCTTTTATTGTGGCCTCTGTCCTCTGAACTGTACTGGTGAGGTGTTGCATTTGCTCTGCCGGTGTTTTCTATCCTTGTACCAATGCATCAGATATTTCTTTCCTTAAGGATGCTAGGTAGTCCAGTTTTGGACTTAGTCTTAATTTCAGATCCTTAGCCTTACTTTTTATTCTCTCCTTATTCTTTCTAGCTATAGTAATTCTTCCTCAAAACTTGTTATCTTTTACTCAAAAACTGATAATGAATTAGATGAATTAATAAAATTGTCAGCTAGTTTATTTATTCCTCATGTATCTTGCTAATCTTCTTGTCTATATCAACTGTCAAAAAGTTAGTCTTACAAGTATCTCTATACAAAGTTTTGAATTCCTTTAATGTGCTACATAATTCTAGTAGAAGTGTGTCAAACTGCCTTGTACACTTCTTTATTTATTCCTCAAAGAATTTTTGTTTTTCCTTTTCTAACCTCTCTTTGAATGTGTCCTCCTTTATTTGTTCAAATGTCACTATGTTGTTAGTAATATATACTTAGACAAAGTGTCAAGTTGACTCAAAAAATCTTTATTATCCACATTACATTTTGGAGCTATCATCTTAAAAATTGGAATTGTGTCATCTATAGCCTTATATGCCTGTGAACTACAATCTGTTATTTTCTTTATAGAGTCTAAAAGAACTTCAGTTACATTTGTTGTCTTGAATCTTGCAGTTGAAGAGCCAACATTCTAAATTCCGCTGGTGGGAGCAATATCCTTGCTTGTAGTGACCTCTGGTAGGTCATTCTGTGTTTCCATTTCCTTAAGCAATGGTTTGTTTTGCTCAGCAGTTGTCGGTGGCATTGATTCTGTATTAACCTGTTCCTGTGTTGGAGCCTGTTGCTCTGCTTGTTCCTCTGTTTGTTGTTTTGTTTGTTGTTTTGTCTGTTGTTCTATCTGTTTTCCTTCAGTGTTATCTATGTTATCAGTTACCAGTGGCTCACTACCAATATCTGTCTTACTGGTTGTGTCCTTATCTACCACAATGTTGACCTTCTGAGTATCAACATCTACAGTATATAATACCTCAAAATTAGGATTTCTATCCTCTTGTAATATATCCATACTCTCATCAGCTAGTTGATCTTCAGTTGCTGTTACCGGTGGAGTATTCAGAGGTGGTGGAGATAAGTTATCTTTTATTTTGATGCTCGGAGGTCCACCAACCTTTCCTTTACCTTTATCCTTATCTTTTTGATATAATTTGATTGGTTTAGGATTTCTATATTCTTCTTGTTTTTCCTTCTCAACAAGGAATATATCCCATGCATTAGCAGTTTCCTCTACAACCTCATTTACTCTACCAACCATAAGTGCTACATGTCGGTGTGCAGTTGAGAATACTGTCTGGTTAGCCTCTGATATCATATCATCTATCTCCTTTGGTGAGTTAAATAGGATAAATAGCAAGTAGTTTCTCAATATTTATTTTCTTGTCAAGCTCTATAACATCTTGCCTTCTAGCTTCAAGTCTCTTGAATAGTTCTACCGGTACTTCATCTACAATTTGCATCAAAAATTTCTTGTAGATATCCAAGTGTAGAATTACACTGTTTTCAACTTTCTCCTTATCATCAACTGATAGTGAATCATATAATTTGTTGATGTTCTTAAGCTATTCGTCCTCTGTTATTTCATCCAACAGTCTGTCAATCGGAGCAATATTTTGTTGAGTCCTTTTCTTTGGTGTTAACTTTTTCTTCTTTGGAGTTGTCTTCTTAGCTGGGGGCCTTACTACCTATTGTTTTTGTTTGGTTCTTCTAGGCGAAGGTGTAGATACCAGTGAAGGTTCCCTTTTCCTTACAACTCTTTTAAATGCTACTAGCATATCACTCTTTGAAGAAGTTGCTACCAGTGAAAGGTGAGTTTCTGGTTGTTGTGCTTGTAACTCATCCTCAGTGATACTGGTTTGATTCAGTACATCTTCTTTGATAGCCTTAGCCTACCTTGAACCTCTCCTCATTGTTGCTTCTACTTTCTTCGCTCTCTTCTTGGATTGAATTCGATTTTCAATGGTTTTAGCACTGCCAAATACCTCTTCCTTAGGTTCATTGTGTGCTTCCAGAAGGGCTTTTGCATATGTTTCAATGATGTGATCATCTGTCTCATAACCCATTTCAGTAACCCAAATTGTTCTTGGGATAACTGCATCCATCCAGATCTCATCTTTCTTAATCACAAAACATATGTCATCCTTATATTTATCGACAATTGTTTGTGATAATCTTACTCTAGTGTTCATTCGGGCCTTCAATGCTTGAAAGTATTCATTAATATTCTTCTCTTTGTTTTCACCCATGTTACTTAATAAATCAGATAACTATTTACCTACGGGTATGTCAAATCCAAGGTTCTTATTACCTATACCGGGCACCTATTTGGTTATATGTAGCAAATAAGCAAACAAGTAAGTTGCCGAATCTAAATGTCCCTTTCTTATCCTTCTTGATTTTTCCCAAATTGTTAATCAATTCATCCTTCAACCATTCACACACATCAATTTTCACATTATCCTTAATCATGTCGTGAGCACTCTTTATGCATAAGCTGGAAAATGAATTTAGTTTGTTTGCATGTGTTGTTTTGTAGCCTAGAATCATGCTAATGAATCTCACATTTATGTCAGTTACATCATTCACCCTTAAAGACCTTTTGTTGGATGTTGCACCTGTTAGGTTCATTACTAGGTCATTTGAGACCTCCTTTGTCTTGTCAGGTCTGTTACCGATGGAGGGCAACCCTGTTACAACTTTTACAACTTCCTTAGTAATTTTGTGAATTGAATCCAGCCAGAAAAATTCACCATGAACCTTGCTCAACACTATCCTTATCACTTCCTTAGGGAATTCAAGAATGCAGAGAATTTCTGTGAATCCTAGGGTTTCAATTATTTTGTGTTCAGGTTTCACATTACCAGAATCATCACAGATAACTATCTTGTACATGTTCTTAATTTCTTCATCTCCTAATTTTTCTATATGGCAATGAATATACATCCTAGGGTCTTCTACAAAAACTACTCCTTTGGGGATTTGAGAAAAAGCACCAACATTATCATCCTTCTTTGCTATTTTGAGAACTAACTAAAAAATGGGCCTAGGGCGCTTGATTACTTCCACTACAGTAGGGTTTACTATGAATTCAGGTACAAAAGAGGATGCCATGATTATAAATACCTTTTTCTGCCTTTGGAAAGATTGATTTCTGAATTGCTTTGCTTCTTTGCTCGAAATGCCTTAGCTCTGGAAATTTCACGATCTTCAAATGTTTGAATTCTCGGTGAAATAAAATGGAGCCAAAAACACTAATTTATAATGTCAATTTGCCAACTACCATATTTAATGCTTGTCAGTTAAGTAATCACTTAACTTTATCTATCGGTATAGAAGTAATTTCAACTTCTTACCATCAACTGAGGGAATAACAGCATATTTCTCATTTGTTTGCCAAACCCTCAAAGAAATTTTCTTCAGTTGGATGAAGACTCTCCTGCCAATGGAGTGTTACTTTCTTCTGTCGGTGGAGTGTTACTTTGTTCTACCAATGGAGGAGTATTCCTATCAACATTTAGTTTTGATTTCCTGATCCATTGTTTTGAAAATTCCTACTTTACTTCTTCAACCTTTTCTTTTCCTTTCAAACTAGGACCTTGGTTGTTTACCGGTGAGGACTTGCTTCTACAAAATTTAGCAATATGCCCAATTTTGTTACATGCATAACAAGTCACATTATTTTTCTAAATAGCCTTCCCATAACCTATGCCGGTTTGTGTTTTGCATTGATTAGATAAGTGTCCAAATCTCCCACAAACATAACATCTCACATTCATTCTACAATTTTCAGCATTAGGACCAACTTTGTTGCATTTTGAACATTGACCGGTGGGTGTACTAGTATTCTGATAATTTCTAGATCTACATTGATTTTCTCTATGACCATACTTGTTACAGTTACAGCATTTGCCATTAAATTTATAAGCAGTAGGTTGTCTTACCGATTTGCCATGATCCTATGTGTTTACAGTACCAGAGCTTTCACCAGTTTCAAAGCCAAGACCATTAGTGTCACCATTAGGTTTTTGATTCTTCAACAAGTCACCAAGTTCTTCTGAGCTTTTCTTGAATTTTTCTTTATGTTGATTTCCAACAGCCAGTTCTCCTTCCAAGATACCTTTTTGTCTCATGAGTTCATTTGAGTCATTTTGTGCATGCATTAGATTTGTCTTCAACATATCATTTTCATAAATAAGTCTTGTGTTTTCATTTGCAGCATCATTCAGTCTTCTAGTCAAGTCTTCTTCATTCTTCTTTTTATCTTCAATTTCTTTACAAAATCTCATAGTCATATCCTACATCTCATTCTTTGTTGTCATGTTTTCTTGTTTCAGCTTATTCATCAGATCACTAAGAGTTTCTTTTTCATCATTCTCATTTTGCATTTTTTCACAAAGTTCTCTTCTCTTGTTTCTTGAAATAGTAAGATTTTCTTGAAGTGCTTGAATAATATCTTGAGCAGCCTTTAGATCATCTTCAAGTTTGATATTTTTCCATTTTTTTGCATCATAGTCTGAGAGAGCTCCTTCTAGTTGCTTCATCAAGTTTTCCATTTCTACCGGTGTCAAGACCTTCCTCAAGTTGTTAGGCTTCTAAAAATAGAGGACCAAGCTTTGATACCAATTGTTAGGATTCCCACAGATACTGAGAGCAGGGGGGTGAATCAGTATCTAACCGGTAATAAGATTTTCTTAACTTAAAACATGTAGAGCATATTAATACTGCATACCAGTAAATGGAAAGTAATGTAATAAACAGAGATAAAAACAACCACATGAAAAACACACCATAACACAATATTTTAATGAGGAAACCCGGTGTGGGAAAAACCTCGATGGGATTTGTGACCCACAATATTCACTTACTGGCCAATAAAAGAATATTACTGCTACAAGAGGGGCCTGCACATGCAGGAAGGCCAAGTGCCTAGAGCTCACTGCTCAATTACAAAATGGGAAGTCTCACTAACTTACAAAATGGACTATACAAATCCAATGTCTTGTACTGCTTCAAAATAGCATCTACTATGCCATATCCAGTACCTATTTATAGCTCTACTTCTTACATAAACCCTTAACCTATAATTCGCATAATAGGTCTACCTTATTTTGCCTATATATTTTCTTTCATCTATATATATTTGTTCTACAATGATCTCTTATATAAATGAGTTATTTTACAACTTTCCAAGTCAGCTTACAATGATTTTACAATAATAAACAAAATATATTAACAACAAACTTCATGTCGGCTTCTGTGCCGGTATGCTTTCTTTCACTGCTAGTGCCGGTGGTCTGTGTGCCGGTGTAGAATCTATTTTTGCTGGTGCTAGTGGATTGCCTTGCCGGTGTCATAAGATTGTAAGGTTGCCATCAATGACAAAACCTTCAATCACCTACAATGTCTCATTGGAGTGTGCATTTGCCAACAAAACTAAGGTAAGTTCCAAATAACCTATCATATTATCTGCTAGGCCATTTATCTCCTTTTGTGTTTTCTTAATCTCCTCATCAATGTCTTCAATCAGGTGGTGAGGCTCGCAAGCTTCTTTATACAAATCCTTATATTCCAAAATTGTTGAATTAAGTATTGGTAATAAGGAATCAATATGCTCAGTACAGTCCTTGATAGTCTTCTCAAAGAATTCACCTTTTCCTTAATGGTTTCTTCATTGATCTTATCTACAGTTAGAACATTTGAAGTAATAAATTTGGACAATGCGTCCAGTTTACCCAAAGAACCATCAATATGATCTATCTTACATGCCAGTGCAATCATTTTCAAAATAGGCAATGTATCATCAATGGCCTTATATGCTAAGGTGTTGCAATCTGTGATCCTCTTAATTGAATCCAAAAGAACATTTGTTACATTTGTAGGTCTGAAATCTGTAGTGGATGTGCTCGATTCTGCAATAACTTTCTTTTCATCAGACACTAGACCAATTACTTTAACAATTTCTTCCTTGTTTCCATCATTTATTACCTCTTTATTTACAATTGTTGCTGGTTTCTCACTCTGTGTTATTACCTCTGCTTCTACCAATTTTTCAATGTTCTGAGAGTCAGTAGTGTTAACCAATGACTCAAAGATCTCAATGTTTGCAGCATCAGCTGTCTTAACCTCTGCAATCTCATTATCCATAACAATATTAAAATCTCATGTATCTACATTCATAGTAAAAATAATTTCCGATTAGTATCATCATGAGTTATTTCTTTAGCCTCCTTATCCGGTTGACTGTTTGTATGTACTAGTGTCCCTGAAGTTATTGGTGGGGTGTCTTGCACCAGTGGAGAAAGGTTATCTTTGACCTTTATAACAGGTATACTACCAATTTTACCTTTACCTTTATCCTTTTGATATACCTTTGTAAAAGACATCCATTTTTTGTCTATCCCTTTCTTCTTTCTTTTCTTTTTCTACAAAAAATATGTCCCATTTGTCAGTAGTTTCATCTGCTATTTCTTTCACTCTCCCAGCCATTAGACTAACCTGCCAGTGACCACTCACAAAAACTAACCGATTGGCTTCAGCAATCAGTTCATCAATCTCCTCTAGGGAATTTACATGGTAAACAACCAACAATGCTTCAACCTTTAACTTTTTATCCAATTCCATCACTAGCATTCTTTTAGCCTCCAATCTTATGTATAAGTCATTTTGCAGATCATCTACAACCTCAATCAAAACTTTCTTGTAGATGTCAAGATGCAAAATAATGCTTTCCTCTATTGTCTCCTTGTCATAATCCTTGAAAGAATGATAAAATTTATTCACATTACTAAGATTACCTTATTGTGTTATTTCACTGATCAATTCCTCTGGTGTAAGGGTATCTGATGCCTTAGGTTGTTGTTTCTTCTTTGGAGTTAATTTCTTCTTATGCTCTCTTACAGCTTGTTGCTTCTTCCTTAATGTTCTTGTCCTTTTAGGAGAAGGAGAAGGTACCGGTGAAGGTTTCCCCTTCTTCCTTTCAACTCTTTTGAACTCTATTGTCTTATCACTGTCTGTATCAAAAGAAATGACAACTGGTGAAACATGAGCTACCGGTTCTAGTCCTTCTAGTTCACTAGCAAAAATACCACTTAAGTTCATCACATTTTCTTTAACTTCTTTAGCCATTTTGGATGCAACTCTGATGAATTTTTCTCTTCTTTTTCTCTTCTTTTTCATCGAAACAACACTCTCAATAGTGTCAACATTTCCAAAAATTTCTTCAAAAGGTTCCCTAGGTGCATCAAGAAAAAATCTTAGCATAAGCCTCAAGAATATTCAGATACTTCATATCCCATCTCTATTATCCAAATAGTTCTAGGAGTAACAACTTCCATCCATGTTTCATCTCTTTTGATTACAAAACATATTTGCTTGTCATACTTATCCACAATACTCTGCAGTATCCTTTCTCTAACCTTCATTTTGGTTTGGAAGTTTTTGAGGTAGTCCACTACAATGTTATCACTGTTAGCACCAATGTCGGTAATAGCTTCCATGATCTATCTACCTATCGGGATGTTATATGCAAAGTCCTTGTGACCAATTTCGGGTATCTCATTTGTGAAGTAAAGCATTAAACACACAAGTAGATTCCTAAAATGGAATGTTCCCTTCTTATCACCCTTAATTTTCTTCAAGTTATCTATCAGTTCATCCTTAAGCCATTCATAGATGTCAATCCTTGTATTGTTCTTAACCATCTCATATGCATTATGAATACATAAACTAGAAACATAATTTAATCTATTTGCATGTGTAACTTTGTATCCAAATACCATGCTCACATATTTCACATTTGCATCATTGATACCACTGACCCTAAGAGATTTGTTGTCAGATGTAGCTCTAGTTAGGTCCATAACACCCTTGTTTGGTATCTTCTTCTTTTTGTCAGGCCTAATACCGATTGAGGGTAAACTAGTAATAGCCTTGATTTCCTCCTTAGTGATTTTAAAAACAGAATCTAGCCACATAAACTCCCCATGAACTCTGCTCAGTACAAGACAAACTATTTCATCCGGAAATTTAGGAATGTTCAAGATTTCATCAAATCCTAAATTCTCAACAATCTTATGCTCCGGCTTGACTAAACCTTATTCATCAGTTATAACATCTTTGTACATGTTCCTCAAGTCATTAGACCCTAAATTCTCTATGTTGCAGTGGATATAAATCCTCGAGTCTTCAACAAAAGAAACTCCCTTTAGAATCTTAGAAAAGGCTCCGATGGAATCATCTTGCTTAGAAATCTCAGGAATGATTTTAAGAACGGGTCTAGGGTGCTTAATATTCTCTACCATAGTAGGGTTTGCAATAAATTCAAGTGCACAAGATGAAGATGCCATTTCGAAAGACAAATACCTTTTAACTTGAAATCCTTGAATGCCTGAAAACACCTTGCTGCTTCGCCTTTAGAATGCCTTTTCTCTCTCTTTGTGCTCTTTGAATGCTTGGATGCTTGGTGAATTGAAATGAGGGTTTTCCAGTGTTTTATAATAAAAAAATGCTCTCCAACAACCGCATTAAATGCTTTTCGGTTAAGTGAAGTCTTGACATATCCGTTGGTAAAGAAGAAATATAACTTCTTACCATCAACTGAGGATAGAATGCATGATTTTCAGTTTTTTGTCATTCCTTAGTCAGATGAGAATCTCGTACCGGTGAAGGGTTACTTTGTTCTACCGGTGCAAAGACAGATTCATCAACTCTCTGATCTCTCTTCTTGATCCATTGTTTTGAAAAGTCTTGCTTTATTTTGTTTACTTTTTCTTTTCCCTTCTCATTAGATCCTTTATTGTTCTCTAGTATAGTCTTGCTTCTACATAATTTTGCAATATATCCAATCTTGTTCCATGCATAACAAGTTACATTATTCCTCTGAATAGCTTTTCCATATCCTTGACCGGTTTGTGTTATGCATTGATTAGATAAATGTCCAAATCTACCACAAACATAGCATTTCACATTCATTCTACAATTTTTTGAGTTATGACCAACTTTATTGCATTTGGAACATCGACTGGTGGGTAAATTTGTATTTTTATTATTTCTAAATCTACTTTGATTTTCTCTATGACCAAATTTATTGCAATTAAAACATTTCCCAAATTTATAAGCATTAGGTTGTCTTACCAGTTTGCTGTGAACTTGATTATTTACAGTCTCGGAACTTTCTTCATATTCAAATCCAAGTCCAATTGTATCTCCATCAAGTTTATGTCTTTTCAGCATGTCATCAAGTCTTTTTGAACTTTTCTTGAATTTGTCTTTGTATTCATTTACAGTGAACAACTCATTTTCTAGAATGCCAACTTGACTCCTAAGCTCCTCTTTATCATGTTGCATGTGAATCAAATATGTCTTTAGCATATCATTTTCATGACAAAGTCTCAGATTTTCATTTTCTCCATCATTAAGTCTCCTAGTCAAGTCTTCAATATCCTTACATATCCTCATGGTCAGCCTCTACAATATTTCTAAGAGTTTCCTTTTCATCATCACGTTTCTTCCTCTTGTTTTGTGCTATAACCAAGTTCTCCTGAAGTCCTTTAATGAATTCCTGGGCAGTCCTCAGAACATCTTCAAGTTTGATATTCTTTAATTTTTTTGCATCAAAATCTTCATGAGCTCCTTCCAACTATTTTCTCAAACTCTCCATCAGTACTGGTTTCAAAATCTTTCTTAAGCTATTAGGATTTTGCAAATAGAGGACTAGGCTCTAATACCAATTGTTAGATGCAATGATAGTCCCAAGACACTGAGAGGGGGGGGGGGTGAATCAGTGTCTAACCGGTTAATGAAATATTTTATCTCATTTATAACTTTGCAACCCAAATTAATGTACTGATAAACAAGCAATAGTGCAGTAAAGAGAAATAACAGAGACAACATAAATACACACCATAACACAAGATGTTTTGGCGAGAAAACCCGGTAAGGTAAAAACCTCAGTGGGATTTGTGACCCACAACATTTACTCACTGGCCAATATGAATAATTATTACTTACAATAGGGGCCTGCACATGTAGGAAGGCCAATAGCCTAGAGCTCACTGCTCAATGAAAGAGTCTCATTGACTACAAAATAGATAATTAAATCCAAGACAATGTACTGCTCAAAATAGCATCTGCAATGCTTGATTCAGTACCGGTTTAAGCTTAGTCATAAACCTTAACCAAAAACCTTTCCGGTGAATGATATTTGCTATTACATAATCGCCTCTCTTCTATTTTGTATATTTTCTATATCAAAATGACTTATAAGATCTCATACATATATGAGTCTTTACAATGTATCATGTCAGCTTACAATTAATTAATTACATTACAATACAATTCACATAAACAAAACTTATCTCATGTCGGCCTGAGTGTCGATATGCTTCGTTGTCAGTGTAAACTAGATGTCGATAAATGAACTTGTTGTACCTGTCGGTGTTGGTAGATGATGTCTGCATTGCCAGTGAACCTATAAAATCCTATTACCGATTGGTTGCCATCAATGACAACATCAACCATTCTCATTAGAGTGTAGAATTCTAATAATTCTCTCTGATGGGCATCTAGTCTCTGGTTTCAAACCCACATCAATCTTATTATTCCTAGTTTTCCTCTTCTATGTCATCCAACCATCATCACCTATTTGAGCACAACCACTGAGGAAGCACCAAGTGAAGAGAAGGTTTATGCCATACATGGGGAGGGGGTTATAGGCTTCTTGGGGGGGTTTAGCAACCACATTTTCTCCACCAAATTTACAATTGCTAGGAGTGATAGGAGTTGGGACATCATCAACAACATTGTAGGAGGGAGGGCTAGAAGGAAGAGGAATCTACCCTTCTTCCAAAGGTCCCATTTTCACCATATTGCTATGCTTCCCCTAAGAAGACTTGTTAGGAGAAGGGGGAGGAAACTCTCCTTCGAGCCAGGATCTTGTTTTCTTAGGAGTTTCACTACTTTTATCCCCCTTGGCGGACTTATTGAAGGTTTCCATCATCTTAAGGAGACATTCAGTGAAAGGGTATTCATCACTCTATCTTTGAGCTATCCCCATCTAACACCTTGTCCACTATTCTAGACATTGTAGACAAACATATTTCCTTCTATTTCTAGGGATTTTGGGGGGAGTCTTTACACTCATATATTAGGTACCTTGGTTTAGAACATTTTTGACAATAAACCATGGCATTCTCATAAACTAATGCTTAGTCCCAACTTCCTAACTTGGATTGCAAGGTAATGAAGTTGGGAAGATTATTATTAATAGTAACCATCACACAAAAATGAGAAAAAAATAACCTAGATTTCATTTTTATCATATCATATGTGGATACAAAATTCCCAAATGTATTCCCAATCCATCAAAAAAATTGTTCATCTTAGAACTCAAGTGGGAGTCTCAAGAAGCAAACCCACACATGAGTTGTCTTGTTTAAATCTACAGTAAGATCAAAACTAGGTTTCAACCTAAAAGTGAGAAATGGTACTTCACATAATCCCATGACCCTAAGAGGATCGCAACCAAGTCTTCCTCCATAGTGAATTTGAACAAGAAGAGAGTGCCAAAAATAGTGCTAATAGTGACACTTCACTTCAATCTCCATTTAGAGACAGACATTTTCTTACCATATCAATTGTCATCCTGAAAGAGAAAAAACTCCCATCCAAAGCATTATTTATTGAAGAAACAATGTGGTCCACCACTGAATCAAGTAACAAAATAGCAATGCCTTCCTCTATTTGTAAGAACTTTGGGACTATGTTAAGGTCAACTTGACTATGCATCTCATTGACAAGTACATTTTTCCATCCATTGGATTGTGTGTTCTCCTTCGAATTCACATGCTCCAACTTATTGGAGTTAACAATATTATTACTATCTATATTGGGAACAACAGATCTCCTAAGATAAGAATCAACCTTAACCAAAGTGGGGCCATTATATGAGGACACTTTAGTAGTGACCAAAAGATATTCCTCCAAAAATGACACTAAAACAACATTTGAAGAAGGATTTGTATGTGGGGGAGAATGTCCCCCACCTTCCACATACTCTAGGAGCTTGAAATTTGAAAAAAAAAATCGAGCGGGAAGTTGCAAAGCTTCTCAATTTCATGGTCAAGTGAGAAGCTGTAGAGCTTCTCAATTTCATGGTTTGTTGAGGAATATCTTGTATAGTATTGATATGTTGATGGTAATGATAATAGTATAATGATGATAATGATGATGATTAGGATGTATTTTCCTTGGGCCTAACACTCTTGTTCAAGATAATGTTGTTTTTGAGATGTTTGTATTATGATGAGATGTGATATGCAAGAAAGAGTACTGAAAGTCTGGCTGGAAGAATCCTCTGCATTTATTTTCATTTGAGGATTTGGTCTTGCATATTTTAACATGGTATCTATGCTCTATGGACATTGCACTGCTATCTTTTCAAGTTCATGGTGTTGTAATTGAAGTGGCTAGTGATTGTTGTTTGTTGAAAATCTAGATATTTGTCAAAAGTGGATTTGATTGGTCCAAAAATTATTTGCATTTATGTTTCATGTGTTGCAACTTGGAGGACATACTTGTAATATTTATTCATTGTCTCGGTTCCAATTTTAGGTGTTGAGGTGTTCTGCAAGAGGATTTATTGACGTTCTATTCAAGATTTTGTTTCTTGGCATTATGGGAATGAAGTGTTCTATATATATTTATGTTACACCATCATGTGGGTGTGTGAAATAAGTTGAGTCCACTTTTTGGCCAAAAAGTGGAAGTATTTTCCTTAATTTTTTAGAATTTGTCCCAATTGACCTAAAAATTTGAAGCATATAAAGAATGAATCTTTAAAAAAGTCAAGAATATGAAATGTATTGCTTGAACTCTAGTTTCTAAATATGTAGTTTATTTTAACACCCAAATGATACAAATCAATTTTCAATAGGAATTTCTAAAAACCACTATTTAAAAGTCATTTTTTTTAGGTTCATACCATGCCAATGTACGACAAACATAATTTGACTTGAATGAAAGTATTTTTCTGATTCCTTTTGGAAAAATATTTGTAACACACTCAAGATTAGTGAGGATTTTTTTTGTTATTTTTTAAAAATATTTTTTGTAAATTTTTTTTATTTTTTAATATTTTTATTATTATTATGTTATTTTCTAGGTGTAAGGTTGAAAAGTGTATACCTTGCACTTTTACCCTTCATTTTACACCACTTTGTGTGGGCATGTGACCATAGTCATTAATTTAAAGTATTGAAGTTTCAAATATCATTGGGGATGGAGGCTTGGCTCCATTAACGAGAGATTCCTATGATAGGAACAATGTCACATGGTCATCTCCCCCCATCCCACATGGTACTATAGGGAATGTTGCGCCAACATCTCCAATCATATTAAAAAATTTACCAGTCACACTACATTTTATAACAAACCAATTATGAAGTAATATTATTTCCTTATGTAAATTCAAACTTCATCTTAACCCACTTGATCAAATTTACCCATTTAATTGGTTCACTTGAAGATCTTTGTATGTTGTACATCATTAGTGCCATAATAATGTCTGGTAGTGCTTATGCAAAATTTAGGTTCCCTTTAAGTGTCTTAGAGATTATTTGTTCTCTTTGCCTTAAACCCTAAACCTTGGTTTATGTGTGTTTCTTTTTGTTCTAATTTTATGTCAACTTGCTCGACTGATTGTTGTCATGAAGGACCCTTTTGTAAAAAGAGGGTAAAAATTTATTAAATCAGAAAGAACAATACACAGACAAGGGGAAACTAGCCCAACCAAGAAAGAAAAAAGGAATTGCCAACCTAAAGGTGACCCTAATAGGGCCACAACTAACCAATCATATCATCCTTTGCAATATCATCAATCAAAATTTTTTTGAGGAAAACTATCCCCATTCCCCAACATCCTATCCATCAAGACATTTAGAACCCCATTTAGCCAAAAAATCAGCCTTCTTATTCCACTCCCGCAAAACATAGAAAAAGGAAATTATCTCCAAAGAGTCTTTCAAACAAAGGATTTTTCTGACTACCACTACCATATGTCAATCAACATCATCCAACTAATTCTTATTCATCATATTCATAACAACCTAAGAATCTGACTCACACATAATCATGCACAATCCAAGAGCAAAGAGAATAGCAACAACCTCCATATAATTATTAATTTATTACCCCTTATAAATAGAAAAGAGAAAAATCACATTTCCCAAACAATCCTTGCCAATACTTTCAATCTCTGCAATACCCAAATTTGCTCCAAGAAGAACCATAAATATTAATCTTCGCGACTCCCTAGGGTGGAGGAGACCACTTACCATCACACTAAACCTTATTCTTAATATGTCAACACTTATCTTGCCAACTCCTCCTACAAATGGGATCTCTAATATCCCCAACAAAAAAATTCAAGTTCTAAATAACAACCATGTCACTAGGATCCACATCAATAGATAGATCACACATTTCCAAAAACGTTTCCCATAACCTATTAATAATTTTCTACCAAACTTGTTTCACCAACATATTCTAACCCGAAAAAATATTGCAATTTCTTTCCAACCAAAATCACCATATAATAAATGAAGGACATCCTCCCAAGACAACGAAAAATGGAGTATTAACTAGAGGTCTGTCAAGACTATTCCAAAACTCAATTGGAGAATTATTTTAGACACAAGCATGCTTCCAAACTCCCCACCAAAAATGCTAGATTTTATTGGTAAAATCACATTGAAAAAAAAAGATAAGGAGTATTCTCCTCACTATTATTACATTGGAATCAAGAAGAAGGTCCCTAAAACCCTTATTTTTGAAGATTATCCCATGTATGACATCTGTTCTACACAACAAGCCACAAGAAAAAGTTACACTTGGGCCAAGAAAACCTATTACACACTCGCTCCCACCAAGGATCATTCATCTTCCCATATGTCAATCTATCAAACTCCATGTAGCATGAATCCAACAAAAACTTCCTCTTTAGATATGAACCCCAAGATAGGACATCCTTTTTCTTTAGGGAATTACAAGTTCTTCCTACCAAAATTTGTTCCTATAGAGGATCCACTGATCCTATAGGATTTCGTTCATTCTTCTCTTTCCATCTAGCCAGTTTCACTTGTCCCAAAATTAGGGTGGTTTTGTAATCCTCAACTCTACTCTATCCTACATCAAGGAAGCTATCACATGAATACTGTGACTGTGGGAATTGAACAATAACTGATAGGTGTCCATCTGAAGAGTCATTCCAAAATAAATCTTTTACTATGCTCCCTTCCTTAGGGTGTTCCAAATCATAAAGCCTTTACCTACCATAGTGAATGAGGGAACATCCTTTCTATCCACTCCTCCTTGATACTTTACATTAATGATTTTAGACTAATTCTAATCTTGATGAATGCGCCAACTATAAAATAGCTTAGCAGCTAGAATTTGACCATTCATGCCTAGTTGATGTAAACCAAGACACCATCCTATATTGGCCTACAAACAAAATACCATTTAACCAAACTCCTCTTTGAAGAAAGAAAATTACCAATCAAAAAAAAAAATTGGGAGAGGGCATCAAATTTCTTAATAAAACTTGTCAAAGAAGTCAACACAAAGCATCTATAGATAGGGAGTGTCTAAATCACAAATTTCAAGAGAGTCACTCTCCCAATAGTTGAGAGCCACCTATTATTCTAATGACTGATCTTCCCATGAAGCTTATCCAAAATGTCTTTTCAAAACCCATTGGGCAAATGTCCAACTAAAAGATGACCCCCAAGATAAACAAAAGGAAGGGCATTAGTTTGAAATCTCAAAATCATAGAAATCCTAGCCTAAATGAGTGGAGGGGAATTAAAGAAGAAGATAAAAGATTTATCTTCATTAATATTTTTCCCTAGAGTTTCCAAATAAATATCTAGATCCTTCCCCAGGGTAGTTGCTTCAATTATTCTAGCCACACCCATCAAATTCATGTCATCCACAAATTGGAGATGAGAATAAGGAAAAAGTCTATTACCCCAATTTCATCTTTGAAGCAATCCTTTCCTAACCCGAGACTCAATAAATATTTCCAGACCTTCTGCCATTAATAAAAATAGATGGGGGAAAAGGGGATCTCCTTGCCAAAGATCTTTGGAAGCTATAAAAATATATATAGGCTCATTGCTTGTGAGAACAACAAAAGTAGAAGAAGTGATACAACTCATAACCCAACTAATCCATTAATTTCCAAAATCAAAGGCTACAAGCACTTTTTGTAGAAATGCACATTTGACTCTATTGTAAGCTTTGGTCATATCCAATTTTATAAACATAGACTTCTCCTTAGAAATCGCCATACAATGAATAGATTTTGATACTATGACAATCCTATTAGGAATTTTTCTTCCAACAACAAAACCCCTTTGTTCCTCAAAGATTAATTTATGGGGCCATGACTTAAGCCTATTTGCAATCAACTTTATGAATATTTTATAAATCACATTACATAAAGCTATAGGCCAAAAAGAATCTAGAGAGATAGCTCCTTCTTTTTTAGGAATAAGGGAGAGGAATGTAGCATTCAAAGCCCTAAACATCTTGTTTCTATTTGATTCCTGCACCACCTCCAAGAGGTCAAACTTAATAATCTCCCAAAAAATTTGATAAAATTCTATGGGAAAGCCATCTTGACGTAGTCAATGTCAGAGGGTCTGAAATGCACAACCTAACCTTGTAGCCTTAACATTTTAGAACACACCCATAACATAAAATTGAAGCAACATATAAAGAAGAATCTACACATAGAGATACAAGACAAAATAGTTATCCTAGTAACACCCTCAATAGGAAAAACCCACCCTCAAAGATTCATCCCCACTATATTAGATCTCAAAGCTTATTACATTTTACACCAGGGATTCTACTATGCTAGGCCACAACATAGAGTTAAAATATTCTAATATATAATCATCAAATCATAACATCTCCTTCAAAAACATATCTAGCTCCTCTGGAACCTATTGCTACCCTCGGCTCTATTGAACACTTGCTTCTCCTCCTGCTTTAGATATTCTTTATCTCTTTCCCCCTATCTTACAATGATCACAAGTATTTCTTATATATCATCCACATCCCCTAGGTTGATCTGGATCGACGATCTGACTACCAGTTGCAATTTCCTCCCCTCGACGATCTATTGAACACATGTACAACCTGCCTCCAATCAGCAATTTGTTCACCCCAAGGAATGCCTCAATGTTTGCAAATGATTCTTCCATTAGCCAGTCCATAACTAGCTCTGATACCACTTGATGTAGACATAACTGGTAAAAACCCTCAAAAGAGTCAACCGACTTATGCAGCAAGAGAGACACAACGAAAGAAGAAAGAAAACATAATAAATTCACATAAACAAATCATATTAAATCCATAGAACTTCCAGCAATCATTATATTATCATCAAAGAACATACGGTAATTAACCGTTTACATGCAGGCTTCAAGCCAGATATAATCCAACCGGGACTCTAAGAATCAACCAGATCACAACATGCAAATCCCAATTCTTATTCTTCATTCTACCTCCTCAACCCCCCCACAAAATATTACATAACATCATATTTATACCCACCAGAAGATATTCGGGTCGGCCTTATAAGATTACATTCAGCAATGCAGAAAAATGAAATGTGTAATTAGGACGGCCTTAAGAATTAGATAAATATTTCTGGAAAATAACAACCAAGCAATGTAGTTTAGAAATAAGGTCAGCCATATGCCAAATAACATCGGACAAAACCCAAGATGGATCCAAATGCCAAGAATTACACCGGTAAAGAAGGAAAACCAACCAGTAAGTACAAGAACTGCCCCAAAACCCAAAAGCAGTCAACCAAAAGTGATAACTGACCGGAGAAGAACCCAAATGAACTAAAAATTTGGAATCAAGCACATGAAACCATTCTAGAAACTAAAAATAAGATCTTCCATGAAGAACATGTAATTGTGGATACATATTGGTAAGAATACAAAAGACTGCACAAAGAACTAAATGAGAACAAAACTGAAAGGAGATATTTTTGGTTGATGCAAGGTTGCTCATTGACTGAGGATGCTCCTACATTAGACAACCCAGGTAGAAAAAGATATTCCATGAAAAGAAACTCATGAACATATAAAAGAATTTAGAATGAAGATCCCATGCTTATTTATGATCAAAACATATTCCTTATCTGCCACCCTCTGCTTTAGCTCCTTCAGTGCCTCAACCGACTTCTCTAACCTCTGACTCCCATTTTTTCTCTTTCTTTTCTTCTAATCAGCACATTGTCTCTATTTCTGCAACTCTAATTTGGTTCTTCCACAAGACTTCATCTAGTTTGTCACCATCAGCTCACTGTCGACTGGTTCCATTTGTCCATCAGACTCATCTGCCAGATCCTTCTGCAAGCTCATGTCACCCTCTGGTATAACCTCTGCAACTGGTTCTATCATATCTTTCTTCAAATCCTCCAACATAACTTTTGCAACTAATTCTATCAATCCTTTTGGTATAGCCCCTACCACTGGTTTCTCAGTAGTGCAACTTCTCTCAGGATTTAGTTTCTTCACCTCCTTCTCTTTCTCCTTCAAAGAAATCAATGTGAACTTTTGCCCATCATTTTCAATAGTAACTAGGTTTCTTCTACAGTCATAAATAGCTCCTCTATCATACTGCCAAGGTTTTCCCAACAAGACATGACAAATACTCATAGACACAATATCACATAAAAATTCATCTCTGAAAGGCCCAATATTGAAACTCACCAAACACTGCTCCTTTATCTCTATCTTCTTATCATCTTGTAACCAAATAACCTCATAAGGACAAGGTAGCTTAAGCTTCTTCAACCCAAGCTTCATAATCATCTCCTTAGATACTAAATTATCAGTACTTCCACTCTCTACAATGACCTTGCAACACTTACCACTTGATTTACACAGAGTGCGAAAAAGACTCTTCCTCTGAGTAGATCTGGTATCCTTTCTTCTAAACATAAGGGAATCTCCTTACTCAGGTGCATAGTCAGAGCTAGTACCATCTGGTTCTTCACTCGCCACATAACTTCTTGCCATTCCTTTCTTACATTCATAGGATCTAAGTCCGATTTCTCCAAACTTGAAACATTTGCCAAGAAATTTCCTATCGATAGTGTTGTTATATTTCCTCGATGTCTTATGTTCCAATTCCTTACTCCACTTAGGTTTTAACTCCTCTTCTTCAACCGGTTTCTTCATATTATCACTCATCTTGAATTTCTCCTTTCCTTTATTTGGTTGCCTTCTTCTCATCTTCTCCTTAGCCTTCAAAGCATATCGGTAATCTTCTTCAACTATGAAAACCTTCAACATACTCATCTCATCTTGAATGTTAAAAGAAAGTCCATTGATGTACCTCGCCACCTTTTCTCTGACCATCTCTCTATGTCCAAATATGATCACCACCTTATATAATTCCTCAGTGTATTCCTTCACAATCATGTTTCTTTGTTTTAGGTTCTACAACTTCTTAAATAGTTCCAATTCATAGTCTCTCAGTATGAACTTGGCCTTCAATATTGCAACCATCTGTCTCCACTGAGTGATCTTCAATTCACCATTCTCCACTCTGCCTTTCTGCAAATCTTTCCACCACAAGGCATGCCCTTTCAACTAGGTATGTGTCAACCAAACTCTCTATGGGTCCTTCATATCCTCAAACTCAAAGTAGTCCTCCAACTCTTCAATCCAATCGATCAGATCCTCCGAGTTCAATGTTCCAGAAAAGTTGGAAACCTCAAATTTATTAACTTTACTTGCTTGTGCCACTGCTCTCAAGAATCTTTCCTCTCTTTCATCTTCTGGTCCTTCAACTTCCTCAAGCTCTTCACCAGCTTCCTCGTATTCATCCTTAGAATCAGAGTTTCTTCGCAAACCAGCCAAATCATTTTAGATTTTATTCCTTACTTCATTCTTGAAGTCTTCCATCATCTGCTCTAACCTCTGGGAGTTTGTCCTCCTCAGTGTCATCTCTCCTTCTACTCTGGTGAACTACCTCAACTCAATGATATGACTATTGATTTCAATTGCCTCCCCTCAATGATCTATTGAACACATGTGCAACCTGCCTCCAATCAGTGATCTATCAACCCCAAGGAATGCCTCAATGTTTGCAAACAATTCTTCCATTATCCAATCCATAACCAGCTCCGATACCACTTGGTGGAGCAATAACTGGTAAAAACCCTCAAAAGAGTCAATCAACTTATGCAGCAAGAGATACACAACAAAAGCAATAAGAAAACATAACAAAATCACATAAATAGATCATATTAAAGCCATAGAACTTCAGGAAATCATTATATTATCATCAAAGAACATCTGGTAATTAACCGGTTACATGCAAGAATTCAAGCCAGATATAATCCAACTGGGACTCTAAGAATCAACCAGATCACAACATGTGAATCTCAATACTTATTCTTCATTCTACCTCCTCTTCCCCCCCACAAATTATTACATAACATCATATTTATACCCACCGGAACATATCTGGGTCAGCCTCATAAGATTACATTCACCAATGCAGGAAAATGAAAAATGTAATTAGGTCGGTCCTAAGAATTAGATAAATATTTCTGAAAAATAACAACAAAGCTATGTGATTCAAGAAGGTCAGCCACATGCCAAATAAAATCGGACAAGACCCAAGATGGATCCAAATGCCAAGAATCGCAGTGCTAAAGAAGGAAAACCAACCGGTAAGCAAAAGAACTGTCCTGGAACCTAGAAACAGTCAACCAGAAGTGATAACTGACTGGAGAAGAACCCAAATGAACTTAAAATCTGGAATCAAGCACATGAAACTGTCTAGAAACCAAAAATAAGATCTACCACGAAGAACAAGAAACTGCAGGTACATACCAATAAGAATACAAAAGAATGCACAAAGAACTAAATGAGAACAAAATTGAAAGGAAATATTTTTTGTTGAAGCAAGATTTCTCATTGACCGGGGATGCTCCTGCATCACTATACCTTATGTAATGTGTATTTGGACACCCTTCAATCCTAGATCAAATTCAGACCTAAAATAACATCAGTTAGTTTCAAGACAAGCTCTACTAGTCCCAATTCTCCTCCACACGCTCCTCCGTGTTGGCACATGTTTCCCTTCTCTAGTGCATCATTCCAAAACAATACTTAGCCAACTAGCTTGCCATGTAGCTACTCTACCACTTCAAACATCTTGATCCTAGAAGCTCTACTCCAAAAAATCTAGAATCAAACACAATAGGTATAGACGTACTCCCCTTCTAAACTATAGATCCCAAATCTCAAATATGATAGAATGTGGTGCTTTTCCACACCCCTCTCTATAATTCAATTATTTATAAAATAATCATTGAAGTCTTCTCAATGCCCCCACATCAAAATCCCCTAGTTAATTGGAAAGTCAGCCTCTAACTAGCCCAGCTATCCAACCTTAGTTTGTTGGCATTTTCATGAAGATTGCATTAATGATATGTTATGTTGTCATTGATGTCAATTAACTGGTAATGATATTTTTGATATTGTTGTAATATTGTTTTGTAACCAGTTCAATGAACAAGTGAAGGAAACTGTAACTAGTAGGAAGAATTTGTGGAGTGAACCGGTAATCGGTGTAAACCCTATCTATAGATGTAACCGGTAAACCCTACCTATTGTTTTTTATAAACCCTAACTGATTAAGTTTGGTGAATTGGTTATATTGGTTTATGATTTGATGATGAGCAGTAATGATTATGACACATATGATTATTGTATGAAGATAATTTGAAGAGATTTTGGTGAGTTGTTGTAACAGTTTTTTTGTCTAGGGAATGAGAAAATGAATTGCATATAATGAAAAGCGTGTGATGAGTTACTAAGCTCGATGAAGTAGTGATCAAGGAGTGATCAAGGTTTTCTTGATTAATGTGCAGAGATTGCTATGTAATCCAATGGTCATACTTGAACCGATTTGTTTGCAATCTCTATGAGAGAATTAGGTTTTTGTTGTGTTACCGACCTAATTGATTTGTTTATAAGGTCGATGAAGTTGTTTAGTTTAATGAGTTGGCAAATAGTTAGCAAAGATCAATTGAGTGTGTGGTTGTTGAACTGGATGATGTATTTACAGTTTGAGTAAAGGCATATAGGAGCATGAAATGGATCCGATCAAGCAAGTGTAGTGCTATTTAGACAGATTAGCAAACTCCTACTCTTTTCTAACAATTACAATAGAATTGAAATCCTCTAACTAGGTAAGTTCTAACAAGCTTGGTGTTATCCAAATCCTCTAACAAGGTGATCCATTAGCTTGGATTTTCAAATCCTCTACCAAGGTTACTCCTTACGGTGTATTTCTTCTAGAAAGGCATTTTAGTCAATCCCTTAACCGGGTGATTCCTAACAAGGTCAGTTCTTAACAGGACTTTTGTAAAGATTTACCAGGCTAGGCTCCTAACAGGGCTAACTTCAGAAGAGTTCAAATAGTTATCTTGTGAGTCTCATCTCACCGTGGTTTTTACCTATTTGGGTTTCCACATCAAAAATATTTGTGTCAAGTGGTGAATGTTTTTGTGGTTATGTTTTAATGGTTGATTTACTTAACTACTTTGATAAGTCATGATAACTGAAAGCATTAAGAAATAAAGAAGTTTCTTACTGTTAAATTGTTGTAATAGTTAACCGGTTTATCTTATGAGTTTTTATCTTGACAGTGGTTTTACATTGATAGTTCTAAGTTTACTTTGAGAGATTGATTTTGAGATTGGTGAAGTTAGTATCAGTTTTTCTATCTACTGATTCACCCCCCCCTCTCTTAGTAGTTGGCCAAATACTTATTCTTTCATCATAGCATCAATTGGTATTAGAGATTATCAGGTCCTCTAAGGTCTAATCCTAACAACTTGAGGTAAAGATCTTGTATATCATGATGAAGACGGAAGGTCTGAAGTTTAATAAAGAGAAATACAGGATATGGAATGACAGAATGAAAATTTATATCAAGAGCCTGGGAAGCTAGTATTGGGAACATGTTGACACTAAATATGTTGCACCTACTGGGATGTTGATTGATGATCAGAAGAAAGAGCAACAAGAAAATCATCAAGCATTAGAGGCCATTATCAGTTCTTTGTCTGATGCAGAGTATGTAGATGTTCATGGTCTAGAGATTGCATATGAGGTATGGAAAAAACTTGAAGATATTTATAGCGGTGATGAACATGTCAAGATTGCTAAAGAAGAGAGTCTAAGAGGAAAGTTTGATGACATGCAGATGGCTGAAGGTGAGAATATCTAGCAGTATGGTCAAAGGATAAAAGAGATGGTGAAATTAAGAGTGCAAGAGGTAAAGTGGAAGATTCCACAGTGATCAGCAAGGTATTGAGAACCCTACTACCAGTCTATGCTATCCGAGTTGCAGCTATTCAGGAGCTAAAGTCCATTTACAAAACTAAGGTAACTCTGAACTCCATCATTGGCAAGCTTACTTCTTTTGAATTAAATGGTTATGATGATAGTGTAAAGAAATCTAAGTCTGCATTTAGAGCTTATGTATCTAACCCATCTGTGACGAATAGTAGAGATGTCAATCACAATTATGAATCCAGATCCAGCAGAGAATTTGATGATGAAGATAGTTTAGTTGAGCTTAAAGAATTGTTGGCCAAGCGATTACCTAGAGGTAAAGGTAAATATAGAGGCAAATTACCTTTGAAATGTTTTGCATGCAACAAGATTGGACACATTACTGCTAATTGTCCTAATGGTGATAATGAGCACAAACGAGAGAAATTCAAGAAGTAAAAGGGTAAAGGCAAAAGAGATTGTCTTATTGGTGTTGATGGTGGTATCACTGATGAGGAATCTGATGGTGATGCTAATGAAGACATTATGTTCGTAGCTATTAAAGAAGAGATATCAGACAAGAAGGCATTAGTATCTAGGATGGATAACTCTAATGATTGGATCATTTATAGTGGTTGTTCACATCACATGACCAATGATCAGAGAAAATTTCTTTCTTTGAAGAAATTTGATGGCAGACTTGTAAAATTTGGTAATGACTCACCCTGCATGGTTAAAGGTAAGGGAACTATATCTCTTAATGGAAAGAGCAGTGCAGATGATGTCCACTGGGTTGAATGTCTAAAGCACAATCTTTTGAGTGTGGCATAACTCAATGATAGAGGATACCCTTTAGAGTTTAAAAAATGGTATGTGCAAAATCTACGATAGTAAAGGTGAACCGATTGCAACAGGGAAGCAAACTAAAGGTAACTTGTTTCACCTTAATCCTAAAGTCAACAACTATTTAATTGCAAAGATATATGATAGTTGGCTTTGGTATAGGAGATTTTTTCATATAAACTTTGATAACATTGTTAAAGTTAGTAAGTCCAAGACAACGAGAGGTTTGCCTCAATTAGACAAACTGGTCAATGCTCTATACAAAGAATGACAGTTGGGAAAGATGACATCCTCAACTTTCAAGAGAAATATTTTTTCAGCAGAACATTTGTTAGATATGGTTCATACAGATCTTTCTAGACCAATAAGGACAAAAATTATTCAAGGTGACATATATTTTATGATCTTCACTGATGATTGCTCAAGGATGATGTGGGTCACATTCTAGAAGGATAAGACTGAAGGTTTTGGTAAGTTCAAGGCATTCAGGGCCTTAGCTGAGAAGGAGAGCAACAAGAAGATAAAGTGTCTGAGTACATATCAAGGCGGTGAATTTACTTCTGAGGAATTCACTAGGTATTATGAAGAAAATGGTATCAAACAACAACTTTCTGCACCAAGGACACCACAACAGAATGGTATCATAGAGAGAAACAACCGGTTAGTTGTTGAAGCTTCTAGGACAATGTTGATACAAGGAGGTGTAGCGAAAACTTTTTGGAGAGAAGCTATCAGCACAACTATCTACACTATGAACCAGATTTTGGTAAAGAGAGGTAGGGACAAGACCCCTTATGAATATTGGTATGGAAGATCACCTGATGTTAGTTATTTCAAGATATTTGGAAGCAAATGTTTTATTAAGAGAGGTGTTATATTAGCAAATTTGAGGCTAAAAGTGATGAAGGTATATTTCTTGGCTATTCCACCAAGAGTAAGGCCTACAAGTGTTTTAATAACTAGACATGGAGAATAATTGAGAGTGTTGATGTTCGAGTGGATGAATACCCTAAAGTCTTAAAGGAAACCAGTTTGGAGAAAAAGGATGAAGATCCTTGCATTTTGTTTTTGGAAACAGAAACTGTGAAATTTGAAACCGGCAAAGCAAATACTGATCTACTAGTTCAATCGGAACATATAAATTCAAAAGAAGATGATGATAATGAAGAAGCTAAACCTGAAGATAATGATCATGTTATTCCAAGATATGTGAGACTAAATCACAATCCTGAACATATTATTGGGGATAAGGATGGTGGAGTACTAACTAGAAGAAGAATGAGAGATAATTCTTGCATGATCTCCACTATTGAACCAAGAACTGCTAAGGAAGCATTTGGTGATGATAATTGGGTTAAAGCTATGGAGGAGGAATTAGATCAAATTGAGAAGAACAACACATGGACCCTAGTACCCCGGCCAGTAAATAAAAATGTGATAGGTACTAAGTGGGTATTCAGGAACAAGTTGAATGAAGATGGTGTTGTAGTTCACAACAAAGCTAGGTTGGTTTGCAAAGGTTATGCAGAAGAGGAAGGAGAAGATTATGGTGATACTTTTACACCAGTGGTAAGAATGGAAGGTGTCATAACTTTACTTGCATTTGTAGCACACAAGAAGTTCAAGGTATACCAGATGAATATTAAGTTAGCATTTTTGAATGGGATACTAGAAGAAGTATACATTGAGCATCTAGATGGTTATGCTTTGACTGATAAGAAAGACATGGTATGCATATTGCATAAGCCTTATATGGATTAAAGAAAACACCGAGAGCATGGTGTGAAAGGCTTCATAAACATCTGATGAAGATAAGCTTTTTGAGAACCAGTGATGATAGTAACATATATCTCAAATCTGAAGGAGATAAAATACTAGTCAGCAAAGTATTTATTGATGATATCATATTTGGAGGTAGTGATGACATGAGCAATAGTTTTGTAGATGAAATGAAAAATGAGTTTGAAATGTCTTTCGTGTGAGAAATAAATTTTTTCATAGGCTTGCAAATACAATAAATGAAGAATGGTATTTTCATCACACAGTCTAAGTATGTGAAAGAGGTCTTGAAGATATTTGGCATGAGTGACTGTAAACCAGTTGGGACATCAATGGTTACAAGTTGTAAGTTGTCTAAGGAAGATGAGTCCAAGTCTATTGATGAGAAGGAATACGTGTCAATGAATGGAAAATTGCTCTACGTTGTTCACAACAGACTGAACATAGCTCATGCAATTGGCATAGTTGCTAGATTCTAGAAGAATCCTAAGGAAACACATTTGATAGCAACCAAAAGAATTTTTAGATACTTGAAAGGTACTATTGATTATGGGTTATGGTATCCATATGAAGGAAATTTTTACTTGAAGGTGTACATAGATGTAGATTGGGCAGGAAATGTTGATGACCGGAAAAGCACAACTAGTGGAGCATTTTTTCTTGGAGGAAGACTTGTTTCATGGAGTAGTAAGAAGCAAAGTTGTACTTCATAATCTACTACTGAAGCTGAGTATGTTGCAGCTTACATGAATTGTACACAAGCTATATGGATGAGGCACATTTTGGAAGGTTTTAAAATGAAGATTTCAAAACCTATAAAGATTTTATGTGATAATACAAGTGCCATAAATATTTCCAAGAAGCTTATTTTGCACACATGAACCAAGCATATTGAATTGAAGTATCATTTCTTTCTTGAGGGAAAAAGTATAGAGTAAAGATGTGCTCTTGGAGCATGTTTCTACCAAGGAGCAGCTTGCAGATAGTTTTACTAAACCTCCACCTAACACTACTTTTGAGTATCTTAGAATTCAACTAGGGGTTGTCCCTCTTCATGAGGTCAGTTAAGCATGATGTAGATTAACTCAATCCTAGAGCTACTTGCAGAATTTTACAAAAGGATTGGTGTAGAAGTGGATTTATTCCACAAGGGAAGCATGAAGTTACAGATTGTTGATGATGCATAATGAACTTTGATATTACATGTTTTACTTTCAATTTAGCATTGTTGTCAAAGGAGGAGAAGAATTATGTGATTATGGGAAGAAGAACCAGCATCAAGCTGAAGACATGGAGAGCATGGTGAATACTTGGTAATGTAAACTAGGATTACTATTCACAGTCACTGCAACAATCAATGGTATTGATATTTGTATTACCATCAATGCCAAAGGGGGAGATTGTTGGCATTTTCATGAAGATTGTATTAATGATATGTTATGTTGTCATTGATGTCAATTAACCGGTAATGATATTGTTGACATTGTTATAATATCATTTTGTAACCGGTAGGATGAACAAGTGAAGGAAACTGTAACCGGTAGGAAGAATTTGTGGAGTGAACCAGTAACCGGTCTAAACCTTATCTATTGATGTAACCAGTAAACCCTACCTATTGTTTTTGATAAACCCTAACCGATTAAGTTTGGTGAATTGGTTATATTGGTTTATGATTTGATGATGAGCGGTAATGATTATGACACATATGATTATTGTATGAAGACAATTTGAAGAGATTTTGGCGATTTATTGTAACGGTTTTTTGTCTAGGGAATGAGAAAATGAAATGCATATAATGCAAAGCATGTGATGAGTTACTAAGCTTGATGAAGCAGTGATCAAGGAATGATCAAGGTTTTCTTGATTGATGTGCAGAGATTGCTATGTAATCCAACGGTCATACTTGAACCGATTTGTTTGTAATCTCTATGAGAGAATTATGTTTTTGTTGTGTTACTGACCTAATTGATTTGTTTATAAGGTTGATGAATTTTTTTAGTTTAATGAGTTGGCAAAGAGTTAGCAAAGATCAGTTAAGTGTGTGGTTGCCAAACCGGATGATGTATTTGCAGTTTGAGTAAAGGTAGATAGGAGCATGAAATGGATCTCATCAAGCAAGTGTAGTGTTATTGAGATAGATCAACAAACTCATGTTGTTTTGTAACAATTACAACAGAATTGAAATCCTCTAACCGGGTAAGCTCTAGCAAGCTTGGTGTTATTCAAATCCTCTAACAAGGTGATCTGTTAGCTTGGATTTTCAAATCTTTTATCGAGGTTACTTCTTACAGGGTATTACTTCTAACAAGGCATTGTAGTCAATCCCTTAACCATGTGATTCCTAACAGGATCAGTTCTTAATAGGACTTTTGTCAAGCTTTAATAGGCTAGGCTCCTAATAGGGCGAACTTCAGAAGAGTTTAGATTGTTATCTTGTGAGTCTCATCTCACTGTGGTTTTTACCTATTTGGGTTTCCACGTCAAAATTATTTGTGTCAAGTGGTGAATGTTTTTGTGGGTATGTTTTTATGGTTGATTTACTTAACTACTTTGATAAGTCATGATAACCGGAAGCATTGAGAAATGAAGAAATTGTTTACTGTTAATTTGTTGTAATAGTTAACCATTTTATCTTATGAGTTTTTAAAAGTGGTTTTACATTGATAGTTCTAAGTTTACTTTGAGAGATTTATTTTGAGATTGGTGAAGTTAGTATTAGTTTTTTAATCTACTGATTCATGCCCCCCTCTCAATAGTTGACTGGATACTTATTCTTTCATCATACCATCATAGTTGTCTCTCAACCAATGATTTGCCATAATCTTCACATTCGATAGTCTACTCACAAATATTTGCACTGCCTCAAATGTCAATGGTCTACACAAGTCCTCTTCGAAAGTCTCCTCAAGTTGAGTTCAGTGGTCTTCTTATGAATCACTGCACTACCCTAATGATTTGTGGTTTGTACAAGTCCTTTGTGAAATTTGCCTCAATGGATATGTAACTCTATAGGTTTGACGATCTTCTCATGAATCTATGTACTCCATCAAAGGTCGATAGTTTGCACAGGTTCTCTTCAAAAGCTACCTCAAGTTAAAAACTCACTATGATATCACCTTTGGGCCACAACTCCTCACCAACTTTTCTTTAGATGATATTCTCAAGCTAAACATTCTAACACTGATCTCTCCTCCCTCTACTTTCTTTTTTATTATGATCTGCATGTGTCCTCCCTTTCTACAAATTTATCTACCCCCTTCCACAATTGAATGAGTATCCTTATACAACTTCCAAACCTTACGAGTAATCTTTCTCCAGTTTGATCCATCAAGCCATCCATAATTCACTTGTACATAATCTATCCCAATTCTGTTCTTCCATTTCTCATTCCAACACTCCCTTTCTAGATGACTCCTTAATCTGCACATGCTACAAGATTGTAGGTCCCAACAATTTTCTCTCCTATGCTCACTTATGTTGTAATAACAACACTAAAAACACTGCTTTTCTTGAATTGATTTTCTACCATTACCTTGATTACTCTTTCCAGAATTATATCCAAGACTCTCATACTTTGGTCGCATAATTGGTTCAATAGGTTCCTAGATTCCCTGAGCACTACTTCACAATCCTTCACCTTCATATCCCATCCTCTTCATCATCTTGAAATGAATACTCTTTTCAAACCAACTTGTCTTATTCTCTTCTGGATTAACAAACACATCTTCTTTAGTTTTGCATTCTTCAACTACATCACACTTATCAGATTCATCCTCTAGTGAATAATTCAAATTATTTATATCACAAGAGATGTTGCTTATTATTGGATTTGACCTTAGATAGTCATTTTCCTCTCACAACTTCTCATTTTGTTTGATATATCCTACTTTTGTAAATTGTTTTCATCTTCCCCTCTCCTTAGCATTTCTTTCAATTCTTCATTCTCCCTTTGGATCTCAACTCACAACTCTATCCTTTCTTTCAGTTATTTAGTACTTCCTTTGATATCCTCCAAATATTCTAGCTCCTCTTCTAATTTCTCATTTTTCCTTTTCACATTCCTCAATTCTTCTTGCAAAGTTCATATCAAATTGTCCTTTTCCGTCTTTACTCTTTTTACAATCTTCCCCATTACAAAAAATTATAACACTTTCAAATTGAGATGGCTTACCAAGCTCACTCCAAATCTTTGAGAACACACAAAGGATTTGATAACCAACTTTGATACCATCTAATGAAATCAAGGTTGGAGGGTCCAGAATGGACAACCAAACCTTGCAGTCTTAACTTTCTAGAACACACCCACAACATAAAATAGAAGCAACATATAAAGAATAATCCACACAGAGAGACATACGACAATAATTATCCTAGTAAAACCTTCAACAAGAAAAAAGTAGCCTCAAATATTTATCCTCATTATATTAGATCTAAAAAATTATTACATTTGCCACTAGGGCTTCTAATATGAAAGCCTATGTTTAAAAAATCCCAAGAGAAGAATTAGAAGTATGAGATACAAGGGATGTGCACATTTATAATGAAAAAAAATAAATTGTATATTTGGTCAACAATTATGAGTTGTATAAGGTCAAGATGGCATGAAATAGATTCAACATTGAAAGAACGTGAGTAATGTTTTTACATATGAAACTTCTAAAAATTATTATATTTGAATTGCATTTTATCATTGAAGAAGGAATATGGATTTCAAACCATAGGTTAATCTACTAAAAAAGAGTGCATAAACTAGCAAACAAATCAAAATCTTATATAGACAAAGTAGTAATTGTCCAAACATGAGAATAAATTTGGAAGCAAATTGATGAAAATAGTATAAAATCAAGCTAGCAAAAACAACAACAGTTGACATTCCCTATAACATGATGGAATTCATACATAATTTATTTTAAAAATAAATAATCTGAAAGTGTGCTATATAAAGTTAAGGTGCCCATCATTGATACGAGTCAAGGATAAATTTATGAATAAAACATGGGGATCTATTGATTTATATATGATATATGAACTTCACAATATTTTTTTAGAAGTCATAGATGAATGAAGCACCACCATACCACAATCACAAACCCCTATCTAATAAACTATTGTGTATTTATGTGTTTGGTAAGTATTTCCAAGCGATTGTGAGAGTTATACAAACCACCTACACCACACACCCTCTTGATACTTTGTTTGTTCATGGTAGGCTTTCAAGCCCGGTAGGCTTCATTTGAACCATTCCATTTGTTAGGTGTCTCCCAAGAAACAAAAAAAAACATTAGGAATCAAATTTAATTTTTTATCAAGTCTAGTTTGTGATTTTCTAGAACATTGCAACTTTTTCTTTCTTTACACGTCTTTGGAAAATGTTTAGCATTGTTTTTGTCATGCGACATCACTGGAATAACTTCTTCATTACTTTTAATTAATAAAAAAATTTGAAAACATGTGAACAAAAATCGACCAACCAATAAAAATTTGAGAAAAATATCAACAAAAACTTATGAAAGACAATCATATTAGACAACACCTTTAATTTTAGAAAAAAAAAAAAAAAAAATCCTTACAAAAAACAAATATTAATAATCAATTGCTTCAATTGATTAACCTAAACATCTCATCATATTGTCATTTCCAATCTTAAAAAATGAAAATAAAATCTTTAACATAATTATTAGGGGAATATAATTATCCCTTGACAATACTAGAAAATGAATAGCTTTGGGAGATATTAATGACAATAGGGAATGAACAAAGGGATAATCAATATTTGATTAAACAACAAAACAAAGACATAATCACTTCAATTAACTTAAACATCTCATCACATTGAAATTCTCAATCTTCGAAAATAAAATCAAAATTTAAGAGAATATTTTTAACTTTTAATGACAATAGGAGATGAAGCAAGGAATAATTAATGTTTGGTTGTAAAAAATAAATAAAAAATTACAAGAGCTTTCCCCCCATCTTATCGAATAGTAAAAGGTAGATGTAGATGCAGATGCCAACCGCATGAGCAAGTCCATTATAGCGTGGGTCATCATTGCGTATATGTCGTTTTAATAATGTATATCAAACTAGTCGTAAATCAATAATGTCCATGTTTGTAAAATATATCTTGTAATAATTCCAGTAAATATGTTGTGTCTTTTATGCCCCCTCATAATGAACTCAACTTACTTTCCTCAAAGCTGATTGATAGGTCCTCCTTACATGCATATCTAAAGTATCAAACTTAAATGAAGCTTCTATTCACCTTTATGTCTTTTTTTTTTTAACATGCCAATCTCATCCAAACTTCACCTCCAAATATTCTTTCATGTCCAATCAAAATGAGATAGATGGACCACATATTCTTTTAAGGGAATAAAACCTTATATACATATATATATATAGTTTGATTTAGATAAAAATATAATTAAATAAGAAATAAAAGAACCTTATAATTATTGAGTTTGGGAAAAATTTGTATTTGATTAGATTTTAGTGATAATAATAATAAATAGTTGTGTATTTAGAGTTAGACATAGAGAACACCATGTTAGATGGTTAAATATTCATTTTTTTGGATTTCATTTGGCATGGGTTAATCAATATGATCAAGGGATGAAAATTTTGAAACTGTGTAAACATATAGGTCGATCATGTGTCTATAGAATCAATCTTTGTGCTTACAAATTTGAACCTAACATATGCAAGTGAACTTTGACATGCAAAAATGAACTTGTGATTTGTAGACCTTCTATACCTAGAAACGAAGAGCTTCAATAGTTGTGTATTGTGGAGTTAGAGATGGAAAACACTGTGTGAGATGGCTAAATGGCTAAATACTCCATTTTTTTTGGATTTAGTTTGAAATTAAGTAATATGATCAAGGAATGAAGATTTTGAAATTTTGTAAATATATGGGTCGATTATGTGTCTATAGAATCTTGATCTTTGCACTTGTGAATTTGAACCTGCCATATACAAGTGAACTTTGACATGCAAAAATGAACTTTTGATTTGTAGACCTTCTATACTTAGAAACGAAGAGCTTCAATAAAGATTAGGGATGGTGAAAAAATAATTTTGAGAGTTTGTTGAACAAGAGCCTTCATCTTATGACAATCTCATTATTCCAATTTAATGATTTTTAAAACAAAAGTAAGGAAAACAACATGCGATGAACACATTAAGAAATATCCTAATGTAAATAACTTGGAATTGAGAACTTAAAACGAATTTAAGAGTGGTGCAAAGATGCAGTGGTTTTCAAACATATTACAAAAGAGTTAATACAATTAAAATATTTAGATGTAGTGTGACGTTATGATAGGGGCAAGAGTGAAATTGACAACAACTTAATTGAATAAGGATCCCTTAATGAACTTGGATGATAGGTGGATGATGTATTCTCAAAGGAATGTTCTAAGGGGTGATTTAAGAATTCTTATCCAATCTATGGAACTAACTTTTAGAAGTCATAAATTAAAATTTGTGAGAAAACAACAAATCACCTTGAAATTCAATACCATAAATTAAATCATCAAAAATATTAAATATTTTTTTGACCAATATTCTTACAAGATCATGAACAATACTACAATACAAAAATATTAATTATTGATTATCAAACAAACACAATATAATAAAAATAATAAAATATAATTATTCTAATATTGAACTTTCAATATTATTCACATTATTTTTCAAAATAACTTTTTTTAAATCATATCTTCTATGAAAATATATTTATTTAAACAAATCTAAATAACTAGATATTTTATTTATAAAGTTTGTCCCAACTATATTTTTACAAAATCTAATATATTTCTTCTACTTGTGCCTAATAATGCAATGCTTTTAGTCAATTTAAATCGTCGTTCTTATCATTTATTATGGTCTTCATCAACTATAAATGCTAATGGTATAATGTAAAAAGTATTTGTCTACTATCTTGAAATAATGTTTAGACAACAATCAATAGCATTATCTTTTTAGAAGAATAGTCAAATATAAATGATCCTTGGCATATAGAATCATTTAAACTCTTGATTTTTTATATAAATAGTTGGAATAATTATGATCTTAGATAAAGATTAAAATAAAATAAGTGAAGTTTATTGTTTGAAGCAACAAACATAAATGATTGTCTTTTATTCATGGTCTGATGCCAATATAGGTGAAATATTTGAAAAGAAACTCTTATAATATATTTCAATATTTTCAAAAATGGTAACACGTACTTTCTATAAATAAAATTCACCTAAATTTTTTAATCAAGTTATTTTTAGCTTTTTGAAAAATAAATATTAAAAAAAATTGAGTTCGAGAAAATGTGTATTGGATTGGATTTTAATATAGAATAAAATAATAAAAAATAGTTGTGTGTTTTGGAACTAGAGATGGAAAACAACGTGTTAGCAAAATACTCAATTTTTTGGATTTCATTTGACACAAGTTAAGTAATGTGACCAATGAATGAAAAAATTTAAATTGTGGAAATACAAATCATGCACCTATAGAATCAATCTTTGTAGTTTTGGATTTGAACCTAACATAAAAAGTGAACTCGACCATGCAAAAATGAACTTGTGATTTGTAGACCTTATATACTTACAATTGAAGACATTCACTAAAGATTGGGGGTGGTGACAAATATCTCTGAGAGCTTGTTAAATAAGAATCTTCATCTTATGGCAAACTCATGGATCCAATTTAATGGTTTTTTAAACAAAAGTAAAGAAGACAACATGTGATGAGCACATTAAGCAATATCTTAATAAAAGTAACCTGGACATAAAAAATTGAAACAAATGTAAGAGTAGTGCAAAGATGTTGTGTGAAACTGTTGGCATTGCATGAAGATTGAATTGAAGAAGTAAAGTGTTGTCATTGATGTCAATTGCAACCGGTAATGAAGCAGTAAAGCAACCGATAATGATGCAGTAAGGAAACCAGTATTGAAGCAGAAGAGAGGCAACCAGTATTGAAGTAGTGAAGATCAACCGGTAACCCTAATCAATTGAGAAGTAGAACCCTAACCGATGAATCTTGGACATCATTTGTGATGATCTATGACCAAACGATGATCGGTGATGAAGATGCCACGTATGCATGTTGCACATGATGAGTTTTGAAATGGATTTGGCGCATAGAGATAACCGTTTATCTTGGGAATGATCAAATGTATAATATGAAGTGACAAACGCATGATGGGCTACAAGATCCAAAGTGTGGTGATCCAACAGTGGTTGAAGATGCCTAGAAGAATGTGTAGTTGATTGCAATGTAATCTAACGGTCAAGATTGAACTGATATATTTGTAATCTCTATGAAAACTGTAGGGTTTGTGTTGTGTTACCGACCTAATGTATATGTTTTTTAAGATCGATTGATTGCTTGAAAATGTGTTGCCAAATTTGGTTAAGTGTGATAGTGATTGTTGCCAAACCAGGAGGTGTGTCTGTAGAATATTGTGAAGGTAGATAGGAGTGATAAAGGATCTAATTCAACAAAGAACCTGTTGTTCTCTAACCATTACAATAGTAAAATCCCTTAACCGGGTAAGCTTTAACAGGCTTGTTGTTGAAATCCTCTAACCAAGTGATCCATTAGCTTGGATTTTATATCATCCACCGGGGTTACCTTTGATTCTGAGTTGAAAGTTTGTTTGGTGAAAGTTTAGTTTATTTTCTATCTACTGATTCACCCCCCCCCTCTCAGTAGTTGACCGGATCTCTATAGTTTGATCATATATTAATTGGTATCAGAGCAGTCCAGGTCCTCTTGAGTACAAGCCTAATAGCTTGAGGAAAAGATATAGGAGAAAATAATGAAGAGAGAAGGTTTGAAATTCAATAGAGATAACTACAAAATATGGAGTGATAGGATGAAGATTTACATCAAGAGCTTAGGAAGTCAGTATTGGGATCATGTTGTTACTAAGTATAACTTGCCTAGTGAAATTCTGACAGATGATCAAAAGGAGTAGCAGGAGAACAACCAAGCATTGGAAGCCATCATCAGTACCTTGTCCGATTCAGAATATGTTGATGTTCATGGATTGGAGACTGCACATGAAGTTTGGAAAAAACTGGAAGAAATCTATAATGGTGATGAGCATGTTAAGATAGCCAACGAAGAGAGTCTCAGAGGAAAATTTGATGATATGCGAAGGGCTGAAGGAGAAAACATTCAACAGAATGGTCAGAGAATCAAGGAAATAGTTGGAGAAATCAAAAGTGTTGGAGGTACAGTGGAGGATGCCACTATGGTTAACAAGGTGTTGAGAACCCTTCTACCGGTCTATGCTATCAGAGTTGCAGCCATTCCAGAACTCAAATCTATTGACAAGACAAAGGTAACTCTTGACTTTATCATTGGTAAATTAACTGCATTTGAATTAAATGGTATTGATGGAAGTATTCAGAGGTTAGTATTTGCATTTAAAGCCCTAGTCTCAACCCCACCAGTAAGGAAAAGAAGAGAAGTAAGCTACAATCATGAATCTAGATCCAGCAGAGAGGTAGATGATGAAGATAGTGTTGGTAGTTTGATGATGTTTAGTTGTGATTGTCATTGATGGACACACACTTATTTGATGAATGTATTATTCTCAACCGGTAGTTGTTCTAACCGGTATTGTATGTATAGCCTTTATTTGATTAAAGACTATCAGTATTTTAAAGAAGAAGCTTATCGGTCAAGTGGTATGAAGACCTCAAGTGGAATGGAGACCTCGAGCGGCAGTTACTCTTTTGATCAGATCGACTATGATCAAGTTTTCCAGTCTTCACCTATTAACCGGTGATTGGTATATGTAATTATCCGATATACATGTAATGTGTGATGAGTTATCATCCACTGACACTTTAGTGGTGTTTCTGTGTCGTGTTACCAAATGTGTCTAGATGCACTGTACCTAGGAAATTGTAATCTAATCCTATTGGACCGACATGAAATCAAGTTCATATTTAAGGACATCATGTCTAGGGTTTTAGCATGAGAACAAAAGCTGATATGTGCGAGTCTTTGAGAGGAAAGGTATCTCGTGACTGAGATTGAGAGTGCAAAGCATAGAAGACTAAAGTAATACATTAACAAGGAGTTATCAGGGATCTAATCAAGTATTATGTGCTACTATCTAGATCATTCACTTATTGATTAATAATATCTTCGACAAGTCTGAAATCCTTAACCGGGTAGGCCCAGCCAAGCCTATTGTAAATCCTCTAACAAGGTGGTTCACAGTCATGGATCTGAAATCCTTTAATAGGGTAGTCTTTAATAGGACTTATCTCCTAACAGAGATCTAGATTCCTAACAGGATTTGTTCTAGTGAAGAACATTGTAAGACCTTAACTGGTCTGACCTTAACCGGTTTGGTTACTATTCTGCAGATAGTTGACTTGTGAGTTTTACTCACCGTGGTTTTTCCAATTTGGGTTTCCACGTCAAAATATCTTGTGTTATGGTGATTGTGCTTTTATGGGTGAATTCTTTATTTTCTATTTGGCTTATTTATGTTTTAACTAGTTTATTGTTTACACTACTATACCGGTCTGCTGGAAAATTGTTTAAGAGTTTGGTTAAGTTCTTAGGCATACTAATTCACCCCCCCCCCTCTTAGTATTCATCAGATAGGCTAATAGAACTTGAAGCATTATTGGCCAAGCTATTACCCAGAGGTACCAGTAAGTACATAGGTAAATTACCACTAAAATGTTTTGTATGTAACCGGATAGGACATATTGCTGCTAACTATTTGAATGAAGATAATGAGGAAAAACAAGAGAAATATAGGAAGTATAAAAGAAAAGTAAAAAAAAATTGTCTCATTGTAGTGGATGGAGGAATTATAGATGAAGAATCTGAGGAAGATGCAAATGAGGACATTGTCTTTGTTGCTATCAAATAAGACATGTCAGATCAGAAGGCATTGGTATCTCACTCGGATAGTTTAGATGATTGGAATATAGACAGTGGTTGTTCACACTACATGACTGGTGACCAGAGCAAGTTTCTAACATTGGAAGAATTTAATGGAGGTGTTGTCAGATTTGGGAATAACACTCCCTACATGGTGAAAGGGAAAGGATCCATCTCCCTAAATGGTAAGAGTAGTGCAGATGATACTAGGTTGAAGGTTTGAAACACAATCTTTTGAGTGTTGCTCAACTCAATGACAAAGGTTACCCACTAGAATTCAAGAATGGAGTTTGCAAGATCTTTGGAAGCAAAGGTGAACTAATTGCAACCAGAAAACAAGCCAAAGGTAACTTATTTCACTTAAATCTAAAGTCAACAATTGTTTGATTGTAAAAGTAGAAGATAGTTGGCTTTGGCATCAAAGGTTTTGTCATGTAAATCTTGATAACATTATAAGAGTGAGTGAGTCAAAAATAGTAAGAGGTTTTCCACAGTTGGACAAACCGGTGAATGCTTTGTGCAAGAAATGTTAGTTAGGGAAAATTACATCCTCAACCTTCAAGAGAAAATCTTTCTCAGTTGAACATTTGCTAGATTTGGTTCATACCGATCTATGTGGGCCAATGAGGACTAGGAGTATTCAAGGTGATCGGTACTTCGTGATATTTACTGATGACTGCTCAAGGATGATGTGGGTCACATTCTTGAAAGACAAGACAAAAGCATTCAGCAAATTTAAGGCATTCAGAGCCTTGGTTGAAAATGAAAGTGGAAGAAAGCTAAATTGCTTAAGAACTGACCAAGGTGGTGAATTTACTTCAGAGGCATTCACTAGATACTATGAAAACAATGGGATCAAGAGGCAGCTTTCTGCACCAAGGACACCACAACAGAACAATATTGTAGAAAGGAACAACCGGTCAGTAGTTGAAGCTGTTAGGACTATGTTTTGGAGAGAAGCTGTCAACACAGTTGTTTATACAATGAACCAAATACTAGTTAAAAGAGGTAAGGACAAAACACCCTATGAATACTGGTATGGTAGATCACCGAATGTCAGTTACTTCAAAAATTTTGGTAGCAGATGTTTTATTAAAAGAAGTGATTATATTGGTAAGTTTGATGCCAAGAGTGATGAAGGCATATTTCTTGGTTACTCCACCAAGATTAAAGCTCAAGTACTACAACAACCAGACTAAGAAGATCATTGAAAATGTCAATGTCTGAGTAGATGAATTTCGTAAAAAATATGAAGAAACTAGCAAGGAGAAGGAAATAGAAGAACCTTACACACTATTTTTGGAACCAGAACCGGTAAAGCCAAAAGTTGAAGAACTGAATATAGAAGCCCCAGTTCAACCAGAACAAGAAGGTCCAGCAAAAGATGAAGAAAGTGAAGAAGAAGAAGAACCTGAAAACCAAGATCATGTTATTCCAAGGTATGTCAGACTCAAGCATAGCCCTGATCAGATTATTGGAGACAAGAATGTAGGTGTATCAACTAGAAGAGGGCTAAGAGAAAACTCTTGTACGATCTCCACCATTGAGCCTAGAACAACAAAATAAGCATTTGGAGATGAACAATGGATCAAGACAATGGAAGAAGAACTTGATCAGATAGAGAAGAATAATACATGGTCACTGGTACCCAGACCAAAGAAGAGGAATGTAATAGGTACAAAGTGGGTATTTAGAAATAAATTAGATGAAGATGGAGTAGTGGTCAGGAATAAAGCCAGACTGGTATGCAAAGGATATGCACAAGAGGAAGGTGAAGATTATGGTGAGACATTTACACTAGTAGCAAGATTGGAAGGAGTAAGGACTCTACTTGTATTTGTAGCATATAGAGGATTTAAGGTATATCAGATGGATGTTAAATCAACATTCTTAAATGGAATATTGGAAGAGGAAGTCTACATAAAACAACCAAATAGTTATGCATTAGCTGAAGAAAAGGATACGGTGTTCAAGCTACATAAGGCATTATATGGATTGAAATAAGCACCAAGAGCATGGTATGAAAGATTGCACTCTCACTTAGTAAAGATAGGTTTTCAAAGAACCAGTGAAGATAGTAACCTATATCTCAAGACATAAGGAGATAAGATACTGGTAAGTGAGGTATATGTGGATGATATCATTTTTGGAGGTAATGATGATATGTGTCATGATTTTGCTAATGAAATAAATAATGAATTTGAGATGTCATTGGTAGGTGAGATAAAAAAAATTATAGGTTTTTAAATCCAACAGATGAAGGAAGGAATCTTTATTACATAGTCCAAGTATGTGAAGGAAGTATTGAAAACTTTTGGAATGGGAGATTGTAAACCAGTTGGAACACCAATTGTTACAGGCTATAAATTGTCAAAGGAAGATGATTCTGCATCAATTAATGAAAAGGAGTACATATCCATGATAGGTAAGCTACATTATATTGTCCACACCTGACCGAACATTGCTCATGCAGTAGGATTGGTTGCCAAATTTTAGAAAAATCTGAAGGAGACACACATGATTGCAACTAAAATAATTCTCAGATACTTGAAAGGCATAATAGATTATGGATTATGGTATCCATATGCAGGAGACTTTGATTTAAAAGTCTACTCCGATGTAGATTGGGCAGGAAATATTGATGACAAGAAGAGTACAATCAGAGGAGCATTTTTTCTTGGAGGCAGACTAGTGTCATGGAGAAGTAAGAAACAGAGTTGTATCTCTCAATCAATAGCAGAAGTTGAATATGTTGCAGCTTACATGAATTATACCCAAGCAATTTAGATGAATCACATTTTGGAAGGTTTCAAGCTGAAGATATTAGAACTGGTAAGAATTTTTTGTGATAACACAAGTGCTATAAATATTTCTAAGAACCCAGTGTTGCATGCTAGGGCAAATAATATAGAGCTGAAGTATCATTTCCTGAGAGAGAAAGTTCAAAGCAAAGATGTATCACTGGAGCATGATTCCACTAAAGAATAGCTAGCAGATATTTTTACTAAACCTCTACCTAAGGCTACATTTGAATATCTTAAAGGTAAGTTAGGGGTTGTATCCCTACATGAAATCAACTAAGCAGACGTGGAAGACATCAATCCAAGAGCCTATTGAAAATATTGAAGAAGGATTGGTGTAGTATGGAGATACTCCATAGGGGGAACAACTAATTACAGATTGGTGAAGCATGGATAAGAAACTGAATGATTTACCTTCACTTATGCATTGTTGTCAAAGGGGGAGAAAGGTATATGATTGATTGCTAAAGATATGAAGATACAGTTGAGGGAGAGTATATGGTGAAAAATGTAAACCGAGATTCCTATAAATGTGTATATTCTTTACTCTCAATCATGACAATCAATTGGTATTAATATTTGTATTTCCATCAATGCCAAAGGGGGAGAATGTTGGCATTACATGAAGATTGCATTGAAGAAGTATAGTGTTGTCATTGATGTTAACTGCAACCAGTAATGAAGTAGTAAAGCAACCGGTAATGAAGCAGTAAGGAAACCGGTATTGAAGAAGCAGAGAGGCAAACGGTATTGAAGCAGTGAAGATCAACTGGTAACCCTAATCAGTTGAGAAGGAGAACCCTAACCAATAAAGCTTATAGATCGGTTGTGATGATCTATGACTGAATGATGATTGGTGATGAATATGCCACGTATGCATGTTGCACGTGATGAGTTTTGAAATGGATTTGGCGCATAGAGATAACCGTTTATCTTGGGAATGATCAAATGCATAATATAAAGTGACAAACATGTGATGAGCTACAAGATCCAAAGTGCGGCGATCTAGGAGCTATTGAAGATGCCTAGAAGAATGTGTAGTTGATTGCAATGTAATCTAATGGTCAAGATTGAACTGATATGTTTGTAATTCTATGAAATTTGTAGGGTTTGTGTTGTGTTACCAACCTAATGTATTTGTTTTTTAAGGTCAATGGATTGTTTGAAAATGTGTTGGCAAATTTGGTTAAGTGTGATAGTGATTGTTGCCGAACCAAGAGGTGCGTCTGCAAAATGTTGTGAAGGTAGATAGGAGTGATAAAGGATCCGATTCAACAAAGAAGTGCTATTACCAGATCAACAAAGAACCTGTTGTTCTCTAACAATTACAACAGTAAAATCCCTTAACCGGGTAAGCTTTAACAGGCTTGTTGAAATCCTCTAACCAGGTGATCCATTAGCTTGGATTTGAAATCCTCCACTGAGGTTACCTTTAACAGGGTATTTGTAGTCAATCCTTTAACCAGGTGGTCCTTAATCGGATCTATTCCTAACATGGCATTATTGTATAAGCTTCTAATAGAGCTTGGCTCCTAACAGGGCGAACTTTAGAAGAGTTCATAATACTTGTGGGTATTCATCCCCGCCATGGTTTTTCTCATTTGTGTTTCCACGTGAAAAATCATTGTGTCAAGTGGTGAATGATTTTGTGGATGTGTTTTGATATGGTTGATATGAATGACTGGTAAATCCACTTAGATATATTTAAATGACCAAAAAATGATTTGAAATGTGTTAGTACTAGTATTAGTGAAGTGATTTAAGGTTTTGGTCAAATGGTATTTAAGTTTCAGATCTGTTGCATTATATCATTGATGTATTTGGTCAACCAATAAAGTTTAACAGTGCAGTTGCAGATTTGTCTAAGTGACTAAACTGGTATACATTGTGATTTGATTCTGAGTTGAAAGTTTGTTTGGTGAAAGTTTAGTTTATTTTCTATCTATTGATTCACCCCCCCTCTTAGTAGTTGACCGGATCTCTATAGTTTCATCATATTATCATAAACAAGGCTTTCAAAACTTATTAACAAAGAGTTAATATAAGTAAAATATTCAAATGCAGTGTTATGCTATGATAGGGGCAAGAGTGAATTTGAGAGAAACTTAATTGAACAAAGATCCCTTAATGAGCTTGGATGATATATGGATGATGCATTCTCAAAGAAAATGTTTTTGATTAAGCAAAAAAAGGTTTTGAGGGGACCCAAAACCCCTTACATCAAAGAGTTAAAGATAAAGCATTAGAGTATCATAAAAGAACCTAGGTCTAAGAAACAAAACTAGTTGTAATCCATAAGCAATACAACCCAGCAGCCACAAAAAGACTAGCAAAAGGCCAACGAGATGCTAGCAACAACAGAAAACACAGATCACCTACTTAAACATAGCCTTGGCAACTTCCTTAAGGTCCAGTAGGTCTTGTGGAAGAGACTCTTCCACTAGTTTAGTGCTCAGTCATCTTCAAGCTCAAGGCCCCAGGTTCATTTTCCAGATCCACAACATTCTTCTCATTATGAATTATCTCCATCCTGGAAACCAAAGCATTCATATTGGCTGCGGAAAATTTCATCATAGCAACACTATTCTCCATTATTTTCTTCATACCTTCCTCAATTTGCATCATCTTCTGGTTGGTCTCATTGTTCTTCTGATCATATCTACTCTTTAAAAGTTCAACTACCTCACCATTCCTCTTTAAAATCTGTAACATCATACTTTTTTCCCCCACTGTCCAAGTAGCAACAACCACAAATTAAAAGCCTTGATAGTGAAAATAGGAGAAATGAAATTTAAGAGACTGCGGTGAAATCAACCTAGAAAGTGTGTGAAAGGAGCCAAATCATCTCGCCTAGAAGCTTCCCCCTATTGATATAATAATTTCCATTCCTTCTCTCATTAGGTGTAATCATTATTAGATAAGGAGGAATCGCTACCATTAATTTGATCAAAAAATAAGTGCCCCTTCACCTCAAAAGGTAATGAACCTTCATTTTTCCACGAAAAAGAGGCAATAGAGCTAATTCCAAATTTAGCAAAGAAGTTCGCACACTTGTTGGCTTCTCTAAAAATATGAGTTATAATACAATCCTCAAAGTCATCAATAATCTTAAGGGAATTAAGAATGATATTCTTAATATTCCAAGAGGGCTTGGCCAGTCTTTTGAGACATCTAATAATATTTAATGAGTCCCCTTCAATCCAAACTTTATTAATTTTTTATTGTCTAGCAACTTTAAGGATTTCCAAAACTCCCATGGCCTTTGCTATGTGATTGGACCAAATCCCCAAAGGAGAAGCAATAGTAGCCACACAAACCCCATTAGAATCTATTATAACACCCCCACATCCTGCCCTACCTGGGTTCCCCTTAGTAGAAATATCAAAGTTAATTTTCATCCATCCTTCTGGAGGGTAGTACCAGACAATACCATCCCTACTCTTTTTAGCTTTGTAGTTACTTATGTTGGCAATTTACACTCAATTGGTTGGTTTCACTATGTTGTCATTGATGGCAACATGACAACTTGTTCTGGCTTCATATTTGGGTTCAGTTGTATACCGACAAGCACTTCACAGACACTTCACTGGCACCAACACCAATAGGATAGAAGGAATTCTCATGTTACTGGCAATGCAGGCCGACATGGTTTAGAATAAGGTTATCGATATTGGAGACCGACATCTTTTGAATGCGGCATCGACAATTGTTTTTTATATTCATGTATTTATGTTATCTAGTCGATATGTGTATTGATATTATAATTATCTTTGTAAGCCGACATAAGGCATAATGAATTGTAAAGGGTATATAAGTTAGTAGGTTAGATCATTTTGATATATCATGTGAATACGTATTAGGAAGGAAATAATAAAGGAGATGTGAAATATATGAGAGAGATCATGTATGTGAGGATATTTATGTAAAGGGGTATTCTGGTAAGGGTTAAGGGTTTCTGACCGGAACAGACAGAGCTTAATCGAAACTATGTTCAGGTATAGAAGATGCTATCTTAGCAGTTCGATCATTTCTTTGGATTGTAGTCTGGATTTGTATGTAGTCAGTGAGGCTCCTTTTGTGATTGAGCAGTGTGCTCTAGGCTGTAAGTCTTCCTGCAAGTGTAGGCCCCTATATTTTGTAAAATCTCTTCATATGGCCAATGAATTGATATTGTGGGTCACAAATCCCACCGTGGTTTTTCCTCTTTGATGTTTTCCATGTATAATTTTTTGTGTAATGGTATTCATTTATGTGATTGGCTTATTCATTGCTTTACTTCTTTCAATTCTATATGTACCGGTATACCGGTTAGTGTATGCATGTTTTAATAAGGTTAAAATTGATCATTCTGGTAGAACACTGATTCACCCTCCTTCTCAGTGTTCTTGGATTCCAACAATTGGTATCAAAGCTTTGTGCCTCAAAGGAAGTTTAACAGCTTGAGGGAGATCTTGATTCCAAAATCCATGGATATGAGTTTGCAAAAGCAACTTGAGGAAGCACTTGAAGATTATGATGTTGAAAGGATAAAGAACTTGAAGTTACAAAATGAATTGAATTTTTCTTAGGAATTCATTCTTGTCCTACAGGAAAGGTTGTCATTTGTTCAGGCTAGGAGGAAGAAAATTTAGCAAAATCAGGATGATGAAGAGAAAAATGCACTTAAGGAATAGTGTCAGAAGTTGAGTCAGGAGAACATGGTCATGACAAATGAAATGCAAGCTATAACTATGAGAATGTCTAAGGAGATTGAGGACCGAAAGAAAAAGGAAGAAAATCTTGTTGTATCTCTGAAGATCAAATTTGAAGAATGTGGTAGGTTGGTTCATGAGAATGATATGTTGAGAAATGATTTAGTACAATCCCAGAGTAATGAACAAGAGCTTGAGAGACAAATGATAATTTGAGAGATGATTTGACTATTACAAGTGAGTATAAAGAAAAATTCAAGATTAGTTCAGCACAACTTGATGAATTATTGAAGAGACAAAGGTAGAATGGAGATTCCAGTGGACTTGGATTTGAACAAGGTTAGAGTTCCAGTACTACAAATGAAGATAAAAACCATGAGGAATTGGTAAGGTAGTTCAATGCTTATAAATTTAATGGTATATGCTTTGTTTGTAATAAATTTGGTCACATAGCTAGGCAATGTAGAAATAGAGAAAATCAGAATAATAACTCTGCTCTCGGTCAATGTTCTAAATGCAATAAGAATGGTCATAAAACAAAAGATTGCAAAATGAATGTAAAATGTTATGCATGTGGAAAATTTGGACATATGGCTAATCAGTGCAGGTCAAACAATTATATCGGTTTTAGCAAAGAAATTCAAAAGAACAATGTTACATGTTATGCATGTAATGAGGTTGGACATATTGCTAAATTCTGTAGAAGCAAAAATCCACCGATTGTTAATAGAGGATCAAATGAGAAAGGGAAAGAGAAGGTTAATGAAATCTAACAAGATCATACCCAGAGATGGGTTAGGAAGTTAGAACATCAATCTATAGATGGGAATGCACCGGTTACTTATCCGACAGAGGAGGTTGCTCCTGCACCAACAGGAAGATCAACCGGTAACTGAGGTAGATGCCTTAGGGGTAGGAAAAATTCATGAAGATGTTGCATATGCCCTGGGAAGAGGTACTAGCAGATGTTCTAGACATTGGATATGCTTATCCGGCATGGAGATGTTTTATCAAGATCCGATAGCTTCCATCGAAAGTCATTTATATCAATGACGGATTAGGGTTTTTCTTGGAGGTTAAAAGGTTGAATCCACTTCATTTTTTATCACCTTGCATTCAAAGGGATTAAGAGAAATTGAGAGCAATCAAAGGCAATTTAGTGCGATCAAATATCTTCTTGAGCAATTTCACCAGCGATTGGAAGAAGTCTTTAGGGTTTTTCACTGGCAGCGATTCACAGGTATTTATCTTCAACCATGGAAGTAGTATCATCATTTGTGTGTATCTTTGTTGCAAACCTGATTGTTGTTGAGGTCAAGGACCATCTTAGGCCGCCTTTCAAGTGATATCCGCATGTTGCTACCCTAGACGATTCGGTTGGCGCATTTTCCCATGTTCCAGAAGGAGTAGTATATGTTGAAGATGTTAGAGCCTACATTCATTACTACATTGAGGATTTGGGAACATCTGATATGAAGAACATGTGCATGAGTGAGATAATGGAAGATTCTGGAAAGATCAAGCTAGAATGCAAGCACTTTGAAGACTTAGGGTTTACCGGCATTCTGGACATTCCAGAATTCAAAGATAAAATCATTAGGTATGTTTTGAGCAGAGTAAATGGAGAGTTTATCTAGTTGGATAGACCATATAAGATTACAAAGGAGGCTATCAGGGCACTCACTGGTTCACCGTAGGTTGGCCAACATCCAAATAAGAAGGACTCTAATGATCATGTCAACAAAATCACCGATGCAAAATCAGACAGGCGATCAATGAGAATCGGTACTATCACCGACACGGACATTAGTTTCGGTAGCATGGTCATCAGTTACAAGGTAACACAATTAGACCAACTGAATTCTATTTCTAGCTCTTGCATTTACATAGCTTATAAAATGATGAGGGAGAATGAGAAATTGGATCTATGTGGTTGGATGTTGGATGAACTGTTGATAAATCTAGGAAAGATTAAAGGTGAAAAGAAAGAAAATTTCTGGTATGCCAACTTAATTGTCTATTTAATGCTCTTTTTTATAAATGAGACTCCCGATATTGGGAAGAGACAATGGGCATTTGATATCCCAGTAGGGAGGCAACTGAAACAATCAATTGCTTCATTGGGTAGTCAGAGAGATGATAAAGTTTGAGGTTATTTTAAGGCATTCCAGAAAGCTATGAAATCTAGAGAGAGGGTTCCTAAGCACATTGTTGAGAAATACTCAACTGACATATGCTTCATGATTAAGAAAGATGAAACACTCATGGAAGCGGTCAAACCCCAGAAGATCTGGATTGAGGAGATGGGATATGAAGTTGATGCATAGATTTTAGATGCATATGAAAAGATGTTAATTGATGCACCGGTAGATGAAACTATCAAAAACTTTGGTACTACAAAGCAAAAGACACAAGAGGTTGAAACTGAGTTCAACCAGAAGAAGAGAGAGAAGCAGGAAGGAAAGACAAGTAAGTTTATGGAAAAGGTTTCACAGGACATCAAAGCATTGATTGATGTTGTCCCGAAGAAAGGCAAAAAGAGAAAAGAACTAGAAATGTTTATTGAACCTATTGCAGTTGAATCTGCATCTGAAGATGACACACCCTTGGCATTTAAAAGGGTATTAAGGAAGAAAACTGGGGAAACTAAGGTATAGGCAAAAAAGAAACCATTAAGAAAGTTACATTCAAGTTACCGGCACATAAACGAGCTCCAAAAGAAACACCTTCTACCCCATCCAGTACTAGAAGAAGGAAGAAGAAGGATGACATTGATCTGGAAATTGAATCTTGTAATGTAACTATCATTCCACCAAAAACTTGTGCTGAGTTAGTTGATGAGATTACTAAAGATGGTATGTTAAAGAATGTACAATTTTATTATGAACATTTAGATGATGATGAACAAAGAGAAGTATAGGAAGCAATTTTGTTATATTTGGATATTTATAAGAAATCCTTGATAGAAATTGAAATGATAGAAATTGAAAACCAAATACCGACAAAATTGTATGATATGTTAGATGCTAGGAAACTATCAGCAATGCAAGAGGACAAACATATAAAGATTCAAGAGTTGTTATCTATTTGTGTTTCTATTGGTCCAGAGGAGATGGATAAGACACTTGAAGTTGCAGATAGGAAAATGTTTAACAACAAACATAGAATAATCAATCTTATGTTAGGAAGGGTAAATGAGATAATCAAGGAGACCCACAAGGCATGGGTTAAGTTCTTTTAAGAGAACTGTGGTTTTTATACTTCACCGGAATCAAAAATAGATACTGTAGACATCCCAGTTGAAGGAAAAGGAAAGGGTATTATGGGTACTTCACCCTCAATTTTGAAAAACATTAAGATAGTGGAAATTAAGCCCCCTGTAGATACAAATGTACAGACAAATGTTGAGATACTGACAAATACAGAGAGTGTAAAGGTTGATAATGTACAAGATACTAATGTTGAGGACAACAGTCCTCTAGATATAGATGTACAGGATAAGGATACAGTTCCTAGGGAGAAACCAACAATTACTAAGACTGCACCAAGTGGCGAAGCCACCGGTGCAAGAGAGGAGGCTACAAAGGTTAAATCATCAGAGGAGAAGAAAGAGGAATCTGACAAGGAACTGGTATTGATTCCATCATTGTTGTCAACTGACACCTTGCAGGTTGAAAAGAAAAGCATAATTGAGATGAGTTCTACTAAACTCATGATGATGGCTACATAGAAAATGATGGAGGGATCTATGGATAAAGGGATTATTGATCACTCTATCACTATTTTGCATAGACTAGTCTCGGAGTGCAAGTTTGATAGAGAAGCGAGCCCATCTGGCAAGCTTAAGACAATCACAAAACATATTTCAAAGGATTTCCAATCCTTGTAGTAGATTTCAAACTGGCAAGCACTGGAGAGGTTCACATAGGCAAAAAGAGCTACATTTGATCAAATGATTGAGTCTGAAAGGAAGGAAATTAATGAAAAGTTGAAATTGATAGATAATTCTTTAAAGTAGTGTACAAATATTTACAGAGTATGTTGTAACATAGATTTTCTTATAGTTAATTTGGATAAGAAGATTAAGGAATGTTAAGAGAAAATTGCAAGTATAGCAAATTCTTTTGATGGATTAAATTCATTGACTACATCCATTGATGGTCAGATTTTGGTTTTGGAAGCCCAAGTTTCTGCTCTTGAGAAGGAAAAAGACAAAATCATAAGAAGAGCCAGAAGTCTTAGAGGTTTGGTGAGTCCTAGTTGGATTCACTCAGTGTACATAAGGAGTGTATAGATATGGTTGGTAAGCCCACACTGATAGAGTTAAATGAGAAAGAGTCATTTGCCCATATGCTAAATGGACTTGTATCTATTTACAGTACTTTCAAATTTGGTTGGGATACTTATCTTGAGCTATTGGAGAAGGCATATCCAGATATTTTTAAATATATTAAGCTCTCGTAAGGTATTTCTGGGATATTCATTGTACAGTATCTTTCATTCTTCATCCCAGTTTTGGATTTTTGGTACTCTTTTTGGAAATTTTGATGGAATTGATGTCAAAGGGGGAGTGATATTGATGTGAAAAAGGTAAGAGGAAGTTGTATACATAAGGGGGTGTATCGATGGAAAACTATGGAAGTATGGAGTATTTTGTATTAATGGATATTCAACTCAGGGGGAGCAGGCTCAGGATGAAACCGACAGATGAAACCATGATCATTTTTCACTTGAGTGTTGCCATCAATGCTAAAGGGGGAGATTGTTGGCAATTGACACTCAATTGGATGGTTTCACTATATTGTCATTGATGGCAACATGGCAACTTATTCTGGCTTCATTTTTTGGTTCAGTTTTGTACCGACAGGCACTTCACAGACACTTCACCGACACCGGCACCGGCACCGACATCGGCAGGATGGAAGGAATTCTCAGGTTACCAGCAATGCAGGCTGACATGGTTTAGAATAAGGTTATCGGTATTGGAGACCGACATCTTTTGGATTCAACATCATCAATTGTTTTTCATATTCATGTATTTATGTTATCTAGCCAACATGTATATTGATATTCTAATTATCTTTGTAAGCCGACATAAGGCATGATGAATTGTAAAGGGTATATAAGTCAGTAGGTTAGATCATTTTGATATATCATGTGAATATGTATTAGGAAGGAAATAATGAAGGAGATGCGAAATACATGAGAGAGATCATGTATGTGAGGATATTTATGTAAGGGGTATTCCAGTAAGGGTTTAGGGTTTCAAACCGGAACATACAGAGCTTAACCGAAACTGTATTTAGGCATATAAGATGCTATCTTAGCAGTTCAATCATTTCTCTAGATTGAAGTTTGGATTTGTATGTAGTCAGTGAGGCTCCTTTTGTAATTGAGTCGTTTTCTCTAGGCTGTAAGCCTTCCTGCAAGTGTAGGCTCCTATATTTTGTAATATCTCTTCATATGGCTAGTGAATTGATATTGTGGGTCACAAGTCCCACTGTGGATTTTCCTCTTTGAGGTTTTCCACATATAATTCTCTGTGTAATGGTATTCATTTATTTTATTATCTTATTGGTTGCTTAACTTATTTCAATTCTATATGTACTCGTATACCAGTTAGCGTATGCATGTTTTAATAAGGTTAAAATTGATCATTATGGTAGAACACTGATTCACCCCCCCTCTCAATGTTCTTGGATTCCAACAACTTATGTCAACTTGAAACCCCCATTTCGTAGCAACAATATTATCCTCCTCCTTGACATAGGAAGAAGAAACAGGCCCAAGATTTTCAATAAACAAGTTCAAGTTCTCTCTAGCAACTCTGCAAATTTTCTCAAAAACAATCCCAGAAGATCAAGTCACATTTCTGAATATACAATTATTTCTTTCTTTCCAAACCTGCCAAGACACAAAAGGCAATAACAAAGACCAAAGATTTTTCAAAATTGGATTAGAAGAGGGGCACTTCCATTGAGTAAAAAATTCTTCCACCTTCTCAGGAAAGACCCAGTCAATACTCCAAAGATTAAGGATTTTGCTCCAGATATCATAGGTAAAAGGACAATGGAGAGAAAGATGTGAAATAGATTCACTATCATTAAGGTACAAAAAATGCCTATTCGGTAATTGAAAACCTCTCCTCATGAGGTTGTCTAGAGTAAGGATTTTATTTTGAAGAAGTAGCAAAAAAAAGATGTTGATTTTTTGAATAAGAATCTTAGACTAGGCTTTGGCCTATGTAGGAAGATGTGGAATGGGAGGACTCATAACCTTGATGGCAGAAGGAACTAAGAATGAACCATCTGAAGTCATCTTTCAAGTTAAAAAATCATCATGATCCCAATCCATAAAAAAAGACAGCAAAGCTTGCTGGAGAGGAGAGAAGACAACATTAATATCCTCCAGCCTAACCCAAGAAGATTGCTGCCAATAATGACTAACCAGAGATCTAAATATTTCTTTACAAATATCCATAAAAGGCACCAAATTATCATCATAGCATAGGGGTCTATCAAACAACCAAACATCTTCCCAAAACCTGATATTGTTACCTTTGCCAAGAATCCACCCAGCACCGGCAGCAACAACATGTTTAGCCTTAAGGATGTTATTCCAAATAGTCAAACCCTTAGGGATGTGTTTGGATTGAAATATGGAGGCTATATTCACAACATCCTAAAGATACTTACTGAACCAAACTAAGTTCCAGTCCTTTCTGTCACCAAAAGACCTCCAAATTTGTTTAGCTAACAGAGCATTGTTAAAGTCTTTTATGGTCCTTAAGCCAAGGCCCCCATAACACTTAGGACTGTAGACCCTTTCCTAAGAAACCAAAGGAAGTATTTTTTTCTCTTCTACCCCAGTCCATAAAAACCTTTTTTGAATTTTGTCTATAGCATCAACAAACTTAGAGGGGATCTTAAAAAGACTAAGAGCATAGATAGGAAGATTTTGAAGAGAGACCTTCAGAAACTGCAACTTCCCCGCTTGACTCAATAAAGCCCCTTTCCACCCAACCAATTTCTTAAAAAACCTATCCATAATAGAACTCCACAAGGAATCAGGAGGAGAGACCCCTAAAGGAAGCCCCAAATAGATTGAGGGGAAGGAATCAATAGAATATTGGATAATAACTGTAATATTTCTCTACCTACAAAGGGGAGTGTTAATGAAAAAAATAGATGTCTTGTTTCAATTGATTAGCTAGCCTCAGGCCCTAGAATAAGTCTGAAGAGCACTTTTAAAGGATCTAGCTTCAAGAATAGAGGCAGCACCAAGGAGGATAGTGTCATCCACAAATTACTGATGGGAACAAACCATATTGGAAGATGAGGGCCTAAGACCCTTAATATCTCTTGATATCACCAGCTTTTGCAATAACCGACTCAAGCTTTCAGCCAAAATGGTGAACAAAATTGGGGAGATAGGATCCCCCTGCCTAAGACCCCTAGTTAGCTTGAAAAATGAAGAGGGAGATTCATTAGTAATAACTGACATAGAAGGAGTGGATATAAGTTTCCAAATGATATCTAAAAAATTACCATCAAAACTGAAAGCCTGAAGAATTATTTTAAAAAGAAACCAATCCACTCTATCATAAGCCTTGGCAAGGTCAAGCTTAATAAGGAAACCATCTTTTTTAAAAACAATCAGAGAATGAATGTTCTCATGAACTAGAATTATAGAATCCAAAATTTGCCTACCTTGCACAAATCCATTCTTATGCAAGGAAATAAGCGAAGGGAGAATAGTGATCAATCTGGAGGTCACAACCTTCAAGATAATTTTATAAAGAGAATTACAAAGAATTATAGGTCTGAACTTATCCATAGAGTCTACACTCGGTTGCTTAGGAATAAGAACCAAACAAGTAGAATTCACCTCCTTAAGCAACAATTTAGTTCCAAAAAATTATTTCATGGCTTGAGCAATATGCTAGAAGTGATGAAAAAAGAACATGGGGTACCCATCTGGCCCAAGAGATTTATCTCCTTGGAAAGAAAAAACAACCCTTTTAATCTCATCATAAGAGGGAATGGCATTTAACACCTTATTCTGCTCTAGTCTAATAACCTTCAGAATATTCCCCAATAAGGAATCTTGATCTTCTGTACAGAGGTTAGAGTCAACAGATAGGAGATCAGAAAAAAGCGGGCAACCTCCTTAGCTATATTATCCTTTCCTTTAACGATATTGTCATCCACCACTAATTGGGAAATCTTGTTGGTAGATTTGTGTCTTACAGTGGACATATGAAAATATTTAGTATTCTTATCTCCAATCAAAAGCCAAAGATCCCTTGATCTTTGTCTCCAAAAGTCTTCTTCATTGGCTATGATTTTATGATATTTAGCACGGATCTGATTCTCTTTATCCCTTGAAATAGAGTTATAGCCATCTTTTTGAATAGTATCTTGGATTAATTTTAACTCTATTTTTAAAGCATTTTTCATAACAAATATATCTCCAAAAACTTCCTTGTTCCAAACCCTAACTATATCCTTAACATGCCTAAGTTTCTTAACAACTCTAAACATAGTAGATCCTTCCACCTGAATGTTCCACATTAGTCTAATAGTCTTTTCCAGGGTTGGGTGGGATAACCACAATTTCACAAATCTAAAAGGGAGGCAACATCTTTTAACAAAAGGTTCAGCCATAAAAGAAATAGAGAAATGGTCTGATTCAATTCTATTGATGACAAATAAAGTATTGTTGTACTTAGTGAACCAATCATTGGAGATTAATGCTCTAACCAGTCTAGCCTAAATTATCTCATCACCATCCCACCTATTTGACCAGGTGAAGGCAGCCTCATGGATCTCCACATCAGAAAGAGCCATGTTAGTAATGAAGTTAATGAGATCAATTTTGCTATCCAAAAGAATTTGAGATCCTCCATACTTTTTCAGAATCATAAAGGGGAGTATTAAAGTCACCCATGATCAACCAAGGATCTTGTTGAAAGCCTTTTGTGTTCTACTCCACAACTTTCCAAAATTTAGATCTGGCAACTTTAGTATTTGGAGCATAGATGTTGGAAAGGACCCAAATAAAATCATCCCTAATATGCTTAAATCTGATGCTTATCAGGTTACCTTTAGCTTGGATCACTTCACCCTCCATTACCTTCTTATTCCAGAAGGTAGCAACACCTCCTAAAGCCCCTTCAGAGCCACTACCAACAACCCCTCCAAAATAAAAAATATTAATTTTTTCACTTTTTCTTTACTCATCTTAGTTTCTTGAATTAAGACAACATCCAGTTTATGATCTCTAACCAGATTCCTTAATATGTCCTTTTTATGGGGGCCATTTAGACCCCTTAGATTCCAAGATATCACCTTCATTTAGATAGGGGAGAATAGGTCTGTAAGATGGTTTGCTGACTTCCATCAGCTATGTTTTGTTTACTTTCATTTTCTCTATTCTACCTAGCCGATTTTCTGCCAAGGGAAGATTTGGAATTGCCAACATCAACCTTAGCTCTTATCCTGGTTTGGATACCCATGGCATTACCTATTTTCTTATTCTTCTCTTTTCCCACCATAAGGGAGTCCCCATCCCCATCATCATCCTTGAAGTCTTTCATATTTTGATTCTTCAGCTGGTGAAATTTTGAGGTACTTATATTATCTTTTAAAATCTTCAAAGCTCCCTAGCTAACTGAATCCTGAGAATCTGAACTTAATTCCATGGGACTCATGGGATCCTCATCTTTTTCACAATCAGTTTCAGGCACCTCAGATTAATCCATGCTTTCATTGTTCACCTTGTCTTCCTTTGAAGGTACCTCCCCAATTGCCACCGATTCATCTATCGTTCCTTCTTCTAGCTTCTTTTTCGGACTATCCCCACTGGGTTGCATATCAAAATTATTAGGATCCACCCAATCATTCTCACTAGGTTCTCCTTCCTTATTTACCTTATTCCTAATAGCGGGGATCTCAGGAGCCTTCAACCTCAAGCCATTAGACCACACATCATCTTTACTTGATTTCTCTTTCCAGATTTTCTTATGAGCCCCTATGTTCTTAGGAGTGTTCTTCGGATTTCTTGGACATCCTCTGGCCCAATGTCTAATTTTTTTACAATGAAAGCACACAAAAGGAAGAGATTCATATTCAATAGGCTACTCCCATCTCTCGAGTTTTCAGAGGATATCAATGGATGAAGGGAGATCTGAGTTATGACACACATTCACACAGATTCTAGCATAGACTAACCTTTTTCTCGCAGATTTCATAGGATCCATATCAAGAAGTTCCCCAAAAGAACTAGCTATCCCTTTGAACACATCTTCAAACCAAAACTCCAAAGGCAAACCAGGCAATCTAACCCAAATCGAAGCCGAATAAAAAATGGATGAATCTGTTAACTCCAGGTTTGGGGACCATTTTCTCAAAGTCAAGGAGGTTTACCAAACATACATGGGCCTCCACAGAGAAACCCCTCTAAATATTCTAAACATGAAAATTTAAAAGCAACAAATCCTTTGGGCAAAGCTAAAATATCTAGTTGACCTTTCAGATGCCATTTCTTTTTAGCAAAGATCCTTACATTCTCAATATTAGGCCTTGGACCAACAAATTTACCCACCAAAGTGAAAGCCATTAAGGATATATTTTGATCAATCACAACATCTAGAATAGAGATGGAAAAATTTACCTCTATCTTATTTGAAATATCTTTCACCTTAGGAAAGGTAGACTTACATGTAGGTTTTGTACCAAATAAGCTAGCCCAAGATTTCAGGGGGCCTTGGAAAACCACATTCTACTCCAGCTCTATTTCCCCTCTTGAAGAACCTTTTCCACAAGAAACAAGGACCCATGAATTCTGGTCATGCCCAGGATCAAAAGGAGGCTCCACAGGATGAGGGTCCCCATCCATGTTGCAATCCCCATCCTCATTATCACCTGCAGATTTGTCTGAAGCATGCAACCTGTGCACAAAGATTCTTGTTCGAGCCCCAACATCTTTCCCGCTCAGCAGACTCCCACTGAACTCCATTTTGAAATCCTCTTAATATTTAATGTTAGTTTCAAAGCAAATGTTATAAGGGGTGATTTTTTTAATTAGACTCATACGATTTGAAATTTTAAGCATGTTAGTCATAATGACTAGTTGAAAAAGAGGTAGCTCGAGCCCATTATAAATTTGAATTTAAAACATTAAGGGTTGAATCTATGGGTATGCAAATCAATTGGAAAAAATCTATATAAATCAAATTGAACTTAAAATAATAATAATAAATAATTAATTGTCTAGAAATAATTAATGGTCAAATAAATATTGTTGTCAAAGGAGGAGCTAAATTAATCAAAACCATTTAAAGATCAAGTACCTAGTACAATTGCAAAAGTGGCATAAACAATTGGTATAAGCATGGATTACACACTTTTCACCCTTTCATTTTTCTCCCACTTAGGTGTGCATTTAAATCTACATGAGAAAGCATACCAAAATGGGAAAAGGTGAACAATAAAAACTACTCAAAGTGGAAATTTAAATTAAACCTTTCCTCCATTAGGTTTGATGGTAGCTAATGTTGATTCCAAATAATATATAGGGTATTTATGAAATATAATCCAATTAAGACATTACTTTTTTTATTTTATCAATTGACATTTGGGGTAAAATATTAGACCGTTTGGAGGATGAATGCCCCAACCTTTATCACAACTCAAATTGTTACATGTATTTATATGTCATCCTCTTAACATATCATGAACAAACTTGGAATAAAAATATAATAATCACTTAGCATCAGTTTTATTTTATGATACTATACCAAAAATAATTTAATAAAATAATTAAAATCTTGAACTTCCCTTATACTGAACTTATCATTTGATTATTCAATGTTACATATTCAATATCTAATTGAATTGATGTCACAAGCAATTCTAGAATACAAAAATGGTGAACAATGAGTATCAATGAATAAACATATTCAAGCATCTCGTAAAACAAGTTAAATAAGATATAGTAGTTATGTTTTTTTATATTAATAGTAGCAAAACAAGGATGTTGTACTTTAATAAAACAACCCAGAGGTAGATTTAGCAGTACAAGCTATTAACAACACATTAACAACATTATAATAATAAACTAGTCGTAATATTAGATATAGCTTGTAGAGTAAATAACTAATAGCAAAAGAGTTTATAAATGACATGACCAAAAAGATGCACAAAATGCCAACAAGGGGCCTCAGCAAATATATTTCCCCAATCATCAATGAGGAAATTAAAAAGTTCCTTATAATTTATATTGTTGTTGTTGTTGTCTTTTCCAAGATCCTTCTCCTACAACAAATAATGTATCGTCATTGACCTATGCATAGCCTTGGAATTGAATCTAGAGAGACTCACTAGATTTTTATCCACCTATGACACCTTCACTTTCAATTCCAAGAGTTCAATCACAATAGAGACATTTAGCACATATGTGTGTATTACTAACATGATGGACCTCACCAAAGGCTTTAGTCAAGTTTGCCTTTGTGTTGTCTGAGTCATGAGAATTCTTCAACTGACTTCTTATGATATTATTTGAGATTTCCTCATCCTCCTTAGTTTAATTAAACTCCTCCTCCACTTCAAACTCCTCATTATTAACAACATTCATGTTTTCTTTGTCCTTAGCCATGGACTTTCTTGCAAGTGTGTTTGATATCCTAGGGTTAGAACCACTAGTTTCTCGAGCCATGTTATTTATATTTTTTGAAGTAGCTTCCTCCTCAAATTTTACTTCCTCGTTCTTCAAATGGGTCACATTTTTATTCATTTTCTGCATTGATGATTTCTTTGTCCTTAGCCATGGGCTTGCCTGTAAGTCTCTTCAATCACCTAGGGATAGGACCACAAGCGTCCCAAGCCACATCTCTATTTTTCAAAGCCACTTCCTCCTCAAATTCCACCTCTTCAATATTTAGATAGGTCACATTTTCCCTCAATCTCAAGTTATGGTAAACTTCCCTTTTACTTCATAATTTGTATGCCACAATATAGTTGATATCAATTCCAACTAAAACTGGGCTATTTAAGAATTCTTATCCAGTTTATGAAACTATCTTTTAGATGTCATAAATTAAAATTTGTGACAAAATAGCAAATCACCATGAAATTCAATACCATAAATTAAATCATCATTTAAAGCATGAAACCTTTTCTTTGATCCATCTTATCATGAGACCATGGACAATACTAAAATATTAAAAAATATTAATTATTGTTCATCAAATAAACATAATAAGTAAAAATAATAAATATAATTATCGTTGTCTTAAGCTTTCAATATTCTTCACATTCTTTTTCTATAATATCGACTCCTTTTTCTCAAGTCATATCATTTATGTAAAAGTATTTATTTTGTAAACTTTCTAAATAATTAAATATTTAATTTATAAAGTTTTTCCAAACAATATTTAACAAAATTTAATATATTTCTTTGACTTGTTCCTAATAATGAATAGTTGTAGTCAAGTCATCATTCTTATCATTGATTAGGGTCTTCATCAACAACATATGTTAGTGGTGTAATGTAAAAAATACTTGTCTACTATCTTGAAATAAGGTTGGGACAAAAATCAATAAATATTAAAAGAATAGTAAAATGTAAATAAGATTGGCATCACATAAGCTCTTGATTTTATTTTTTAAATGGTTAGAATAGTTATGATCTTAAACAAAGATAAAATCAAAATGTATGAATTTCATTGCTATATTAAACAATAAAAAATGATTTTCTTTTATTGATGATCAAATTCCAACATGGATGAAAGATTTAAAAAGAAACTCTTTGTAAGGTAGGTAAAATTAGGGTTTCAACAATTAGGATAGTAAGCCCACTAATTTCACAAGATCAACCTTACATTTAAAAGTGGGATTTGAAATCTAATAGATCTAGCCACAATTCAATTAGATAAGAGGGCTATCATACTAATTAGATTTACTTGTTTGTTGTTTCCTTTTTTATAGAGTTGAAATTGGATTTGAATTGTAAAGTTATAGGTTAAAAAAATAGAGAATTGGAGTAAAATAGTAATAACAAAATGTTTATGACTTCACATAGAGTCATAGATAGAGATCTGAGAAGGGAAAATGAATCAAAACCTATAGCTAAAAATCCAGGCGAAATTGTTGAGACTGGGAGGGTAGGGTGACCTAGTCTAACAACTTTAGAGCATGCAAGCAATATGTTTTCTAGATCAAGGAGAAACACAGTATCCACTGTTGGAAGTTTGGGAAAGTTTCTTGGGACCAAGGTGGTGGGGCTACTTGGTCCTCCACTTTTCGTGCATGTAAAAGTTGAACCTATTCATCATCATTTGTTCTGTTGAAATCTTTAATCACAACACTTGATTTAGTTTCCTGCACATAGAAAGAGAGAAAAGGGTTGTGGATAGGGGTTTTCCTTGGGTCAAACCCTAGTTTAGGAATTAACCTTGAATTGAATTGAAGTAGGAAGTGTAAATATTAAAGTAAAAGTTGCAAGATATACCTCAGATCTACAATGGTTGATAGAAGATTGATGATGCAATGCTCTTTAGATATGATCACAAATATTGAATACAATATAATATGGAAAACACGTGAAACTTGATGACCTAATCATACACACATTCTTATATGAAGATTGATGTGACTTTGCTCCATGATGGTAGAAGGATATGGTAAGATGAAATACTGCATTGAATGCTTGATGATGAATGCTACAGTATATTGTGGATAGAGTGTGGATGTCAAAATGAGCTGATATGATGTCTTTATATAAGGTACCCTAGGTAAATTATTGATTAGGCTTACCTCCAATGGTCACATGGAGCCACAAGGAACAAAACTCATTGGGGAGGGAAATGCCTCCTCATATTTGAAATGGGTCATGTTTAAGGAGATCTAGGGTGGTGGGGTGCTATAGTCTAGATAGGGGCACCACAATGCCCTTGTCCTCCAAAATTAGGACAAAGAAGCCATCAGATAGGGAGGCATAGCCCTGGGATGGGGTCCACTTAGTTGTGCAATCAGGTGACATTAGATTTGGAGTAAAGAGGGCCAAAATGGGCCTAGGGGGAATGAAGATAGGACACACTAAAGTAGGAGCACAAATATGAGGTGTGAATTGTACAAGGTTACAATTTACAATGATACATTTAGCCCCCACTTTAACAAGAGTATTAACCTATGAAAATACTTGAAGTAAAGTAAAAATATGAAGAAGGGAGAGAGAGAGGAGAAACTAGGAGTGAGATCACAAAGAGATAAGACATCAATAATTTTAAGGAACCAATCCCTCAATCTTAGGATTTTAACTCACACAATCACATGAAAGGACACACAAAACAAGACAAAGACAAAAATGCCAAACAAAGATAAAAGACATACAACAAAGGGATTGGTACTAAAAGAATAAAAGCTCCAAGACAACTAGTTAAAGAGACCTCGATAGTCAAAATGTTTAGCCACTAATCTCATTCTCAGAATGCTATTACACAAACACAAGTGGTTGCATTTAAATAGAAAGAACATGCATCAAGTGATGAACCATGATCCAACAATTAACAAATCTGTGAGCTCATGGGAAGGAGAAATGAGAGAACATGGACACTACAAACTAGCAAGTTGTATTATGCTATGTAATCCATGATAAGAAAAACAAGAGAGACCATGGAATTCATAGGTAGGAAGATGTGTTATGATAGTTGATCCACAAAAACATGAATCCTCACGGGACAACAAGTTGTGTTATGTTGTGTGATTCATGTGGACAAGGATAGTCAAAATAGTCTAGCAAGTTGTGTTATGCTATTTCCACTCATCTCAAAAATGCCACACAAGGAGGGTTGAATAGTCTAGCAAGTTGCGTTATGCTTTTCAACCTACCTTAAAGAAGTTGAAAAAGGAAGAGTTGAAAAGTCTAGTAAGTTGTGTTATGCTAGTCAAATCACCTTGCTACATATGTCATCATCTAGTTTCAGGAGTTAAAAATCTCATCTAAGACTTTAGGTCTAGTTTCAAGCATGCAACAACCTCTATAAGACATGTAATTGAAAAATAATATTTCTAGTTTCAGAAATGAAAACATCTTGTCTAAGAGTTAGGTCTACTACCGACGATGTGCACCCCATATAAGACATATTAAAGGATTGCATTTGGTTTTGAGGATGAAGCATCTCATATAAGAGTTAGGTCTAGTTTTTCATGCAACAACCCATATAATACATACAAAATGACAACCAAGGAAAGCATTATGCCAGGAAATCCACCAATTCAATTGAAAATATGGTACAAGGAGGGCGCGATGTATGCCCCCCCTTAAGATGTCAACATAGCGGTATGTTGATGTATTAAGGAAGATAGAAACAATTATATACACCTTAATCACCAAGGAGATATCATTTAGGCAACAATGTACATAAATCCAAGCTAAAGAAGCATCACTCTTATAAGCAGGGAAAAGATATTTGTAAAAACCGATATTTGGCAACAAGTGTAAAGGGATTATTGATGAAGGATAACACACTTTTGACTCTAAGTGAGGGGTTCATTTATAATAGACATAAATAATCAAGTGAAGAAGAGGTTGTACTCAAGGATACACACCTCTTGCATAAGATAGAATCCTTGGTCAACCAAAAAAATTCACACAAGGAATGACATCGTGTTAGAAGAGAATACCACTCATCACAGGAAAAGTTAATCCTTAAAAAGGATATGAGATAGAAGATAGAATCAATGCTCCCAAGCATAGGGAAAAAGATAAGGATTACACTCCTTCTAAAGAGAGATTATACAAAAAAAGATGTACCATTGCAAGCAAAGAATAGCTCTTAACCAAGAAACACACATGTACTTGCATGAAGAACTACTCAATGTGAGAAATGAAATCAAGTTACAAAAAATGCATCTCAAAGAAAGAGGAAATATTTGAAAAAGAGAGAGAATTTAATATATTATCCTTCCCCCCAAGTGAGATGACAAGGAAGAATTATGTTGTTGTCCAAGTATGATTGGAATTAAAAATGCATCACCACACATGACAAAGAGCCCCCAATAAAGTTAAACTAATAATGGCATAGGGTAAGGAGAAACATAATAAGGTGAATGGAGTGCTAAGTCATTACCTCTTCACCAAGAAAAAATACAAGAATAATTGTAAGAGCTATGTGAGCTTGATTATATTGGTCTTGAACAAATTCTTTAAAATCTTTACAATTTCCAAGATAATGGGAATAAAAATGATGAAAAAGACAATACTCACCACATTATTTGTTCTTATTATTATATTTTATGAAAGGAAATATAACATGCTTATCATACTTCAATCTTCAAAAGATTCATGTAGCTAATTTTTCATGATTGTCAACATGGCTAGGTCTTCTCTCTTGAGATGTAGGACAAGGTATGCTAGTGGAAGGAGAAGAATTGTTTTCTTGAGGTAAAATAATTGGTAAAGAAGGAGGAGGATTATTTTATGTAGAAGCATGTTTGGATGCATGATAGTTTCTATGTTTTGCAAAATACTCCTTAAGAATTTGAACCTTACAAGAATCTTCTATAGATATTTGAGAATTAGGATATCTCGGGCCTACTTTAGTAAATTATTTGGAAGGGTTTATAGGAATCTTAATTCCTTGTACATGTTTTCCAAGTCATTATCCTTTATAGCCTTGTTTTGAAATCATATCATATCCAACTTAATAGGATGTTCTCAATTATGAAGGAGAAGGGATCTCATTATGAATTTCTTCAAAATTTATAGTGTAATGACACAATGAAGGGTCTAAGGGATAATTATATGAAGAATGGATATCCTTTGTAGGGAAATTCTCCTTTATATCATCATTATCCATGTCCTCTTTGGTAGATTGGAAAGAAGGTGGTGTTTACCAAAAGTGATTAACCCAAGTACACCTACAATCCTTCTATGAAATGACCAATTTCAGTCTATGAAATAGATCAGGGCTTGGACAACATAACATAGGACCTTAATTGATCCTCCTGCACTTCAGGTTCTGCTAGACCTTGGGGGGGACACCCTTTTGATGCATGAAATTAACTCATTTACTCACCATGACAACATCAATGAAGTAGATAAACCATTCCACAAGCTCAACAAATTAGATAACACATACAGATTGGCTGGATCTTGTACAAATAATGGGTGAAACAGAGATTTCGAAGGATATAACACAAACCAATAAACATAAAGGGAAATAGATTTGTCTTTAATTTGAATTGATTTGAGACTATCCCCAAATTTGCAAGACTAGTGCCTTGTTCATTAGGCAATAGAGTCACACACAAAACTGCAAATGTACATCCATAGTTAGAAATTGGTTTTCCTTAAACAATATTCCTACATTAACACCTTATACTAATGCATTACTTAATTCCATTCACAAAATTTATCAGATCTAGGACACATTCCATTGTTTATGACTGATTATAGAATTTAAACTCTTCCCTGAAGAATGCCTACAAACAATCATACGATCTCCTTGAGATGACAAATTATAGCCTCTTTGAAGATTCAATTCATAACAATGAAATATATGCACAAAGACAATATTGTGGGAAATTTACTCATGCCTGACACAAGTAAGACCTGCAACTAAGAAGCCACATCTACAACACTGCACTGCAACCTCTATACCCTGAAAAGATCCATATAATTTTACACATTTGGGTCAAGTACTTCAGAAATGGAAGCCATGAAAATTGGAGCACTTCCTCCAAAATTTTGGAACCCTTACAATGAGAACAAAATCAGAATAAGAAGGAGAGGGAAAAAGATTAGGTCTGTAACTGAAATTGCCAAGTGTCTTCTCTTCCAACTGAAATCCATTTCCTCTCTCTTTCCCATGGAAAATTCTCTCAAAATATCCAAAATTTGTTAAGATTAACTACTTGATTGGATTCCTTATCCCGAGAGCTTTCCGGTGATATATAATACTTGGTATTTTGGGCAAAAATGAGCCTCTGAGTGAATTAATTCTTCATGTGTGCACCATCATTTAAATTTTTCATTTTTTTATATAGTTTCAACTATATATTTAATCTGATTTTAACTTTGATTTATGACCGGATTTTTCCCTAACGCCCTACCACGTGGCGGTCTCTAATTGGCTGATGGGATCCATTGGGATGACACCTCACTGATTAGCCACCTAGACTGCCTCATCACTGCCACCTATGTGCCACTGAACTGCCATGCGTACACCACTTCATCACCACATCATCACCACTGGACGGGACCCATGAGTTGGACTTCCACCTGGACCTGCCACCTATCTTTCACCATTTTGTGATGGCTAACGATCATGCACCTTCGGGCTTCGAAATCATGCGCATTGTTGGATCATCTTGAACCTGTAGGGTCTTTAACCTTCGTTTTCGGCACATGCTTTTCACTATTTCATGAAGGGTATTTGGCGTGCATCTTCCCTTCGCGAATCCACATGCACCATATATCTTTGACAACCTACTCACATGTTAATGCGCTCTTCCTCTACAAAATTTGTTTGCCTTGGGATTTGTGCCTATGTGGGTCCACTTGTCGCCACTTGTTAGCCTTCTCGGTCACCTCAGGAAGTGCACCCATGCGCGTGGGGTCCGCTTGGGCACCCATTAGCACCATCCATCAAAAGACTCTAAGGCTTTGACATTATGAATGAGTGTGTTTGTGCATTTAAATATTAAAAATATCCACTCCCCAGCCAATGTGGGATAATACCTTTTTCCTGGAACTGCATGTTCTAAGCTTTTCCCCTTGAGTTTTAATGGAGGCCAATACATTTGATTGAAATTTTGAAAACTCCATTCACCACCACGCCAGAGAGGATGCTGGAAAAGGTCACGACACTTGGGTTTACATCTGCCAAGTGCATTTGCAGAGGTTTAATGGCTTTGTCCACTTCATCCATGCAGGCCAGAAGATTAGCTTTAACACCAATAATGTTTTTGCTTGAGGTTCATGTGCCTTTTCAATGTGACCCACACCATACTCCACCTTCTAGCTTGCACGTAGGGAGGATGCTATCATTGCGTTTTGATTTGGTTAAATTTATGCATGCTGCTCCAAAACCACACAGAGGAAAGGATTTGCCAATAGCACCATTTTAACGTGGCTTCTCATTGCTCTTCTACATTAGATTTGGGGGAAGGAGTAACTGGAAGAGAGGAGAACACCGATCACAAGACTTGTTTGGAGATTTTCAGAAGACCTTCTCCAATCTGGCGTTGAGGGAGTAACTGCAGGTCACTTGTTGGAAAGTTTGAAGCCTCTGCCAAAGCCACTCCACGGAAGAAGGAAGAGACCACACAGAAATTGCTATGCTTGAAATTTTATAAGAATCTTTTCAATCGCTCTCCAATGCCATTCCATGCAAGAAGGAAGTTTGGAAAGGGTTGCACTTCGCTCAAGGGTTTCATCGCTGCCCTCCAAACTCCATGCAGAGAGGGGAAGATGGTAGCCTCTTCAATGCCACAGGGAAATGGCATAATATTTAGTCAATCAGTCTTTCACTGGAGTTAATACTACAGCTTCTCACTTTCCAATACTTTTCGATCTCCTCTTTTGTACGCCATGGAAGTCTCCCTGCAATCAGAGTCCACCTATCACCTAGAAGCTTATGGAGTCTAATAATTAAATCCTCCTCATCTACAGAAATGTGAGAGTATTTCCACTCCATTCTAAGCAATTTCTCCACCACCATTGCCTCCAGCCAATCTTGCACATCTCTCAAGTCCATGGGCCTTTCATGCTCTCTGACTGGGTCTGTAATAGCTTTAAAGTATACCCCTCTACTCTATCAATAGTATTAGTGGTTATGAGGCTACAAGGACTTCATTCTATGTTTGTGATGCCAAAAATGTTGCTCCTCTCTTGGCTGCTCTAGAAGTATTGACATCTTTTAACCCCATTTTCAAAACCATAAAGTTCCATGAAAGCCTCTCAGTTATATGCCCACATAATGAAATGGAATCATCTCTTAGTAAACCAATTTGCCAACAAAAACAATGCACGAGCTTGAGCCAAGTCGAGCCCCAAAGTGGGTTCGAGTAAAAAAAATTTCGTTTTCATGCAACTGTCTCCATGATGCTTCAGGAACCTTAAACACACCTCTGGAAATGATCGGCATTGTTTTCGGATCATCAAACTTAGTTTTGCAACTTTCAGGCACTTACGCCACATTTTTGCATTTAATCGCAAAGACGTAATTTTCAAACCGGTCAAAACACTTTCTGGACCTCGCGATCTGATAGGCATGTACTCTGATATGCAAGCATTAACTCTACCAAACGGTTTCTCAAGCTGAATCCCGAGTGAAGAGATATTAATTGTCAAAAATGACCAACTGGCTTTGTCAACACTACAGACCTAATGAAGTCAATGTTCAGGCAACACATGATGCCTTTCTTAAAAATATCAAACGACCTCCGTAGACCCTCAAATCTGAGACATAGGTACCTTGAAGTACATATCAAAACTTATAATTCTCAGTTTGACCAAAATTCTGACTAGGTGCAAATGGTGCACTCATGAAAATGGCCACTTTAACTGATACAGTAATGAAAGCACGGAAGACTGAAAAAGATGGCTCAAGAAACCCTTTTGAAAACCAATCAAACGGATTGGTAGAGGCTTGAAAATTGAAACATAGCTTTTCATTTATACCAATAACAGCCTGGAACAAACATTTTGACATAACACTCACTGAGGCAACTTTTACACTTATGCAAAACAGGGCTCCGACTAGCAGCTGAAACAGGGACTTGTCAAAATATACAAATTGCAAACAGTTCAAGCTTGGTAAACTAAGCAAATGGATTCATGAACACTTGAAATTTTGTATGTTGACTCACATTTATGCATAGAATTGAATCCAATTTGAAATTATTCATGATGATCTATAGGGAAAAAGATATAAATACCCAAAGTAGGCTACTTAGTAAAATCTGCATTTGTGCCTAAAATGCACTTTCAACTCACCCCTTGAAATGGGTACCTAGTAAACTGATCCAAACTGAATTCTGAAAGTTTCACATCACTATATAGGCCAAATTAAAGGTGTAGGATACACTTCCCAAGCCTTACCCTTCGAAAGTCAACTGGCTCCATTCTACCCCCTCTCTAACTAGGCCATTCAAACTGACTCATTTGGAAATGCAGAGCAAAATTTTGAAATGGGCCTCTAAACTTGACTCAAATTTAATGAGTCCCAATAGTGGCTCTGACTGGGGATGGTTGATTGCAAGATCAACACAAGAATCTAGAATCTATGGTTAAGAAGACCACCCCAAAAAAAAAGAATATATCTCTTCTCTTCTCAAAAACAGGGCTTCCTTATTCTACCCAAACAACAGGGCACTTTATTAAAAACCACACAAATGAAGCAAAGCAACTATACAAGATATACAAACATACTGACAACTGAATATAAACTACTCAAACAATCTTAGCATTTACCTCTGTCAAAAATATGATTCTCATCACTTGATACCATGATTGAAACAAAGACACCTTTCAATAACAACTAAGCATAATCCTTATAACCCACCTCTTTCATCTCATTACTATAACAGCTGGTGTGCCTAGCTTTGGCCTAATTTTGAAATTTGTAATCACACACTACTTCAACAAAAGTAAAATCACAAGACAATTCACAATAGAGGCCTTCCCACAAGCTGCCATACATTTCACTATCCCAATCAATTCTATCATTTGCAAAGGCATCATCATGCTGAACTTCAAAAATAAAACATTCACTCTCAACACTGTAATTCTTATCAACACTCACCTTACTATCATTTTCATTCATAGAATGAGGGACATTTGCAACCAGTTGATGCAAATAGGAACATAAATGTTACAATCTGGATGTGATACTTCACTATGCTGATCGCACTTCATACTATCCTTGTTTATCAAACTCAAAACCTCCACATTCTCAATATTCCATTTATGGAAAAGAATGCATACCTCTAGCTGAAGCAAATCCTCAGCTAAGTCTTCTTCATTCAGACTTATATCCACCTGACAAACTTCCATCTCTGGTCTGAAATAATCATCACACAACCCATGCCTCTTATCTTCATCACTAAGTAAAATTTTGCAACACATGCTACTATCGTTTAGAATTACATCAACATTACAAACTTGTTCAACACAAGGGGAAACCTCAACATTTTCATCAATGAAATCAACACCATGAACATTAGTATCAAAGGCAAAGAACTCCATATCTGGTTCAAGCATACTATCAACATTCACATCCTCTTCATGGTACTTCAAATTCTAAAAGCATTCAAATATAGGTTCATTTAAATCTGAAAATAAAACATTATCCGCACTGTCACATATATTTTTATCTTCAAAAATACTTTCGTTTTCAGATTCATGACTGAAGTATATAACTTGGTCTCCTCTTATATCATCTTCACAAGATGAATAATAAGAATTATCATAACCATCATTAGCTGCATGACTGGCATTCATTTGTTGATCATAGGAAAGTGAATAACTCGTGCCAAGATCCCTCTCATTCTAAAAATGATATTCATTGTTCATTGGCATACCTTCAAGGTGTTGAAAATTGAACTCGGTGTCCCTGTAATCAGCAGCATCACTCCATTCTGAAACACATTCATCACTGGGTATACTTGCACTGAAAACACTATCAACATCATCAGCAATTTCATTTTCAGATTTATCAAACTTAAACAAAATCTGATTTTCATCATATTGCACATTTTCACTTGCATAATCAGCAACTTTTGGTGATCCTTCAAATACATCAGAAACATGTAAAGATAGATGGTCATCACCATCATTGTTTTCATTTTCATTATCCTTGGGAGATGCATGATTCACCTGATAATTGGCAGCTACATAATCAGCATAACCGACATACAAAACAAATTGTATATATCCTTTATACAAATCTACCTCTGTATCAGCATTATCACAACATTTCCCATTGATCATTTCGTCATTACAGTGAGAGACAACCGACATTAACAACAAAGATTCTTGACTCTCATTTAAATCTAAATCACATGCATCAGCAAAACCATCTGGAAAAGCAGAGCTTGACATGTTTTGACACGGAATGATTTGTTCAGCTTCACATGGTATTTCACCATTGAAGGTGTTTTGGCAAGAAACAACAACAGATACAACTCTCTTTGCTATCCCAAATTTCAAATTATTTTCAATGTCCCTAGCTATTTTAAAAGCTTCATACAAGGTTTTGGGTTCTTTGTTTCTCAATAAGAAACCCATCTTCTCATCAAATGCACTCATATATATATCCAGACATACTTTATCATCAAACTTATACTTTCTGGAAATTTTAGTCAATGTTTGTGAAAACCTAATATTAAATGTTGGTACCAATTCATCTTCCCTGATTTGTATGTACGTGAACTCTTTTAGCAAATCACAATCACTCACTTTTTCATCAAATTGGTCTATGAAATCTGAAATCAATTCCTCCCATGAGGAAATACAATCTACTGGCAAAAAGGAAAACCAATCCCTTGCATCCTCTCTCAATGATTGAACAAACAACTTCATACACACGTCTTCTTGACAAATTTCAAACTCTCCCATCAAATCTGAAAATCTTTTCAAATGTTGACATGTTGATTCTGATTTCTTTCCACTAAATATGAGCAAATATTTTCTAATTTTTGTGGGTATGGGATTTGGGTAACCCGAAATACCTTTGAAATTTAGAGCAGCATAATACTTCATACTGAAACCTTCCCTACTACATGGTTTTGACACTTCACTAGGCATGGTCATATGTGGAAATACACCCAACTGAAAAGCTTCACTACACATTTCTTCTTACTCCCACAAATGATTATACAACCTTGGATAAAAGAATGAAACACTTCAAGCGCATATCCTTTTCAAATCTTTTCATAACATTGCTTGACATAAAGTTTTCCAAATTTGCATACTATGGAAGAACACATACACTGGACATTTCAGCATAATGGATATGCAAATTAATTTGTGATCCCTCTTTTTTCCCTCTTTACTAGTGCTGTTTACTTGATGGGAAAACTATTTTACTCATTCAAATTTTCAGAACAAACATCTTGCATTGAAACTTCTGAAAATACCTGGGTGTTTACAGTTGTAAGACTTATAGATCTAAAGATCAACTTCACATTTCAGCACTGTCTTTTACCTCAGAGTCACCACCTCTTGCATAGAGGACATTTTGAACAGCAGAATACCATTCAACACAAATTTAAATTCTCTACTGTCTCCTTCAATCTCGCTGCAACCAACACTCTTCCAGGCTATTTAACACATATGGATTTGGGAAATCAACACCAAATCTATGTGTATCTTTCTACTGCACTTTATATCAAACTTTTATCATGAAGAATTTATCTGTAAATCTGCATTAGCAGTGGTAACTCGTATCTCTGAACTATACATCGAACCATAAAAACCTTATGCAATACTAATTGCAAGGACATTAAACACTGGTATGAACCGTAGAGTTGCCACCAAATAAGGAATTGGGGAAAAGTTTGCATACAGCTGCAAGGACTTGCTCACAACTCAACAACATGAATTTAATTTTACTCTTTTATAAAATATGACATGAAAAACATATCACTCTACAGATCTAGAATTAGAAACATTCTCTTCACCATAAAATCACTTTCAAACTCTGTGCATACACAATGGACTGACTAACTGGATGAAATTAGGCAATTTCTATTCAGCTTGCCCAGTAGAGTCGCCATTTTTTTTGTTCACCAAAAGTGATTAACCCAAGTACACCTACAATCCTTCTATAAAATGGCCAATTTCAGTCTATGAAACACATCAGGGCTTGGACAACATAACATAGGACCCTAATTGATCCTCCTACACTTCAGGTTCTGCTAGACCTAGGGGGGACACCCTTTTGATGCATGAAATTAACTCATTTACTCACCATGATAGCATCAATGAAGCAGATAAACCATTCCACAAGCTCAAAAAATTAGATAACACATACAGATTGGCTGGATCTTGTATAAATAATGGGAGAAGCAGAGCTTTGGAAGGATAGAACACAAACCCCTAAACATAAAGGGAAATAGATTTGTCTTTAATTTGAATTAATTTGAGACTATCCCCAAATCTACAAGACCAGTGCCTTGTTCATTAGGCAACAGAGTCACACATAGAACTGCAAATGTGCATCCATAGTTACAAATTGGTTTTCCTTAAACAATATTCCTGCATTAACACCTTACACTAATGCATTACTTAATTCCATTCACAAAATTTATCAGATCTGGGACACATTCCATTGTTTATGACTGATTATAGAATTTAAACTCTTCATTGAAGAATGCCTACAAACAATCATACGATTTCCTTGAGATGACAAATTATAGCCTCTTTGAGGATTCAATTCATAACAATGAAATATATGCACAGAGACAATATTGTGGGAAATTTACTCATGCCTAACACAAGTAAGACCTGCAACTAAGAAACCACATCTACAACACTGCACTGCAACCTCTATACCCTTAAAAGATCCATATAATTTTACACATTTGGGTCAAGTAATTCAGAAATGGAAGCCATTAAAAACTGGAGCACTTCCTAAAAAATTCTAGAACCCTTACAATGAGAACAAAATCAGAATAAGGAGAGGGAAAAAGATTAGGTCTGCAACCGAAATTGCCAAGTGTCTTCTCTTCCAACTGAAATTCATTTCCTCTCTCTTTCCCATGGAAATTGCTCTCAAAATATCCAAAATTTGTTAAAATTAATTGCTTGATTGGATTCCTTATCACGAGAGCTTTTCGGTGATATATAATACTTGGTATTTTGGGCAAAAATGAGCTTCTGAGTGAATTAATTCTTCATGTGTGCACCATCATTTAAATTTTTCAATTTTTTATATAGTTTCAACTATATATTTAATCTGATTTTAACTTTGATTTATAACCTGATTTTTCCCCGACGCCCTGCCATGTGGTGATCTCTAATTGGCTGATGGGATCCACTGGGATGACACCTCATTGATTAGCCACCTGGACTGCCACTGGACTGCCACCTATGCACCACTGGACTGCCATGCGTACAGCACCTCATTGCCACATCATCGCCACTGGACGAGACCCATGAGTTGGACTTCCACCTGGACCTGCCACCTGTCTTTCACCATTTTGCGATGGCTAATGGTCGTGCACCTTCGGGCTCCGAAATCACGCACGTCGTTGGATCATCTTGAACCTGCAGGGTCTTTAACCTTCGTTTTCGGCATGTGCTTTTTGATATTTTGTGAAGGGTATTCGGCGTGCATCTTCCCTTCTCGAATCCACGCACACCATAGATCTTTGACAACCTGCTCACTTGTTAATGCGCTCTTCCTCTGCAAAATTCTCCTACCTCAAGATCCGTTCCTGCTTGGGGTCCTCTTGGGTGCCCATCAGCACCATCCGTCAAAAGCCTCTAAGGCTTTGACATTATGAATGAGTGTGTTTGTGCATTTAAATATTAAAAATATCTACTCCCCAGCCAATGTGGGATAATAACTTTTGCCTGGAACTGCATGTTCTAAGCTTTTCCCCCAGAGTTTTAATGGAGGCCAATACATTTGATTGAAATTTTGAAAACTCCCTTCACTACCGCACCAGAGAGGATGCTGGAAAAGGTCACGAAACTTGGGTTTACATCTGCTAAGTGCATTTGCAGAGGTTTAATAGCTTTGTCCACTTCATCCACGTAGGCCAGAGGATTAGCTTTAAGGCCAATAATGCTTTTGCTTGAGGTTCATGTGCCTTTTCAACGTGACCCACACCATACTCCACCTTCCATCTTGCACGTAGGGAGGATGTTGTCGTTGCATTTTGATTTGGTTAAATTTCTGCATGCTGCTCCAAAACCATGCAGAGGAAAGGATTTTCCAATAGCACCATTTTAACGTGGCTTCTCATTGCTCTTCTGCATTAGATTTGGGGGAAGGAGTAACTGGAAAAGAGGAGAACACCGGCCATAAGACTTGTTTGGAGATTTTTAGAAGACCTTCTCCAATCTGGCACTGAGGGAGTAACTACAGGTCACTTGCTAGAAAGTTTGAAGCCTCTGCCAAAGCCACTCCATGGAAGAAGGAAGAGACCACGCAGAAATTGCTATGCTTGAAATTTTATAACAATCTTTTCAATCGCCCTCTAATGCCATTCCACGCAAGAAGGAAGTTTGGAAAGGGTTGCACTTCGCTCAAGGGTTTCATCGCTGCCCTCCAAACTCCACGCAGAGAGGGGAAGATGGCAGCCTCTTCAATGCCATAGGGAAATGGCATAATATTCAGTCAACCAGTCTTTCACTAGAGTTAATACTGCAGCTTCTCACTTTCCAATACTTTTCAATCTCCTCTTTTGTACACCATGTAAGTCTCCTTGCAATCAGAGTCCACCTATCACCTAGAAGCTTATTGAGTCTAATAATTAAATCCTCCTCATCTGCAGAAATGTGAGAGTAGTTCCACTCCATTCTAAGCAATTTCTCCACCGCCATTGCCTCTAGCCGATCTTGCACATCTCTCAAGTCCATGGGCCTTTCATGCTCTCTGACTAGGTCTACACTGGCTTTAAAGTCTACCCTCTACTCTGTCAATGGCATTAATGGTTATGAGGCTACAAGGACTTCATTCTATGTTTGTGATGCCAAAAATGTTGCTCCTCTCTTGGCTACTCTGGAAGTATTGACATCTTTTAACCCAATTTCCAAAACCATAAAGTTCCATGAAAGCCTCTCAGTTATATGCCCACATAATGAAATGGAATCATCTCTTAGTAAACCAATTTGCCAACAAAAACAATGCATGAGCATGAGCCAGGTCAGGCCCCAAAGTGGGTGTGACTAAAAAAAAATTTGTTTTCATGCAACTGACCTCCATGATGCTTCAAGAACCTTAAACACACCTCTGGAAATGATCGACATCATTTTCAGATCATCAAACTGAGTTTTGCAACTTTCAGGCACTTACGCCACATTATCACATTTAATCGCGAAGACGTAATTTTCAAACTGGTCAAAACACCTTTCAGGACCTCGCCATCTAACAGGCGTGTACTTTGATATGCAAGCATGAATTCTACCAAACTATTTCTCAAGATGAATCCTGAGTGAAGAGATATTAATTGTCAAAAATGACCAACTGGCTTTGTCTACATTGCAGACCTGATGAAGTCAATGTTCAGGCAACACATGATGCCTTTCTTAAAAATATCAAACGACCTCCGTAGACCCTCAAATTTGAGACATAGGTAACTTGAAGTACATATCAAAACTTATAATTCTCAGTTCGACCAAAAGTATGACTAGGTGCAAATGGCGCGCTCATGAAAATGGCCACTTTAACTAATACGGCAATGAAAGTATGGAAGACAGAAAAAGATGGCTCAAGAAACCCTTTTGAAAACCAATCAAACGGATTGGTGGAGTCTTGAAACTTGAAATGTAGCTTGTCATTTATATGAGTAATAGCTTGGAACAAACATTCTGACATAACACTCACTGAGCAACTTTTACACTTATGCAAAACAGGGCTCTGACTAGCAGCTGAAATAGGGACTTGTCAAAACATACAAACTGCAAACAGTTCGAGCTTGGTAAACTGAGCAAATGGATTCATGAAGACTTGAAATTTTTCATTCTGACTCAAATTTATGCATAGAATTGAATCCAATTTTAAATTATTCATGACGATGAACAGGGAAAAATATATAAACACTTAAAGTAGGCTACTTTGTAAAATCTGCATTTGTGCCTAAAATGCACTTTCAACTCACCCCTTGAAATGGGAACCTGATAAACTAATCCAAACTGAATTCTGAAAGTTGCACATCATTTTATAGGCCAAATTAAATTTGTAGGATACACTTTCCAAGCCTTACCCTTCAAAAGTCAACTAGCTCCATTCTACCCCCTCTCTAACTAGGCCATTCAAACTGACCCATTTGGAAATGCAGAGCAAAATTTTGAAATGGGCCTCTTAACTTGACTCAAATTTAATGAGTCCCAACAGAAGGATCCTTATCATGTTTTATCTTTTCTTAAGGTTATGTGAGGTGATATATCATGAATAAAATGCATAACATCATGTTTCCTACAATTATGTTGATGATCAAGATAAGCTCTAGGAGAATAAGGAGGATCTGGTGAGCTTGATACACCTACATTTTTACCTTTTCTGACTTGCACTAGATTATGTGTATGAGAAGAGATGGTTTCATTTTTATCTTCAATTCTTGCTATCCATTGGAGAGATTATTGATAAGAGTATTAATATTTTCCTCATTCTCATGAGATACCCTTGTTGGTATTTGATGTTTTTTCGGTGAAGATTTGTGATATTTGATACATGTAGATTGTTAGTTGTTGTCATTGATTGAAATTCAGATTTCTAATCTTATCCGGTATGGATTTTTGGTTAACCGAATGTCTTGAGTAAGTTTTCCGGTATCAAGTTTGTCCGGTGAAGCTCAATGTACAATTTTGTGGGCATTTCTCATTTTCGATGAAGTAAATTTTGGTTTCAGTGATTAGAGTTAGTTGGTCGAGTATTAGAAGTAGTTTATCATGTAAATCCACCCTTTGGTATTGCTTCCTAAGCTTCTTTTGAAGATTCGATATCCGGTAGAGTAGTAAAATAACATTATCTTCATTATTATTGGTGTAACGTGTGCTTTGAATTTCTTGGATAAGTTCCGGCGATTGTTAATGTGTTCAATATGATTGGTGAGACCTATAGGAAGCATGTGAATATGTTTTGGAAAGGATTTGAGTTGATTTGCAACATTACACATTTCATATTTTGATATTGTGTGAAGCCGACTTGTAGGAGATCAAATTTGCTAGTGTGGATATATAAGATCGACTTGGTTAATGCATTTGTGTGGGGTTATGATATGTCTAATGGTTTTAGGAGTGATTGAGCAAAATTTAACATGCGCATCCTGAATTGTGTTGATCCGGTCAGTAGAGAAGAGCAGAACATAGCATTTTAGCAGATCAGTCATTGCGGATCACTTTGAGCCTAACCGGAATTGATACTTGGCATAGTTAGATGCTATTTTCCAGTTCATTACTCATTGTAATAATTTCCTATCATCCTATAGGGTGTTGTCCTTGATTTTAGTGCCACTAAAATCATGAGGCAACCCTACGAAATTGGTCCTTTTCGTACCTTACGTCCTCCGGGAGAGGTTATAGACTCTGTCGGTTAGCTCCGTTTGCTTTTCGTCTTTTGTTTTTCTTGTTTTTAAGTTCTTTTATTTTTTGCAGTTTTTCTTGCAGGTCAGACTTTAAAGTCCGACCTGTATGGTTCTCCTTTGAAATAATTGCACATCGGACTTTAAATTTTGATGTACAATGTATTGGTTCTTCCCCTGCAGATAGTTCTTCTCCTACAGATTAGACTTTAAAGTCCGACCTGCAGGGTCTTTGCCTTTGCACATCGGACTTTAAAGTCCGATGTGCAGGTTGACAATAAAGGGCTTGCATGTCGGACTTTAAAGTCCAACTTGCAAGAGATTTTATCCTGCATGTTGGACTTTAAAGTCTGACATGCATGACACGCTTAGCAATTAATGAGGGCATTAATTGATAAAATGAGGTTTATTTATTAAGTTTTGAGTTTTAATTCCTCATTTCGTTTTATAATCTTTCTTCCTTGTGTGCCATCCTTCTCTTTTCCTCCATTTTTGCTCATGGTTGTCCTGCAAATTCATTGGTTTTTCATTGATCGCATTGATTCGAGGTAGGTTTTTCTTTTTCTTTTGGGGTTTTTGTTCCCATGTTGTTTTTTCCGTTTGTTTTTTTGTTTTTTGCCCTCTTTTTCGAGGTCAGGGGCACATCGAGTTTTAAAAATCGATTGCCCCTTAATCTTTTTTGTCCTATCCTTCACCTGCATGTCGGGTTTCAAATCCTGACATGCAAGCTGATAGACCAAGATATTTCCTACATATCAGACTTTAAAGTCCGATATGCGGGAGATATCCTTCTTACTAACAAGTCGGGTTTTCAAACCCGACGTGTTAGCACGAGGGTTATATCTTACATATCGGACTTTAAAGTCCGATATGTAAGTCAGGTTTTTTCGATTGACATGTCAGGTTTTAAAACCTGACATGTCAATCATTTTTATTCCCCATGCACATCAGACTTTAAAGTCCGATGTGCATATCCTTTGAGCATACTTCCCCTGCACATCGGACTTTAAAGTCCGATGTGCTAATAGCTTATTTCCAACTTGCACATCGGACTTTAAAGTCCAATATGCAAGGAAGATGTTTTTCCCCTGCACATCGGACTTTAAAGTCTGATGTGCAAATTTTGATGCCTAAGTTGCAAATCGGACTTTTTTCCGCCAACCTTCCAGTTTTTGGCAATTTTGTTCCCGAGTCTGTTCTGGCTCTGAATTATTTGATCCACTTGATAAAATTTAGTTTTCTAATGATGGTGATTGTAAAAAAAAAGCTGATTCTCGATGTTGAATGCAGTACTTTGCAAATGTCAAAGCCCTCTCAAGACAAATCAGATCCTTCCTCAAGTCAATTGGAATCCTCACCAAGCAAACCATCAGCAAAAAAGATGAAGTACAAGTATGATAAATACTTGAATATGTATCCAGAAAGCTCATTAGACTCCAATATCAAGGAGATCAAGGATACAGAAATTGGTCATGTCAATATGTAGGAGCTCGTTGATCAAGTTGAGAAAGCTCCTTCACACTTGACAAACTTGATCAAATCAGAGTTGCACAAATATGTTTCCTTCCCAGTCACAGCTCATGATCCGAACTTTGTACTTGCAGTGGTGGATCATTTTGATCCGACTACAAGACAAGTAAAAGATGTTGATCAAAATGTGGTTATAACATTAGACAGTTTTTTCTTTAACAATGTATTCAAGGGCTCTCCAGTTGAGGAAGTGGTTGACATTACTCAAGAAAGTGCCCAAGAATATTTTGAGAAAAATGAGGTAAAGTGTAAGAAATTAATTAATATAGTTTTTCTCTCTATCGCTAGAAATTCCATCACTTCAAGATGGCCAAAATATTTCCATAGAAGTGACTTAAATGAAGAATATAATGATATTGTTACCATGTTGGCATGGGTAAAGGGTCTGAAAGATTCTCACTATTTTCAAAGCTGGATGTGTTATTATATGAATATAATCAGGAAAGGAGCTACCACGATAGATTGGGGTGAGCAGATCAGTGATGCACTCTGTGCACAGTTGAAGGAGGTCAAAATAACACTCAAATTCTATATGACCTCATACCTTGTATATGTAGCCGCCTGAATGAGGCAATATCCAGGTTTATCTACAAAAGGTGACATGAGGTTAGTACCTATCTAGAATTATTATGATCAACTCATGATCAATAATCAAGGGAACCATTTCAGAAGAGTCAATGATGCTTTATTTGATGTATGGAAGTGTATGTTTGACAAAGACTTGCAGAAGAAGAGACTATTAGAGGCAGCATATAACAAGGTTTCTCATTTTGGATGTGTCTTTCTTCAGTTCTGTACATTCACCTACATCCGGATAGGATGTTTATCAGGAGAACCTTTCATTTTGCCAAGATATCCATATGACAAAATCATACTCATGGAACTATGTCAGCAATTGATTTATGTGCATGAAAAGTAGTCACAAGCTCATAAGACTGGCTTAAAGTTCCCAGAATCTATTGGCTAGTATTCAGTTATGACTAATCCCAAGGCTAAAAACATGGAGGAGGAAATGCAATGGAATACCATGAGGAGGTTCAAATCTCGAAATAATTTTGATTTTCATGGCATAAAAAATAAGCTCAAAAGAAACTGCACTCATGTATTCAGGTTTGAAGACGTATGGGCAGATTTCCAGGATGAAGAAGACATAAGGAGAATGGATTTCAACCGCCTTACATTGGAGCAGATTGAAAATCTGGATTTGGCCAAAATCCCAATGACCATGGAGGATACTGATGACATAGTAGACCCAGTTTATTATGAATAGAAAATTGCTGATTCTCCACTCCCGCCTATGCAATGGTCAAAGAAGGAGAGTAAATATATTAATCAAAGAATCTCCCCCATTTTGGCAAATACCAATGCATGGCTACTAAAGAAGAAGATCAAAATGAAACAACTTACTGCTAGTTCTGGTGATGATGACAACAGTGATGGTCTAGTCGGTAAAAAAGCTACAACCAAAACAAGGACCAAAAGCAAAGAAGATTTGCAAACACCACCTTCAGTCCCTTTGACACAATCTAAAGGAAAAGGACCTAAAATCAAATTCACAATCAAAGGGTCTAAAAAAGGTGAGTCTTCTTCAACAGTGCAAGAGACAACAAAGGAGTCAGAGTAGCAGTTTACTGAGGAAACTAAGAAGGAAAAAGAACCAGAAGAAGGGGAAATTCATCATCAAGAGGAAGTACAACTCAAAGAACCAACACTTCAAGGAGAGGGTAATACTCTCACCACCTTGCTGGTATCAACTCATCCAGAAGTTGTTATTCATTCTATTGAAACCGACTTAGATCAAGAAGATGAGGAATTTGATGATAAATAATTAGATATGAAAATATCACAATCAGAGACTTCCCAACAATATTTCACACTACCCAATTTTTCCAGTTTGGATGATATTCCTTCAGCCACTATTGAATCCTCAATGTTGGATTTTATTGAAACTATAGAGCAAGCATTTGTAGAATAACAGATGGTGACTTTACCTTCTACAACAGTCATAGCAGAAGTTCCACCCCTTGTAAGTACTAAGATAGTTACTAATGTACCTTCCATTCTTCCATCTATAGTTGTTACAAAGGAGATATCAATAGCAACTACTATCGCTACATCAGCTGGTATATCACAAGACACTTCAGCCTTGATACTAGTAATTACATCCACAACTACCACAACTCCAAGTCACTTTTCTTTTGAAATACCAGTTGATACTCAGCAAGAGGCTACCACTCCACCCGCCAATCTATAATTACCACCTCGGATGGAGGTAGTAGCACCCAAAAGAAAGAAACGGGTAATTTCACCGGATGAGTTTGATTTGGAACAATTGGTTCCCCAAAAACCCAAAGGTACAAAAAAGCCAAAGACTGTTTCTCGGGTATTAATAGATCTAGCTACCAAGAGGAAATATGTTGAGGTCATGGTACCGTCATCATATAAGAATAAAGGTAATATACAACCTGAGGACTATACTATGCAAACTGTAGAGCTTGGAGTGGAAACACATGAGAGAGTTAAGTTGGATTCCCAAACTGCTTTCAACTCTTTGTTACAGAGATTTGATCAAGAAAGAGATGAGAAGAATGAGTTAAAACAAAAGTGTGAGCAATTAACCAGTGTTCTTCTCAAGGTTACACAATCCTCCCAAGAAATAGAGCCTATAGGTTCCTCAATAGATACTAAGGCTCTCAAGAAGGTTGAACAGGTGGGAGTCAAGGGTCGAGTAGTAGATGAGTAGATTGCACAATTGAAATCAGAACGATCTCATCTTCTAAGTTCAACAATTAAGTTGTTGGCTGATTTTGAAGTAATTCAAAGTCAAATGCAAAGTATTAAGACTTCCTTATCTCAAAAAATTGAAGATATTGAGAGAAGTGCAACTCTTTGGAACAAAAATGGAGGACTTCATAATAAACGTCCTCGTGGAGAATAAAGTAGTTCCAACAAGAGAGAAGTATATCCAAATCTTGTCATTGTTGTCTCACAAGAAAGAGACAATAAGGTTGATGATTGCAGAGCTAGATCAAGAAAGGAAGGAAGGTGATGATGAGATTGATCTCATTTCGGCCAAGATTGCTGACATTCCTTGTTATCTATATGATGACAATCAAAATCTTGTTACTATTGATGCCATCACACATGAATTTCTTTCCCTAATGGATCATTGCACGGAATAGGATTTCTCTCTAAGTGCATTTGATAAATTGTTGGAGATTCAAGTCAGTTTTGAGGTCCTTGCATCCATGTTGAAAGATGGAAAAAAAATATATATAAAAGCTAAAGATGCAATCTCCCATGTTTGTATTATCGTTGATTCTACCCCAATGCCAGACAAAGCTGAGATGGAGGCCATCTTGACCAAGTTTGAAGAATTTCACAAATCTAATGAGGAGGAGAAAGATGAATAAAGTGTCCCATTTTTGACATTTTCTTTCCACGTAGTTGCATTGTTAGATGCTACAAGTTTTCTCGCAACTGCATAATTTCTTTCTATTGTAGTTGTAGTCAAGTGGGATTGTGCAGTTCAATTAGTCAATTGTGCCCACATTTTTCTTCACTCTTTTCATATATAAGGAGGACCCTAATTTGTATATATTTTATCTTGAATATGCTTAGCAAAACTCTGCCCAATTTTTATCTCAATTAAGACATTGTGCTTTTGATGTAAAAAAGTGGATTCAGGGAAATAAAGATAGCAATTCGATAGTTTCCAAACTTTTTGTTGGACTAAAGATTGTGATTGTGATTGGAATCATTTTTATGTTTAGTTCTCATAATCATTCTTTGTGATCTTGAATCTTTTGGTGAAATTGTTAAAGTTTATGAAAGAACTTTCCAATTATGCAAATAGACTTTGTGTTGTTTACAGATTTGGGAAATTTTTTGATTTTAAGTGATTAGTGGTAGGCTTTGTATTGCTTCTATTTACTTGTGGTTTTAAGGATTGGGGAATTACACTTGAAGACTTTGAGCTGCAAGTTAGATTTCTTACCATTTGTGATAATAAGCTTAGATAGAATTGCATTCAAGAAAGACTTTGTGCTTCTTGGTTGTAAGTTTTGGTATAATTTGTTGGATTAGTTTGTTCATTTCTTTAAGTATCAAAAGTGATAGAGAGTTGTAACAAAGTGGAGGGAGAATACATAGACTCTGAAAAAAGAGAGTTGTATGCCTGAAACTTACCCACAAATTTTAGTTTCTTGTTAATTAGAGAATAAATTTCAAAGGGAACCTCCCCTTGCTGAGAGAAGAGATTAATTTCTCAACATAGTTGTGTGTGAATCACATATTTTGTCATTGGTACGCTAGTGACAAAACATCCACCCAACATAAGGCAACAAACCTTCCTCCGGTGTTGTAGCCCTATTTTTGTAACTGAGCAGTAAGCTCTAGGCAGTGTGCTTGAATGCAAGCACATTCTCCTTTTGTAATATTGTTTTGCTACTAGACATAGTGGAATAATATTGTGGGTTAAAATCCCATTGTAATTTTTCCCTTTCTGGGTTTCCACGTAAAAATATTGGTGTTATGGTTATGTGCTTGTTTGCTTTGAGTTTTTGCATTTTAGTTTCTTATTTGTGCATTCAGTTGATTAAGAATCACATTAATAAATTTATAAATATTGGAACACTGATTCACCCCACCCCCCTGCTCTCAGTGCTCATTGATTCCAACAATTGGTATCAAGTCCTAGTTCCTCTGAGGAAGCCTAACAGCTTGAGGAAGATATGGAAGATTGAATCAATGGAATCCAGTTTGTAGAGACAACTTGTTGTGATGCTTGAAGATCTTGATGCAACAATGAAGGAAAAGAGTAGCTTGAAAAGAAATCTGAGTGCAACTAAAGACCTCATTTAAACCTTGGAAGATAAAGTAAACACTTCTTGGGAAAAGAGAAAGGAGTTGATGGACAAGTTGAAGGAAAAATAAGAACAAAGTATTGACAATCAAATTCTACAAAACAAGATTGATGAATGTGAGAACCAGGCTAGGGAGAATGTGGTTTTGAATAATGAGATGCAATCTATTGTGATGAAGATGACTAAGGAGATTGAAGACCAGAAGAAGAATGAAGAAATCTTGACTTAATCCTTGAAGGGTAGATTTGATGAATGTTGCAGATTGACATATGAGAATGATCAGTTGAAGCTTGAATTGGTGAAGACAAATAATGATGGACAAGAACTTGAGAGACAGATCATAATTACGAGAGATGAGCTGACTACTACTAATGAGTACAAACAGAAGTTCAAAGCTAGTTCAACTTGGGTTGGATGAGATGCTGGATAGTCAAAGACATGGGAAAGATACAAGAGAACTTGGATTTTAGAAAGGAGAATCATCTGGTTCTAGACAGAGCAATGCAAAATCAAATCATCAACAGAGCAAAAAAACCTCTGGTAAGACAGCCTAATGCCTATAAATTCAATGGTAGATGTTTTACTTGCAATAAATTCGGTCATATGACAAAACAATGTAGAAGTAGGATGAATAATGGGATGATGACTAATGTGAATAATGGTCCTACCTTTACTGGTCAATGTTTCATATGCAACAATTTTGGTCACAAGTCAAACATGTGCAAAGCAGTAATGAATAATTTTTAGAATAAAATATGTTATGCTTGTGGAATGTTTGGACATATATCCAACCAATGCAAGATGAGACCAAATCAGATGAAATGTAGGCCTATGCAAAGGAATGTTGTTTGTCATAAATGTAACAAAGTACTTCATATTGCAAGATACTGCAGAAGCGCGAATGTGCTAGTGAACAAGAACAAATCTGATGAGAAAGGAAAAGAAAAGGTAGATGAAATCAAAGATCAGCACAAGAAGATGTGGGTAAAGAAATAAGATCAGAATGTGAAAAATGGCTCCACACTTGAATTCGGTGATGGAACCTCATCTAATAACTAGAGTTTTTCATGTAGATTCTTAGAACCCCCTTGCAGAGATCTGTAACTAGTTCCAAAAGGTTGTAGAAGATTCACATTGAGCATGCAGTTGATATCCAAAAGATTTTTGTAGCACTTTGGCAATCCAATGAAAGAATTGATGAAAAATAGTGTAACTAGAAGCTTTAAGCTTGAGCATTTATTACAATTGGAAATTAGGTTAAAAAGGAATTTCAAAAGCTTATTCTTCACAATGCAATCAAGAGAAAAGATAAGAGCTACAAAGTAAAAGAGATTTGATAGCGAAACCAAGCTTGAAGCGATCAGTGAGTGATTTCATGCGCCCAGTTGAGAATTAAAGGTATTTATCCATTTTTTGAGTGTTATCTATTTTAAACCCTAAATTCGATATGGCATCCATGTCTGGTATTTCTATCCCTCTGGTTGTTGATATTTCTAAGAGGGCAAGGCTCGTTTTCAAGAGACATCCTTTCAAATCGATTGAAGATGCTCCAGAAGGAGAGTTTTCTTCAGTTTCGTATGACGTTCTTCACAATGAGGATATAAGGGCATATATTCACTGTGACGTTGAAGAACTTGGAAATGCTAATATGCTTACACTCTACAACAAGCATTTGGCGAACCTTAGAAACCTAAAGTCAAAACACAAGATTCTTCATGACAAGGGTTTGGTGCAATTCATTTATTTTCTCATATTTGATGAAGCCAAATGGGTCCGGTATATTCTCACTAGGGTTCATGATGAATTCATTTGGTTGGATAGACAACATAAGATTACAAAGAAGGCCATTCAAGCAGTCACATGCTTAAGTGGAACCAGTGAAGTGCCCAAACTGAGGAAAGTGCAGAATAAGACTATGATAGCTGCTACTGATTCCAAATTTAACAACAAGGCAAATACTATCAGTGATATGTTGGAGCATGATATCAGATTTGCCTCGATGGTGGTAGGTTACAAAGTTTATCAATCAAACAGGCAGAACTCAGTCTCTGGTACTGCAATATTATCAGCATATCAGATTCTCAAAGAAGATAAAAGGTATGATCTTTGCATAGTTCTCCTAAATGAATCGATAAATAACTTGAAGAAGATTAAACATGGAAAGAAACACATATTCAAGTTTGGGTCCCTTCTTGTTTTTTTGGCATTATACTTCTTGAATAAGATCCTTGGAATAAAAGGAAAATTCCAATGGGCTTATGGTAAACCGGTGGCCATGCAAATTAAGGAAGGGTTGTGGGGCATAGGTGACACCATAATGAAAATATCTACATTATGGGGCTATTTTAAGACCTTTAAAGCCTCTATAAAAGTTTGAGAAAGAATTCGTAAGGAGATAGTTGAGAAATATGAGAAAACAATTTGTTTTATGGTTGATAAAGATCAATGCCATATAGAGGTTGTTGAGCCGAGATCAATTTGGATCATGCCCATGGGGCATGAGGTTGATACTATTACGCTTGAAGCATATGCACAACATCTACTAAGTCAACTAGTATATCATAAGGAATAAAGATTTGGAACTTTCAAGGAAAAGGACTTAAACTTGCATAAAAATTTCACTGATGCTGTAAGGAAGAGGAAAGTAAGAAAGGAGGTAGAGGAACTTGTAGAGCATATGGGTATTACACAGGAAGTAGTGCAAGAGGAAAGAGAGAAGAATATTTTGAAGCAGACACAAGCCAAGCCTAGCAAATCTGCAGAAACCGGTGCCTCCACCTAAGTCCAAACCAACAATATCTACCAGTGGAGTAGAGAAAAGGAAGAAGGAGAAGCCTACAAGACAATATTTTGTAGTAGAAGAAGAGACAAAGTTGGATGAAGAGGTAAGGCAAATAAAGAAGAATACTACATATGCAAGGGTAGTCTGGAAGCCTACATCTGGTGATGCTCCTCCATCTAAGAGAGCTAAGCCTCAAGTAGAGTCATCCCGAAAGGTTAGAACAAGTAAGAAGTCTGAAATAAATGAGGCTTTCAAGTTCTGTAAGATTGAAAGTCCATATGAAATTGTGTCTCCTTTGACCTTACAATAGTTGATTGATGATATTTTGAAAGATGATAATTTGAAAAATATTTCTATATATTATGAAAATTTTGAGGATGAAGATCAGCGGGCAGTAGAAGAAGAAATTGAAGAATATATGGATAAATTCAGTAATTTTTTGATAGTGTTATCATATATGATCCCAAAGAGCTTGTATGATATCCTAGATGCTCAATGACACACCGCTAGCATAGAAGATGAAAGGTTGAAAGAATTTACATTAGCAAAGATATGTCTAGAAATAACTAGAGAAAAAATACCTAATATTTTGGGACTTGCAAAGGAAAACTTCTGAAGCAAGCATAGAATGAATAAAATAATGACTGGAAGGGTAGATGAAGTAGTGAAAGATAATGAAGGCATTTTGAGAAAGAAGTTAGAAGAGAATTTAAGCAAAGATACTTCTACTCTAGAAATCCCTGTACAGACAAAAGTTCCACAGGATCAGCCAACTGTACAAATTGGTCTGGTTGAACATGTAAGTCTAGCTGATGCCTCTAAAATTCAAGTTGTGGATAACTCCTGTGATGCTAATCAAGATCCTCCTAAGATATAAATAATTGTAGAGATGATATCAGAGGAGTTAGGTGAAGTGAAGAAGAATAAATATAATGAAAAAGTTGGTGAGAAAGGTGATAAGGATATAAATGTTGAACCGGTGAAGGAGAAGCATGAAGGGGAAATAGTTAAAGCTTTGATAACCTTAACCAAGGCTACTGTCCCTGATAAGGGAAAGTAGATTGCACTTGATGATGATCTTTCTCATGGCCTGGTAGATCTAAGCAGCTTATCCCCTCTTCAAGCTTTAAAGTTGGTCACTCTTGTGCAGATCAAGGCTAGTGAGGAATTACTCAAGTCCGCATCCAAGGAGAAAGAGGTGATATCTTTGGCCACTTCCATTTTGGAAAATGTTTTGCCTAATTTTAAGTAGATTTCAAATGGCTCACTATTTGGTAAGATTAAGGCTATGTTGAATAAAGCTGAATCTGATTTTGTATCATTAGAGAAAGCGACAAATGTAAAGATTTTCAATAAATTCAATGAAATGCAGCTTCAAACATATTTTAAGACAATTGAAGATGACAAAGAAGTTTTGAGGACTGTGATGAAGAGTGAAAAAGATGTGTTGGGACTCATTAAAATTGATTCAATTTTTGAGGCCCAATTCAAACTTTTGCTTTGCATTTCCAAATGAGTCAGCTTGAATGGCCTAGTTAGAGAGAGGGCAAAATGGAGCTAGTTGATTTTTCAGAGGGTAAGGTTTCGGAAACTTATTGTACACCTTTCATTTAGCCTATTCAGTGATGTGCAACTTTCAAAATTCAGTTTAGATAAGTTTACCAGGTACCCATTTCAAGGGGTGAGCTGAAAGTGCATTTTAGGCACAAATGCAGATTTTATTGAGTAGCCTACTTTGGGTGTTTATATCTTTTGGCTTGTTGATTTTCATGATGAAATTAAAAATGGATTGAATTATATGCATAAATGTGAGTCAGCATGCAAAATTTCAAGTCTTCATGAATCCATTCGCTTAGTTTACCAAGCTCGAACTGTTTGCAGTTTGAATGTTTTGACAAGTCCCTATTTCAGCACCTAGTCAGAGCCCTATTTCGCATAAGTGTAAAAGTTGCCTCACTGAGTGTTATGCTAGAATGTTTGTTCCGAGCTATTGTTGGTATAAATGATGAGTCATGTTTCAAATTTCAAGCCTCTGCCAATCCGTTTGATCGGTTTTCAAAAGGGTCTATTGAGTTATCTTTTTCAGTTATCTGTACTTTTGTTGTCGCATCAGTTAATGTAGCCATTTTCATGAGCACACCATTTGCACCCAGTCAAGATTTTGGTTGAACTGAGATTTCTAAGTTTTAATATGCACTTCAAGGTACCTATGTTTCAAATTTGAGGGCCTACGGAGATCATTTGATATTTTTGAGAAAGGCATCATGTGTTGCCAGAACATTGACTTCGTCAGGTCCGCAGTGTCGACAAAGCCAGTTGGTCATTTTCGGCAATTAATATCTCTTCACTCAGGACTCGTCTTGATAAAATGTTTGGTAGAATTCATTCTTGTATATCAGAGTACACGCCTATCAGATGGCGAAGTCCAGAAAGGTATTTTGACCACTTTGAAAATTACGTCTTTGCGATTAAATGCGAAAATGTGGCGTAATTGCCTGAAGGTTGCAAAATTCAGTCTGATGATCCGAAAATGATGCCAATCGTTTCCAGAGGTGCGTTTAAGGTTTCTAAAGCTTTTTAGAGGTCAGTTGCATGAAAACAAATTTTTTTTTAGTTGGACCCACTTTGGGGCCCGACTTGGCTCATGCTCGCGGATTGATTTTGTTGGCAAATTGGTTTATTAAGAGATGATTTCGTTTCATTATGTGGGCATATAACTGAGAGGCTTTTATGGGATTTTATGGTTTTGAGAATTGGGGTCAATATGTCATATGTTTAGTTCTCATTTTCCATCCATAACTACTTTGAAGAAAAGAAGGAATAAACCCATATAAGATTATCCAAGAACATAGTTCGGGCACAAACACAGTGATTTGAAAATGCTTATGGACAACTCTTGGAGTAATTAAAGAAAATAAGAGCAACAAAGATAGAGTCAAAGAGATTTTGATAGTTTAATAACGGAAATAGAAGCTACAACAATACAAAGGATTGAAAGAATGAATGTCAGTGCTCAGTAAAGTATTCAAACTAAGACCACACTCAGCCATAAAGCCAATAAAATTAGTATATATAGATAATCCAAGGCTGTTATAACAGTCAGGACTGAATGGTAGGGCCAAAGAGTGAATAAGACTTTGAAGATATAAACCCCATACCTTCAATTAAGGTAAACAATAATAGTTGCAGACCCGATGATGAAAGAAATAACAGTCAAAAGCATCCATAAGACTTCAAAATCAGTCACGTGGCATGTGAAATCTACAGAAACTCCAAGCAAGTCTCGTGGAATCCATTCTCTTCCTTTGCCAGTCATCTCTTTAATCTCACGTGGCAAATGGTTACTGGCAGGTCACTGAAGGTATTAAAATGCAGAAATTTAATTGGCAGTTCACGTGGCATGGTGGTAGGGGGCAGCGTTGAGGTCTTCTACCAAATGCAAACAACAGTCATCCCTTATCCCTTGCATAGTATGTAAAAGGGGTGTATTTAAAGGGGGCCATTTAAATTTTAAAACATATTGCTCTGAGAGGTAAGTTGGGTGAAAGATTTAGAAATTTTAAAAGCACTTTCAATTGGTAAGCACAAAGCCAATACCCTCCTCTCCTGTGAGGCATTAGAAGCCATTTAAATTCTAAAACAAATGCAAATGGCAAGATGGAGAGTCATGTGAGGTGCAACAATAATTTTATTTTATTTTTTTTAAATTGTAATTACCAGGCATAAAGCCTAGCCAATTCCCTCCTGTGTGGCATTGAATGGGCATAAAGTTAAAACCTCCAACATCCCTCACACGTTGTGGTTGGGGAACAAATTAAAACATTAAGCAAAGTCCTGGGAAGGTGTGTAGAGGTTTTCAAGTTCAACTCCTCTGCATGGATGGTAAGGCGAGTACAAGCAACAATCAACACTTCCCTCACATAGCTGCTGCAGGACTTTAGAAACCAGGCAAACACCATTGGAGAAGGAGCATGGCAGATCACGTGGTGATGGAGGGGCTGCAGTCAAATAAAAGCACATGGGTGTTTCCCCCAAATTCAACGATGGCCAGTATCCTCTTTCTTGCGCGACATATAGAAGGGCAAAGTTAAAAGAAACCAATATGATATCGATTAAAGTTGATCCAAATTCTTGTAGCTTTCATAAATCTCAATCGTCAGGTGGAAGGCATTATAAACTTCATGCAAATGTACAAGATGCACCATTAAAGTTGCAGAGAAAGCTTCAAAAATGAAGTTCCAGGCTAAAACTATTTATCCCACATTGGCTGGGAGATGTAGATTTTTAATATTTATAAGTAAATGTCCACTCAAATATAATGTCAAAGTTAGAAGGCTTTTGACGGACAGTGCCTGATGGGCACCCAAAGTGGACCCCTTGTGCACGGGCGCTGATTTCAAGGTGACCGGAGGAGGCTGACAGATGGTGACATGTTGACCCCACGCAGGCACGATTCTCGAGGTGGGTGAAATTTTGCAGAGGAAGGTCGACTTAACTGGTGAGCAGGCTAGAGGAGATCGACGGTCGGTGCGACTTCGCGAAGGGGAGATGCATGCGAGTTAAGCCTTGCAAAATGGTGAAAAACCCAGGCTTAGTGAAAGGAGTTAAAGACCATGCAACTTCAAAAGATCCAATGGCTTGAGTGATTTCAGAGCCCAAAGTTTCTCGCCCAATACCCATCGCAAAGTAGCAAAAGAGAGGTGGCAGTGACATGGCGGTGACGTGACATATAGTTGGCGCACAGGTGGCGATGAGGTGGTGTACACGTGGTGGCCAAGTGGTAGTGACAAAGCGTGCACATGGCAGATGGATGAGGTGTCATCCTAGATGGCACCCAGTGGACCCTGTGAACCAATCAGAGACCACCACATGGCAAGGCGTCAGGGCACAATCAGAGCAAAAATCAAAGTTAAATGCAGATTAAATATATAGTTCAGACTATATTAAAAAATTGAAAAATTTAAATGATGTGCACATGTTGAGTGATTAATTCACCCAGGGCTCTATTTTTACTCAAAATGGCAAGTAGTATATGGTGTTGGAAAGCTCTCGCACCGCCACATCATCACCACATGTACCCCAAGCAGGCATGATTCCCGAGGTGGGTGAAATTTTGCAGAGGAAGGCCGACTTAACTGGTGAGCAGGCTAGAGGAGATTGACGGTCGACGTGACTTCACGAAGGGGAGATGCACACGAGTTAAGCCCTGCAAAATGGCAAAAAATCCAGGCTCAGCAAAAGGAGTTAAAGACCATGCAACTTCGGAAGATCCAACGGCTCACATGATTTCAGAGCTCGAAGTTTCTCACCCGTTACCCATCATGAAGTAGCGAAAGAGAGGTGGCAGTGACATGACATATAGTTGGTGCACAGGTGGCGATGAGGTGGTGTACATGTAACGGCCAAGTGGCAGTGACAAAGTGTGCACATGGTAGATGGATGAGGTGTCATCCCAGATGGCACCTAGTGGACCCTGCGAACCTACCAGAGACCGCCACATGGAAAGGCATCAGAGAACAATCAGAGAAAAAATCAAAGTTAAATGCAGATTAAATATATAGTTCAGATTATATTAAAAAATTGAAAAATTTAAATGATGTGCACATGTTGAGTGATTAATTCGCCCAGGGCTCTATGTTTACTCAAAATGGCAAGTATTATATGTTGCTAGAAAGCTCTCGAGATGAGGAATGAAGTTATGAAGTTTGTTTCAACAAAGATTAGATATTTTGAGAGAAATTTCCATGGGAAAGAGGAAGGAAGTGAAATTCAGTTGGAGAAAGGGGACACTTGGCTTGTTCTGATGAAACCTAATTTGTTCCCTCTTCCTTCTTATTCCAATTTTCTTCTCATTGTAATGGTTCCAAAATTCTGTGAGAAGTGCTCCAGTTTTCATGGCTTCCATTTTTTGAATTTCTTGACCCAAACTTGTAAAGTTCTATGGATTTGTTCAGGGTATAGAGGCTACATTGCAAGATGACAGATTGTTTTCTAGTTGCAGGTCTTACTTGTGTCAGGCATGAGTAAATTTCCCATGATATTGTCTCCATCCATGTATTTCATTGTTATGAATTGAATCCTCAAGGAGGCTTATAATTTGTCATCTCAAGGAGATTGTATGATTGTTTGTAGGCATTCTTCAATGAAGAGTTTAAATTCTATAATTAGTCATAAATAATGGAATGTGTCGCAGATCTGATAATTTTATGAATGGATTGAGTAATGCATTGGTATAAGGTATTAATGCAGGGAGATATCTTGTAAGGAAAAAAAATTTGCAGTTGTGATTGGCATTTTGTAGTTCTGTGTGTGACTCTATTGACCAATGAACAAGGCACTGGTCTTTGACAGATTTGGGGATGGTTTCAGACATATATTTTAAAAAGAAAATCTATTTCCCTTTATGTTTAGGGGTTGTGCTCTTTCATTCCAAGCTCTATTTCATCTTATTGTTTGTACAGGTTTAGCCAATCTGTAGTGTTCCCTAACCTATTGAGCTTTGAAATGATCTATCTACTTCATTGATGTTGTCATGGTGAGTAAATGAGTTTTGATTCAGAGCATCAAAGGGTGTCCCCCCTAGGTCTAGTAGAACCTAAAGTGTAGGAGGATCATTAGGATCCTATGTTATGTTGTCCAAGCCCTGAAGTGTTTCATTTATTGAGATTGGCTATCTCATAGATAGATTTGCAGGTGTTCTTGGGTTAACCAGATTTGGTGAACAACAAAAATGGCAACTCTGCTGGGGAGAATGATGTGAAATTTTTTCTATCAAGTGAAACCCATGAGTCTAGCCAAAATTCATTTGGGGAAGAGTCTTAGAAGTTCACAAATCTGAAAGTTATTTTCAGATTTGAAAGTGTATACCTTGAGAACTCTTGTTGCTATGAAAATTTGGAAAATATTATGTGACTCTGCTATGTGTGGTGAGACCCAGCAATCTGAAAGTGTTTTAGAGTGAAGATCAGTGGTTAAGTTTTATTCCTCTTCAGGGAGGTGGCGACTTTGTAAGAACAAACCTGAGATTTGGAGGAGTTCTTCAAATTTTCAGTCAGAAGTGAAGTGAACAGAAGCAGCAATTTTTTCTCCAGGTATTCCTCAAAGTATTAATGAGACAATTCATGTTCCTTATGAGGTGAAAAAGTCACCATTAAAAGGAAAAGAAATTTACAGTATGCATACTTCATGTTTTTGAAATAAATTTCAGTTAAATGATCAAAGAAGTATGTAGTTCTAAAGTTAATGACTGCAAGGTTTTAAAAGAATTTATAAAATAGTAAGATGCATGATAATGGTTCAGTGAATGCTATAAAACTGATGGATCCAAATGTAGTTCCCAGATCCAAGAATCCTTTGTCAAATCTGAAAGAGATCAATAGAGAAATTATAATATGTCTTCAAATGATCCAAGAGAGATTTGTCTGGTTGTTAAAAAGGAAAGTAGGGACAAGAAAAAAAGAAGAATCATCATATGTTTTCTATGGAAGATTTTCAGCTACATCAAATGAGCTTTCAGCTAATGCTAGACCCCATGAGTCTGTTTTGATTGAGTTATTCTTAGAGCTTTATGAGCCTGACTCAGTTAATTGGTCTACTGCCTTCAAAGAAGAATGTGCTGAATGTATTAAAGAATGGATAGATATGATTGAAAGAATTCAATTTGAAAATATACACAAGATTAAAAATAATGAAGGGGATGAGCCCTTGAGTGGATGTACCTCCTATGATGCTGAATGTGATTATTCTTAGTATGACAGTTTAGATGTGTATTCAAAGCAAGAAGAAATTTGTGAGAACAATAATTGCTCAACTAATCATGAGCTCGTTGAGGTTGCAGATGCTAATGATGTAGATCACCTTCTTGTTGATTTCAATCCACAAAATTTTGGCAAACAAAGTTGTGAAACTATGTTGTGACATGTAGCAACACATTATGAGCAGCGTGATAAAGGATACGATGCAGATGCAAGTTGTTGTGATGATGAAATAAATGTGCATAGAGAGATGAGCACTGCAGATCCAATACCTTTATCAGTTGGGGACAATGTTTATAGCTTAGAGGCTGAAGCCAGAGAAGATGAAAATGAAAAGGAAGGTTGACTATGTAGTGAGCAAATTTCAGAACTCTTAGCTACTGATTTTCAGAGATGTGGATTCAAAAATGTCCCTAATCTTTCATACCCATTCAGTATATGTTTTGATACTGATGATGTTTTTGAGGGTGTAAAAAATGATAAATATGATGTTGATTCTTTTCCTATGTTTGATAGACAAAATGATAATGCATATATGGTTGATAGGTATGGTGATGTAGATTCATATGTTGATATGAACTCTGGCTTTGATATGCATTATGTGGATCTACCTTTTCAAAGACATGACAAATCTAAGGTTTTTTTCTCAGATTTGCAAGGAGGAAATGAACCATTGGCAAGTAAAAATCAGGTATTTTCATGTGTGCAAAATGCTAATAGTTTTTGTGATCAGCAAGTTGAAGTGCAGTCATGTTATGAGGAAGTTTTCCTCTCTAGTTTGCAGGATATTATTGTGAAAGAGTGTTTATTATTCCAGCAAACTAGCAATAAGGATCTGTCTGATATTCCCAACTTTTAGAGGGAGTTAGAATACTTCTCATTTCAGCAGAGAAGTAATGGTAAAATATATGGCACTCTTTGGTCACCTAGTGACCAATCCTCTCAGCATGTATTTGATTTTCAGAGATATCATGACTATGAACATGTTGTTGATTATGTTTTATATGCCCAGCTGCTCAAAAGTGGAAGTGTTTCTAATCAGGCAGATTGGAATGATGATCTCAACTTACCTCCGATTTGTGGAAAAGAGAATCATGTCTTCGACAAAGGTAAAAGTTGATTTCAGTTTTGATGGTCTGGGGCCATTTATAAGTTGTATATTGTGTATAGTTGCTTTGCTTCAGTTGTGTGGTTTTCAATAAAGTGCCCTGTTGTTTGGGTAGAATAAGGAAGCCCTGTTTTTGAGAAGAGAAGAGATGTGACCATTTTTTGGGTTCTGCTTAACCATTGATTCTAGATTCTTATGTTGATCTTGTAATCAACCATCCCCAGTCAGAGCCACTATTGGGACTCATTAAAATTGAGTCAATTTTTGAGGCCCAATTCAAATGGATTCAAGTTTGGGTCAAGATGGTGATTGCTGCTTCAATAAAATATCGGTGTTGTCTTGATATATTCAAAAAAAAGTTGCATGATATTTGATATGTGATGCTGGTCTAAGGATTTGCAATATTTCGTTCAAAGCTTGTTTTCATATTTCCCATAGATCTATGGGTGGCAATTCTGTTAGTTCAACCAGTCCTTAAAATAAGAAATTCTGAAAAGGAAACAAGCATAATGCAAGGAGGAAAGAACACCAGATCCTTCATGAAGAAACATCCTCGTGAGATGTTGCAGGAGGGATTACCTAAACAATCACGAAGAGGTCAAAAAAGATCAGTACAACATGAGCCATCAAATGTTGCATGGGTGCAAAAAAGTAACAATACTGGTAAGGTATCTGATAGACCTGTATATGCAAAGTCTAATTCTTCTTCTCAAGAATCTGAACATGATGTTTTAGGTTTTCATTCTGGATTATTTGGAAATATAGATGATGTTCAAGTTTTAAATCAAGAATTATCTCATGTTAGCTTTTTCAGGAAAGGAAGAACTAGTTCCAATGTAGTCAGACTCTCTATGCCTAGAACAGTTGATAGAAACATCAGTTTGATTGATATAGACCAAGTTAACGTATCTGACTCTGAGGAGATCTTCCCTGATGAAGATGAAGTGTCCCAAGAAATAGAAGACCTAAATAGAAAGGTCCATCACTTAATTTCCTTAAGAGCCCAAAAGGAAGCAAATAGGGAGAGAGAAGTCAAAGCAAAACTGATGGAAAGAGATAGCCTTCTCAGGAAGATTGCTGATCTTGAATTGTTAGCCCAAGAAAAGGAAAAAAGTGATGATGGGGGTCCTATGATTAGGGAAATTCTAGTCCCCAAAGCCAAACCAGCATATAAGTCAGTAATCCAACCAAGTAAGGAGGTTTTTAGTGACCCACAACCTGTTAGAATTGAGGTTGATAAAGGAAAACAAAAGTGCATGGAAGGTGGGTCAGGATCAAAGACTACGAGTGAGATCTCCCATAGACTATCAGCACATGAGAGGGAGATGGAAAGAATGAGGAAGGAGAAAGAAGATCTACAAATGGAGTTAGAAAAGGCTGAGTTAGAGGCAGCTAACCAGGAAGTTAAAAGAAAAATTGGTTATCTCAAAGCTCGCCCTATCATTTTCCCATTAGAGGATCTCAATAAGCCTGTTCCTCATCAAGTTTCTCTCCCCCCTGTTAAAATTCATCCCACTTTGCCTGTCAATACAACAATAGTCAGTCAAGCAATAATCAAATCTCTTAAATTCAAATCCCTACTGTGAGAATGAACATGGGTAATAACAATGTTGCTAACCATTTCCAAAGGAGACCCATCAATTTAGAGTAGTACAAGCAGTTATTCTTTGATGGAATCCCAGGATATCCCAATCATGTTCTTACTGAGTTAAGAGATAGGCTCCCTAAGTTTGCTGGAAATAATGCAAATAGTGCAGAGGAGCATTTAAAATCCTTTAGTGACTTGATAAATGATTATGAGATAGTTGATGAAGATGTCATAATGAAGTTATTTGTCCAGTCCCTAATAGATGATGCAAGAGATTGGTTTAGAGGTCTCCCTATTAATAGCATTGGGTCTTGGGAAGATTTCAAGAATTATTTTCAAGAGAAATACGGTGACAAAACAAATGTGAGTTTCATGTTAAATGAATTCAATAATATTAGAAAATCTGATAATGAGATGGTCACCGATTTCAATGCTAGATTTCAGAAAGCCATGCATAGGTTGTATCAGGTGATGAGACTAGATGATAACATGTTCCTAAACACTTATTATAATGCATTTGATTCCAAAATGGCTTACATTTTAAGGGACAAGAATCCACATAGCCTAAGAGATGCATTCAGAATTGCTATCAATGTGGAGAGTAATAGGAAAGCATCCGAAAAATTAGGAAGAAGAACTGATGGTAGGCTATGGCAGGAAACAAAACAACAACCAAACAAAGTTGCTAAGGAGGGAGACAAGATAGAAAAGTTAGTCACTGCTATGAAGGACCTAACTGCCAAGGTAAATAAAAATGATAAGCCTCATTATAATTGGCAAGATAGGCCTCCCAGATTGCATGATATGCCTTATAATACCAACTAGAAGGATGGTAAGCCTCATAATGAGAAGCCTAAGAATACTCAGAGCCAAGACACCCCTGATCCCTTAAAAGGAAAAAATGTTCACAATATAGAGAATACTCCCTAGTGTATTGCTTGTGACGGGCCACATTCTCCTAATCAGTGTGTAGTAGCTCAAGCCCTTGAAGATTCCCTAAGGCAAGAGGCTAAGCCTGATATCAATATGTTTGAAACCATTGTAGAAAGTGATGAGGAATCTGTACAAAGTGATTTTAGTGATGTGCTGGACAGTAAAAGGTCTTTTCAAAGACAATTAACACTTGATTGGCATCCTACTCTGAATGTGGTAACCATTGAAGATGAAGAAGTTCATCTTAGAAGACCTAGTGAGGAAGAAGTGAAAAATCTCACCAAGGCTGCTATAGCTAAGGCAAAACACAATTATAACTTAAGGAGCACCAAAAGGGATAGTGACTAGGGTGAACCAGGTTCTATGTTTATAAAAGAGGTTCTTCAAAAAAAGGCAACAAGTAGTGCTACTACCCCTCAGATGGGTCAAGAGAACAAAGATCAAATTAAAGATGTACCCAAGAGTACAGATGATAACAATACAAATGATACACAAGGAGTTGCCACAACAAAGAAGGCAAGTCACCCTAAGGCAGAAAGAGTTAAAGCTAATGCTGAGTTGAGCAGTAATTCCACATTTGACATGGCTCAGGTTCTTACACAAATGAAAGTTATTGTCCCACTGATAGAGTTACTAAAAAAGGAACATAGAGAAGTTGCCTTGTCTCAGGTTTCTAATATATTTGACAGTAACACAATAATACGCACCGGTGCAGCTAAAAATGGAAAGGATCAGGAGTTCCAAACCCTAGAGGTTTATGTTGGAACAAATATTACTCAAGAGCCTTCATAGGTAGATCCTTTTTATGTCACTTTGTTAGTAAACAACCGGTTGATAAAAAATTGTATGATAGATTCAGGTGCAGCTGCTAATGTAATGCCTTATGGTGTCATGAAAGAATTAGGATTATCAATGACTACAGTATATGGAAAATGCTATGCTATGGATAACAGGGAAGTTCCTATGATAGGTACAATGAGAGATGTTGAAGTAAAGATAGAAGAATTCCTTTAAGCGACCTATAAGATGGATGTTATTGTCACTGACACTAAGCCTCATTATGGCATGTTATTATCCAAGAAGTGGGCAGCAGCAATAGGCAGAAATGTCCAATTGGATCTATCTTATGCTACCATCCCAATCAATGGGAATCAAGTCAAACTATACATAGAACCACGTGCTCCTAGAGTGATTGAAAATGTAGATCCTAGCATGCTCAATTGTATGATTGATGTGGATCTTGACAACTTTAGAGTGCAACCAATTTTACCTCAGTTAAAGAATACTGACTCCATTGTGATTGAATTAGAATCACAACAGCATGGTTTATGGCAAATGTATTTTGATGGAGCTTGTTCCAAAGAAGGGTCTGGAGTAGGAGTTCTCTTTGTATCCCCATCAGGTATAACTTTTAAATATTCCTTTCTATTAGCCTTTCAATGCATAAATAACACTGCAAAATATGAAGCTTTGTTGGGGCTTGAAGTTGCAAAGAGGCATGGGATACAACTGTTGAAAGTTCTCAGAGATTTAGAATTGGTTGTCTCTCAGGAAAGATCCAAATATGCATAAAAAAATGATAGTTTGAAAAGGTATAAACATGCAGTTTGGGATATCATTGAGCATTTTAGTGCTTTTTCTATTAATTGAATAGAGAGATCGAAGAATATCATGGCAGAATTTTTAGCCAATGTTGCATTGAAAAATGATGATGCAACACTAATCGGCATATCCACTGTGGCAGTAAAATATAGGCCTGCCATCCCTGATAATGTGTATAATTGGCAAGTTTTTGTCGATGATGAAGATATTCTTAGGTTCATACAATGCATTGATGATTACGACGAACAGAAGATTGACTGCAATGCATTAGTAGAGGTGGTTGACAACAAACAGACAGTATTTTGTAATGACTTGGTTCAGTTGGAAACAAATGAGATACCGAAAGGGTTGGTGGAGCTTGAGGGCATGTTCATCTATAATGATAGTCACCTGCACCAGCAATCTACTACCAAGTTAGAAGAATTGGAGGAAGTAAACTTGGGGACATAATTATCCCCTAAGTTGGTATACATTGGAAAAAACTTGCCTCCTCATGTCATAAATAATATTATTAAGTTATTGAAGAGATATAAGCATGTGTTTTCTTGGTCATATGAAGACCTAAAGGCGTATAGACAAGACCTTTTTCAGCATGAAGTTCCTTTACTTCCAGATGCTAAGCCTTTCAGACAAAAGCAAAGACCTATTAATCCCCTGCTAGAAACCAATATGCAGCAAGAATTGACTAAGCTAAGAGAAGGGGGGATTATTAAACCTATAAGACATTCTTCATGGGTCTCGAATTTGGTCCCAATTAGAAAGAAGAACGGGGACATAAGATTGTGTGTCGAGTTTAGAAATCTAAATGTTGCTTCCCTGAAGGATAATTATTCTTCTCCCAATATGGAAGCCATTCTATAGAGGGTAACCGGTTGTGACCTTTTATCAATGATGGACGGTTTCTCAGGGTACAACCAGGTGCTAGTGAAGGAATCTGAGCAATTCAAGACTGCTTTCACCACCCCATGGGGAACGTATGTTTATGTAAGGATGCCATTTGGATTAAAAAATGTCGGAGCTACATTTTAGAGAGCCATGGATGTAGCTTTCAAAGAATTCATCAACATCATCATGGTAGTATACCAAAATGATTTGACATGTTTCTCTAAAAGGGCTGATGACCACTATGGACATTTGGAAAAAGTTTTCGATAAGGCTTTGGAATTTGGCGTGTCATTAAACCCCAAGAAGTGTCATTTTTCTGTTACTGAAGGGAAGTTGCTGAGGTATATTGTCTCCAAGGAAGGGGTAAGGATAGACCTTGAAAGGATCGAAGCAATAAACAATGTGCCTGAACCAAAAAGTGTTAAAGGCATTCAGTCTTTTTTAGGCAAAGTTAATTTTTTAAGAAGATTCATTGCAAACTTTTCAGAGGTGGTAAAACCCATTATTAGATTACTCAAGAAGGATACAAAATTTTGTTGGGATCAAGAAGCTTCAAAAGCTTTTGCTAAGATTAAAAGAGCTATTCAGGAAGCACCTGTGTTGAAATCCCCTGATTATAGTAAGCCTTTTTCTTTGTTCTCTTTTGCTTCATATCATACAGTAGCTGCAGTGTTGTTGCAAAAGGACAATGATGGACATGAACATCCCATAGCTTTCTATAGTAAATCTTTACAAGAAGCCGAATTAAAGTATGAGATCATGGAAAAATAGGCATATGCTTTGGTTAAAGCTGTCAAGGCTTTTAGGCCATATCTTGTAAATGCACAAGTAGTTGCTTATGTTCCACATGCTATAGTCAAGGACATTTTATCCCAATCTGAAGTCACAGGCAAAAGGTGCAGATGGATTAACAGAATCCAAGAATTTGACTTGGAAATAAAGATCACCAAATTGGTGAGAGGTTTAGGCCTGGCCAAGCTTATGGCTGAATCCAATCTTCTTGGTGTTGAAATAAACAATGTTGAGGTTGAAAACATTGTAGTCACCAGTATTGAACAACAACCCTCGTATTCAGAAGTAGTACATTTCTTGAGAGATGCTACATTTTCAGAGGGGATGACCCACAATTAGAAAAGGACATTAAATCTTAAGTCACAAAAATATGTTCTCATTCAGGGTGACCTTTTTTGGAGAAATAGAGATGGAGCATTGTTAATGTGTTTGGATGAATTCCAGGCCAAGGAAGTGTTGATTCAAATGCATGATGGAGTATGCGGAGGTCATTACTCTGCTAAGACAACTGCTAGAAAGATAGTCAAGGCTGGCTATTATTGGCCTACCTTATTTAAAGATTCTCATGAACATGTAAGGAAATGTGACCCATGCCAAAGGTTTTCATCCAAGATAAAATATGAAGGAGCTTTACCTCTAAATCCGGTCACAGTGGAAGCCCCTTTTGTCCAGTGGGGCATTGATTTTATTGGAGAAATTTTTGAAAGATCAGGAAGAGGCCACATGTGGAATATAGTAGCAACTGACTATTTTACTAAATGGATCGAAGCCATACCCACCAGGAGAGCTACAAGTAAAGTTGCCATCAATTTCCTTGTGGATAATGTTATAACTAGATTTGGAGTCCCTGCAAAATTAGTAATGGATAATGCTATGAGTTTTAGATCTAAAGAGTTCGTTACATTTTGCACTAGCCATGGAATAATTATGTCCTACTCTTCACCCTATCATCCTCAAGGGAATGAACAAGCTGAATCCAGTAATAAAAGCCTCTTGAACATTATTAAGAAAATCTTAGAAGAGAACAAGAGGTCATGGGATCAAAAGTTGAAATTGGCTTTGTGGGCTGACAGAATTACTATCAAGAAGGCAATTGGAATGTCACCTTTTGAACTGGTTTATGGTACACAAGCTAGAGTGCTAGTAAACAATCTTCTTCCAGTGTATAAATTCTTGCAAGCTAAAGACATGGAGTTGTCTGAGCCTATGGAGGACCGAATGATTCCGATGGTGGAAGTGGAAGAAATCAGAACTTTAGCCCATAAGAGAAATTTGAAGATCCAATTGTAGTCTAAGTATCTGTTTGATAAAAGGACATCATTGAGAAAGTTTCAAATCGGTGATGTTGTTCTTCAGTGGAATGCAAAAGGATAGTTCAAGGGAAAGCATAAGAAGTTTGAGTCATTATGGATTGGCCCCTCTGTGGTCTATGATGTGAATGGAAAAGACTCATACTTTCTAAAGAATATAAATGATGAAGTACAAGAATTTCTAGTGCATGGACAATTCCTGAAGCATTACTTTTCTTGAGGTCCATGCACAGTAGGTCCTTGTTTGTATATATTTAGGTTTTCTTTAGTTGTTGTTTTTGGGATTGTTGTTGGCCTATTTCTCCAGAGTTTCTGAGTTCTTTGTGTTGATCTTGCGATCAACCATCCCCAATCAGAGCCGTTGTTATCACTATTTCAAAAATGGATGTTTTTAGTCCATAAATGGTTAAGTTTTTGAAAACTTTGTGTCTAGTATGCCTATGTTCTTTCAAATTGTTTTATATCCTAAGGGGTTCAGGGTTTAGGTTTTAAGTTGCTTCAATATCTGAGAAAAACCCTTTTGGTTTCTAATTTGGTGTTACTTTATTCACTTAATTGATGGGTCCCTTTATCATAAAAGTGTTCCCCCCTTGTCATTTACCTAGGCGGTCCCTTTTAAATATTTAAATTTTGCTCGCTTTTAATATGTCTTTTCTAATGTCCGTCGGGCATTTTAAGCATCATGCAACTTTCTGTTGATCTGACAACCCATGTTGATTCATGACCGAAAAGTGCTCGAATGTTAGTTTCCACGAAGTAGCAAAAGGCAAAAGTGGACCCGACATATAGGTTTGGACTGAAGCTAAACATCGATCAAGTTTCATCTGATCGGAGGGACGGCATGGTTTTATGAGATCAAGTTGAACGTGTTTTAACCTTTGCGAAATGGCAAAAGGTTTTGGTGGGTCCCCAAGACAAGAGATCTTCTTTGGTTAAAGAATGATCGGGTTGGAAAGAGATCAATGGCTCGCATTGATTCGTGACCGAGAGATGCACGAGTTCTACCTTCAGCGAAATAGCGAAAAGGTGGTAGTGAATGTGGTAGGTCCAGTTGGCAATGACAGAGCAATGATGAGGTGCTCAGTTGGTGGTCTGCAGTGAGCCTGAGCAAGGTTTTCGTGGAAAGGAGTAAATAACGAGCAATTTTTTGAGATATAATGGCTTGCGTGAATTCGCAAAGATAAGATGCTAGCAAGTTAACCTTCGTGAAGTGGCAAAAAGGCTGGTGGGCCCAAAGGACAGGCATGGCAGAAAGCTAAAAGTGGATCAGGTCTATTTTGATCTAACGGTTCTCATAGTTTCGTGGCTGCAAGCCAAACGAAGAATAATATTCGCGAAGTCACGAAAGACAAGTGGAGATCACATGGAGGCATGACGTGGAATAACAACTGCCATTTTTTGTAGAGCTCGATAGTGATGTGTCAGGTGACACATGGTTTTAAAAGTGGTTGAGGGCCCACCTAGGTGTAACCAACAGTTATGTGGGAATAATAAAGATAGCACGTGGCGGATCAAAGGTGGAACCCAGAGTAGTTTACAGGGCTAATGACCGACTGCCATGTGGTATTTTTCAACTGGAGAACAAGCAGGGTAACTAATTCTTAGATAAAGGGCCCACTTAAAGGCATTCATCTCAAGATTGATCCAACGCTTCTCGTTGTTTCATGGCCCGAAGATGCCCATAGCTTAACTTCAGTGAAATGGCAAAAAATCGTTAGCCATCAAAATGAGGCACAGTTAGTAAGTAAAATTGACTATCCTGGTTGGAGTTAAAAGCCGGGTGATTTGAGTTTGATCTAACGCTTGGCACGGCCTCACAAAGGAAAAGTGAATGACTTTTAAAGTCTGCGAAGTGGCAAAAAGGAGATAGGGCCCGACACTAAAGCAGAGAGATTAAATGGAGATAAAGGCAATGTAAGTCCTCGTGATCCAACGACCAGCGTTGTTTTGCAACAGAATAGAGCATAGGTTTTATGTTCTGCGAAATAGCAAAAGAGAGAAACAGAGGAAAGACTTAGAAGAATTATGACTCGTTGGAGCTAGTTTTGAATTCAATTTGGCGAATTCAATTCTGAAAAGAAAGCCAAAGCATGCGAAGTTAATTTCCAAAAAACTTAAATGCCAACTTGTCCTGTTGAGTCCGCATCAACTTGATTGCTAAATATTGTTTCATCGAAGTTTGTTGCAGAGCGAATTATTGCAGGGCGATTTTCTTCAAGCGAATAATCAGGTTTTCTGTGCTTTTCTTCATAACTCTTGGTTTGTTCTCAAATACTGCTATGTGAATTACTTCATTGGAGGTTTTTGCTAGCTTCTAGTTGTATAATTGTTTGACTAGAATGGCACCCAAAAGAGAGTTAACAGGGAAGGTGAATTACCAGGACCAAAATATCTGTGATGATTTTTTAGAACAATTAACCATGTCCACCAACGATGGGGCTAAGGCCAAAGAGCTAGTACCCAAGAACCCTCGTCTAAAAATTGGAGATGGCCTCTATGATAAGGGTAATTGGTTGAGGGACCCTGAAATAGGATTGTCAGGCTTAGGACTATTCAAAGTCAGTTTTGGGCAGAGGAATTCCCCAACTCCTTTGAATGGCATATGGGAACAAGATGTAGGAAAGCTTGTGGTCCCAGGTGTTTTTATGGATGTAGATCTGTTAGCCCTGATTGCACAAAATTATGACCCTGTGGCAAGATGCATCAGGAACATAAAGGGATCAGTCTTGATTGATATAAATGAAGATGAATTCAGGAGAGTATTTAAACTCAGCAAGTCCTCCAATTTGTTACAGCCTATTGACTTTGAGTCACTAGCCCAAGTGTACAACACTCAAAGGGATCATCTTAGAAGTGGCCCATTGAAAGAATTCTTTGTAAAGATAGGGGGGTTAATAGTTATAGGCCCCAGCACAATGGAACCATTCTCTCTCAACTTATTTACTCTGAGAGATAAAGGTATGTATTGGGAATTATGCCAGATCTTTGGAGAGGATGCTGAAAAGAATATGCCAACCCATTATATGTTAATGATTGCACAAATTCTAAACCCCTCCCTAGCTATAACATTTGATTATGCCTCATACCTTGCTGATGCAATTCATAAAGGGCTAGTGGGAATCAAGAATGGTAAGGTGGATAGGCCATTTGGATGGTATTCCATGTTAATGCACATGTTCTTGTTCAAAGGTGCTGATTATTTTCCAAAGGAAATGGACCTGATCAAGACAAAGGATAAAGAGGAGATGCAAGTGCAATTGTGGAGTACTATTCTATCTTGGGATAGAGAGGATGCAAGTTATCTAAAATTTGATAGATGCTTTGCATCTAAAATTAGGATTCTTCTATGCAGAGAAAACCCTAGAATTCCTAAGGCTCTTTTGGAGTTTATCAGACCAAATGAGTTTGCAAAGGATATCAAGATTGTTCACAATTGGGGAGACATATATTTGTACCTCGTGTCTACTATTTTTAGAGTGTTTGGATTTAGAGGCACCCCCTATTTACTACCCTATCAGGTCCCATTGAAGATAGGGATTGTAGAAGTCCTGAGAAAAATTGGGGGAGTACAAGAAGCAGAGCTAACCAATAGAGGTAAAGAGACTATTTTCCTAACTATTACCATGGCTCACCATTTTGTGATCACTAAGGGTGGATGGAAATTTTTTGAAAAATTCTTCAAGCCATATAGGATGTCTACTGTAGTGTCAAGATGTGTAGACCCCGAGGATTTTTTTAATGGCATGTTCAGAAAAAGAGTAGTGTCCAGAGGTAGGCCACATCAATTTCAGTTCCCAGAAGATTTGATTAGAAATGAGTTCAGCCTAGATGAGCAAGAGCTAATAAAGGAGAAGTGGGTTGCATATAAGAAAGCCCTTGATTTTATACATCAATTTGACACTAGCTATGATCCTCTCTCTAGCTTCAACCCATTTGAGGAGAAAATAAAGTTCTTGATTCTTTATTTTGAAGACCTCATGCAGACTTTAAAAGAAAAGAGGGAGGCCATAATGCAAAATGATCCTGATAAGGCTATGATGGTATTGGCTAACCCTGCCTTTGCTAGAGATATCCCACGTGGTGACTATGTAATGCACAAAAGGTCAAAGTACACTGTGATGATGCTAGTGACAGGTGAGCCTTCCACCTCAAAAGGGAAGAGGAAAATTGAAGATGTCATTGACATTCAGGATTCCCCTAAGAGGCAAAAATTGGGAAAGGAAATTGAAACTGATGAGCCTCAATATTCTCCATCTCAGTCTCCTATCCACATTGGAGATGAATAAGTTGTGGTTGAACAATTATTGCAGCTAGGGAGTGTCAGTGAGATTGCCTACACCTATGAGGAGACCCAAGAGGGGATGCCCGAAGAGCCACCTACTGCTGAAATGGATTTGATTGATGGTGAGTTAAAAGGCCAAGAAATGGACCTTACTATTAAGCAAGCTAGTAAAGAATTCCTAGCCAATAGCAAATTTGTCACATCAGAGGCTTTTATGTAGTCTGTATGGAAGCAAAACATGGAGCAATTTAGGGTCAGATGTGAACAGAGGAAAAGTGAACAGCCTCTCAAAAATACAACTCAGGTAGAAGAAGAAATAAAGCAAGAAATGGTGGAAGAATTCAAAACAATCACCCCTAAGAAAGGAAGAGAGATGATAACAAAGGCTGGTGCGTTGATTCTCCCTGAATGGGATATAGCTGATGCCTTAGTGCTTGATGCAGTGAGGAAAGAAATAAAGCCTATGGAAGGAGTGACATTCAACAAGGATAATGCTACTCTTGTCAGGTGGTCCCTAAAAAGAGATGAAAATAGAAAGAAAAGGGATACCTCAGATTCTAGCCTCTTAGGAGGCATGATAGTCAAAAGAGTCCAAGACATAGGGGTAGTAGAAGTTGATAGCACAGTACTAGAGACAACAAAGTTTAATGTGGCAGTAGTAGAGAAAGAGGCACAAGAAAAGGCTAATCTCCAACTGAAGTTGGAGACTGTTTTAAAAGCTTACAATGATGCTAAAGAAGGAATAGCCAATAGGGACAACATAATTGCTAGACTCCAGAGTCAATTGGCAGGTCAACATCATCCAGGTGAGTCTTATACACTCATGATAGCCTCCTCTCCAGCAAGGCCCCCTCCTACTAGTCCAATCATTGAATACCCCCCTTCTCCCATGCCTTCTAGTTCCCAATTACCTGAAAATGTCCAACATGAGTTGGAAAAGCTGAAACAAGCTCAGACCTTGTATGAAAACAAATATGAGGAAAAGGTAAAAGCCACCATTTTGAAGTTTGTTGACTCAGTCAAAACCTCCAATGTGTACACAAATATGAAGAGGATTCTTGAGATTTTGATCAAATTCAAAGAAGAAGAAGCCACTTTGGAACCCATCCTGAATACGTGGGTACCTAGAGGTAAGGAGTTAGAGCTCATGTGTTCCTCCCATGCAGATGCAGAAGAGAATGACAATCTTAGGTCCACATGTGAGTTTATAAAAGAGATGAAAATTCTTTCAGTGGAAGGAACAGGTATAAAAAGAAAAGCCCAACTTTATAGAAAAGAATACTCAGATCATAAATTTGAAATATTTCTAGGAGGTTTCATTGGTCCTGTTCAACTAAAGGAAGAGAAGACTTGGTTAAACAAGGTGGACCACAATTTGTCCCTAAGGATCAATCAGATTATTAGTACTGATGACACATCCGTATTTGTCCAAACAATTGAGGAAATTGAAAAAGTGAAATCTCATTATGGTTTCATAGAAACAAAGATTGGGCATGTACGAGTCACTTGGAAGCGGCTAGAAGATATGAAATAGAAGGTTGCTAGTTTTACTTGGCCTAGTGATGATGTGTATCAGGAGTGGAAAGATAAGTATGTGGGACAGAAAGAAGATGCTTGAGAGCAGTTACAAGAGGGTGCAACAGAACAAGAAGAAGAAGAAACCGCAGATGCTTAAAAGGACCTATAACCGCTTCTTGGAAAAGGTTGTTGTTGGTAACAGACTTCCTTTTGAAAGGTCTAAAGCTTGCATGCAACCATGATATTATAAATGGATACCAGGACCTTCTAAAAAATGATCGCAAGAATTTGTAAGAAAACTCTACAAAAATTGATAGTTCTGATAATTAATATAAGTACAGATCCAATAGCCAACAAGGTGAGAGGGGGGGGGGTAAATCATACAAACTTAATCATCCATAGAAACATCAAATTCAACCTCGGTAACATATACTTCAGTAATAAAACCAAAACTGTTAAACATGCAAACTCAAAAGCATATAAACATCATAAACCTCATAACACTAGATTTAACGTGGAAACCCAAATAGGGAAAAACCACTATTGGATTTCGGACCCACTAAGAAATATACTCTTCTAGAGTATGCTTGGTTAAAAGAAAATCCTGTTAAAGATTACAAACACATTGCTAGATGTGACCTAGTTAAGGGATTTCCCTCAGATCTATTAGGATCTTCACCTTGTTAGAAGTGACCTTGTTAAAGGAATTCAAACACTCAATCAGAATGTCACCTTGCTAGAGGGTTTTACAAATAAGACTGTTAAGTCCACTCGGTTAAGAGATTTTCTGTCACTTTCATGAAATAATAGTAATAAAATCTATCTGCAACTTCACATCTAAAATGCTAAAGCAGATTCCTATTTGTTCAATACAATCTAGACATAGAACTAATCTTGTCTATCTGTTGGGCTTCTATACTCTATTATTCAAACAGGTCTTCAAGCTTCTGTGCTCAGTAATCACTATGTAGCATCTCTGTGCATACACTTGCCCACATACATTGTTTATCAACAGTTTCCTATTTATAAATAATTAGCTAACCACTTAATCTCCTTGATCACATTTCCCATGATCAATCATAGCCATCAGATCTTCGATCTTGTCCAGGTTCAATGCATCTTTCGATCTGAAAATGTTTTACCCCACCTAGGAACTTGCATATATGTCTTGGAACTTGTGCCAGGGTATTGCGGTTCAATTTGAGCTGTAGATCTTCATGTCGACTTTCCATTGCCTTAGATTCATTAACAAACTATAATAACGACATACCAATCATTCAATCAGTTCCAGCTCATCAGCTTCTTTCATTAAATAACGCATGCAAACATTTAATGCATTCTATTATAGCTTGGTTACAACTCGATAACAACTCGGTGAATACTAAACTTCACTCGGTAGACATTCTGCCTTCATTAAACAATAGTGATAACCTTAGGGTTTACCGACTAGGTTCTTTGCTTGATAACATAGTATAGTATTAACCTTTACATTTTACAACATATGTATGATGTTAAAACAATCTAAAACATCATGATCTCATCATTGTCTGACTTGATACTAGTTGCCCATTGAATACCTTATTCATCATATTCTTTCCTGTGTCTTTTATCAACATCTATATACTCTTTAAATCATACTTCTCAAGATATGGCAACATCATACTGAATTAGAAAATCAATTTCTTTGACATCAATGACAAAATAATAATATCAAGATAGTAAACATCCTTAATCAGTTATATCCATAATCATCAACAACCTTCTCAATATCCTTATGAAATGCCAACAATCTTTCATTGTCTGTTATAATGCTATATTGCCAGCAATCTCCCCCTTTGGCATTGATGGCAAAACCAATTGATTTGACTTTAAAAGATTCAGATTGCTGTGATTCTGAAATGCTGAAATTCTCTCCCCCATACATTAGACTTCTCTTTTGTTCTTCAGTCTTGTTTGCAATCTGTAGTCTTCTTAGTCTTCTCCCCTTTATAGTAGTCTTCTCCCCCTTTGACAACAATGCCAAAAAGTAAGGAACTAAAACATAATTTCTGTCTGTATGAAGTGATTTCCTGCTGTTGTGTATCAATTCAATCTCGGTCAGAGCATTTTGTCTTCAATTCCTGTTCCCTGTAATATTTCCTCTAATAATTCCTGTACACCTTTAGAAAACATCCTAACGTGTATAAATCAGCATCAACTCCCAAAAGATATTCGATAGTCATCGGATTGATGCTTTCACCGAACTCGGTCATTGAGTAGAAGATAGGGGTAGGACCCCTAACTTACTTCTGAGATATTCAAAAGTGTCCCTTGGTAGTGGCTTGGTGAAGATATCTGCTATTTGTTCCTTTGTGCTAACATACTCCAACACCACTTTCTTCTCTTGAGCTTCTTCTCTAAGATAATGATATTTGATAGAGATGTGCTTTGTCTTAGAGTGCATAACACGATTCTTTGAAATATTAATGGCACTAGTATTGTCATAGAATATAGTTATTGGCTCGGTAACGTTCTCATTTATACCTTCCAACAGTTGTTTGATCCATGCAATGTTGGTACAATTCAATGTTGCATCAACGTATTCAGATTCTGCTTTTGATTGTGAAACACATCCTTGTTTCTTGATAAGCCAACTCACTAGTCTTTCTCCTAAAAAGAAATCTCCTCCACTTGTGCTTTTTTTGTCATCAATGTTGCCTGCCCAATCAGCATCAGTATAAACTTTTAAATCAAAATCATTTCCTTTCTTATATACTAAGCCATAATCCTCAGTGCCTTTCAAGTATCTAAAAATTCTTTTGATTGTTGTCAAGTGTGTTTCCTTATGATCTACAGAGAATCTTGCAACTATACCTATTGCATGTGCTATATCTGGTCTGCTGTGAACAACATATTGTAGCTTTCCAATCATGGATCGGTAAAGTGTCTCATCAACAGATGCAGATTCATCATTCTTTGATAATTTATAGTTGGTAGTCATAGGAGTACTTAATGGTTTTGAATCCTCCATTCCAAATTTCTTCAAGATTTCCTTTATGTACTTGGATTGAGTAATGAAAATCTCATTTTTCATTTGCAGTATCTGTAAACCTATAAAATACTTTATCTCACCGATTAATGACATCTCAAATTCTTTGCTCATTTCATTTCCAACGTTCTTGCATAAAGAGTCATTTCCACAAAATATAATATCATCAACAAATATGACTGAGATCAGTATTCCATTTTCATCATTCTTCATGTACATGTTGTTGTTCTCACTTGTCCTTATAAAACCAATCTTAATCAAATAAGAGTGCAATCTTTCATACCATGCTCTGGGTGCTTGTTTCTGACCATATAAAGCTTTGTTCAATTTACATACCTGATCTTTATTATTGTCTTCAACAAATCCTTCAGGTTGTTCAATAAAAACTTCTTCTTCTAATATTCCATTCAGAAATGCAGATTTGACATCCATTTGATAAACCTTGAAATTTTTGAAAGTAGCATAGACCAACAATGTTCTTACTCCTTCAAGTCTAGCAACAGGTGCAAAAGTTTCACCATAATCAATTCCTTCTTCTTGAGCATAACCTTTGCAAACTAGTCTTGCTTTGTTTCGAATGACCTCTCCTTTTTCATTTAGCTTGTTTCTGAAAATCCATTTTGTACCGATTACATTTTTGTCCTTTGGTCTTGGGGCTAGTGTCCATGTGTCATTCTTCTTGATTTGATCATTCTCTTCTATCATAGCATTTATCCAATCTTCACTGTTAAATGCCTCTTTCACTATTCTCGGTTCAAATTCAGATATCAAACATGTGTTATGTCTCAGTTTGTTCCTTGTCATCATTGGATCATCCTTATCTACTATAATCTAACTTGGTGCATGATGTCTTCTGACATACTTGGCTAATACAGGCTTGGTAGGCTCTGTATGATCTTCTTCATCACTCGGTAACTGGATATTCTCTTCATTTTCTTCAACAGTCTTATCGGTAAGACTTCTCAGTTGAACATAGAAAAATTCATCATAGTCTTCTGGTTCCTTGGTATCTCCTTCATCATTTCTTTCTGCAAATTCATCAATTTTCATACTTGCACTTTCTAATATTTTGTTAGATGATTTGATCAGACATTTAAATGCTTTGCATCTAGAAGAATAACCTAGAAAATTTCCTTCTTCACTTTTCTGATCAAACTTGTCATTTCTATCATCTTTGTGAACATAGCATCTACTTCCAAAGATTTTAAAATAACTAACATTAGGTTTCTTATCATACCATATTTCATATGGTGTCTTGAAAGTACCTTTCTTCAATTGTACTCGGTTCAAGGTGTAAACAGCAGTGCTTATTGCTTCTCTCCAAAATGTTTGTGGCACCTTCTTTTCAATCATCAGTGTTCTAGCACAATCCACAATAGATCTGTTTCTTCTCTCAACTATTCCATTCTTCTGTGGAGTTCTTGGTGTAGAGACTTGTCTTTTAATACCATGATCATTGCAAAATAAGTTGAACTCATCAAATGTGAACTCTCCTCCTCTATCTGATCTAAGACATTTTAGTTGTCTTCCTGTTTCATTTTCAACTCTTGCCTTGTACCATTTAAACATTTGAAAAGCTTCTGATTTTTCTTTTAGAAACATTACTGACATCATCCTTGAATAGTCATCCACAAATAATATGAAATATTTATCACCATAATAACTTTGAACTTTCATAGGACCACAAAGATCAGTGTGCACTAGATCTAAAATTCCCTTAGAAGTGTAAGACTTACTTATAAAGCTTGATCTCATCATCTTACCCATCTGGCATCCTCGACACATAGCATTCTCAGGTTTTTCAAGACTTGGTAGACCTATTACTCAGTGCTTCTTACTTATTTTGATCAAATTATCAAAATTTACATGACAAAACCTTTTATGCCATAACTAGGTATCATCTATCTTTGCATGCAAACACTTATCCCGAGTTGAGTCAAGGTGAAATGTATTACCTTTTGTTTGTGTCCTGGTAGCAGCTAACTTTCCATTCTTGTCATGAACTTTGACAATTCCTTTCTGAAATTCTATTTGGTAAGCTTTCACCGGACATGGTGCATCATTGCCAAATCTGACATAGCCTCCATCATAATCTTCTAATATAACAAACTTGTGTTTATCTCTTGTCATATGATGTGAGCATCCACTATCTATAATCCAAGAATCATTAGTGTTTATGTGAGATATTAGGGCTTTTTCTTCATACCTTTCTTCATCTGATTCATCTTTGATAGCCACATAAACTACTTCCTCTATATCAGTCTCATCTGATTTATCATCATTAGATTCCTCATCAGCTATTAAGCATGTCTTTTTATCTCTTCTTCTGAAGTCTTGGTGTCCTCTGTGATGATTATCTTTCTATCTGTCATCTCGGTAATCTCTCTTTTCAGTAGAATCTTTGTTAGGACAGTTAGAAGCCATATGTCCTATCTTATCACAACTGAAACATTTCAAAGGTAGCTTTCCTTTATACTTACCTTTGCCTCTCGGCAACCTTTTGGCTAATAGTGCTTCATACTCTTCTTGCTTTCTGATTTCCTCATATAGTTTGTGTACTGCCTCCATGTTCTTACAAAATATTTGACTTGCTCCACTATGATCTCCTTCAGAGTATTTATACTTTCTTTCACTGAAATCATTAGATTCATCAAGATGAAAAGAACTAAATGTAGATTCAACTTTATTTACCGAAGATCCACTATTATTAAAGTTAATTCAAATGCATGTAGCTTACCAATAGTAGTATCTAAAGAAACTCGCATATTAGGTACAGACCTCAATTCATTGATTACAGAGACTTGGATTGCATAATCTGGTAGAAGGGTTCTTAACAACTTACTTGTTATATCCTTTTCTTCAATAGTTCCACCTACTCCTTTGATTTGATTGACAATCTCCTTTAGTCTTGTATTGTACTGAGTTATGTTCTCACCTTCATTCATCCTCATAGATTCAAGTTGTCCTCTTAGACTATCTAATTTTTCTCTTTGAACATGTTCATCTCCTCCATATACTGATATGAGCTTATCCCACATTGCCTTTGCATCATTGCAACCTTCTAGATCATTAAACTCTGAGTCAGTCAATGCAAATGTTATTTCAATCATTGCTTGAATATGTTCTTGCTTTGCCTTTATCTCTTCCATAGTTAATGGATAGGTGCTCAGTGTGACAAAATCATTCTCCAGATAGTATACAACATATTCTCCAACTCTTGATAAATGTAGCTTCATCCTTTTCTGCCATGTAGAGAAACTTGACTTGTTCAGCTTCGGTGCATCCCTCTTATACATCTTTGGGTCTTTAACTCAAGTGCCTTTAAACTTTTCTTTCGAAGTCTAAAGCTCTGATACCAATTGATAGTTCTGATACTTAATATAAGTACAGATCCAATAGCCAACAAGATGAGAGGAGGGGGGTGAATCATATAAACTTAATCATCCATAAAAACATCAGATTTAACCTCGGTAACATATACTTCAGTAATAAAACCAAAACTGTTAAACATGCAAACTCCAAAGCATATAAACATCATAAACCTCATAACACCAGATTTAACGTGGAAACCCAAATAGGGAAAAACCACCATGGGATTTCGGACCCACTAAGAAATATACTCTTCTAGAGTATGCTCGGTTAAAAGCAAATCATGTTAAAGATTACAAACACATTGCTAGATGTGACCCGGTGAAGGGATTTCCCTCAGATCTATTAGGATCTTCACCTTGTTAGAAGTGACCTTGTTAAAGGATTTCAAACACTCAATCAGAATGTCACCTTGCTAGAGGGTTTTACAAATAAGACTGTTAAGTCCACTCGGTTAAGAGATTTTCTGTCACTTTCACAAAATAACAGTAATAAAATCTATCTGCAACTTCACATCTAAAATGCTAAAGCAGATTCCTATTTGTTCAATACAATCTAGACATAGAACTAATCTTGTCTATCTGTTGGGCTTCTATACTCTATTATTCAAATAGATCTTCAAGCTTCTGTGCTCAGTAATCACTATGTAGCATCTCTGTGCATACACTTGCGCACATACATTTTTTATCAATAATTTCATATTTATAAACAATTAGCTAACCGCTTAATCTCCTTGATCACATTTCCCATGATCAATCATAGCCATCAAATCTTCGATCTTGTCCAGGTTCAATGCATCTTTTGATCTGAAAATGTTTTACCCCACCTAGGAACTTGCATATATGTCTTGGAACTTGTGCCAGGGTATTGCGGTTCAATCTGAGCTGTAGATCTTCATGTCGACTTTCCATTGCCTTAGATTCACTAACAAACTATAATAATGACATACCAATCATTCAATCAGTTCCAGCTCATTATCTTCCTTCATTAAATAATGCATGCAAACATTTAATGCATTTTGTTATAGCTCGGTTAAAACTCGGTAACAACTCGGTGAATACTAAACTTCACTCGGTAGACATTCCGCCTTCATTAACCGATAGCGATAACCTTAGGGTTTACCGACTAGGTTCTTTGCTTGATAACATAGTATAGTATTAACCTTTACATTTTACAACATATGTATGATGTTAAAACAATCTAAAACATCATGATCTCATCATTGTCTAACTCGGTACTAGTTGCCCATTGAATACCTTATTCATCCCCTTATTCATCATATTCTTTCCCGTGTCTTTTACCGACATCTATATACTCTTTAAATCATACTTCTAAAGATATGGCAACATCATACTGAATTAGAAAATCAATTTCTTTGACATCAATGACAAAATAATAATATCAAGACAGTAAACATCCTTAATCAGTTATATCCATAATCATCAACAACCTTCTCAATATCCATATGAAATGCCAACAATCTTTCATTGTCTGTTATAATGCTATATTGCCAATAGATAAGTATATGGGACAGAAAGAAGATGCTCGGGAGTAGTTACAAGAGGGTACAACAGAACAACAACAACAAGAAACCGCAGATGCTGAAAAGGACCTATAAACGCTTCTTGGAAAAGGCTGTTGTTGGTAACAAACTTTCTTTTGAAAGGTCCAAAGCTTGTATGCATCCATGATATTATAAATGGATACCAGGACCTTCTAAAAAAGGATCGCAAGAATTTGTAAGAAAACTTTGCAGAAATATATTTGGGATTTTCTAGTCTTATGGAGAATACTCTAAGTTTTGTAATATTTTCTCAAAATTAACATCAATATACAGACTGTCAACTTTCAAGCCTAAATTTTGTGTTGTCTTCTGGTCTACTTGCAAATATTTATTGTTTTCAAATATGAGTAATCTAGGGTTATTCATTTGAGGATTGGATTGTAAGGCAGTCTTAATAGAGGTGTTTCTTAGCTTTTCTCTCTAGGAGGGAAATTAAATACACATGAAGCATTTCTATCAGTGAATTCTTTGTGGGAGATTTTGAATTTGATGAATGCAATTTAGTTTGATGAGGGTAAATTATTATGTATGTCAGGCATATGTGGAGTTTTATAGAAGCCGAGGTGATGGGATGTGTGGAGATATTTGATTGTGGAAGTATTGTTTAAATTCAGATGACTTTGTGGCCTGGATAAGGCATTGGTATTAATTGTGGTTATCTTTTACATATCTTGTAGGTCAATACTGAACAGGATTATCAGCTTTCTTTCTTTGTTTTAGTTTGTTTTGAGGCGATAGGATTCATTGGTTTTCAGACTGATTTACTGTGGATCTGTCTTTTTAAAAGTGTGAAGTCAATTCACATAAGGTATACCTGCCTGAACTTTGGATAAGTTTGAAGTGTAGAAGGTTGTAAAATCTTGTCATATGTTGCTCTGAAGTTTCCTTCTCTTTGATCTCTCTTCTGCAGATAGAGTTTATCATTTTATTATAAGGGTTTTTAAGGGGAATCAGATTTCGAGAACAATAGGATGCATTAAGTGATGGCAAAAAAATATTTAAATCATGTCTATTTTTGCCTAAGTTTACTGCTGACATTGATAAACAAAAAGAGATTTTTAAGGGAAGCTAGCTAGTATCGGTCATTTATTCACCCCTCATTCAGTTTTTCCTAGTTCCCTTGAAGCCCAAATAATGGATTTTACTGGCAAAATAAAGGGCTTGAATAAAGGAAAAGAGAAAATTTTGAGCAGAGAGGGAGAATTGAGAAAGTTGATTACTCCTCGAATGGACACCTTACTCGAAGCTTAGCAGGATGCAGTCAGTGCATTAGGTAAATAGGTGCCATCTGATCTCAAAGGTGTTGAAGTGCATGCATACATGTTCAATGCTCTAATTAATGTATTAGAATATTTTTTGAGATGATGGAATGGGTACTTATAGTCCTTGAAGGTTACCTATGCAGATATTTTTAAATTCATGTAAATAATTGCACTCATTTGTACATAAGTTTTGGCGGATCCCTACCCTTTGCCATTGATGTCAAAGGGGGAGAGAATTGGGAGAGTGCAGTAAAAAATGATGCTTATTCTTAGGGGGAGTCTTGGAGTCAGTTGAGTGTACAATTTTCATATTGTCGAATTGCTTGCAGTTTTTGGAGTACTTATCATTTTTCACAAGTGTTGCCATCAATGTCAAAGGGGGAGATTGTTGGCATTTGATGTTGTTTTGGTGATGGTCTGATGAAGATCGGTGATATTTGATACATGTAGATTCTTAGAAGTTGTCATCGATGGCAACTCATATTTATGATCTTATTTGGTATGGAGTTTTGGTTAACTGGATGTCTTGAGTAAGTGTTTTGGTATCAAATCTTCCCGGTGAAGCTCAGTGCACAATTTTGTGGGCATTTCTCATTTTCGGTGAAGAAAATTTTGGTTTTGGTGATCAAGGTTAGTTGGTCGAGTATCAAAAGCAAATTATCATGCAAATCAACCCTTGAGTATTTATTCATAATCTTCTTTTGAAGATCTGGTATCCGGTAGAGCAGTAAAATTGTGTTATCTTTATTATTATTGGTGTAACGTGTGGTCCAAATTTCTTGGATAGATTGCGGTGATTGGTGATGTGTTCACTATAATTGATGAGACCTATAGGGAATGTGTGAACATGTATTTTGGGTTCGAAATATATTTTGGAAAGGATTTGAGTCGACTTGCAACATTGCACGTTTCATATTTTGATATTTTGTGAAGCCGACTTGTAGGAGATCAAATTTTCTATGGAAGATATATAAGATCGACTTGGTTAATGCATGTGTGTGTGGCTATGATATGTGAAATTTTTTTAAAAGCGATTGAGCATAGTTTCACATGTGCATCATGAATTGTGTTGATCTAGTAAGCAGAGCAGAGCAGAACATAGCAATTTAGCAAACCAGTCACTGCGGATCACTTTGAGCCTAACCAGAATTGATACTTGGTATAGTTAGATGTTGTTTTCTAGTTCATTAATCCTTGTAATCATTTCCTATCAACCTGTAAGGCAATGAGCCTTCCTTCAAGGTTGTATCCCTATTTTGTAACTAAACAATAAGCTCTAGGTAGTGTGCCTAAATCCATGTGCATTCTCCTTTTGTAATATTGTTTTGCTACTAGCCATAGTGGAATAATATTGTGGATTCAAATCCAACCATGGTTTTTCCCTTTTTCGGGTTTCCACATAAAAATATTGGTGTTATGGTTATGTGCTTGTTTGCTTTTTGTTTCTGCATTTTAGTTTCTTATTTGTGCATCTAATTAATTGAGAATCATATTGATAAATTTATAAATACCGAAACACTGATTCACTGCCCCCCCCCCTCTCAATGTTCATTGATTCCAACAACCCTAGGAGAGGTACAAGTGTTAGTCTTTTCAATGTCATCTCTAGCATTATAATTGTCTACAAAATCTTTTATGTGATCTATATATGCAATGCATTTTGTTAAAAATATCATCATAAAACAACATAGAATATGGATAAAAGCTTTGAGAAATGGCTTACAATTAGGAAATATCTTTGAAACTCTAATGATGCAATATGAAATAGTACTTAGAATTAAAAGAAGTAATATAAAGTGAATGAAACCATTATCTAACACATGATTTTGATAAATATAACTAAGAAGCAATGTAATCACATGTGAAATACAAAACCAATTGGATTTAGTGAATTCCATTATGAGCAATGCAAGACACCTAAATTATATCTGAAAAGGAAATATTAGAATTTAATGCAATGTAAGAAGTGTCAAGTTCACCAAAATATAAGGTAGGTGAAATTAGGGTTTCACCATGAATTTTACAACATCAACCTTACATTTAAAAGAGGGATATGAAATCTAATATATCTAGCCACAATTCAATTAGAGAAGAGGCTAGGATGCTAATTAGATTTACTTGTTTGTTGTTTCCCCTTTTATAGAGTTGAAATTGGATTTGAATTGTAAAGTTCTAGGGTAAAACAATAGAGAATTGGAGGAAAAAAGTGATAGAAGAATTCTAGACTTCACACAAAGCCACATAGAGAGATATGAGAAGCAAAAATGAATCAAACCTGTAGTTGAAAATCTAGGCCAAATCGTCAGTACTAGGAGGGTAGGGCAACCTTGTCCTACAACTTCTGAGTAGGCAAGGTGGATGTTTTTTTGGATTTAGGATACGTATAGGATTCAGAAGATCAAGAAAAATTCTTGAGACTAAGGTGGTGGGGCTACCCAGTCCCTTGCTTTTTGCGCTTGTAAAAGTTGAACCTGTTTGTCATTATTTGTTTTGTTGGAGTTTTCGATCATAGCACTTGAATCAATTTATTGCACACATAAAGAGAGAAAAGGATTATAGATAGGGATTTACCTTGGGTAAAACCCTAGTTTAGGAATTAGCCTTGAATTGAATTGAAGTAGGAAATGTAAATACTGAAGTAAATGTTGGAAGATATACCTCAAATCTGCAATGGTTGATAGAAGATTGAGGGACACTTTTCTCATAGACCACAAAGTTTAGTTTGAAAACTTTGATCACACACAATGATATGCTTGGTTCATAATGCAACACCCATTTTTCAATCACATTTTTGGATTACCTAGCAAGCTAGGGCCTTTTTTATAATCTTTTGTGTTTGGTGCATGTTGTAGCACCCAGTTTGCAGTCACTTTTTGGTAGATTATCTAGAAAACCAAGATTTTTCTTTGTCATGTATTGCAAGAGTCAACTAGCATAACACATCTTCCCAAACTTATTTGACTTTACTTTCTCTAGCATGACTCCTAGTGAGAATCCCTTACTAGACCAAGAAGTCATCTCTCTTCTCACATATGACTCCTAGTAAGCAGCCATTACTATACCTAGAAGCCAAATCCTTCTTTTTTCTTGCATGCTCCAAGTGTGTATAACCTATTCTGATCATGTTTTTCCTTTTATCTTGATATTTTATACTGATGTGATCCTAATTCCTTAGGGCCTTGGTGTTGTATTATGTCTTTAATGTCTTAGTGAAAGTCTTTTGATGATATCTTATACTTTATCGAGAGTATAAGAATAAGATCATACTCCTGCTAAAGTGGGGGCTAAATGTAATCATATAAATTGTATCCTCATACAATTCACACTCATTTGGGAATCGCTTTCATAATTTTCCCCTCATGCTCCCAAACATGACTGATTTTGTTGAAGCTAGTGTCAAATTTTGAAGCTCGATACCTATCTAGGTTCCTACACCTTAATTTTAGCCTAGGAGGTCAAGACAATGGCACCTAGAACCATAGTTCTCCTAGAATAAGACACTTATTGTCCTAGTCCCCTTGGATTATGTCGTGTAGCATCATGGCCCATTTAAAAGGAGACACAATTAAAACCTCCAATGGTCGATAAAAAATTGAGCAAGAATGTGCTCCTTGATGATGGCCTTTTTCAAATTTTTAACACATTTTGTAAGGTTTACAAAATAAAATATTATCCCCTCATTTGAAACATCTCTCATATATTGATTCAATTATCATCAAGCAAGTTCC